>NC_134461.1:88120672-88769958 GCF_047948215.1 Lycorma delicatula
TAAGGCTGCTGCCAGATATTTATATGTACTGTCTAGAATCAGATTGTGTAAGCATTAATTAAATAAAACTTATCATTAAAGGTTTTAATACAACTTACAGTGTTTAACGTCTTCACTTGTTTTTAATCTTAGAGGTCCATCAAAAGGTCTCACATCTAAGAGACGTCGAAAAGAAGAAGAAGAATTTGAAGAGACTTTAGTAGCTGAATTGTGTATTAAATATAATATCCCTGGTGTTTACTGGTTAAAAGCTACACTTTTACCATCTATTGTTCACCGTTTTACTCACCTTCTTTTGGCTGAAGAATTGAGACAAACTATAATCACAGAATTGTGCACAGACATCGAAATTCCAGCTAAAGGTTTGTATCGTTGTAATATCCATTAGTAGATTACTTTCTATCATTATTATTTGCTGTTGTGTACTTATCTTGCATTTCTTTTGACATTTCTCTTTCTTTCTCTTATTGAGTAATTTCTTAATTTAATAAATTTTGCATTTTAACTAGAATAATTTTCTTAATTTCAAATAATTCAAAATGCCAAAGAAATCAGTACTTGTTTGATAAGGAAGAACCAGTCTGTTTTTTTCATGTATATATTAGTGATATTGTAATAGTATAATATGATATACTTACCTAATGTGTTGTATACTAGTCACTGATGCTGTGTTGTCAGAGACTATCTGCTACTGCCTTCAGTATGTGTATTGGATAATTGTTGCCACTACACAAACTCAGCTAAATGTGATTCTACCACAATGTTTTTTTATTTATTCATTTTGCCCTCTCCACAAACATTCAACTGCTTAGGTGTGTGCTCCAAGTTTGGGGTCCATGAAATCAGCTATCGCCTTCCTAGACTGCCTGGATGTCCACAAGGGGACGTTATCACCTGCTTTGAGAACGAATGTATTACACAAAGATCAATCTGAAGAAGGAAATGAGGGTGACTGTGTATCCAGTTGTTCTACTTGTTCTTAGCCATTTTTTAGACAGTCTACAACAGATGTTTTCTTTGAATAACATTATTACCAAAAGATTAAAGCAGTTGTTCTTGAAGGAAGAGTATCAGTCATTGCATTAAGGTAGCTTTTTCAAAACTACAACAAATATTGGGAATTGTGATATGCCTAGCCTACAAGAGAACCAAAACTTTCAGTATATGATAGTTTTATAGTGATTTTTAGAAACCTGCATGTAATTAACAATCACATTGATGCAGTGAAAGCACATACTTATGAAGAAATTATACAGATTTCCATTATTATACACATGCTCATACACATACACATTATTATACACGCGTGCTCATATACATATATAATATATATCCAAAAAATAACAACTTGACCAGAAAATACAGTAACAAAAAAACTAATTAGCTTTTAAATAACGAGAACTATCCAAATAATTTTAGTTACTTTTAAGTCGCATTGAATTCAGTAAAATTCTGGAAGTGTCCTATTGATCACTAGCTATAATATTAGGTGGTAAAATTATCTTTCATTTTTAGTTTTAAATGCTATATATTATTTATATATGTATGCTTATTCCACAAAACTATTAAATGTTAATATAACCTATTTCACATGTTTAGTTCTTGTAATTTACTTATCACGCAATGTACAATCCACAATAGCTATATAAAATATTGTAATAATAATAATAATGACATAAAAGTACTGTTAAATTTTTTTTGTATATACTTGCACTAATGACATCAATAAGGTGATTTATTAAAAAAACTCATTGTTTGCATTACATGAGCATTTTTCTAATACTTTCATGCTATGCATTTATAATCTTACCTAACATTTATTTATTTCTAACCCTAAATGGGTTTCATGATCACACTATTGTGTAAATAAATAAACAAACAAACATGTAAGTGTGAGTACTTTTAATTAATTACAATTATTTTTCATGAGTAATGTATTCTAAATTTAATAATTTCAAAGAAATAATTTTCATATATGAAATATTTCACATAGATAATAAAAATAGATATATTTTTATTTCTTCTTTCAAGTTAGTATTATATGGTATGAATAAAGATGACAAAAATTATAAAGTTAAATTATGTTTGTGCTATTTTTTCTTTTTTTTATAAATCTAAAAAGCTCATATAATTTCCGAACTATTCATCATAAATAGTCACTCCATTTCCAAAGTAGGATTTTTTTAGTTTAAATTAATAATATAGTGAAAGTTTCTTGTAAACATTTTGAAAGTTTGATTTTATTGAATACTGTTTAGTTGGCCTTAGATTTGTTTGTTTAAATTATAATGCTATTAGGTACTACTGGGTAGTTTTTTGTTACCATCATGATTAATATTTCAAAAAAATTGTATTGCTTTGTTTTTTTTTATATAATGTATTCAAAGTTTTGTTTTACAGGAATGACTGGCAACAGCAGTCAGTTGTGCGAATTGACTCAAACAAAAAAAATAAAATTGGATAAGAACATAACAGCAATAGGTGTGCTTTATTTTATTTTTATTTCTGCTTTTATGTATTCACCTACACGTCCATTTTTTTTTATTTTGCATTTTCCATTAAACTGCAGTCTCTTAATTTTATAATGATCTTTTTACATGTTTCACGAGTCAAAATTTTCCAAAAGTTACTTTTCAGGAGTTGATTAGTCTGGAGCTAAAATATTAACTTTTGGTGTTTTTACAATCAGGATACAGTCCACATATAAGACTACTGTTTTTAAAGGGACCCTTCAAAATTCACTGATCTAGAATCTATAGTGATCAATATTAGTGGTGACTTTTTGGTATTGACCTGATATCCATGATAATGACATCCTCGTGATAATATTAATATTTTCAGTTGGATTTTTAGAAATGTTTATAGAACTATATGTAATGAAAAAATGAAGAAATTGGAAAAATAAAAAAGGAAAACATTATAGAAGTATTATTTTATTATTGATGTGTACAAAAAATCGAAAAATGTTGTTTTTAACCGAAATTAATGAAAAAATGAAGCTAAAAATGCTTAAAAAAATTTGATATAAACTGATTAAAATTAAAAATTAAAAATGGTGTGTAAAAAGTTCTGAAAATATGAAATAGTTTCATCCAAAAATTTTATTATACGCAGAATGCAACATGTGGAAAACTACTGATCTAGAATCTATAGTGATCAATATTAGTGGTGACTTTTTGGTATTGACCTGATATCCATGATAATGACATCCTCGTGATAATATTAATATTTTCAGTTGGATTTTTAGAAATGTTTATAGAACTATATGTAATGAAAAAATGAAGAAATTGGAAAAATAAAAAAGGAAAACATTATAGAAGTATTATTTTATTATTGATGTGTACAAAAAATCGAAAAATGTTGTTTTTAACCGAAATTAATGAAAAAATGAAGCTAAAAATGCTTAAAAAAATTTGATATAAACTGATTAAAATTAAAAATTAAAAATGGTGTGTAAAAAGTTCTGAAAATATGAAATAGTTTCATCCAAAAATTTTATTATACGCAGAATGCAACATGTGGAAAACTACTGGATAAAGTGCAGAAACAAAGGTTGATAAAAGCGTCTTTTTCTCTGAAGTAGACTACCACTGTGTTGAACTTCACTGTTGTCAAGAGGTTCCAAAATGAAATGTCTGGATTTCTTGACTGTACTTGCCATTATAATCCTTGTTAAAGTCACAATGGATCAGCATTTCATTCAGGGTGAGGTTTTCTTTTAGTTTTTCTGTAGATTAAAACTTGTGAGCGTTTCGAGCCTATTGAAACATATAAAGGGGCAGCTTATTTTTAAATGTAGAAACAATTTTTTGCAGCCTGGACTTCAAATTTGATAGTCTTTCTCATGGTATTGATTTTCTTAGTCTTGTTTTGCACATAATCAAACACCTTAGGCCCGCATTCGTAGTAATCACATTTAAAAGACCATCAAATTCAGCATAAATTCAAGTTGATTTTTGGCATTCCTTACATACTCTTAACAACACCTTTCACACTTATAACTGCAATAAATATTTTACAAAGAATTTTTTGTATTAAGATTTTGCATTTGTTCAGAGTAGAAACTAGTAGGTCTACATTCATGTCAATAACGAAAGTGCATGTATCCTGATCGCTCACCTTCCATTGGTTTTTTTTTTAAGTGGACAAGAGTTTCTGAAAAATGAACTTGCTTTTACAGTGGGAAGTTTTGAAAAACTGAGCATAGAGATGTTTTAGAAACTTCATTAAAAACCATATATTTTCACTTTTTTTCTTGGGCACTGTCAGTTGCAGTTGCCTCTTTTGAGAAATTGTATTACCTTTCTTCACATATCGACATGTTTTTCCAGCATTTGTTTTTTTCTGCCAAAAAAATGTTATGTTTGATGAGTTGAATGGTTTAGCTCTTCTGTAGAGTATTAATTTAAAGACATATTTTCCATTTAGTACTTCTTGATGACCCTACCACACAGTAAATTTTGAAAATTTGATTTTTTTTACTAAGTTTCAGCCAAATGATCTCTAACAATTCCTCCAAATAATAGTTTTTTCCTACCAATTTTGGATTACTTTTCTTGACTTCAGATATTATCTTCAAGAATCCTTTACTCTGGTCCTTGGCATCATCATTTCGTAATTTTTTTTTGTTTCATGTCTTTTTGTCAAGAGTTGGGCATAATTTCTTATATTTTTCTAATTGTCTTTACTACTTTGTTTTCTGTTATCAAAACTTGTTTTTCTTTGTATTGTCTAGCTTATTTCTATTACGACAGTTTCTAGTTACAATACACTCTGCATCTTCTTTATCAGTATCTGATGTAGTAGTTTTTAAAAGAAATTTTCCTTTTCTGCAATCTTCATCCTTAATCTAGACAACATTTTTTGTTCTTTCCATATTTTTTTTTGTGATCCTATGCTGTTCTTGATGAGTCATTTCTTGTATGGATTTGTGTAATTTTTCCCCTTTTGTTTGAGGTATTTTTCATGATCCTTAGGCTTTTGTCCTTATCTCATTGAGATTTTAAAGTTTCAAGAAATCAGTACAAAATACTTGTACAATATTTCCTGAATAATTCAATTAATTCAACTCTTCTGAATTTCAAAAAATAGCCATTTAAATTATTTTCAAAGTCCAGTAGAACATAGATGTAATTTTGGAACTGAACCGTATTTTATCTTAATATTACTTAAACACCACTGAGGAGAATCATCTCTGGAGAATGTATCTCTGTATACAGTAGAATTTTATTCATTATAAATCATATATATATATATATATATAAAAGAACATGTCCTAATTAGTCAATCAGTCTGGGCATTGATGAATCAGTCAGCCGACTGATTCATCAATGCCCAGTAAAAACTACTGAAGATAAATTGATGAAAATTTGTATACAGGTTCTTCCTACAGAGTAAGTTCAGTCTAAGAAAGAATCCTTTTTTTCAATCCTTTAGGATTCAATTGGAGTGACAATGAAACTTACTCATTTTTTGATTTCTCTGTAACAAATAAAGATATCAGCTTGATATTTGGTGTGTGTGTGCGCGCGCGCGCACATCTGTGTAATCTTCATGTAAATATTTAAAATGTAATTTCTAGATTTTTGAAATTCCAAGTTTAAAGGATTAAAATGAATTTTTAATTTTTTTTTTAAACCAATCTATTTTTTTTTTTCTTTGTAATAAATAAAGATATTTTTTGAATTTTAATTTTTAAGGATGCAGTGGTGTATGGCACAACAGTTCAATTAACACAACCACTGTTACTTTATGTACAATGCGACTGGCTGCATCTGACTCTAGTTGCTTGACTAAAAAACATAAAAGTAGTTTTAAAACAACAAAAAAATTGAGAAATGAAGTACGGTCACTTACTAGTGGTGTTTGTTGGGTAACAATAAGAAATGAGCAAAATATATTTTTACTTCTACAAAGTATGAGTAAACAGTTATAACTAATATTTTTAAGATGGGGGCAGACTGTTTTGTCTTTTTATTATTATTATTCTCACAAGCGGGAGCTGAACACAGCAAGGTCCCAAGGGTCCCTGCTGTGATGGGAGTCCTCTAGCTAGACGGGAAGGGCAAGTGAAGCAGTTTGGGTGTGCTAAAAATGAAAAGTAATAAGTTTCAAGGACAATAGTTAAAGTTGACAGGCATTAACTTAAAAGATGACTTCCTCTCACAGAGTTTTATGAGGCTTGCTCTAGAGGAAGTTCACACAGCAGCTTATTCATTCTAGCACCACAAAAAAGAATCAACATTTTCATAAGTGCTGCAATGAGTATTTAATGAAAATCCAAAAATAATATTCTTGATTAAATAGTTTTATTTATAAATAAATAAGTTTGCTATTAAAAAAAAGTTACGGGTGAAGCCACAGCAGGGGAATGCTAGTATCTGTATATATGTAAAATAATATGTCGTGAATCATTTATATTCAACACCTAGCAAAAACTACTGAAGATATATTGAAGAAAATTTGTATACACATTCTTCTTATGATGTAAGTTCACAGTAAGAAAGGATTTTTTTAAATCCTTAATTTAATTGTTAAAGTGGAATAACAATGAAATTTACTTCTTTAATTTCTCTGTAACAAATAAAAAAGATATCAGTTCGATTATTTGTGTGAGTAATCATCTTGTAAATATCCAAAACTGAATTTCTTGATTTTTTGAAATTCCAAGTTTAGAGTTAAAATGGATTTTGGATTTTTTTAAACCAGACTGTTTTTAATTTTTTGGTAACAAATTAAGATACGAGTTTTTGGTGTGTGTAATCTTCATGTAAATATCTAAAAATCAGTTTCTAGATTTTCTGAAATTCTTCCTTGAAAGGGATGAAGAAAGGTAACAAAATTTTAAACTGTGATTGCAAATTTTTCCAATTTAAGACTACACTAAACTAGTTATTCAGAAAAATTTGGGCTTGAAAATACTCTAGATAAATATCTAAAAATCATTTTCTGGTTTTTTGAATTATGATTTTTTAAGGGGTGCAACTATATACAGCCTGGCAACTTGACTAATATAGCCACTGCTATGGTTACTGTATGTATGATGCAACTGGCAGCACCTGCCTGTGGTTGCTTGACTGCAAAACATAAAATAAAATAAATAAATATATATATATATACACGTGTACACACTAGTGGCTGGTCTATATTTCTTTTATTTTTATATATTTAAATTCTAATTGCAGTTCATATTGAAGAGAAGAACAAAAAACTCTTACACCAATCATATTTTTCTTTGTTATATTTACAAATAATGGTTTTTACATTAGTACTCTAGTAGTGACATACCATTCACGTAAAATGTGAGATCAATATATAAATACAATTCAAATTGGTCATTGAAATAATGTCTGTTGTTCACAAACAATTTGTAGTTACTAGTTTGAGCTTTACAGTTTAAGTTACTAAATTTTTATTACTACTAAGTTTGACAATAGCAGAGAATTTTGCTTTAAAGGACATGATATTGTTAAGTATTTAGGATATAAAAATGCTTGTCATGATATACAAAATAATATCTCATAAAAAAGGCAGTATACTTTATGCAAGTTAAAGTATGGGAGAAATTCAGCCCCCATTAATTAATAACACCAGTTTGCTAATTAAACACAGCCTTCATACTCTAGTCTGGTTTGTATGCACTAATAATCTGCCATAAAAACGTGAAACAATAAAATTTAAAATTTACTTAATGGATTCGTGAAGAACTGCTTCCATCATTATGGGAAATTTGTTAATATTCATTGGTCAAGAAAGAAACTGAGTCTTCATAATCAACTAATTATTGCAAACAATCGCTCATTGAATTTGGACACCAGATGATAATTTCACACAAAGCTGCAGAAAAGGCTTGCCAAGAAACTGTTGTGTTTTTACATTATTTGGCTGACATTACAAAACTGAAACTGTAGTAGCCTTCGCTCATCAATGACAGTCTTTGATAAAAGCTTAAAAACGACTTCAAGTTGAAAATCTACAAGCAAAAGAAATGTATTATAATGGATTACATGTCAAAATCTGCTGAATTGCATTAAAGATTTACTGAAGGAGCCAGTTGTTTAATTTCAGGCTAAATTCAACATTATTAAGTTACTGGATAATATGAGTGCCGATGAATTAGTTCAACTGGTTCAAAACATTTTGAGATAAAATTAATTATTGTACGGCGTAAATATTTATAAAGTTTAAAAAAATTTTGACTACAAATAAAAAAAATTGTATTTCTGGTTTAGGTTATTATTTTTCTTTTTTTTCAGTTAGGCGATATTAAAATTCATGTTCCATGTCAGTAATTCTGTTACATTACAAATCTAAAATTTTCACAGTTAAAAGTTTATTTAGAGTAAAAAAGAACTAAAGTAGATTTCACTTGTTCAGAAAGTGTGTAGATACCGTTTAATGCAATAATCCAATAATGATAAATATTGGCTCAAATCACTTTTTTCTCCTGAAAAATTTGCTGTAAGATAAGCTACCTTCTCCTGTAGCACATCCCATTTAATGGTACAAAAATCTTTTAATTGATAAACAACGATGAGAACTGGATCAAAACCGATTAAAAAAAAAAGTATTTATTTATTAAATGAATTTCTCCTGGTACTAAGACCACGTTATTTCAGAATTAGCTAGCATAAATTAAAAATAATCTTGTTAATCGTGTGGATTTAAATGTATGAATTCTAAATAAAATAACAGTTCATGAAAATCCATTGTCATGATTAACATGCCACAATACTGACATTTTTTTAATGCTGCTACACTTCTGCTATGAAATACTTAGTTGGATGATTGAAGAAAGTGGACAGCTTATAAAAAAATTGATTTAATTTTCGTAAAGAAAAGTGCATTTTAATCCTTGACTTTGACAAATAATGTGATAGGTCATCAAAATAACACTTTGAAATATTTGACCCTTATGGTTCTTTAATAATAAATAATTTATTACAGATTTATTTTCTGTTAAATCGGATGTCACTAATAGAAGTCATTAGCATTTAATTCTTTAATCTTAGTAATTCCTAATGTGTCTAAAATCATTAAAAACAATTAACTAAACTAGAGATTGTTCTTGTGCAATGTATTAACTGTTAATATCTCATAGTATATTGGCATTATTAATTGTATACATCTAATTGAAATACGGTAGTCCTATGGTAGTTTAGATAGTCCTTTTTTTCCTTGTGTAAACTATATATGCACATGCACTGTGTGTCAGCCTTGTAAAATGCTGATATATCTTTTTGAATTTGGATTTGTCATTTTTCGACAATATTAGCAGATGTTTTTAAATAGAACAGTACAATTTTAACTTATTTTTTAAATGCTGGTAGTTATTTTACCAAACTCTGCAAATGTTTTAGAAGTTCTTATAACTTTATCCAAACTTTTGATCACTTCTAAATTTTTTCTGTTTGTGAATTTTGTTAAAACTTATAATTTTTGTTGCTATGTATTCAAATAAAATATTTCAATAAAAGCAAGATTTTGTTAGCATAGAGATAAGAACAGTAAGATAGACAACTGATCTTGACAGTGTAGTCAAGATTAGTTGAGGGAATATTCAGTGACGCTGGCAGACAGTGGATGATTCTCTGAAGAAAAGATTATTAATATGTATAACTGACCACTTAATACATTTAATCTAAACTTTTCGTGATCAGGAGATGTTGGCCCATTGAGTTGTCAATCATTTGACTGGTTTGGTGCTCATCTCAATTATTTTCTGTTCTGTGTTAATTTTTTTTTACCTCAATATAATAATTACATAATAGTTTCTGTTTTATTTATTTTCAGACCTTGTCTTTCATGACAAGACTGGAAGGTAATTTATTCTACTAAATTTCCTTGTGGACATCCTCTGACCAAATTAATTAAATCTGGATCTAAATCTTGATCTAGTTCAACCCTTTAAAAGATTCTGCCACAAATTGCTTTACTTATATTTGCCTTCTATTTTGTATTTATATAAAATAACCAGCTAATTTTTAATATCTACTGTTACATCATATTTTAGAGATTTCTATTTTTTTTTTTTACTTTGTTGTAGTGGTTCACTACATATAAATATATTTAAGAGTACCTTTTTGTTTCTTAGATGTATATTTGATGCTAATAGGCTTCTTTGAAATTTCTATGAAAAACCATTAAATATATAGAGGAATTTAAATCATTCATTAACAAATGGAAACAATTTATATTATAATAAACAATTATATAGTATTATATTAGTTGTAACAAAAATAAAATAAAAGTTACATTAAGATAATAGTCAAGGGTTGAAGATGCAGCCCATAAGCAAAATTAACAACAGGTTTAAAAGTAAGTTTATTATTTAAAGTTAAGCAAAAGAAAGGACATTCCAAATTAAAAAAAATATAGAACCAACGAGAAAGATCAAGATAATTTTTGTGCTGTATAAAATTACTTGAAAGAATAGATAGATAATATCAAAAATGGTGGTCAAAAAACATTTAGTAAACACAAGATATCAAGTGTAGAAAATAATTTTGACATTTTATAGATAAATCAGAATAATAATGAATCATGAAAAAATATTTTTACTTTTTTAAATACAATTATGACAAACTATTCAATAAGTGCATGATTTTTCTAGAGCACAGTGGGTCTTGCATTTTTCTTGAGTGTTGGATGACAGGATTTTTCCATTATAAATAATTTATCCATTTACAAATAATATGTTTCAACCTTGAAGAAGTATTTTATATCTCTCATTAAGTGAATAAGTTTTTAATTTATTTACATGTGTAAAATAATAAAATATATTTAGTTTCATTAAACTTTAGTTATACTATCAACAAAGAAGCACAGCTATATGGCATTATAAATTGTTGTGTATAATATTTAAAGCTAGAAATGCTAAGAGAATCAAGCTTACGTGCAATTGATGTTAGACGTCGTAGAAGGAAAAATATCAGGGAGCATAAAACTTTTAATTTCTGAAATAAATCTAACATTAAGATATACAGTATCATGTTTAAACTAATTACATTTACTACATGTATGATTGAGGATATATGTCCTCGTTTTCTTCAGGAATTTCCAGGAAAGTTTGATTCATTAAAATGAGTATATTTAACAACTTGCATCGGTTTAGAGTTCAATGACATAGATATTATCTATCTGACAAAAGATATATTGGCATAATCTGTTACTTCAATATATTATATATAATCTATATATCAATATATACATCTCTTTGACAATTTGTTGTATTCTGCTTATCTGATAGAAGACTCATTAATAAATTTCCATTTTTTTATTTTAGTCGTGGTTGAATGAGGTTCTATTTGACTGGGTTACAACTGATTTTTTTCATAATTTGTTCTTTTAAATTAAAACAGAATCTTTATGACACCATTGAAAACATTCCCTTGTTGAGTGATTTTTTACCATTATAGTCGTTTAATTTAATTAAATTTATAATTTGGTCTAAGAAACTATAATATATTCTGTGTTACAACTTTCATATTTAAATTAATGTTGAAGTATTTTGTATTTGACAATGTCTTAGAATATATTCCTGAATAAATATGTGGAATACTTATATTAAATCTGCTTTTTTTTGTTTTGTTTTTTTAGGTTTAGATAAAATGCGAGCGGTTGAAGTAGATCATTTGAGTATGATAGAACAAGATGAAGATTTGCTTGGGTCATCTGTTAGTACAGCAAAGACTGTCACTATAAAACCAAAGACCACGCTTCCGATAAAAGAAACTGTTTACCCATGGGGCGATGAACAAGAACCGATTGATTTTCAGCGCCATATTGATGAAGTTAAATTAATTGATATTTACTTCTTTGATGATTTTATTTCAAAACCCTTATCATTTGAGGTAATTGAATGAATGTGCATGTGATTTTTCTTTTCTTTATTCCTTTGCTTTGTTTAATTCTAATATAATAAATATGACAATAATTGTTTAAATTAGAAATTGCTTTAACAGACTTTCCCCAAGATATATGTACATATTTATTTATTTTTTTTTAAATTAAGACTAATAGCACTGATTAGAATTAAAATATCAAATCATAAAAACTTATTTAATCATGTTGTATTTACTTCTTGGTTCCCAAATTTATATTTGTAGGTGTTTTTTTTTTTTTATGTATTTTGAAATGTTTCAAAAATCTGTTGATTGATTGGTGATGTCGGGAGGAGTTTGAATGAACTCTTCCTCCTCCTTGAGGTACAAGTAGGGGGAAAAAGGTACAAGATAAAGATTAAAATTTTAAGAACACTTGACTCTGTACAGTTACAACTGTACAGAACCAAGAACTGAACTATATAAGAAAGAAATCAAATTAAAGACATTATATATATATATATATATCTTACATTCTGAAGCTATGGGAAATATGTATGTATTAGGATGTCAATCATTAAGTTATTTTAATGAATTTTTTGTACCTATTATAAGTTTTATTAATTTTTTATTCATAAGGTTGCATTCAGGAATAGGCTATCTAATCATTCACTCCAAGCCATAGTTGAGTTGAGACGATTCTTATGATATATTTTAGTTGTATACTGGTTGGAGGTGCATCATGTGTTTACAGTAAAATCATTTTATTAAAATTTTTATAGTTATTAAATTATGTAACAAGAATTTCATGTCACTTTTAGCTTCACTGTTCATGTTATACAGACATTGATTGAACATTTTGAAGCTATCAGTTGTGTTAAGTAAGAAGCATTCAGACCCCCATATAATATTTCTAAAATTTGTTGAAGTAATCAGACTCTCTCCTACAAAAATGCAACATTCTGTGCTGCCACAGGTTATTAGCTTGTCTTATAACATTTTTGGTAGTAAATCCAAATTTAAACCCTAATTTGTATAAGATTCAGTTAATCAAGAATTCAGAAGATTTTAATGGGAAAGTTATTTACTAAATGATTTGTAGCACAATATGAAAAAAGGAATTTCTGAAAAATCTTTGGTTGCTTAATAAGGCCCATTCCAGGTGAATGGCTATTTTAATAAACAAAACGTTCAGTATCTGTTTGCAGAGAATGGTTTCCTTTTAGCCAATGACTGTTTCAGTGAAAAAATGACAAAATCATCAAAGGACACAGAACATAATGTAAATTTTTTTAATGATAGTGATCATTGGTTATTGTCTATTAGAACAGAATAGCAGAGCAACATGATCAAAACATTTTCAGCAATGAACTAAACAATTATTCAGTTAGCAATACATTCAGTAGAATAAAGTTGCATCCTGAAGTGTGAAAATATTACTGTCTTTATTTATTTTTTTAGAAACCAGATTACATACTGGAGCAGCAATATTGAATTAGCCTTTGAGATCATCAGATCTTTTAGTGTGTGATTTTTATTTATGGGGACAATTAAAATCTAAGTAAACATAATTGTTTTCATAGTGTTTGTGAACTGAAAGTTGGAATTCGTGAAGAGATTGAAGCAGTCTCAGTTGAGATACTGCATTGAGTTGCTGTAGAATTGCAGAAATATGCTCATGAATGGTCACTGTCTGCTGGGCAATATCTTTAAGAAGAAACCATTTTTATATAAAATACATAAAAGAATGGTGTAATTTCACCCTTTTGTTAACTGTTTTGTTAAGTTGATAATTTAAAATTTCAATAGGAATATATTTTAAGTATCCATTAATGTATACTACTTGATTGTGATAATCAATCAGCCCCAATAGTCAGTGCTGTAGTCAAACAATCATCCTGTAACTGGATACTGATACGTTGAATTAAGACTTTATTTAACTTAGCCTCCATCTGAAATTATACGTCGTGAGTCAAAAGGTTTCCAAAAGTCTTTAAAACTTCATTTAATCGTCTTCTAAAGTAATTATTTTTTCTCCAGTTATTGAATTGCCATAATATTCAATAAAATTATTTTTAAGTTTTATGATCTAATAAAATACAAGTTTACTATTATTTTTAGCATTTATGTTTATGTGGTTTTTTAATTATCTTTTTTTGTTAATTGAAGTGGAAATTAGAAGAATATAACAATAAATTTTGAAATTATGAATTATAGTTATTTAATAATCAAAATAGGAATGTGTATTTATTGCTTTAATTGTAATAATATGGTTGTACCACATATAACTTTTTCATTAGCAAATACATGTTTGTAAAATTTTGTAAAACATCTTGTGTAAAGTAACAATTTGTGTGTGCATTTTTGTTAGGGTTTGATTACGATTATAAAGATAACTAATGGAAATGGAAGATAATTCCCTTCAGTTTTGTTAATGCAACATTTAATGCATCATTAACCATTCAGCTATTACAGTTTTCTATGATAATGTTTGCACAATTTTGCACAAAGAGATTAATTATATCATGTCATATAAATAATTATTTTACCTATTAAGGGGGTTTCTACTTTCTTGGCCTCAAAAACAGGCAATTTTAAAAAAAAAATAAAAATTTATAATGGAATTTTGTGTATGCAATTATACATATTTATTGAGTTAAAAAAAATATTGACAAAGTTTTTTTATTAATGCAACAGTAAGGGGAGCTGGCCAAAGTTGGGATCACTGATTGTGGTTGACAATGGTGGAAGTAACAATTATTGAAATGAAAAAATTGACTAGTTTTATAATCAATAAGCATTAGTACATAAAGTAGACTAGAATGTAATTAAAATATTAATTTTTGGTTTAGTTATGACTACATAAACATATTGTTTTTTCCTCAAAATCTTTTGTTAATATTTTTTTTTATTCCAATCTATAAAATGTGGATAATGTTTTTGAATATTTTAAGCCCAGAACAGTGTCAATAAACTAATGCTGTAAGTACTATTTACTTCCACCAATTCAGAAAAGTGATTTCAAAAAATGATCACAAATAACATTGATGTTGAATCCAAAGCCTTATTTAGTTTTTGTATAAAAATTCATTTCACTCTCACATTTCTTATGTTTTCAATATATTAATAATCATGAAGTGTTTAATCCGGTATCTATGGTTGTTAATTGACACTGATTTCAAAATCTTAATTTTTTTTTAACCAAAGTACTCGGAAACAAGTGACTGCTTCTTTCATATATAGATTTCTATAAAACTTTCTTTTATTTTTATGTTCTGGGCATGAATTACTTCTTGTTTCCTTCTCCCACTAACAGACATGATTAAAAATAAACCTTGAAAATAAACAAAAATGAGTGTCCTGCACTATTAACATTTTGAAACATACTCACATAAAAACTTTGAATATGAGGATGGTTCGGATAGTTAGTGGCCTGATACAGAGATACTGCTAGTAGGTCCAAATGGGGATTTATAGTTAATAATTCTAAAAATAATTTTAGAAAACTAAAATTTATTTTATTATGCAATCGTGACTGAAGTAATTCTGTTATTGCATCATAAAATAAATTTTAGTTTTCTAAAATCATTTTAAAATTTTATTATGCAATAATGGAATTATTCCAATCATGACTGAGGATGCAGGATCTCGCGAAAGTACTTTTGGTTTCATTTAATCTAATCATATCAGCAACATGTAGGAAGTGCATAATAAATTATTTATTCTCATCTTTTTATATAAATTAGAATGTTCTTAAAAATTATTCCTTAAAATTAAAAAAAAAAACCATATATATATATATATATATTATTATTATTATTATTATTATTATTATTATTATTATTATTATGCTTTTACGGCCAACATGGGACCACTTAAGCCAATTTTAGTTGGATCTTTTCTGAGAAAAGCGTGTTATTTTACTCTTTCGAGCTGCCCAGTATTTCTTCATCCGTTCAGATCTTGCTTTCTTTTCTTCATCCGTAAACACCCTCTTCGTTGTATTTTGTCGTTTGTCTGTCTTTTGTTTAAATCTAATGCTTTTATCTTTTAGCTTTGTAATTTTTCCAGTTTTATTCTGTAGGTCAGTCAGGGAAATTCCCAATTCTTTCATATCTTCTCTAATTTATATATATATATATTTAGTTTCTTATTAAATCACACTCTATTAGAGAAAATAATATGGTTCCTTCTCATTGTTAGACATTTAGAGAATAGCTTACGTCTTCATCTTATGTTCGTATTTCGTTTATAAAAATTTGGTAGCCTGTTCTTGAGATAGAAGAATTTTAATTGTATTTTTATTTTATAATTTTCATTGGTGGGAGAGTTATAATTAAAAAAATGTTTTAAGATTATTAAGAAGATGAATTTATTTTGTTTTACCTGTGTTGTGCAAAACTAACAAAATCACATTATTATAGTTTGTGTCTGTTTTTTAAATAATGTAGTAATATTCATAGATGGCAAAAATTTATGTAATAAAACTTATTAAATAAACAAATTTTAATCGACATAGGAATTGACAAGATTGAAATCTTGGCTGAATTACTTTTCCTCACTTGAAATGTTTACCAGTGAACCATACTCACTCTTGATTATAAACTGATTTTTCGTCTTTTCTTACAGATACGTATTTACTAATAATACAATTATAGGGCAAAAATTTAACCCACTTTCTGGTTCATTTTCTTTTTTATACATTCAGGATTTATTTTAGAAAAGGGTCTCATCTAAGATAAATAGAATTTTTAACAACTTTCATCGAATTTTAAATGGTAATTCCTTCCTCATTTTGGTTACAGCTGTTGTGATTTACTCATTGGGATATATTTTAATATAAACTTTCAGAAAAAAAAATAAAATTAATGTGAATAAAATTTGAAACTTTTTGACTCTTCCAGGTATTAGCTAAAAACTGGTACAAGAAGAACACTGATAATTCAACTTTTATTTGTGTATATTACTGTAAATATAGATAATTACATAATATCTCTACATATTAAATTATTGATCATGAACATTCCCTATGTAGGGAATGTTCAATACATTTTACTTTGTGTTTATAATTTTTTCAATTAGGAAACTCACTTTTAACTGGTTACATTCAAACATTATTCAATGTTAAAATATTTAAACCACTGAGATATAATATTCTGCTTATAAATTTGATTGCTTTTTCCTTTTTTTAATTTTTTTGTAACTAAATAACATTTTGTTAAACCTTTACTATTTCATATACATTTTTAATATTTTGAGTTAAATAATTTCTTAGGTTTACTTAAAAAAATATTCATTATCAACTTCAAATCTAATCCTGATAAAATCGAATTCCTGATTCTAATCTATCAACCATAAACAAGGCCAGAAAGGAGAATATGATAACTTCAGGATGTCAGCTTGCTAAAATGAAGTTTAAAATTAATATTTTAGAGGGAGAGATGATAGTCTAGATAATGAAATTATAATAATATGGTTGAAAACAGGTAGCCTGGTCAAAAGAATTCAAAGGATTAAAGTAATGATAGTTTAGAGATATTAATGAAAGACAGTAGAAGAAAGATTTCTAGAAACAATTAAAGAGTTTAGAGGAAGATAATAAACAAAAACGGTAGGACTAAGAATTAATTAAATTGAAACAATAATAATGGATGAATTAGATGATAGAGCAATAACAAGAAATCTTTGATTCTTTATTATTTATCAACCTTCGATCAGTTGGCAATAGCTCTCCATTTGTCTCTTTGTTCAGATATTCCCTTGAGCTTTGTATTTTTTAAATGTATTCCTTCTTTTCTGTACTTCTAACATTTTTCCCTTTTGTAGCACCTTCGAGGATGGACTTTGGAATTTTGAAAGAGGAAACCTGCAAATTTTTTTTTTAACTTTGGTAAAATGAGTTAAATCACTCGCTGTTAATTTACTTCATTGTTGAAATACAGCAGAAGATAAAATATGTTGCAAGCAAACATTGGAAAGCAGTACAGTAGTAATAAAAAAATTATATTATACACGTTTGTTAGGCTAAATGCTCAGTATGATATTATTACAGTAATTTATCCTTCCTCTCCAATTACATCAGCATTATAAGAAAAGAATAGTAAATAATTAGACTAATCATAAATTTCAAAGTATTTGTCTATCTTATAAAGAAAATTGTTAACCAGCAAATACTTTATTATACTTTTATAAACACTGAAAGGTATATCGTTGAGAAACTTTATTAACATCTAATAAAATTTCTTTTTATTTCATTTATATTCTACCTTACTTAATTTTATCACTATTCCTGATATCATAATTATGGGATTTTCTATTTTCCTTGTAAAGCTTCTTTTATACATTTATATATATCAGAAGTTGAAAAAAAAACATTGCATGCTGAGTCGTAATACCATGATACCCAATCTGTCAAAACTGCCTGCAGTGGTCTTTCCTTTTTCCTGTTTAGCCTCCGGTAACTACCGTTTAGATAATACTTCAGAGGATGAATGAGGATGATATGTATGAGTGTGAATGAAGTGTAGTCTTGTACATTCTCAGTTCGACCATACCTGAGATGTATGGTTAATTGAAACCCAACCACCAAAGAACACCGGTATCCACGATCTAGTATTCAAGTCCGTGTAAAAATAGCTGGCTTTACTAGGACTCGAACGCTGGAACTCTCGACTTCCAAATCAGCTGATTTGGGAAGACGCGTTCACCACTAGACCAACCCGGTGGGTTGCCTGCAGTGGTCTTGGAATAATTCATGGGATTTTATTATTATTTATATTGAAAATTGATTACTGCATTCCGTATAATCTTTTTTACACTCAGAGAATTACTGCCCCTTAAATTAATGTATATATACATCTCATTGATTACTCAGCAAAAAGTTTGAAAAACCTGTTCAATCATAAAATTTTCTACCACTCTTATCTCAGTAAAAGTTTAAAAAAAATAATTGTTTCATAATTCGCTGGTTTAATATGAAATATTTAGACAAATAAAATGTCTCTTTTCTGTATTGTTTATGTTTTTACTTAACCTACAGTTACTAACTAGCTGAATTGTGGTTTTTGGCCTTGTCTGATTCATTTCATGACTGACTCGTGCTTGACTATTAAATTTGTAAGTAGCAATTAGGAAAAAAAAACCGTAATATATACCAAATTAAAGCCCATTCTAATTTCACGTTACTTTGAACGATTAAATTTTAAATTCCATTTTACATTGTTTTAGCAAGAAACTCAATAAAAGAGGAAGCTATGTTAGAGTAATACCTAAATAATAGATAGCCAGTTCACGATGAAATTGAGCATTTCCAGAATGAAAGCCAGGATTGCCATGGAACAGAATAATTTTATCAAAAAAAGGCAAGGTAATGAACAGTAAAAGGAAATCTGTAGTGAAGTATTTTTCCTTTCCTTTTTTTTAGCATATTGTAAGATATGCATTGACTGTGTGTAAAAGAGAAGAAGGTAGAATAGAGGCCATTTTATCTACTGTATAAATGTTGAAAGAATATTGATCTATTTAAATGTTGAACATTCAGTGGAAGAATTAAATGAACAAGCAAATCTTTTTAAGAAGGGTCTTAGAGAAACAACATTTATACTGATAACACCCCACACTGAAAAATGTAAAAAAGAATATTAGAAATTGTAAAATAAAAGTACGTTGGGAGTGGTTTAGAAGAAGAGAATAGTAAAAATAAAAAATGAAGGAAGTAATTTGGAACAGTTTGAAGAATAATTATTGAAGGTTTAAAGGTGGTTACATTGAAATAAGGAGAAATGGAATAGATACTATCAGGAATTGCCTACAAAATATAAAGAAAAATTGATGGACTTTATATATTTTGATAAGAATCTTGTATATTTTTAATGTTTGTAACAGAATATCCCATTTAAAACACTATTAATTATAATCATTATATACAAAAAATAAATTCATTTGCATGAAGCTCTTTAAATCAGTTTGTCCTTGATGACAGTTAATGATTAATTAATTTGTTGCCATAATGACATGACTAATGTTCTCTATATATATATATATATATATCTATAAATCTCTGTCTATTGATGGAATACCCTTTTATTTTGCTGTTAGTATTGGATGTTGGAAAAAAATCACTTTCAAATTTTTCTCACAGTATTTATTTAGATGTTTAAAAAAGTTTTCTTATCAGAAAAAATAGTCTAATCTTATATAGAAAACATGTTGTAGTTTTTTTATGTCACTTTCTGTTAAGTGATCACTATGGAAATTCATCCCATTCTAACAATTTTCTTTGAACTTAATGCGTTAATGTGTTTCTAATGAATTCTGATATATCATGTAGTATTTTGTATACAAGGTTCTATACCATTTTCATCATTATGATTGTTTATCATGTTTTAAATGCATGTTTTATTATTGGGTGATTATACATTAATTATTGTTTTTTCTTTAGGCTAAAGAAATATGTGATCTGTGTATGTAATTACTGCATGTTTATATTACTTATATGTTGTTCTGTTTATATTGATGGAAAACGTGTAACATTTCATTCTTTCATGATAATATTCCTTTACTTTACACCACTCACATCAGCTCTTTTAATTGTATATTTGTTAATTTTGTGGAAGCTTTAATGAACTAATGAATTATTATTGAATGTTCAGATATCCTTATAGTAGTATTTTTTTAAATTCTTCTTGTGGCAAATTTTGCATGTCAGTTTACTTTGGGGTTATTCATTCATGTTTTGTTCAAATAGTTTTCTTGTTAAAAAAAAACTTGATACATTGAATTTCAATAATTGCCTTACTTCACAAATGAAAATTCTTTAAAACTTTTTTATCATTGATTTTCAGAAAAAAATTATACATATGTATAATTTTTTTAATCATATAAGGATTTGTGAACTGTTTTCAGAGGAAATATAAGAAGGTACAAAATATCCTTGCGGAATTACACTTACCATTGGTCACACTAATATTACCACCTGTTGTATTGAAAGCAGAATTAAAAAAAAAGAAATCTTTTCAAATATTGTAAATCATGCAATGTTGTAGTAAGTTATTTATACAATCAATTGTAAAACTTTTCTTATTTATATTTTCTCTTAAAATTTTATATATTTCACCTAGTATTATTATTTTTATATGATTTTTCCAGTTTAGGTTGGATTATATAAAATCAATTATAATTGAAAATTTTTATAATAAACACTAACACTTTCAGGAACACTAAAATCTTTATAAGTATAACAAAAATCAATTATGCTGATCATTTATTAATAATTATTAACCTCTGATTGTAAAAACATTTTTACAATATATAATAATTCAATAACAAAAAAAAAATTAAAGAATATATAATAAAAAATGTATATAATTTAAAAGATGGACAAGGAAGTCATGTGATGTCCACATTATATATTTTTTCTTTGTTCATTGGGTACATACAATGTATTTTTTATACAATCTCTTAATTCTTTTTTTTTTTTTATATTTTGTGTAAATTTTAAACTCCTTGATAAATTTTTTTTATGCATTTTATTTTTACTGTAGCAATTTTGAACAGTAGCTTCATTATTTATGTAAATCTAAAATAAAAACTAATATCGAACTAATACAAATATCAAATATCAGGTAACAGTAAAACTAATCTATTTTCAACTCTAATTTTGTTTTTTTTTAAATTATCCTACTTTGAACACCAATAAAAAACAATCTAAGAAATTAGATTGTTTTTTATTGGTATAATTTTTCAATTCAAAATAAATTTTAGTTCACTTTATATTTTTTTTTCATCAATCAAGTCCCATATTTCTGCATTTTGTAACAAGTGTTGGGCATAGCATTTTGGTTTACAACCTTAAACCATTGCTATATTTAAACAGTTTACAGGAAATTATACTTACTGTATTGCAGTAATTATTAGGAAAATGCTGTCCAATTTAACCAACTTATTTTAACAGTGGTCTACTATAATTCAGATTTTAATTATTTTGCTTAAAAATAAAAACGTTTTTTAAATTTAATTAAAATTAAATATATATAGTTAACTGTATTGCTTTATGATTCTGTAGAACCTAGTTAGTGTAAAACTGAAGAAAGTGGGAGGTTTAAAAATGGATTATAATAATGTTGAGTGGTATCAGAATTTCGTTAGTTTATGTTAATAACTGTGGAGGGGAAGGTTAAGCTTTAATAAGAAATTTGTAATATTTATTTAAACAGAAACATAAAAGTTTAAAAGAAATAATTTTGTTTTTAAACAATTTACATAACATTTTATTTTGAAGCTTGAAAGTAAAGTGTGAAGTGTGTACAGTTATTATGAATAATCATTAGAATATGATTATTGTTATCTACAAATTGACTATTCTAATTCTTTAAAAGAAGTTTGGGAAACATTAATTAAATTTTGATTAAGCGTGATCAAGATTGTTTGTTGAGTAAATGTATTTTGAATTGATTCTAACTTAATTAATGGAAAGATTTAATACTTTTTAACTATTAATTTAATAATTTGTAATTTAAGATACTATAATAACTTAAAATTATTTCTTGTATAAGAAAAAATAATATAACTTTACAACTATGTACTTAGGTCAAACATAGAATATCAATCAGCTTATTTATATACTTAGTAGTAAAGAAACACAAATTATTCTTTTTGTAGTTTAATACTAAGTTAACAGAAAGGTACAAAACAAAATACTTCTATGTTTCATGACAATTATACAGGATGTAGCATGGAGTTCTCCCAGGACTTTCATAACCTATGCTAATCGTGAAAATAATGGAAAAGTTCTTATAAACATGTCCTAAAATTCTTCATTTGCGAGTTACGGCTAGTGAAAGATTTCACTCGGATTTCAGCTACCCTGGTGAAATGAGGTTGTAATGAAATTTTTCAGATATTAATTAAGGAGTAGAATTAGTGATTTCTTATAGTTTTTTTACCTGAAAAATCGAATAAAATATGTCACAGAACCATATCTGGAGTAGTTTTTGAGAAATCTGGTATGAAAAACCAATAATATGTAAAAACCCCTGTTTTTTTTTGTCTGATGTATAATAACTTTGTTAAATGGGTAATAAACGCATAAAATATCTAAACTTGTAGAGAATTTAATAGTGAACAAAATGGTGTAAGATAAGTTGAGTAAAACAGCAAAATTAGAAAAATTTGAATGTTATTTAGAATCTACTTCATTTACCAGAAAAGTATTTATTTAATGTAAGCATAAAACAAATTTTTTTTTGATAGTGTGAAAAATTTGTTAAAACACAGTTTACTGTTAAAAATTGCTGCTAAAAAAATTTGAAATAATTGGAAGTTTCACAACAATTGTAAAATAAAAATTACTCAGACAGTAGTTTTTTTATTAATGAGAGAAATTATTCAAAAAATTATTTCAAAGTGGCAATAAAATAACAGCTGATCAGCAATGAGCCATACTGTTTAGTGTTTAAATCATTCTGTAAGGTACATTAAGTATGTTCGTTACTGTGAACTGTACTATTATTAGTGAAGGTTTTCTGTGAATTTTATTTGAATTTGATCAATCGATTTGCCATTTTAAGTAATGCTTACTTATTGATAACAGAGGAATGTGGTGATGTGGTATTCATTTTGGGTATTGGGTGCGTGTTATAGTAATGCTACTGCTGTTGCAGTGGAGTATGAAATACGTTTCCCAAATCGCAGGATTCCAGATCCCAAAACAATTAGCACGGCGTTTCATAATCGTTGGAAAACTGGTTCACTATCTATTATTTGTACTAGCTACAAATGATCTGACCAACACATTGCTGTTATTGATGCAATTATTGTCTATGCAACCAAGCATCAGTACACGATGCCTTTCTAAGCGGATCAGAGTTTTGCATTTGATGGTTTGGAGGACACTTAAACAAAACAATTTTTATCTCATAAACAGCCAGTTCAACATCTGCACCCACGAGACTGTCCGATTTGCTTGGAATTTTGCAACTGGTGGAATACAAATTGACATCTCTACAAGTATGTTTTGTTTGCCAACCAGGCAAATTTCACTCGAAATGACAACAACAACTTATGTAATGAGCATACATGGGCAGATGTAAATCCTTGTGAAACAGTAGAAGGCAATTTTCAACACCAATTTAGCCTCAATGTACCATGCAGTAGGCCGCTTAAATGCTGAGGACTACTTGCACTTTCTTCAATAATAATTGCTATAGCTGCTTGAAGATGTTCCTCTAGCGCTGAGATACAAAATATATTTCCAGCATGATGGCACATTTCTCCACTCCTTTTGCGCCATTTCCACTCACTTAAATTATCATTTCCCTGAGAAATGGATCGATCATGGAGGTCCATTTCTGGCCACCAAGATCACCTGATCTAACACCTTTAAATTTTTGCATCTTGGGATGGATGAAAAATATTTTATATAAAACAAAAATACATTCTCATGAGGAATTAAATGTCCGCATTATGGATGCAGCTGAGCAACTTAAGGACAACCCTGAAGAACTAAAAAAAACTGCAAAAGCAGTACAGAAGTGTACCAAGAAATGTGCTGAAAATGGCAGCCTTATTTTTGAACTTTATTACAACTGGTACCTATAATTCACTTTGTTTAGTGTACTGTTTCTAAATAAAATTCAAAATTTTCAAATGTTTTTACGTTTCAACTTATTCTTACATCATTTTGTTAGAATTAAATTCTCTACAAATTTTGTTTAAAGGTTTTATTTGTTTTACCATTTAACAGTTATTGTATGTACATCAAACATAAAAAACAGACTATTTTATCCCAATTTATTGGTTTTCACTCCAGATTTCTCAAAAACTATTTCAGATGCTGTATGGGACAAATTTTATTCGATTTTTCAAGTAAAAAAACTATAAGAAATCACTGATTCTGCCTCTTAATTAACTAACATCCTAAAACTTTCAGTATGACCTCATTTCACTGGGGTAACTGAAACCAGAGTGAAATCTTTCACTAGCCGTAAGGCTCGCAAATGAAGCATTTTAGGATATATGTTTATATGAATTTTTTCCATTATTTTCATGAGTAGACTAAGTTATGAAAGTCCTAGGAGAACTTCGTGATACACCAGATATGTGTTTGTGTTTTTATATATATATATACAAAAATTTATTTTCTTTACTTATTTATTTTTTTATGTCTTTAGTGTGGAGATAAAAAAAAAACAAAAATAAAGTTAGAAGAAGATGTTCCGTGCAAATTACAGTCACTACAGCTGAAAGATGAACCGGTAAATGATATGCCTAAATGGATTGAAGAAGCTCCAACTTTGGTTATATTTAAAGAAATTGAACTGTCTGGTAAAACATTTAATGTTCAGCAAGCAGAATTATTACAGGTATATATTTGAAAAATTGAAATCTAACTTTTGTTTTTATTATTATATATATTTTAATGCAAACAATAATGTTCGTTATGAATGAACAGTAGGAAGTGACATTAATGCACATAGAAGTGAATATTAATTACATTCTAATGGGATACACTTATATGCCACATTATACTTGACTATGAAAAAAGGAATGGAGGAACTATTACAAATTGTATAAATTAAAGTTTTATTTACCAACAATTTTCATTATGAATGCCGTAGTACTTTTGGAGTCATTACTCCATCCATTATCAGGGATTTCTTAGAAGATGCTAATTCAAAATTCATATGTGTAACTTCTCTACATATAATTAAATTAAAATTGTTATGTTCATAATAGTCAATCAAAAAATATAAAAAAAACTATTTATACATCAATAAGAATGTAATGTCATTTCTGTAAGTTGTTTACAATATTACAAAATATAAATAAAATAGTACCAACCTATTAATAATTGATTATTGTATAATTTGTTTATATAGAATATCATTATTGAATTTGATTTGTTTATTAATTTACTGTTATTCAAATATATATATATATATATATGTATATATGAAATTTTTATAATATGCTGGTTTTATAATAATTATTACTGTGTTCTAATGTTTTAAGGTTATAATTATGTCCAGTTTCTAAAGTGTGTTTAGCAAAATAAGATTTTTCTCTATTATTTTTAATTATACAATTATTATGTTCTTATGGTGAATGAACGATTTGTCATTCTAATATATTTTAAGTCACAGTTTTTGCAATTAAAACTATATTCCTTGTTTTTCTAAATTATAATTATTATCATGATTTGTTGTTGTAAAAGAATCTTCATTATTTATGTATTTTCTTATTTGTTACATATGCTGTTTTTAATTTTTAAATTTTTTTATTAAATTTATTATAATTTATATTGTATTCAGTTTTAGCATATTCATTTATTATATTATTATTCATTAACTTTATTTTGTCCTTTATGTGTATTTTATTTTTTATTCTGGTGTATAATTTATTTATTAATTTAGTATCATATGCATTATTTAAAGCTATATGTTTAATATTACTTATTTCATTATTTAATTTTATATTATTATATTTTAGGTATTTTAATGCTCTGTAAATTAATGAATTAAAGGTTAACCATTTTTGACTCCAAGGATGAAAAGATTTGAAATGTATTATAGTATTCTGTTTGGTTGGCTTTTTATAAATGCCTCTATTGATTTTATTAGTGATAAAAGTTTTGTTAAATTTTATGTCCAAGTAATTAATGCTGTTATTATTTTCTCTTCTAAAGTGAATTTAATATTATTATTTAAAGAATAAATTTCTTTATTTATCGTATTTTCTCATTTCATACACATATCTTTTATATAAAATAATTTGATGTTTTTTTTAATTATATTGGATATCAGGGTGTTTTCTAGTTCATTCATAAAGATATCGGTTAAAATAGCGTAAAGTGGAGATCCCATACTTAAGACCCTTTTCTTGTTTATATCTATTATTAAATTTAAAATAGTTATTTTAAAATATACAATTTTAAAAAAGTATTACTTGGACATAAAATTTAACAAAAATAAAAAATAAAATACACATAAAGGACAAAATAAAGCTTAACGAATAATATTATAAATTTAATATAATATTTATAATTTTTTAATTAAAAACAGCGTATACAACAAATAATAAAATACATAAATAATGAAGATCCTTGTTTAACAATAAATCATGATAATAATTATAATTTAGAAAAACAAGGAGTGTATAGTCTTAATTGCAAAAACTGTGACTTAAAATATATTAGAATGACAAATCGTTCATTTGCCATAAGAATTAATATAGTATATTAATACTATATTAATAGTATATTATAGTATTAATATATTAATACTATAATTAATACTATAATATATTAATAGTATTAAGTATATTATAGTATATTATATATTAATAGTAAATTAATGAACAAACAAGTCAATTTAATTAACAATTTTAATTTAAAATATAATTATAGATAGAGAAGTTACACATATGAATTTTGAATTAGCATTTTCTAAGAAATCCCTGATGATGGATGGATCAGTGACTCCAAAAGTACTAGTATATATATATATATATATATACTGAAAATTGTTGGTAAGTGGAAGCTTTAATTTATACAAATTGTATTTACCAGCAGTGCCAAATGCTTAGGAAATTGAAACTATTACACCTCGCTCACTTTTATAATCCTATGCTAGGATTACATTTTTTTTAGAATAACTATGCCATGTTTGGTAACTGTGTTTCATATGAAGTTAGCTAGTACTTATACTACACAAACAACTAGCACATTGTGTATATCATGTTAGTTTAAATAGGTGCTTTTTATGTGGTTTTATAAAATAAAATAAAAAAGCTGACAATGAATTGGATAACATGACCTGTTTAACGAGGAAAGTTATGCAATTAATTTTTTTTGGCTGGAAAGAAGCTAAAAAAAAGAAATTAATTTTGGTGGCTCATACTTAAGGGGAACCATTTGGGTAAGATTAATTTTTAAGATTATAATCCCTAAGGGGTGATATTAAATTTTTAAAAAACTAAAAGTTGTAATTTTCTCGCAAGGGTTAAATTTTTTTGGCTAATTTTTTTTTTTCAATAATTAATAAAGAGTACGGGCTATAAAAATTACAATTTTTACATTTCAGATGCAATGGAAAACTTGTGAGATGATTTAAATTTTAAAATATTTTTTTCTTCCACAGACCATTATTGGAGTGGGATGGGCAAAAACATTTTGTAGTGTTTGAAGCCTACTGGTATAGAAAATATAAATGCAAAAAACTACTATTAATTCTTTTTTTGAAGCAAGATATAGCTAAAAAGAGGAAATATTCTTTGGGGAGGTAGTTAATGTTAAACATTTTTTTTTTGTAATCTCTAATCTTGATAAAAAATTTCAACTTTTATAAGAAAATTTTTTTTAAAGTGCCTAAGTAAAGATTTGAAAATTAATCTCGGCCAAAACATTGCAATCCCTTTTACCAATTTTTGTAAAAATGTTTTATATTCCCCCCGAAGGTAGTACCTATTTATCAGGTTTGAAGAAAATCTATTGACAGGTCCAGAGTTAAAAGACCAAAATACAGGCCAACATACTTACGCAGAAATGTCCATCTATCAAAATATAGATTTTTTGGACTCGGGAACATTGAAATTAAAACGTTTTTCACAATTTATTTAATTTCTCTTTGTTAATAATTTTTTTTTTAATGTTTCTTTAAGGCGCTTACCTACTTCAAACATAAACATAAATTTGCATAAAACTTAAAAAACAATTACCAGTTGTTTTTAGATTTTTTTTTTTGATTGATTTATATATTTTCCCATTATAGCTATAATAGCATATGAGGTGTGGCTATTAAATAACGAGGTTAATGCTGTAAAATATTTTATTTTAGATTTATGCATATTTAGTTATTATTCCCTTCAATATACACCCCCTCCTCTATCCCTACAATGCTACATGCAAATTTTCCATTGTTCGAAACATTGCTGGAAGTCTTCTTCTGTGAGCTCTTTCATGATGCATGCTGCTTTTTCTTTCACAGCCTCAATGGTCAGAAATCTTGTCCCTTTTAATGCAGATTTGACCTTGGGGAACAAAAAAGTCACATTATGCCAGATCAGGTGAATAAGGCGGATGGTCTAACACTGGGATGTTATACTTGGCTAGAAAGTCTTGACAGACAATACAGTGTGAGCTGGTGCGTTGTCCTGATGAAGAACCCATGACTTATTCTTCTACAATTTGGGTCATTCTTTTTCTTATTTTTTCACAGAGTTGAGCAAGGACCTGAGGACCTTGCTCAACTTATGTTGATTAATAGTTTGACCTTCAGGAACGCAGTGGAGGTAGACAATCCCACGAATATCGAAAAAAAACAATCATGGTTTTTAATTTTGATTTGCTCATTCAAATTTTTTTTAGCTCGGTGAAATTGGGGCCTTTCAATGCATGGATTGGTGCTTAGTTTCTGGATCATAAGTGAAGAACCAAGATTCATCACATATCACTCTTTCCAAGAAGTTGGATCATTTTCAATGGCATTAAAAGTGTCAGAACAAAATTTTCTTTGAGAATTTTTGGCACCATTTTTGTGCACACTTTTTGCATATTAAAATTATGTAAAATTTGTCTTGCGCATTCTTTGTTAATTTCTACAGTGTCAGCAATCACTTGAATAGTTAACTGACAGTCAGATCAGATCAGATTACCAATTATTTCAATATTTTTATCTGTTTTTGACATGGAAGTGTGACCTGGGCGAACATCATCTTCAACATCTTCAAAACACTTAAACCACTCATAAACCCATGCATGAGATAAACATTCATTGCCACATACTTTTTTTTAATAAAAGATAAATTTCAGTAGCGGTTTTTCCAAGTTTCATATGAAATTTCATGATACTTCTTTGCTCATATAAAACACTTATCATTTTTTCGGCAAAACAAAAAAACAGATGTTATCCAAATGAATAATACGTCTACAGAAACCAGAGTGGCAACAATTGAAAGAGAAGGCTTCACACTATACAGCTGTCAGTCGTATGAATTTGGCGCATGCGCAGTTCTGTAGCAGTATTAGTCTCGTTATTTAATAGCCACACTTTGTATTTCGCTCTGCTAGGAAAGTAATATTCATTCCTAGGAAGTGTTTTTATTCATTTATGATGCAAGTAATAATTACAATTAACGAATAAATATCAAAATATGGTAACAAAGAAACAGAAAATTTTGTAAAACTTTTATTTACATCATTTCAAGAATCTTTTCACCTTGTTCTGTTACTCCGGATCTAAATTGTTCTTTAACATCATTAACTGCTAGTTCTATGTAAAGATTAAAAAGTAACAGGGATAGGGAACATACTTGTCAGACTCCCTTTTTTATTTCAGTTTCTTTTTTATATTCTTCAATTATTACTGTTTCTGTTTGGTTCCTGTAAATGTTAGCAATTGTTCTTCTATCTCTGTACTTGAACTCTAAACTTTTTAAAATGTTGAACATTTTATTCCAGTCTACATTATCAAATCCCTTTTCTAGAACTATAAATGCCAAGTATGTTGGTTTGTTTTTCTCTAATCTGAGTGCTAAAATTGCTTCCCTTGTCCCTATACTTTTCCTGAAACCAAATTGGTCTTCTCCTAACACTTCTTCCACTCTTCTCTCAATTCTTCTGTATAGAATTGTAGTTAAGATTTTTGATGCGTGACTAGTTATGCTAATTGTTCTGTATTTTTCACATTTATCTGCTCCTGCTTTCTTTGATATCATGACTATAACACTTTTTTAAGTCTGAGTTTTATCTAAATTTCAAAATCATTATCTTACAAGAGTTGCTGTTTTCTAGTTTCTTTTTCTTTAGTTGTTATTTTAACTGTATATTTTATTTATTTGTAAAATTAACAATTTTCATAGTGAAAGCCACAGACTGATTCAGCTTCCAGTGATTAAACCAGTGCTTATCAAACTTTTTCATATTTATGGTTTAAGTTCATTTTTGATTACAGTTTACAATAATGTTTTAGTTAATAGGAATTATAATATATCATTCTTGTTCACTTTTATTATTATTAGTGTATGTAATTTTTTAATTAAAAATGTAGTTCTCCTCTTTTGGTATAAATGAAAAAATAAATTTAAAACAAGCTGCATTTTTATGGCATTAATTATTTTATTACATCACTGTGCAGAAGTTAGTATTGTGCAAAATCTTGATTTTCTGAAGTGTGTTTTCTATTCTTGGAAAACTTAAGATGATTAATAATCTACGCAGTCTTAATTAATTAATTAATATGTGTTTTAATAAGGACATTTATTAAATAGATGTTTATTATCTTGTTAAATAACTAACTTCATTGGTCTAAGTAACAAATGAATGTGGTACTTTTTTTAATTTTATGTGTTAGACCTCAAAAATTTTCTCTTTTTGGCAGTTCTACTTGAAACTGAAAAAAAATTACTTTTAACTTATTAACATTATTGGAAGAAAACTTTAAGTCATGTTCTAGGCTGTTATTGTTATTAATTTGTTGAATGTATTGGGATCAGTCACAGATGAAACTTTAAGAAGTCTCAATCTAAGCTTTAGTATTTATGCATTTTACACATCTGTTTGGTTACAGTGACTTTAAAGAATTATTGATTTGCTTTAATTATGAGTTTTCACTATTAAAAACTGGTAAAATTATTTTTAAATATGAGTTGACATAATGTAATTTTATTTGTGAAATTATTAATATAAATTTGTATAAAACAAAAAAAAAATTAATAAAATTACTGTGAACTGAGTAGGCAAGCATCACCCTCTGATTGTGATAGCTACAGTCTATTCCTAGAGTTATTTGGTCACAGTTTAAATTATAGTTTAATTTTAATTTTTTGAAATCCTTCACTTCACTTTTTCTGTTAGGTATTTAGATGTGTAAGTATAAATTCCATTAATTTTGTGTTATCTTAAGAGGTTTTATCTATATTCTTTATTCATTTAGGCATTGACGGCTTCATCAGCTCATGATGTTTTCAACTTGGAACGATTAGAAACACTTGGTGATTCATTTTTAAAATACTCAGTTTCATTAATATTGTATATGTCCTTTCCAAAGTTAACTGAAGGACAGTTAACTAATATCAAAGGAAAGATTATTGGTAATCGTAATTTATTTTATTGTGGTAAAAAATTACAGCTGGGATCCATTTTAAAGGTTTGTAATTTAAAATGAATAGTTATTGAAATATAATTTTATTTATTCAAATTTACAGCAAACACTGCAAATGTGCACGTCTGTCATCATGGCTATTAGTATGTTTTAACAAAAACATATGTTCAGCCTTCATTTTGTTTGCTATTTTTCTTCATGAGTAGCTTAATAAACTTAAGTGCTGTCTAAGACTCTATTACATTAGATGTGTGAGGGTCAATCAAATATGAACTGGACCTTTGTCTTCATAGCTGGCATACAAACATGAGTGGACTGTCATGGAGAGAAATTGATTGTGGAAATGTGGGTACGGGATCCCCAGCTGTCTGGCATTCACATCTCTTTGTCAGTAGCATAATTTCAGAGGAAAGTCATACTGCTCATCAGTTTTCTCCATGAGTGTTGCGGTATGAATGTTGCATACTATTGCCAGCTGTTGGCCAAAGTGAAAGCTGCCTACAGGAGCAAAAGGTGCCGTCCCTGATCAGAGATGTGATTCTCCTTTATGACAAAGCCAATCCTCACACATGCATTAACACTCAAGATAAATTGAACAAAATTTATTGGGAAAACTTAGACCATCTCCCTCTGTTACAGTTCACCTATTTTTTTTTTTTTTTCAAGGTATGCAAGAACATGGCCTTCCAAGCCTGTCCAACTACTATGTAAACTGATTTTTATAGAATGAAAAGTTAAAAATGGAAACTAGCCATGTTCTCCATTTTGTACTGTTGACGTTTAACTGAAGTGCATCTTCAGTGGATTGAGCCATTGCACAGTGAATGATTTCGTCTTATAACTATAGACAACTCCAATTTAATGAATATAATATTCAGAAATTGAATTTGTAATATTTACACAATGTAACTTGTGATGTATTAAAATTTGTTTGCTATAGTGTTTCAAAAATGAATTGTGTCCTAACAATCTATCAAGGACTATCAAGTTTTAAAAGTCTACCTTTGCCTTAAATTCAGCTACAATTTTGGAATATTATAATGTATGATTAAAAGACCTTTGGCTTTCTCTTAAACAAGTTTTATTTTTAAATGTTGATTTCATTATATATTTTGATTCAGATATGAAATTGTTAAGCAGTCTTTATTTATGTATGTTGGAATTATATACATTTTTGTGTTGTATTAAAAATATTAAGAAATGTACAGCCATTATTCAGAAATATTTTTGAAAAAAAAAAGAGAATTTTTTTATCTTTTAAATTTTTATTATTAACAGCTGATCAAAAAAAGAAATTCATGTATTGCATTTGGATAGTCTTGTATGCTTTCAAAATTGAATAGTATGCAGACATAATGTTAGATAGAAGTATTGTAATGGGATTATATCAGCTACACACTGTGAATATTAAGAAAGATTCCCTGATAGAAGACCCATATATTACTAGATTGAAAAAGAAGATAATCTTAAAAATTGTAACTGTCAAAGTCTTAGAGGATTATCAACATCTGCGTTGCTTTGATATGTTTCCCAAAGGTGGTTTCAAACACCACCTTTGAAATTGTTCTAATAAAAGAGAATGATTCGATTCTCATATGCTATATGTACCTTGAGAACATTTTTGGAATAATTCATGATATACACAATTCAGCTGGACATGCTAGAAGAAATCAGATGTAGGTACAAGTGAAGAACGAGTACGAGAACATAACCAGGGAAATGATTTTGACGCAACTAAACCTTTGTGCTATTTGGCAAAAAAAAACACATACCTTAGGTTTAGTAGTATAAAACCCAGTATAAGCGCAGAAAGAAACTCCAGATGCCAAGTGGATCTCATCGACATGCAATCTTATAGTGCTGGCAAATACAGATATATTTTGTATACTACGATAATCTCAAAATTTGTGCAACTTAGTGCCATTAAAACTAAATCAGCATTAGAAGTTATATAGAATCTTTGCAAAATTTAAAATATTTGGAGCACCAGAAATTCTCCAAAGCAATAATGGTCATGAGTGAACACCAACCTCGTTAAGGATCTAAGTATTTTGTGGCCGGGGATTGATATTGTTTATGAAAAACTGAGGCACTCTCAAAGCCAAGTTTCAGTAGAATGGGCCAAACAAGGCATTGAAAATATCCTTAGTGCTTGGCAGCAATAGAATAAAACTATTAAATGGGTGGGCACAAAGCTTATGTTTTGTACAGTTTATAAAAAAACCTAATTTTTCATAGTGGAATAAAAAGTAGTTCCTATAAAGATTTTTTTGGATTTAAGGTGAAAGTGGTCATGAAAATTTATATCTTTCAATAATTATCAGTGAACAGTATTGAAATATTCTTGGTTAAATCTGCTAATGCATCTTTCTGTGAAAAAAAGAAGATAACAGAATTCCAATTTTGCATTGTGGAAGCGAGTCCAGTCCATTGCTCAACTCAAAAATTGAATTATTGACTAGTGAAAATGTCAATGAAGTTGAATGCTTAGTAAATGATAAAGTGAAAAAATTGTAAACGAAAAGAAAAGCTGAAAAGCCAATCTTCAACAGCAAGCTAAAAAAACAATACCAGATATTGATAGAGTATGGCATGATGGAAGAAACATTTAAGGATTGGTTTTGGAAAAAAATCAAGGACCTATTCAAATTAGGTGGTACTCGGTGCAACATGCTGAATCAAATGTATCCAGAAACCAATTTAAAGTTAATAAAGAAAATTTTCTAAACTTGCTGATGTACTGCAAAATAAAATATCATTTCAAGAATGTGCTAGACATCCATTTCTGGAGGACAGGGTTATAGTAGATGCACTTGTAAAGCCAATTGCAGTTCTAATAACTGTAAGTGCTACAAGGAAAAGAACTGCAATTTGAAGTGCCATCAAATTCTAAGCTATTGTAACAATTGATTGTTAAAATAATTAATATTTTATTGTATGTAATAATAAGTGATACACAGTGCAAAATTATTATTTTATTATAGTGAATGTAAACTCTGCTATGTAAGTTTATTTTTTTTATTTTTTGAGATGTTATATATTTAAAATTTCCTGTTTCTTTGAATCACCCTGTAGTTATCTTGTTATGTTTCGCCAAAAATCAGTTCAAACATTCATAACTGATAGCGGTCAAATAGACAGCAAAATAGAAAATATAAGTTAACAAACAAAACGGGCTAATTATGTTTCAAATTTATACAAAATATAAAATTTATTGTGCACAATACAAAAACAAAACTTCAGTTATATAAACAGCAGAAAACGTTACAATAAATTACGGTTACCAGTTATTTTTTGTGTTGAAAAAAATCCTCATACCAAATGTTGGTTTTGTATTAAATGGAATATGAATGAAAATAGGTTGTTTCTGATTATGTGTTGTGTGCATTATTTTGTCGTATTTGTACCCATCCTAAAATTTTTGAACTTCAAACTATTTCATTTGAACTTTAGCTTTTTCTTTTTTTTTAATCATTATGTATGACGAATTTTTGATGTGCAGTTTAAAAAAAATTTATATTCTCATGTGCAATCGCTCAAACTTCTGTATCTTTATCATATTTTATATATTACCCACCTTATAGAATAGTTAACATATCTTCAAAATTTCAGATGCTGTACTGACTGCTGTACTATTGTTGCTCTGAAGAAATTACAAAAGACTTACATTTTTTTATAAATTGAACAGGCTTTAAGATTTTTGTTTATCATTATTATTCTCACAAAAAAGAGTTTAATGAACACTGGCGCGTCAAAGAGACAGAGCTCCTGACCGGCTAGTTAACTTATAATTAATAATCTGTTAATGTTCAATTTGTCATCAAAAATGTTCTGAAATGTCAGTATGTAAACTGGATGTATGTATCATCAATTTTGTAAAAAAAAAAAAATACAAAAAAGGATTTTTATATTTACAATTGTACATTAATGTAAGGAATGTAAAAGAATGATTTCTTTTTTTTACACTTATTTACTTTTGTTTTATGATCAAGCTGAAGACAACAAAAATAGTATTATATTAAGTATTTTTTTACTAAATACTGCTACAATATGTATATCTAATTGTTTTTAAACGACTGTTTAAAAAGACAAATGCATTTATAAGAAAGTTTTGATGATATCAATAGTATCAGAATTACCTATTTTTCTTCTCTAAGTATTTGAAAACTTATGTATTTAATGAATTAACAATCCTCATAATTCAGTAATTGGAACATTGAATACAACTAGAAATTACCCGAATTCTATAGAAATGCTGTAAAAGAGTAACAAGGGACAAGGGAACATAGCAGCTTTACATTTAAAATTAAATTTGTTACAAATGCCTGTAACAAAATTGTTGTTACCTAAAGAATTATAATATTTAAGAAAAAGATTTTATCAATGTAGTTGAAGTGTTTTTATAAATAAAATTTTTTCTCGTATTTTAAAACTTTTCAAAATTATCTCATTCACTGAAACATTATGAGTTAATAACTTCAATAAAAATAACAAAATTCATAGATTTTGAAAAATTTATTGAAACAGATGGTTTAGATTTACTACAAATAGTTTTACACAGGATTTAAAAATATGCATTCATTCCCATTAGCTTATATTTTTGCAAAACATTTAAATAATTAATATCCAAAAACACAAAAGTTCAGGATGGGGGATTTTTAAATTTTGTAAAAAAAAAAGAAAAATAGTAGTAATAAAAAAAACTTCATGAACAAATTTTAGAAAGTAGGTTTAAGAACAATAATTGCAGGTATTTTGACCAACACTTACTTACTGATGGGGGTGGCATAACATCATGAAGTTACTGATTCATGGGTGAAGCACACATGAATTATTGACATATGTCTCTGAATGCTTATTTCTTACTTCTCTCTTATATTACATTATTGTTCAACAAAATTCTTTGTTATCTACTGTGCTTGAAAATTTCTGAACAACAGGAAAACAAGAGAATCAACCTTTATGTTATTCAGTTACTAGTTATTAAACTGATAATTCTGCAGTTCACCTCCTAGTGATGCTTGTCGGATAACGCTAAGAACCACCCAAAATACTTTTTTACTCGTACAAGGATGGGTAGTCAGTTATAACTAATATTTTTAAGATAGAAGGTTACTGTTTTGAAAGCTGCATTCTTCAGAACACTTAGAGTTTTGGGTCTGTACTGCCCAAACTGCTGCTCTGAAGAAATTACAATACAATGATATTTTTTATAAATTGAATAATCTTTCATTTTTATTTGTCATTATTATTCTCACTAGCGTGAGTTTAATGAACTCAGAGTGGTCCTGGCTACACAAGAAAGTTGAATGAAGTGAGCCCTGACCTGTTAAATATCACCTGACCGCGAAGGAAAATGCTAGTAACCATATAGTGGGGTTGAAGCCGATATGCAGATGCTAATATACTTATATATAAGCAGGTAATTCACGAAGAATGTAATTAACTTCCTACTACTGAAAATAAAGAAAAAAATCATATAAACCTAAGTTCGGAAACGCTTCATAGTGAGTGTCTGCTAGCGAAGATTTCGCTCTGACTTCTGCGCCTATGATAAAATTGAAACTAACTGTAATTCTTGGGAACCAAATGAAGGAGTAAATTTATTGATTTTTATATGAAATCTGATCTGTAAAACTGAAAAAATATAAGTCCCAGAACTTTTAGTACTTTTGAGAAATTTGGGGTAAAACAAAAGTTGGAATAAAAAAATACATTAATTTATTTTTGTGTAAGATAATTTTGTTAAACTGATAATAAAAATGTCATTTTTAAACAAAACTTGTAGAGAATTTGATTTGGATTAAAATGGTACGAATAAAGTCCATTTATATAAAAAAATTAAGTGCACTTACATAAGGAAAATATACAGGTGATTCAAAGAAACGGGAAATTTTGAAAGTTGTGTTGGTAGCCGTGGGCGATTGGTACCACTTGATAAGTAGCACCAGCCAATGTAACCTAACCAGCCATTTAGTTGTCATGGATCCTTGGAGTGGTGCGCAATGTCCATTTGCTATCAAAGCGTTTTACAAAAACAATGACAGTATGGAGGGAGCGCGTGGAGAATTTCACCGTCATTTTAATCTGGGATGGCATGACCGTGTTCCATCAGCACATGCAATTAAAACATGGATATCTAATTTTGAGGAAACTGGTTCGGCAATGAAAAAGAAACCTCCAGGCCGTGAGCGAACCGTCCGTACACCACAGAATATTCAAGCTTTACAAGATGCTGTCACATAAAGTTCACATCGGTCAATCCGTCGTCTCTCAGCATCTTTACAATTGCATAGTTCAAGTGTTTGAAGAATGTTAGTGAAGGACTTGCAATACCATCCATACAAGTTGCAGATCGTCCAGGAACTGAAACTGAACGATGCAGTTGTGCGAGCACAATTCTGTAATGTAATGCTTCAGAAGATAAATGATAACGAAGAGTTTGTTCACGAACTGTGGATGTCAGCCGAAGCGCATTTCCACCTCTGTGGATTTGTTAACAAGCAGACTTTCAGATGGGCACAAGAAAATCCTATGCAGCTACACCAGCATCCATTGCACAGCCAGAAAGTGACCGTGTGGTGTGCTATGTCATCTTACGATGTTATAGGCCCTTATTTTTTTGAGGATGACAACGGTCTTGCGATTATAGTGATGTCGGCTCGTTACGTAGCCGTGCTTTAAAACTTTATTGTAGAACAACAAAAGAGATTTCCACCAATTCTTAACACAGCCTGGTTTCAACAAGACGGAGCAACATCACATACTGCACGAATATCGATGGCAGCTGTACGCCGATTGTTTGGACAACGTGTCATTTCACGAAATGGTGACATTAGATGGCCTCCCAGATCGCCTGATCTCTCAGCTTGCAATTACTTTTTGTGGGGTGACCTTAAAAGCAAAGTGTTCCACAGTAGACCTGCTACAACAGAAGAACTGAAGGCAAAGATCCGAGAAGCAATTGCGGAAATTCCAGTTGAGATGTTACGTCAAACCATGAACAATTTAATGAAGAGACTTCGTGAGTGTTAACGTAGAACAGGAGGTCACGTGGAAGATGTCATCTTTAAAAAATAACCTAAAATGTATGTATCCTAAAATGGCAACATTTGTACAATTTCATGAAATAAAATTCATTTTCTAAAAAAATTTTTCATTAACCTTATTTATTTTTAAAATTTCCCGTTTCTTTGGATCACCTGTATATATAAGCCAAACATAGCCTTATAGGAACTACTTTTTATTCCGCTATGAAAGATTAGGTTTTTTGTAAACTGTACAAAACATAAGCTTTGTGCCCACCCATTTAATAGTTTTATTCTATTGTTGCCAAACACTAGGATATTTTCAATGCCTTGTTTGGCCCTTTCTACTGACCTTGGCTTTGAAAGTGCCCTAGTTTTCCATAAACAATATCAATTCCCAGCCACAAAATACTTAGATCCTTAATGAGGTTGGTGTTGACTTTTATATATATAAAAAAGGAATTCTTTTTTAAATCTTATAATAAATTGATTTCATCTTGAATGTTTTATGTGTTTATTATAAAGTTACCATCATTGTGAATTTATAACAAGGAAATAATAATTACATTTGGTAGATAGATAATAGTGATAATGAAGAATAGGATAAATTTTTCAGAGCATATCTGATTTAACCATTTCCTGACTTCCAATTTTGAAATTGAAATGATAATGTGTAATATTATTAATTTTAATATTATAGTTAAATTATTGTAAAATGACAAAATATGTGGTAAGACAATTAAAATTATATATTTGTTTTTAGTAAAAAATAAAATATATTGTATAATGATTATAAATGTAAATAAGTATATTTATTTTACCAAAATTAATCGTTGGTAAAATTCATATTATTCCCCTGTACTGTAAATTATATTTTAAATTCTATAATATAAATCTCCTAGTACAGAATTTTGAAATAAAACTTAATTTTGGCTTAAAAGTACTTGGCAGGATCCCACATCCTTAATAATGTGCATTTTAATTAAATATTTCAATCATACTGAGGAAGTGGGATCTCACAAAATTACTTTCATGGTAAAATTAAGGTAAGATATATCTTGCCTCAATATTCTGTACTAGGTTGTTTATATTAACAGAATTTAAAATATAAATAAGAGCCTCTACTAATATACTTATGCAATAATCACATTATGTTTGTGCAAAGTGATTAATACTTAGCACTTATTAATCACATTATACAAATGTTACCCAGATTTATTGCTTTGCCTGTAACATAAATATGTTATGATTATTATTTAATAACTTTTCTACCTAATGGCGTGCAATTAATAAAAAAGTCTTAGTTTTGATATATTCATTTTATTAATTTTTTATACATATTCTTTCATTCAAAATTAATTGAAAAAGTTGTTGGAAAATCTTGAATCACCTTTCTATAACCCTTACTTAACATGCAGCAATAATTTTTTTTCACCTTAAACGGCTTGCATCACTAAGTTTTGACAATGATGAATTGAAAAATGGCATTCTTTCCCTCTTGAAGTGGAAGTGAAAAACTTGTGAAATGCTATGAAAATTAAAAAAAATGGTGTTGAAGTTGAAGGCAGCTATGTAGAAAAGTAGTAAATAAATGTAGTCTTTATGCGTAAGTAAGAAAATAAAATAAAAATCAACCTTACCAACAGTTTATATTATGTCTCTAGTGCTTTCAGTCATTTGACCATCCTCAGGAGAGAAATTTTTTCATAATTTAAAATATTAAAATCATAATAACTGGTCATCATTGTATAAAAATCATTGTCAGTTATTAAAGAATGTCTCAGTTGTTATACTCTGAGACAACTGAGACACCCTTACATAACTCATGTAATTAATTTTATACAATGACGACCAGTTATTAATATTTTATAATTTTTAATTTACATTTTTAATTTCATTGCTTTAAATTATGAAGAAATTTCTCTCCTGAGAATGGTCGAATGACCAAACGTGCTAGAGACATAATATAAATTGTTAGTAAGGTTAATTTCTGTTTTATATTATTACTAATTTCATATACCAGCGGTACAGTGTTTGAAAAATTTAACATAACTAACTAATAGAGTTTTCATATTTTTCAGTCTTGTTTTATTTTAAAACTAACCTTATTTTAAACAATCCAAATTCAACTACCAGTATTAGAAATGTTCTGTGATAGGTCGTGTTGTTTGTAATTAAAGTTCAGTTATATTTAGACAGTATTTATACTTTTATGTTTTAGGTGACTGAATATAGTACAGAATGTGACTGGATATCTCCTGGATTCTGTGTAGATCGTGCTTTGCAGAAGGTAATTTGGTAAAATATTGCACAATAATTTAGTATTTTGTAGCATTTGTTGCGACGTCGATGGGATGCCCTTGTTCAACAGTGTTGCGGTAGATTTTAGAGCGAGAGTGGACTGTATGTGTTCATAAGTGATGAATAAAGACAACACCTTGTTGATTGTATGCCATCTTGGCGGTTTAAAATAATTTTGTAACTTATAACTTAACTTTAAATATAGCAAACAAAAGCTAAATAAAACTTAAAATAATTTTCATTCGAACAAGAATTGAGAGTCCATCTGGACACGACCGCCTTGGGTGAGGTATGAGTGCAGACTGCTTAGAAGACGCTACATACAGTGCTCGAGGGAGCAGCTAGTGATGTAGAGTCACTAGGTGGGATGGTCTGGTGACCATAGTTTGCTATGGGCATGCTAGTCACCACTAGGTTTCAGCACCTGACGGCAAGAGGGAGTAAAAACAGACAACATTAATTTTTCTATTTTAATATATATTTCATGTTACCAAAATATATGATTATTAATAATTTATTGAAAAAAAAAAGTTTTAAAAGTAAAAAAACAATAGATTGAGAATACCTTCACCAGATTTGTCTATATCATCAGTTGTATATATATTAAGCTAAATTATATATGAATTAAAATAGCAGGAACAGTTTGATACAAGTTCATGTGCATTTATATCATTATCTACCTTTGGCTTGTTATGCCTTCTCAAAAAACATTTTAGGACATTTCACAATTGTTATCAGACATTCACAGCTATTGTATAATATTTGCATTTATCATCCCATACTGTACTTTTTCCAGCCTCTTTAATGTTACTTTACAATTGTTATATTGTAATATTGTACATGATTTAATTAAAAAGCTTTTTGATTGAAATTTTTTTTTTGTTGAGTAAACTGGGAAAATGAAATAAAAGATTTAGGAAAGAAGTAGATATATGCTAATATTGCTTTGATTGAATGCCCAACGAGAACTTAAAAAAGTTTTGGTCAAGGTTTTTTGTAAAAAATATGTTACATCTAATAAACGTATTTATGAATATGGCCTTGTTTCAGATAATTTATTAAAATCAATATTTTTTGGATGCAAAAAAGGGTACTTATAGCTTGCAAGTACAGGAAAATTGGTTTGTGCTGTACTCCATTAAAAGTTTATGTTACACTGGAGACAGTTTTAAATTGTTCACCACACAAAGTTGCAGAAGTAAAAGAAAATACCTGTTTCATAGATGATGATATTAATTTAAATAAATAATCAAGTAATAATATAGTCATACAATAAAATGTAAAATATTTTTATTACTTGAAAACATATTTCATATATTCATTTTATTAAACAATCCCAACACATAATTCATTTTGTATAATTATTAAAAATGATACATCAGTTTTAATGCTAATAATTGTAATCAGCAATCTCAAAAAAACTAAATTTAATGTGATTTTTAACTTGCATGATTTTCATATTAAAGTCTGTCATTTTGAATTTTAACAATTTTGATTTCCTGCAACCTTAAAAAACACTTGAGAAGCTTTCTTAAAACAAGACCCTTAGGCATCTGCATTCTTTATTCATGAAATAAATAGCTTGCAAGATCCATAAATCACCACAATAGAACATGTTATTAATTAGGATCTGTAACAACATGGTAGCCAGAAACAGTACAGATGAGCCATTAGTATTAAAATATAATTGGTGTAGTCAGGTCTCAAACTATCACCTTCCTGCATAGAAGGCTAATATGTTAATCATTTGTGCCACTACTACACATTTAGCTTCACATTCATACGAATTCATGTTTTTTGAATAATTATTGCTTGATATTTATTTTGCTTTTTTATCATAATTATGATAAAAAAGCAAAAATTATTATTTTTATTTACCACTATTGTTCTTCAAGTTAGGTGTTATTTTCAAATGGAAATGGTTGTATGCCTTTACTATAGAAGTTCATGAATACATTTTTAAATGTTTTACTAGAGTAATTTTATGGTTAAATAACCTCAAAACATTGTTGATTAATTTAATAAAACAGTAAAGCAAACTGTTAATTTCTTGGAACCGGTTCAACATTCAAGGTTGAATAATTTTGTAATTAAATTTTTTTTTGTAATCTCTAATCTGTTTAAAAAAGAAAACTGGATTTGAAGTTCAAGTCTTGTTTAATAGTTCTATATATTTTTGTTTATTAATTCATTTGTCTATTTTTCATCATAGGTTATGCGTGATGTCGCTATAAATCCAAGAATGCTTTACCACTGTAATCTATCAAAAGCAGAACAGACAAGTGGAAAATTATTACCAGAAACAAAGAAAAAAATTGAAGAGAAGTTGTTAGAATCTCAAGAAGAGACTGATATGTCTAATGTAGTGTGTGCTTCATTTTTAAGTCAGCAGGTAGTTCCTGATAAAACTATATCTGATTCTGTTGAAGCGATGTTGGGGTTGTATATAAAGGTAATTAAATTATATAATTCCAACTTTTAGTTAATTATCTGTTATGTAAAAAATTGTTAAGGATCTAAATAAAATAATCTAAACAAATAAAATTAATCAGTTACTCAAAAGAGGTATTTCACATGTTCATTCGAAGAAAAAAAGAGTATATTTTGAATACTAATTTATACTTATAACTTAAAAATTTTGCTTGAAGTTCATTATTTATTAATCCTTGAATGTGTGATTATGCAGGTAACTTGTGACACATCCTGTGAAACCTTTTTCTATTTAAGTCACATATTTAATATACATCACATATATGTACTGTAATTTCAACATTCATCAGTTTATGTCAGAACTATTTTTGTTTCAATTGGGGAATTATCAGTTTTGCCAAAATGAGAACAATCATCAGAAACAGAAAATTGATCATTTCAAAGTATGCCATTATTGGCATACTTTGGAAGTAAAAATACTGTTTTCAAATACTGTTTTCTGTAATTTTACTACAACTTTCCAATTCAAAATATATTGTTACACAATTTATAAATTTTACAAAATAATAGTCACTTTTTAAGCAGTTTTTTCATATTACAATATTACATGGTAGCCTAACCACACAATCACAACTTTTTTTTTAAACATTCATTCAGATAATTTTGGCTGTAATATGTTACTAATTATACAATATAATTCTAATAACTTAGAATTGAATAATAAAATTAAAAAAAAAACTTAAATATTTATTTTAAAACGGCACATTTAAAAGAAACTAAACAAATACATGCAGAACTAAATCATAATTACCACGGATGTGTCTGCTAGAAACTCACTCTTTGGTGCTTTTAAGACTTCAAAAATGTAATAAGCATTCAGTAAAAATTCTTTATAAAATTATTTAGTGACATAAAGAACGGTTCATAAAGGTTATGATTACTAAATCAACTGATGTGATGGTCAAATGTTTTTGGAACATAAATATAGACTAATGCACAGTAGTTAATAATCAAACAACTTTCCTGATTTACTCAGGGGTTTATTTAGAATATATTACTTTTTGTGCGTGAATACACAACCTTTACAAAGTAGCATAAAAACTAGAAGTGCAGAAGTAAAACTGAATACAAAATATAAAGGGTGAGCTGGATTAACTTATGTGAGTAAGAATGTAATAAAGAAACAGAAGATGAAAAGAGATAATTTCATGCTTTTTGATAGAAAAATTAATTAGAATCTCATGTAAGACGGTTCTCATGAAACTAACAAGGACCTGCATTTATCTGATATTTCTGTTTCACAATATAGAACATCCTGTGTGTAGCATTCCATATTATCTAAAGATATGAAGTATAGATAATTTGGCAGTGATATAAGCAATTTTATAATCTGGTGAAACAAAAAGTTTTGTAAATTTCAGATATGATTTAGTAATTTTGGATGAGATTGATTAAACATAATTAAAAATCACAGTTTTCATCCAATTTTTTTTATTTGCAGTGTATATTTATAAAATCAGAATGAAGAGTTAACTTTTTACCCAAAATAAACAGAACCAAATTTTTATATGTTATTGTAAATAATTATTTTAAATGTTTAATGTGCTATTACTACTACTACTACAAGAAATATTTACTTGTTTTTCTTGTATAGCATTACAGCATATGAATTGTTCAATATCACATTAAAATTAAATGAACGGGTGAAACAATAAATTAAGTAATTTTTTTTTAAAAAGAGACATGAAAGGATAGTATGTGATCATCTGAATTTATGTGGATAAAACTATTTTTAAAAAAGGATTAAACTAGTGTCAAGTTTGCACATAAAACAGAACACTTTGTGATGATCTGTATACTGGCTTCAGTTATTGAAAAAAGTTAGAGTAAAACTATCTTTGATTTTTTCTCTTATTTACCAGATTACGATTTAAGCTGTTTACTTTAAGGTACTTATTTTTTAGCTGCTGCAGCCATTAGTTAAAGAGGAACTGGCCCTAAAATTATTTAACTCTGGTAATTTATAAGAATTGGTTTACTAAATTTTGATGTGGCTGTTGACATTTTAATCTTATACTTTTATTTTCTTAACCTTTTCCCATCACAATGATCTGTGGTTGATTAGCGCTCTGTGAAAATATGTTGATAGATGATTGCCTTCCTTCATAGTCTTTTGCTACTCTCTTGTGAAAAAAATTTCAACAAATTACAGTATATTAAAGAGATTTAACAGATTCTGACAAAAACAACCGTTACGATTGGATATTTTTTATGCCGGTAACAAAAAAAAATTGAAACAGTACAAAAATTATGATAATTTAATTGCAGAATTTTTTTGCGCATTTCTACCGCGTTTTTTATTAGCAAAATTTTTTTTTTTGCTTTTTGTTTAGAAACATAGTTTGCTGATTTAAAAAATAATACTTTCAAGCAAATCGGTTGAAAATTGGGCAAAATATGATGAAAAACCCGTGTCATAAATCACAGTTAGTAACATATGTTAGTATAAGTGAAAGTAGATTCAGAAAACTACTTTTTATAAAAATCCCCACCACTCAAAAGGCTGTTCAGATTGACAAAAAACCATTTTTACTGAATACTGTTATTCATTACGAATCGATGTGTATTACATGTTTACCAATATCATTTGTTAGAAAAGATATTTATAGACCTCAAGTAAAAGGTGACGTATTTATAACCATAAATTCCTTCTTTTTTTTTGTGTGTGCCGTATATCATAATTTATTATGAGTTTCAATACATCGATATGTTGCTAGTAAGATAAGCTATTTTTGTAAATAATAAATAAATTTGTAATCCTCATAGCAATAAAAATACACAAGTCACACACACACACACACACACACACACAAGCACATTTCTGAGAAAAAAATGGTCATATTCTTTATAGTCTAAATAAAACATTTTACATCGTATAAACGTCGTTCAAATTATCTAATAAAACTGATTCCTTTGTTAATATAAAAAAAAATTACCGACTTAGATCCCATATAAAAAGATTTTGTAACAGCGTTTTATAACTGACGCTGCACATAACCGGTTCCAAGGCTACATGATCTGAAAAGGTTAAATGCTATAAAGATTGAAGATATTATTAAACCATCAAGTTATACATGATCCAAATAAGTATCCGGTTTGTTTTTTTTATTAATATTGTTTTTTAATAAATTAAAAAACAGATTTAAATTTTATGATTTTTTGTCGGTTTTTTTTCAGAATTGTGGCTTAGAGATGGGATTCCGTTTGTTAAGATTTTTGGGTGTTATGAAAACATCATTAATACATCCTGATTTTTATAAAAGTGGTCCTGTACCATCTTCTCGTTTAACTCCTTCTGGAAGCATTGAATTTCATCTACATAATGTAGATAAACTTGAAAAGTTAATCGGTTACAGATTTGTTGACAGAAGTTTTCTTCTGCAAGCATTATCTCATCCTACTTATCAGCCTAATAATATTACTCCTACTTATCAGAGACTGGAATTCCTTGGCGATGCAATATTAGGTAAATCATTTTTTTAACTACTAATTATCAGAATTTACTTATAAATTCAGATATATTGAGGGTGAATCAGTCACTAGATAGTATGAACTATAAATGAACTCCATCTTCAGCATGCATTGATTATATTTTATCTTGCCAGGACAGCAGTACAATTGTATTATATACTTTTTGTTGTTGTACATTATGTTGCATGTATAATCATTAAATTTAGAAAGATAGAAAAATCATTAATACATAAGTTGTAACATATTATATAAAACTTATTCCATTTTTTCCTCTAATGCAAGGAAGAAATCTTCTCACAGTTATTCCTTCTTTTTATATCCATCTTATATATATATATATATCCATCTTTTTTTTATTCTTCCCCATATTGTATTAACATGTTCACTGCTGTGCCAGCTAAATCTATGGGTTCAAGTATTTATTTTTTCTTTGATTGGTTTGGCATATTATAATTGCTTTTATTCTTTAGAAAGGTTGAATATTTATTGAATTATAGTTTATTAGATTTTTTATAAGGATAGTTGATTTTCCTCAGTCAGATGAGTGATTTATTTTAATGTTTATTTATTTTTTATTGGATTAAATTAAATTTGTTATTTTATTTTATATGATAATTGTTTACTTATTTAAATTTAATGCATATTCCTCTATATCTTTTTACACTGTAAAAGAAAAGTTGAGGAAAAATTTTCAAAAATGTATAGAATTAAATATGATAACAACTGAAACATTATTATCACGTGTTATAACTTGCTTAAAAAATTAAATATGGTTTAAGTAAAAGTAAAAGTATTTTTATTTGTATTCGTTATAAGTTTTTGCCAAAGTATATTTAAATGCAAAAAATTTTATTATATTCTTTCTCTAACTTTATTTTCTTCAATCTCTGCCACTGTTTCTTCTCATTACCAGTTCTTATTTCAGACTTCTTTTCTATTTCTTCCTTTTATCTTTCTTTAGTCATAACAGAATTAGTAATTTTTCATTGAACTTTCACTACATACTTCTGATTCCTTTAATCTTTGTTAATATGGCTCAACTCTCATCATTGACTATTCTCTTACTTCTTACAACAAATCCACAAAGTAGTTTTCCCCCTTTACTGTCTCAGTAAATCTCCCCCAATGTTACTGTCTTAAAAACTTAATTCTCCTTTGCTTCCTAGTAAACTCTTCTTTTTTCTTCCTTTTGTCATATGTATCTTTAATTTTCTTATTTATCTTAGTTTCTCATTCCACCATCATGTCCCTTTCTTTTTTCCACTAGTAACTGCTATTTCTGTTAAATTTGTCCATTTTTCTTCTACATTTATCTTAGCAACCTTCCTCTTTATATAGTTTGGTATGATAGCAGAGAAACTTTACTAATCATAACAGAGTAAATAAGCAAAAGAAAAAGTAGCTTAATTGATAAGAAAAGCAGCTGATTGTATGTGCATGTATATGTGATTTGTACACAGAGGTTTGTGTGAAAATTATTAAAACGTAAGATAGATATGGATGTAGTGGTATTGAAACTGCAGAAATAAATTGCACTGGTTGAGTGGGGAAAAGGTGTTATTGTACCGATTTTTAAAAAATAGATTATTGTGGGAATTACAAGAGTGTGAGAGTTTTAGAAGGCAAGAGTCAAAATTATAAAAGAAGTGGTGGAGGAATAAAGAAAAATCAGTATGGTTTTTGAAAGACTAGATCCACAGTCAACCTGATTTTTTCATTAAAAGTGCTGATTGAAAAGAGATGGGAACTTAATAAGGATTTGGCGATTATGTTCTGAATATTCAGTGTTTTGGGCGACAGCTGCCAAGAATCAGTGTGGAAAATTCCCCATATTCAAAAATACTATGTGGGAAAGAAAGTAGTAAGTATGGTCAAGACACTAAACTAAAATTATAAGAGACTGTGTAAAATCAAAACTAAGACTTTCAGAATGGTTTGATATTGTATTTCATTTTTGACGGGGGAGTGTATTACAGCATTTTTTTTAATAGTGTAAGTTTGGATGAAAGTTGTAATTAAGTGAAAGCAATTCTAGGGGAAGGAGAGCATAACATTTTGTTGGTGACATTGTCACGCCAGGCGAGTAAAAATGAAGTTCAGAAGATGATTGATGTTGGGACCATAAGATTGCAGCTTCATGTATGAAAATAAGTAAAGAAAAGGGCAAGATAAAGTTCTTAAAGTTGTAAAAATGTTTTTAGTATTTGAATTTGATCTGACAGAGAATGGGAAAATCGGTAGAGAGATAGGAAGAAGAGTACTGGGTACGAGAAATTTTTATTACATTGTAAAAGAAAATTGTACAGTATAAATAGAAAATAAAAAAATAAAACAACACTAGTAAAAAGAATCTAAAATACCCATACTTTGAAGAAATAAAAACACCTGGCACAAAACTTCTTTGTCATTGCCCAGGATTCGACACTTGTTTCTGAGCAATTTAAATTTATGACGCAAGGCCGCATAACGCACGCAACAAGGATGTGGTGCAACAGTCAAGCGGTAGTCACATCATATGCATACTGGTGTGTTTACTGCTGACTTCAGATACCTGTGAGTATCTCTCGTATGTCCTATCCACAATCGGTAGAGGACCACATCCTCACGACGAATTTTCCTATTTGAGGAATCCCAAGGCAGCACAGAACCTTTAATGTGCCAATGTGTTTTAGTAGTTTGATCTATTGTAGCCGTCCAGTCATCTTGCCACTTTGCGTGAAGAGTGAGGTTTACATAGCTAATAAAGTCAAATGCAGTAACACGGGTAGTAAAGGATGGTACATGCGTCTTTAGCAGCAGAATCTGCACGTTTATTACCTGAAATCCCCATGTGGCTAGGGATCCAGCAGAAACTCACTTGTGCATTGCGATGGTTCAACTCAGTGATTGCATTGTAGATTTCGGTGACAATAGGATATTAAGAATAGAAATCTTCTAAGGCTTGGAGAGCACTACACGAGTCACTACAAATAAGGATATAACAGTATTTTGGGTTAACAATATTCAAAGCCTTATTTATAGCGTATAATTCAGCAGTAAAGACTCTTGTGATACCAGGTAGACCCCACATACAGATGCTATTATTAATACCTATTAAGTAAAACAATACAACTTAATTTAAAAATGAAAATGGAACCATATACTTTCCAACAGCGTAAAGAAATTGTTAACATTCACTAAAAACATGGTGAATATTTTACACAGATGGTTCATAAAGTTTGTGAAAAATGTTAAATGCCAAGTAAGCTGAAAATGTTACTGTTATTGCTGCAAGTGTTCCTGAAAACTCAAGTTCGTCAATTCCAAGAAGTTTACAACAATTAACTGTCTCAAAAACTACCCTAATCGCATTTTGCATAAATATGTTAGATTGCAAGCTAATAAAGTGCAGCTAGTGCAACAATTGTAGCTATGAGTTTTTTTTTTTTTAACAATGAAGGTGCTATTGTGTCAGCCAATCAGCCAATATGGAAAACTACTGCATGATACCAAATGACTTCTTGTGGTCTACATTGAACATGTTTATTTCCAATGTTTTATTTCGTATGGTGCTGAGTTTTCATTACAAAATAAAAGGAAAGTAAATTACAAGCTTTCGAGATGGAATTTCTTAGAAATATTATAAGCAATACAAAGAGAGATAGTGTGAGAAATGTAAATGTAAGGGCTCTGGGAAATACAAAAAGTGTTTTACAGAATAGGGGTGAGCAAGACTATACACGGTTTTGAAATATATTAAGAGAATGAGTGAAGGAAGAACAGCGTTAAAGTTTAATCAGGATTTAAACAGAAAGGGACTGAAATGAAAACCTAGGAAATGGGTGGTTAGATAAAGTTACAGAAGATATTAAAAATAGAGTTGGTAAGTGAAAAGCAGGTTATTGAATAGAATTAGGTCTATGATCTGTTGCCAGACTCTGGATACTGGAAGGGAAAGATGATAACGTTTCCAAAGCAGAAACTTCTGAGATAGTAGAACACAAACCTGGTAAGTATGATTACTGAAAATAAACTTATGCACATTACGTCAATTTTGAGCCTGGGCTTGTATTTTTGCTATTGCATTAAATATTTGTACAAGAAAATAAATGATTATCTGAACTAGAAAATAAAAATAAACTCAGCTCAGGTGTTGACTTATATTAAAAAATGTGTAACAGTATACAGTTTAAAAATTTTTGAATTCTTCCATTTGGCAATTCTTTGACTATATCATTTTAGTTTACTGAATCAACTCTTTCTTTTAATATTCTACATTAATTTCTATATATATTTTAAAAAACAATAAAAAATTTACATAAAAAATAGAACGATAAAAATTTCTATTGAATATAGACATAATACATATGGTTTTGAATGTCAATTCCTCTTTTATAGAAGGAATGTTAATAAGATAAGAATAATGACAATATGTATATATAAAATGTAATTCAAATAAAAAGATCAAGATTAGTTTAATGACAGTTAATTTATAAAAACCAGAATACAGTATAATTTACTAAAAACATTATAATGATCGCTAGAGTCTATTGCATATATATATTGCATTAACAAATTACCACTAGAAAAGTCTAAAGTTCATACAATTTAATTTGAAAATATTATTACTTTTACTGCTTATAATAGAACTACCCTACACTTTATGAATGAATATAGTACTGTCACTTCAACTTTTGTTTACCAATAACTCACCGAACAACTTGTATTCACCTACTGTCCACACTGGTATACTCAGGATGTACTGTTCACTTGTAGTTACCATTCGCTTACTGTTATTGTTGTTACCATAACTTCCACTGAACAGAGCTTTGCCAAACTACTTTCTCTGCTGGTCTCTGGCAGTATTTATATCCCCTGGCCTGCAGAACCAGTACCAAACTCATCTCTTTAATTGTTGAAGTGTAATAATTTTCATTGCCCATACCCTTAACTATAAGTTAAGGGTATAAGTTTTTTTTCAAATTGGCTAATCCTTCTGGTCAAACAAGAGCTCTTTGAGGTACCATTGTCTGTATTACAAAGAACAAAATGTTAAAACGGACCTGTTAATCTAAGAAAAGAATTTCTTTTAGTTCTTTCTCGATTTTCTTCATTTTGTTAATTGGAAGAAACCCATCGCCCCGGTCTATTATACTGGTTCTGTTACAAACAAATAAAAAATATTCACATATTGATAATGTATAAGAAAGTTTTTTAATATATTTTGTGTAACTGTATTGTTTACTTATGTTTTCTGTATACTGATTTATTCTGTGATTACATTTTTAAAGTGTGTTTGTTGTCTATTTGCCATGGCATGACATCAAGACAGTTAACAACCAATTTGATGTGCTTGCATTCTACTGTTTTACCTTTGTACTACAGCATACACTAATTTAAACATAGTTAGTCTCATTTCATATTTATATATAGAAAGGTGTCTGTTCTGATTATTGGTAAATTATTTACCAATTATAAAAATTTGTCTGATTAATTCCATTTGAATTGGCTTTAAATAGAGAGCACTTTAGTAGCACTTTTGTTTTCAATTTTTTGAAAACAGTCTATTGTCAGATTTTTTCTGGTAGTGTGATAATTTAATAAAAACTTTTTAAACATTAATTTTTGTATTTTTAAATAATAGAACCTGTTGAAAAGAACAAATTGTAACTTTAGAAATAAAGATGTCATTAATAGTTTTGTAATAAAACCTTGTGGAAAGAGATAATGTGCTTGGTTTCTTTCTAGTGGAAGTGACAGCTTAGCTCTACACTCCAGTTTAATTTTTTTCTTTGAAAGTAGCTATTAAAAATTCATTTAGAATTGATACCTTTTATCTTTCTTACTGTTTATTTATTTTTTCGGTTAAAATAATTTTATATAGCATATCAGAGTAGTAGCTAAAATTCAATTTTTTTTTCAGATTTTTTGATAACTTGTCACATATTTGAAACATGCAGTTCAACGTTAACACCAGGGGCTTTGACGGATTTGAGATCAGCATTGGTAAACAATATAACACTAGCGACAATATCAGTCCGCATAGGTTTAAACAAGTTCCTGTTGATGAGATCATGCAAGTTATCCGAAGTGATTGATGCGTTTGTTCAACGTCAAGAAGAACGTAATGATGAAATCGATGATCAAGTATTGTTTCTGATTCAAGAAGATAATATTTGTATAGCTGAAGCAGTCGAAGTACCAAAAGTGCTAGGGGATGTTTTTGAATCTATTGTTGCAGCAATATTTCTGGATAGTGGAAAGTGCCTTAAGACTACGTGGAATTTCATTTATAAATTCATGAAGAAAGAAATCGGTTTGTAACATATTTGCTGTTTATAGTTTTAAAAATATATATGTTTAGATATAATGTTATAGTAGTAAGCTTTTAAGTCTATTTAACTGTCATAAATGTAGTGATAATCCTGATTATTGTATTTTTGGTTGCTTTCTGGATAGTTTTTGAAAAATGGCAAATGATTTATTGTTGTTTAAATTTTATATATATTTGTATTTATGAGAAATCCCATTCAATAGCTACTTTTAAACTAAAATATTGTTGTTACCATTTGGCATTTCATTTACTTCATTATATTCTAGTAGCCAAACATTGTATATTTTCATCATCATATAATTTTTTTTAAATTTCAAAGAAGTGATGGGTTGTATGTATATACATGCACACACACACACACACACACACACACACACACACACACACTCAAAATACAAAACTATCAATCAAAACACAAGTACAAAAAATAATGTAAGAATCAAAATACAAAGCCAAATAAGGATACGTACAATTTATTTATACATATATGGTTTAAAATAGTTAACTATTTTAGTTTGAACTAAGTCCTGGTATATATATCTTTTTCAATAAGCGACTGCACTTCTGATATTAATAGAATGCCTTCTGGTAATCCTTTTCATACGAAATATTGCTTTAATTTCCTAGTCTATTTTCTTGCTTCCTTACTCATGATGGTAAATCCATGGGTTCATTGTCATTTTAATCTTTGTCAGAGTCATTGTCACTTGTTTGGAAGTAGTTAAGTCTGAGGCTGCAACATGATGTGGATGTCAGCCAATACAATCTCAGTTGAGCATGTCACCAATGTTCAGGTACTTTTTGTAGTTTCCAAATGGTTCACTATGTTCTACAGAATTTTCATTTGGTTGAGTAAGATTTTCTATGTCGGGATTGAAGTTAGTTTGTCAAAGTTTAATACTGGCTTTTAGAAAACAATTTCTCACTGTTTTTACTATTCACTATCGTAGTAGTAACTTGCTTTATAGCCATATAAATCCATAAAACTGCATCCAGCACATTAATGCCTTTAGAAAGCTTATCAGTATTCATAACTTTCATTGTGACAATAAGTACCGTAACACCTTTTTTCTGTTCTGAATGATCAAACGGTTGAAATACTACAGTAGTATTTTGGGGAAGAAATATCAATTTTACATTTTCCAATGTAACTTCATTATGTTCATGCCATTAAAACAATGTGGCTTTGCAGCTTCATCGATCATTTGTGGTTTCTCAAATTCACCTGACATATTCAAAGCCAACATAATAGTGGGTCTTTCTTTTGATATCTTCCCCATGTACATTTTCCTCTTTCAAATAAATTGTTACACTGCGAAAAGCCCTGAAAAAAAGACCAGTCTCATCACAATTAAAAATGTTTCCACTCTCATCTACAGTGCCAGCATCACCACAAACATTTTTATATGAAACTTTATGTTTAATTTTAAATTTATCTGATGAACCCCCTGATGCTTTAAATTCATTGTAACAGAGTTCTTTAGCAATTTCTAGTGCTTTCTCATACATCAAAGTTTCAGAGACCAAAATTTTATTAGCACAAGCCCTGCAAAACTACTCATAAGTCCTACTGTCAACCACTAGGCCTGGAATTTTAGGAAATGCACATTGCAGGCATACATATGCAGGCTAGTTAAATAAAACATAATTAAATCCTATGTTAGCCAACTTGTGTTGACAGCTCTGTATGTTGTCTTGGTTTTGCTTGTTTGTTTACAGTCATGCTGTCATTTGTGTACTATTTATTTTAAAGCATTTTACTGCGCATTTTGTTTGTTTTTCTTTTTTTATTACAATAAACAACTATTAATGCTTTTAATTGTAATATTTATTTGTTCATGTTTCTGTATTATAATGAGTAGGCAATTTAATTGTGTTCACTGTAAGTCCGTTAGTCAGACCATTGAGTGTTTCATTTACAATTTTTTTTAAATTTAATTGTAATACATGTCAAACTGAAAAGTTTTATTTAGGTAAAAACATATTTTTCTTTCTAATGGACTAGGTGATATTGTTTAAATTTTTTTCTATCACTCTGAACGACTGAAAATTAAAAAATAATTTTTCCATAATCAGGATATTTTTCATTTTTTTATAAATTTTTCTTTGAAAATTATTGTCTGTCCAATAAAATATGTGCATTCTTTGGTCTACTCTGAATAAATTAATATAAAGTTTAACACCACATCCTAAAATTCATTAAAGATATGATTATTCTTATCTAAACATGTATTTCATATAAAAATGCCCCTAGCAATTTTTGCAAGGTAATCACAAAAAAGGTTGGCACTAAGAGGGTTAATTATAAGAGCTATTTTAAGAGAGTTACATTGCACCATTGTCATCTATCTATACATGGTATGCGAGGCAATTTTCCATTTATGGTAGATATCTCTCAATTTTGTCATCAGAGAGTTGCTTCTACACTTTCCTTTTAGCTGATCTATGTTGTTAATTGATGTGAAATATTTACAATAATATTTATACTAAACAACAATGGAGCTCATAATAACTCTGATACAGTATTGTGTAATGCACTGATTTATATGGAACTAGAATTCTACTATACCTTATAATTGTTATGCTTTGCATCTAATTTCATGATTTTTTTTAATAAGTTATACAGTATTTAACTAAGACATTTCTCTTTATTAGTAATGATTGTATTCCTTAGAAAAATGTTTCTATATTGTAATTTTATTCTGTTACAGAAAGTTACAGTGCTAAAGTACCAAAAAATCATATCAGATTACTATATGAAGAAAATGTATCCGTCAAATTCAGGTAATCTTCAAACAGTAAAATATGAATTTTTGTCTTTTACTTTTAAATGTCTTCTAATCATTTTTAAATGCCGTGATCATTTTGTTCTCTTAGAAACATGCTTGGAAAATTTTGATGAATAATCTTTGTATGACAATTATGTACAGCAGTTAACTTCTTTCTGCCTGAGAAAAAACTCAGATTCTTTAAGCAAAGGTCCTTACTTGTTCTTAGAATTCATGCGTGAGGAAATATCCATATCTACTGTTAACCATAAGGTCAGATGGATTCTAATTTTTTATTAGCACAGAACGGAGAAGTATGTAGAAAAACTATTCAAATAACAGATGATCCAGAAGAATTGTTTTATAAAACTTGTTAAAGGCGTATATTCTTTGTGCTTTAGTATGTTCTGTGTCCTTTTTTGAAAATGGGTAAACAATTTTAAGTACTAATACTAATTAAACAAACAAATATGTTAAATATTTGAACAAAAAAATTATAAAATACTTTTAGTATGCTTAAGTTTTTACATTTACAAATATGAATTTTCAGTAAACCATATACAAGGTAGTTAGTTAAAATAGTGGGAAATGCAGTGTTTATGATTTAAAACTGAGAATTTATTTACCTATTAATTGAAAAAAAAGAAAGTTAATTGCACATTTAACTTTTGTAATAATGATACAAGGCTTGCAGTGTTTTTTAGTGACTGTTGTACATTCTTCATCAAAGTTCATATTTTTAACAGAGAATCCAGAAACTCTCAGTTGTAATCAGCAGTATATTATTATTAAATTAGTGAATTTGATACACAGTTGCAGTTAAAAAGTTGCATTTTGTATCATTTAATAAAAGATTTTAATTAAGTTTGTTGTTTGCAAGCTATTTTTCTTGTCAGCTGCTGCAAAAAATTGTTCCATTTGGTAACTGTTGTAATTGATATTTCTTAAATTAACTCATCTTAGCTAATCTGTGACAGAGTGGTAGTTTCTGCCTTTCATCAGGAGGTTCCTAGTTTGAGTCCTGGCCCATTATCATTCTTTTCACAGACTACAAAAAATGTATTTCATGGTCATTCATCAGCAGCTGTTACATGTTCCAACCGAGATGAAACTGAGAATAAAATTAATTGCTGTTAGACTTTCCTTCCTTCAAGTCTGTTATAGACATTCAACGTATCTATTTATTGTTCTAAGGAAACAGAATGTAGATATTTAATTGTGTCAAAAAATAAAAATTTATCTTCAGTTTATTAAAATGTAGTATAATGTTTTTATAGGAGATGCCATATTATTGAAGAGTTTGGACGAATTATGGTTCCGGTTGAAATATTTTATAATGGTGAATATAAAACTTTCTATGGATTTGGTGAGACTAAGGCACAAGCCAAGCGAGCTGCAGCTAAACTTGCACTTCGTCACATACATTCATAATGCTTCTGTTTATTGGTAATAATGGTATAAAAAAGTATGTTAAGTTTATGTTAATTGTACTGTATCTTTAGTTAATGATAAATCATATTTTCTTTTGATGTAATTTTTAGTTCTTAATTATTGAATTATCTGTTTATGTCAGTAGAGTTTGTTATTGTATTTTGAACTAAAAAAAATGTTATCTTAAGGTAAAACACTATAAATTCTTTATGAATACAATAATCCCTTACTGTTTGTAAAGATTAGTTTTCAGCAATTCACTCTAATTAACAAGATCTTAGTGATGTAGAAAAAAGGGTTGCATTCCTAAATATGTATAAAGCAAAATTAGCACATTTAATTTACGTACAAGATATAAGATTTCTTAATAAGTTTATTTTACCTACACTATTTACTGATGCATCTACAAATCACTTAATTCTTTTAATTATTAGAACAGATCACTCACATTTTTTATACTTATGGATATATTTATTATCTATCGAAGTTGAAAAAAATCTGATGGGATTTTTTTTTTAATGAGGAACTGTCACTAACATTGTAAACTTTTTGATAATGTTCAATTATGTAATTAATATTTACTTTTGCTTTCACTAATATGAAGCAAAGAGATTGTATTCCATTTATTTGTTTTATGTTGCTCTAAAAAGAAAAAGAAAAAATTGTAATTTTTGCTTGTTATTCATTGTCATTTTAAGCTTCCTTCCAAATTTTAAGAAAATACATCAAAACTTTGACCATATCATTGTAAAGATTATTCTGCATTAGAATCATCACTACAGGATTACATTATCATCCATACCTTCATCATCATTATCTTTTATATTTAAATCTTGCCGTACCATACTCTTTAAAAGTTGATACAGAATCAATATATATAAATAAAATTATATATATGTTAAAAAAATTGTAAACGTAATATCATTAATATGAATAACAAAGTTTTACTATCTTATCAGACAGAAATCTTTCTAGAAAAGACAACTTGGTTTTAAGATCCATCTAGGTAAATGATAAATTGTAAATTTTCTCACAATGGAAGATTGTTATAACAGGAATTGACCATAACTGAAAAAATTGTTATGTTAAAGTGTAACATCACATCAGTTTCAGAAAATATGACATTTTTGCTTGTACTTTTTGTATTCAAGAAATTGTAAATCTCCACAGGAAAGCATGGAATCATGTTTTATAGTAACCTTAATTTTTCATTTAACTTATTTACCTTGTTATTAACACTTGATAGTAGCACATTTGTACCAACATGCTATGAAATGCTAATTACAGAATTCTTTGATTTGTTTCGTCGGTGCTGGTTTTACACTTATCCGTACAATCCAAATCTATCATTATAGTGTGAATTTACAGTAGCATACAGATTAATTTGAATATGGATTTTATTTAATATAAAATAACTTTATTGAGAAAAAAAATCATACCTCTCCAGTTTGTGAATATCTAGCAATTATCTTTTTAAGATTCATATTATTCCTCTGTACTGATAAATTATATTTTTATATTTTACGGGACAGGAAGTCTTTACGCTATTTAATAAAATTATTAGGATAGGTGCAGCTTAATTTCTAAGGATCTAATGTCTGTGTGGGTTCCACCAAGTTCAAAGAAGCACAGCTGTAGATGGCTCCATGTCTGGTTGTTCATCCGCAACTGCATATTAGGGTGATCATTTCAAATGCTGACCAAACAGGATCTTGGAGCTGCTTGTTGGTGTATCTGCGTTTCTGGATCACTCTTTTACAAAACCCAGATTGCATTGTCAGATGAGGTGAGATCAAGACTTCTTGCTGGCCAAGGCAATGGAAGCCAGTAACTCTTCTGACCCATGTCCAATCCAGCGATTTGGAAAAATTTCACTGAGGCTTCTGCAGACATTCAAAGTAAAATACACTGGACACCACTTTGCTGAAATGTAATGATGTCTGTGATCCCGTTTGCCATTAATTCTGAAACCAGCCGCTTGTTGATCATTCTCAGATAATTGTGTTGATTAACTGCGCCATCAAAACAATAAGGACAAAGGAGATGTTCAGCTGTCATCTCAGCCTAAATCATTACATGAAGTTGATGGTGTTCAATTTCCTCAAAAAAGTGAGGAATGTCTTTTGCCCAGAAAAAACAATTCAGTTATGAGAGCTTCAATAAATTGCACGCTTGTCTGAAAACATGATGTTCTTTTTATTGTTTGCTCTCAGAAAGCATTTATGCTATAACTGACATGTTTAAACATGTCAATCAAGGTCGTTGTCACTTAACTCATTAACTATGACCAAACAAAAACATTTAACTTTCAAATCCTTCCTTATATGGTCATTGTTGATCTTGGCATGCCTAACTCTCCAGAACGTTTACGCATTCAGTGATTGAAGTTTACGTAATCAGTGATTGTTGAATCCACATTAGCACGTCTCAGCTTGAATGCTTAGCCTCCCACTGCATGGTGTATCAAGAACACTTCCTATTTCGGAAGCCTTCTTTTCCCATGTAAGTAATGTTTACCAGGATGGTGACGATTTCCCATTATGCATAAAGAAGTTATTCATAATGTTCTCCATTGTTTTGTGTGGACATTCGTGGAACACACAAAAGCTAACAAACGCTCTTCGAAGTGAACACATTCGTACCTCCCATCATACCACTCTCAAATATGACTATTTGTCATCCCACCATCAACACACTTGCTGGTCCCTGCCACAGATTATCCTCCACACCTTTTTCAGCAGCAGTTAGCGATATCAGTGGTAAGAACTAACAGCAGCAGAGCTCGATTAAGCTGGATTTATTACAGTGTAAAGGGATGACTTCCCATCCACTCCATAGATTCTATTAATATAAACCACCTAGTACAGAATATTGAGAGAAGACATATCTTACCTTAATTTTATTATGAAAATACTTTCGCAGGATCCTGCATCCTCAGTCATGATTGAAATAGTTAATTAAAATTAAGGTAAGATTTTTCAATATTCTGTGCTGTAGTTTTTTATATTAATAGAATTTAAAATATACTCTAGTAATTAATATGTCCTCCTTTATTCTTAATCACTTCATGTACACGATTGGCATCATCATTTAATGTTTATTCTTATAGTGATTAATAAAATAATGTACTTTATTCTTTGGCCAGTATAAAATCGATAGCAGTATATAACAGTATATCCAGAATAATAATCCATGATAAATGAATAACTTGATATCCCATCATGTTATGCATTTATCAGTAATAAAAGAAAGTAACCAATATAAAACTAAACAATTGTTGGATTACAGAATTGTTATATCAGCTTTTAATATAACAACTCTGTACTTATTTACATTAAATTAATGTGAATTTTTCACATTACTTCCTGCAAAATATTCTCTAATAAATAAAATGGGCTTTTCCGTAGTCAATCATATATTTTTGGTCTGGACTGCTTTAATGGTATCTTCATGTGGCAATTTATTGAAAAGGCTAACTGACATCCACAAAAAATTATAGCATCCCCTTTCTTTTTTATTTTTATTTTCTATTACCAGTTAAGCTTATTTCTTGTGTTGTTATTTTTGTTATGCACTCCATTCTTAAAATATGTGACAGTTGATATGTAGAGAAACTGTACGCTGTTTGTTCTTGTTATATAATACATATTTATTATAATGGACTCTTAACTGTACTTTCCTGTAGTTATATATTACCTCTTCAAATGTATAACTTTTTAAATTCCTTAATTGTCCTTAAAGCTCTGTTAATAACTTTGATCCTTATATGCTGCAAGGTTGTTTAAAATTCAATGAAGTTATGCTTTTGTATTACACATTGTTATTTTTAAGTAAAAAAATAATATATTTTTTTACTTAACCTTATTTACCTTATTTCTGTTAATTTATCATTGTATTACAGGTATAACAAAATAGTGGGTACTCATGCTTGTCTCAATTATATGCCCCGATACAATGTTGTCAGCTGTTATTTAGAGTAAAATTCATGTTGCTATTTTTCATTCTATATAGGTACCTCTTTGTTTTGTTCATGATAGAAATAATTTTATTTATAAATTATTTTGTAGCTAATAAATGGTAAATTATTTATTAAAATGATTTGAGTTGAATTTATTTGTACATGACTCAGTCATAGAGATGTATTTACCTTTTACTCACTTGGATTTTTTTTGTCATTTCTCGAATTAGTTTCAAATCACATCTTATCAAATTCTTATAGCCTATAAGAAACTACTAGAATTTAGAGGTAGTTTTTATTGGATTCGGTTTTTCTTCATATGAAATGTTAAATTTTATCAATTCTCTTAATTATTTTTTCAATTGTATCGCACTAGATGAACTAAGCCTTGATGAAACAGTAACAGTGTTAGATAGCTTTCATGTTGAACTTTTTAACTAAAGGATAGCATCTGTCAATATACAATAAATAGAGACAGTAACAGAGTCAAACTAATAATAGCTTCTGTGTACATGAAAAGTGATGTTGCCACAAAGGATGGTATAATAATGAACAAAAGAAATGAGGATAAATACATAAAGTAGAGGTGGACAGTAGGCTACGCCAAGAAGCTTATAATTATTCATTCGAGCAAACTGTACACTGCAATCTGATGTAAGTAAATAATAACTGAAGTATGAAAATGAAATGTTATTTGTGTGAATAGATGCGAATAAATGCTCTATCCCTTTATCTTAGGTAAGTAGTCTGTTTTAAGTTTACCATTGCTTAAAATGATAAATCTTCTTCAAGATTTGTTGCCCTACCCGATTAACGTAGCTGCTAAATTTGAGATATATCCTTACTCATTCTGTAGACAAATAAGGAAAAAAGAAATTGATAAAGGATAAAATTGGTTAGTATACACTGAAATTTTTCTATTTGTGAAATTCAAATTAAAACCATAGTTTATACTTGATTGTATCATGTGCATTATTTAGCCAAAGTTCTACAGTGTATGAGAAGAAGAGTGTGGGATGAATCGTATTTTTTGATAGTCAAAAATATTTTTTATATGTATTACCTTCAGTACATATTGTTAAATTTGAATTTTTATTAATAAATGTTACATTTTTATTGTTAATCTTGTGAGTTACTACCATAATTTGAAATTAATCATTTTTAATAAACTTAATATTTTAATATGCTTAAATGTATTTTTATTTATTTATTTTGTTAAGATACAAATAAGATTTTAGCATAAAAGAACAACCAACTGGGACGCATGTTAAATTGACTTTTAACTATAGTTCTTTGATAAGAAGAGGTACTTTAGGTTTAAACATCAAGAAACAGAATTGTGTTATAATATTAAGTTTTAAACTAATTTATATGTCTCCTAACTATAACAGTTTTATATTGATAACAAAAAATAAATCTTTCTTTCATTGTTGTTTTCTTTTTATTAGTATTGATGTTATTAATTTATTAAATTAATTAATCTAAGAAAACTTATGAAAAAGCTCTCTAAAATCTTTAGCTGTATTGTCAATTTTTTAATTCTCATGGTTCATCATTTACAACAGGTTACTGGCCTTTCTCTTCATCATGGATTGTGGACCATCTACTTCTAAATGTACTACACTATTTGCATCGATGGACAAAATAACATTTCATTTGCATCTCTCGATTATAGTTTATTTACATGATACTACAATGTTCAATTTGCTCAGATAAATGATTAAAGTGAGCTTCCTGGCGTAGTCTGCCTATTAACCAGCTCCATTTTACGTAGTCCGTACCCTCATTTCTTCTGTTTATTATTATACTATTCATTGTGATAACATCACCTTCCAGTCTACACAGAGGCTAATATTATTTTGACTCTACTACTGTCTCTATATATTGTATATTTACAGATGTTATCCTTCAGTTAAAAATATGTAATGGTGAACTCGTCATCGCAAATCAGCTGAATTCAAAATTGAAAGAAGGTTCAAATCGTAGTAAAGGCAGTTACTTTTATCTGGATTTGAATAATAGATTGTGGATACCGGTGTTCTGTGGTGATTGGGTTTCAATTAACCACACATCTCAGGAATGGTCAACCTGAGACTGTACAAGACTATACGTCTTGTATTCATACATATCATCCTCTGAAGTAATACCTTACTGTAGTTCTGAAGACTAAACAGAAAAAAAGAGAGTTAAAAAGCTCAACATGAAAGCTACTTAACACTGTTTTATGTTTCTTAAAGGTGCTAGTTCATCTGGTTCGATAAAATTGAAAAAAAAATAAATATAGAGAACTGGCAAAATGTAGCATTTCATTTGAAGAAAAATCAAATACAGTAAATGTTACCTCTAAATTCTAGTAGTTTCTTAAAGGCTAAAGCTCATTTGATTTGATAAAGATTTGAAACTTCCTTGAGAGGAACATACTACACTGTTGTTTTCTCATACCTCTCATATTCTCTTTGTAAATTTTGCAGAGTTGTGTTGAATTTTAACCACTTTAAATGTTCTGGCTAACAGGTATCTTATTATTGAGCACACCTATCAGCCAGTGGGATTCTCAATTAACTGAGATACAAATTTTAGATGAGAGTAATTAAGTGAATAATTGTAAAAAAATTTCTAGTTTCTGCCACTCATTAGACCAATAACAGTAAGCAATTCACTGCTTTGCTAAGATGACATTTTCATCACCCCCACATATGTAATATGTTTAAAATATAGATTACTTTTCAGATAGCCCTCTTATTTGTTTTAGTGTGTGTGTTAGTATGTATAAATGTAATTGGTTATTATAAAATCCTATTTCACCAGTTGTATGAGGGAGTGGCTGAAATCTAAAGCACAGTCCTCTTAACTAGCAAATAAAAAAGAGATAGTCAAGTAAAATAAATACAGCATAAAAGTATATTTTCGCTATAAAATCTTACATTTATTTTTCCACATAAGTCCCCATTTATGGTAACATATTTCTTCCAAGTTGAATCAGTTTTCACATTTTATTAATGAAGAATGCTGGTTGTCTTTCCTTTACCCATAATCTTACTCCATCCTTCAATTTATCATCCAATATGGAATTTCAGATTTCAACTTTGTTTGAGCCTCGATGGTTGTATGTGGCTGAGTGTTATTGTGATATAAAATTATCAGCTCCATCAATGTTGAAGACATAACACACACTTCTCCTAAGGTGTATTAATGTTTGGTATGTATCGCACAGAATTTTTAGTCAAATTAATTCATTCACTTCCTTTTGGTAGTTTTTATGTCACTGAAACTGTCAGTTATTGTGAGGTTCAGTCTTAATATTCACTTTACTAGCTTCTGACGCACAAATTTTTATTGCCCACTTTCTTATTGTACTTTCACTGACAGTTTCATCGCCATAAATGGCTTTTAAAGGCTAATGAATGTTACTAGCAATCTTTTTTCTGCTGTTAAAAATTCAATTGCTACACATTATTTTAGATGTGTTAACATAGCAGGCATATTCAACTACATAACAGTGGTGAGTGATAGATAATGAGAGGGTGTATGTGCCAACAAGTTTTGAAATGTTAGTAGTAGGGAAATGAAACTACAAAATGGTAACACCTGTCACTTTGGGCAATATTTTGTTCTCTTGTTACGTTATAGCGTTCATTACTTTTCAGCCACAGCTTTACAGTTTTATTATGGATCACATTTTTAGTTTGACTTCCTTATTCTGTTTATTCTGTATTTTCTTCCTTAAGATAAAAAAATTATATTGTAATCTGTGTTCTTAAGATTTCTATAATGTAAATTCTTGTCTGTTGTTCTTTGGTTCATATATTAGAAGGTTTGTAAATTGTTTTTCTATTAATTCTTTATTTATCATATGTTCTTGATTAATAACTTTATTGTAATGTTTTTCCTGGATGAAGGTGTATGGAGTTCAGTCAGTGATATCATAAAATTTACTCATTAGTCTATCTACAAGCTGGTTCACATCATTCTTGGACTACAATTTTAAAATTATCAAATGACTAACTAAAATAAAGAAAGGTCTTTTATTCCAAAATAAAGGCCATCATGTATGCAATATTAACGACATATAATTAACAAATCAAACTCATCGTAAGGATTTATAAACAAAACATTCTTGTCGAACTAACTATAGCTTCAGTCTTTTTACATGAACTAGATAGTAATGTTTTTTACCACACCATAATATAGAGTAGTCTTGATCTGTTAATAAAATTAAATTATAAATATATCCTCAAAAATCTGCGTATAAGAAAATAACATACACCCACATCTGGAATAATTAATTTTACTTTGCTTATATTCTCATAAAACTACTTACTGCTTTAAATTTTTAATTGATTCTTGTTTGTTTATTGTGTTTTTATTTTCAAACTTCATTTTTGTTATATGAATAAGAAAAGTAGTTGGAATTATTATCTTGATTATTCAAGATAGTATGATATATAGAGGTTGTTTGAAGGAATAATATTATTTTTAGATTTTTTGAGGGGGGCACCTCATGATGACCTTGGATTTCAACTTGACCTTGACCATTATTTCAAAGTTGCACAATTTTTTTCAAATGGAATGACCTATTTTTGACCCCACCATTGAAAAGAGCAGAAAATGTGGTCACCATATGACATGGATCTTTTTTAATATCGTACAGCCAACCATCAGAGATAATGTTATACGCATTACACATTTTTTAAGGTCATACATTATTCCTGGAATATTTATATTCAGGCCATTTCTTTTGCAAACTATGAGAAAGAACATAAAAATGACTATCACCCGTATAACACTATCTCTGATGGTTAGCTATATGACCTTCAAAAACATTTCAAGATCATATATGTGACCACATATTCCCGTGTAAAATTTTCTGCTTTTTTCATTGCTGGATAACCTTAAAATAAAGTCAAGGTCAACATGAGTGGACAACTCATGGAGTGGGACACACTCCAATCTGAGTAACTTTTGTGTAGGTAATTTTTTTGTACTGTGCATAGTGTACGAGAAAATCACATGGGACAATTAAAATGAAACACCCTGAAAAAGGTCTTTGATATTATGACCATATATTCCAATATAAAGTTTTCTGCTCTTTTCATTGGTGGGGTCAAAAATAGGTTAATCCATTTGAAAAAAATGTGTTAATCTTTAAATAAAGATCAAATCCAAGGTCACCATGAGGTGCCCCCCTCCAATCTCAGTAACTTTAGTGAAGGTCATTTATTTTGTATTTTGCATAGTTTACGAGAAAATAGCCTTGGGGAATTAAAATGATCTTCAATTCCTCATCCTTCAAGAAACTAAAACTACAAAATTTTATTTAAAACCCAAAATAAAATTCCTTCCTCTGTTATGGTTTATGTAATGATATTTTCCATGAATACCTTTAAGCAACCGATCTAAAAATTTTGAAAAAATTCATAGAAATAAAAGTATAGCTCACAAGGCAAGAAATTTTTAAAGATATTCTTATGCCATTAATAACAGCAAGTATACTGAGTTTTATCAAAATTCAAGCTGGTGGATTATATGATCTGGATCACGAAATGACCCTACAACGAAATAAATGAAAATAATTATTATAAGAATTAATTACGATGCTGAATATACCTTTGTTATGTATGCATTTTTCAGCACGGACCATAGTGATTAGTGATTCCAAAGGCAAAGCTTACCTGAGTGTGTCTGTACTCGGAGAGAGAGAGAGAGTTAATTTGCTCTCCTAGATTGAGATTAATTAAGAATTTTGAGTTAATTTTCTCTACATGGTCAATCATGATAAAAAGGAAGTCAAATTTTGATCATGTGCCATAACATATAAAATTCTTGTACATGTATGTGTGTGTCATAGCCAAAAAGAGTGCAATTAATTCCTTATCCTTCAAGAAACTAAAACTACAAAATTCTATTTAAAACACAAAATAAAATTCTTTCCTCTGTCATGGTTTATATTTTATAACAACATTTTATATGAACACTCGAGCAACCAATCTCAAAATTTGAAAAATTCTAAAAAGAAATTATAGCTCACAAGGCAGAAAGATTTGTATGACATTAATAACAGCAAATATACCGAGTTTTATCCAGCAAGGTAAGTGAGTTTTATTAGATATTCAGGCAAGCCTTGCCTTTGGGATCACAATCTATGATCCTTGCTGTGTAATTCATACATCACACAGGTATATTCAGTATCATAACTAATTTTCATACTAATTATTCTCATTTATTACAATCATTGTAGGGTCAATGCATGGTAGTATCCAGATCATTTAAATCCACCATCTTTGATTTTGATAAATACTCAGTATATTATTCATAAGAATATCTTAAAAGATTTTTGCCCTGTGATCTGTACTTTTTTCTATGAATTTTTTTCATATTTTGAGGTTGGTTGCTCAAGAGTGTTGATAGAGAATACTGTTGCATACATAAACCATGACCAAGGAAGAATTTCATTTTGGTTTTTAAATGGAATTTTGTAGATGATCAAAATCTGACAAGAAGATTAACTCAATATATTTATATAACCAATCTTGGAGAGTAAATTATACAAAATCATTAAGTAAATTTATTTTGGTTATGAAGTATATACCCATAACAAGTAGAGATGTTACGTTACAGGATCAAAATCTAACTTTTACACATTTTGGTTTTGGTGTATACCCATTACAATTAGAGAAGTTCCTTTTTATCATAATTGACCTTATTGAGAAAATTAACTCTAAATCATTAAATAAATTATGTTAAGAGTAAATTAACTTTAAATATTTTTCAGGTATTTTTCATTTGTCCTTACCATACTTTCTACTATTTATAACAAAAGAATATCCAAATAGAACATTGTTTCTTTAAACAACCTCCATTCATTATAGTACTAATCAAGAAAATAATTTCAACTACTTGTTTTCTTAAATAATTATTCGTATAACAAAAATTAATATCAAAAATAAAAACACAACCAAACAAGAATTAATAATTAAATATTTATTAGGCATGGAAATCAAAAAAAGTACAACACAGCATGTTTTAAATAGCTTTTTTAAAAGTACCTACCACACAAGTAGGAGGTTTTAAACAAACCCAGGGAATGAAAAGGTTTTCTAACAAAATTTAATTAGATTTACCTCAGATAAGGAATTTTTTGAAAGCTGTTTCTTAATATTTTCCAATATTAGCATACACCAGAAGTCTATTATTGCCCATATCCAAGAGGTACAAAATTTTATAAAGCAAATAATGCTTCTATAGAAGTTTTTGCAGAAGGCAATTATAATTCTATCTTATCTAGAAGATGCAGATAGGAATTAAATTAAAGAAATGGAAACTGTCTGAAGAAGGTAAACAAACTCAAAACATTACCCTTTTTTAATTCGGATGTTACTGTTAAAAATATTGTAAACAGCTAAAAGATTTAGTAGTAAAAAATTTTAAATCTTTTTGATTTTCATTAAAGGTTCGTTAAAGTTATGTAGTTTGATTTGTAGCATACTTTGTCTTATCACACCATCTGTGGTAGATTTTCAATAAATTTTGAAGCTCGGCAGTTCCAAAACCGTTTAAGTACCTGAACGAACTGCCCAGATAGTATTGTTTGATTCAATTTCTAGAGAGTAATTGTAGTCAGAATGAAAGTATTTTAAAGTATGTAGTGAATGACTTCTTAATATTTATTTTGACTAAATACAGAATCATTCTATGTCAAATTATACAAAAAAAAAATCAAAATGTAACCCATCATCATCTTGGATAAAACTTGCTCAATATATTTGCTGTTATTAACATCCTAGGAATTTTTCAAATTTTGAAAATATATGATTGCTTGAGAATGTTCAAGGAAAATTACATTTCATTACAATATAATTTATTTCTCAAATATTATTGCTTTTTGTTGTTGTTTTTTTATATCCCATAATATATGCAAATTCCAGAAAAAAAATCTTTTAAGGATCTAAAACTCAGTAGAAAAGAGAATTTTTTCATAATTGAAATTTTTGTGAAACATGTATGCTTTTAGAAAAAAATTAACAATCAAGTATCAACCTGCTAGGAACTTCTTTTTTTTCAAATTGTTCATAAAACAGTGCGCTTTTTATTGAAATAAACAGAACAAAGGCTTCCATAAAGCTATAAGGAAAATAAGTTTTTTTCAGTTGTTATCTTTATGTTCTTTCTTTACACCGTACTGCCTTGTGAATTCTTCAAGATAAAAACATGAAAGTTAAAGTAATGGTATAAGAAATTTTTTTTGAAATATTCTGTTATTAAAAATAATGATCTGTTTTGTTTTTAATATAAGTCCATCTTCTTAATCTCTTCTTCATGTTTAGTTAATGTTACTTACATAGATTTACTTAGAATTAAATGCCTATAAATTGTTTTGTAAAATTTATTTGTTTACTGGTAATTTAATGAAGTTATGGTACATCAGACAAAAATTTTTTTTGCCTTTTAAAATGTTTTTTCAAAAATTATTAAGATATAATTCTGGAATCTGTTGTATTCAATTTTCCAGATCAAAAATCATAAAACCATAAAACGGCTTTATTGTAAGAGATTAAGGCATACTTTTTTGAAAGCTATAACGTGCTGTAAAAAAGTTGTTTCCAAACCCATGTTTACATATGTTGATGGTCCCATCTAAGCAATAGTTTTTTTTTTTAATCTGATCAAACATTTTCTACGGGTTAAGTTCTGGACTTTGTAGTTGCCAATCTAAATTCCTGAATATTGTGCCATGTTTACCATATCTCATCATCCCTTTCAACCTGTAGTAACCAAAATTAAATGTCAAAAATAGCTTGTCATTACAAAATATCATAAAAATCATTTAAGCCAGTCTGAAGATATTGGGCAAAACAATACAAATAAAATCAGGCTTATTATACTCCACCCTGAATGAAAATTGTCCAAATGCATAGCCAGTGACATACAATGTAATGATATCATCTAATTAGTACAAGAATGTGTCTTTGAATCTAGAAACAATAAAAAAGAAAAAAGTTTTTGTCCATCCTTTATTGAGGGTTAAATAAGTGAACACAATCAGAAAGTATCTTAGCTATCTAAGAGCATTAAATTGTATAAAAAATGTATCCTTTGACTAAAATTTTGAGATAATAATTCTTGTGATCTGTATCTCACTGCTTCCCAGACAAATTGTGGTGAAAATTAAATTCTACCCATGTTCCATATACAGAAATAATAGAGCCAGATCTTATACAGTCTGAAGATATCAAATTATGAACAGTCCAACATACATACATATATCCTTCTGGAATTTTTCCATGCTACAGTTGTGTTTTTTGATTAGAGAAAGTCATGAAATATCAAGATCTGTAAAACCCCTGACATGCATAATTTGATCTGATCAGCATATTCCCCTGTATGTTATATAGCTGTACGGTATAATTATATAGTCATGAAATAATAATACATCGCATAGATGCAATTAATTAATTTAATAAATATGTATGAAAGAATACATCATAGCATGCAACCCACAAATGAAAGGAACATAAAATATTTCAATAAAAAGTATTCAAAATAAGTCTAGAGAAATGGAAGTTTCAAATTATAAAATGTCTAGTTTTTAACAAGCAAAAATAATTCTAGAAATTGATTAGATAATTTATAATTATTAGTTATTTACATTATAAATTAGAACAATTTGATTTTCAAACAAAGTGATAACCTCCCCAAGTAGTTCATGAATTAGACAATTTATTTTATTTCATAAAATATTTAGAAAATTTCAATTGTATTTATTTTACTTATCTTGAACGCTTTATAACAAAAAATATATGTGTATCATTGTCTCATGATTATTTTTTTAACTAAAACAAAATGAGAAAATCCTCAATTTGACCTGTATATTATTTTTTGTGGCAGTTCCTCTGGTGGTCCTATTACGTTTTTGATAACATGTCTGGAATTTCTTTTGAACAATTAAATTGATGCCGATTGGATTTTTAAGTGAATTTGCATACAGCTTGGAATTATTCTAGCATTTGAAGTATTTCATATGAAATTTATTTAAAATTTAAGAACTGGCCATTCAAGAAACGGTTACTGTATAACCAAGTTTTGAGTTTACAAACAAATCCTTATGCCTTTGCATTTATTTAAGTGCATGAAATCCGTTAAGTTATTTCTCATTATCTCCAAACTTTTCAAACTGGAAAAACATGTCAGTATACATAATTAATCAATATTCTACCTGTAATTCTACAGATAATATATAACATATAATCTTATCAGTATATTATCTGTAAATTTATAATGTATAACATAAATTATACTGCAGTAGACGATGTAATTATGCTTGATTTATCGTTGCTTAAATTGCATTTAGGACATAATAATAATTATTACAAATTTTAATTATGTTTATTTAATTATTTGAATATTATTATTATTTTATTGTAATAAAAGAAATTATTGGATTTATAAATTATTAGAACATTGTTAACAACAAGTAGATGATTATGATTAAACACAGTTTGTTAATATATTATTATTATTATAACATGATTTAATAAATTAAGAATACATTAATGCATGTTAAACATCTTAATTTTTTTTATGAGAAATAATTGTTTTTTTTTTTTTTAATATTTTTGTACATTTGTATATTATTAAAAAATATATTAGTTTAGTATTTTGTTTACTTTTACTTTACCATCAGTCCATTTCATTTTATCATTCACATTTCATTTTACAGTCAACCAGTGTTCTTAGCAAGAAGTAATCTATTTTTTTTTTTTTAATCTTTGAAGTGACCATCCTTCGGTCATTCAGAAACAAAAAAAAAAAACAATGATTTGCATAATGTTAAAAATCAGAAAATGTAGGAAATTAAGACCCTTTTTATGTAACTAGGTGGAATGATTAGTTTAGTGATGTAATGTTACACTTTGTTCATTGAATTTTTTTATCGTGTAGTTATATATTTATTTATAAAGTTTATTGGTTTTTAATTATGAATTATTTATTTTTTCTTGGTAATAAGCATTGCTGTTTTACAATGTTCTGTTGTAATAAATGATTTAAGGTAGTATATGAAAATTGTATATTTCCCACTAAATCAACCAGTTGTATACATTTTTTAAATTTAGATTATTGGTTTCAAAAGAACCTTTTCGTGCACAGTAGTACTTAAAAATTCTTTTCTTATCAGTTTTGATGAAAAAAAGATGTGTTAAGATTTGGTTTGGTAAGATTTTCATAAAATCAAATTATTTCAAAGTAGCATCACTGTCTTTCATTTGGAAGTTCTGGGTTCGAGTCCTGATCAGGTGAGCCATTTTTTTCACATGCTACAAAAATTCATTTAATTATCATCCATTAGTAGGTGTTACAGGGTACCAGGCAGAATAAAACAGAATGTAGGAGAGCTAATTGCTGTTTGGTGTTTTCTCCAAGTCAGTTATATATATTTAATAATATATTCATTGTTCCAAGAATTTGTATATATATAATTGTGTAAAAAAAAAAAATTGATGAGAATTACATTTACAATGCTTCCTGATACCTAAAGGACGAGCAGATTCAACACAAATTTTTGTTTAAATGTAATAACACAAAGTAATGTTTAGTATTTGTAACAAAAATAATTTAAAAAATTTTTTTGTAGTAGACTGATTTTTACTACTGTCATAAGTATTTATAACAGAGTTACTGACATAAATATGTGTTTTCGTTATTTTGATGGTTTACTTAGTAAATTATGAATTTTGTTATTACTGCTCATTTTTATCAAGCATTTTTTGAACTAAAGGGTTATTATTACCTTCATTTGTCATTATCACTTTCATTTTACATGCTTTTCCATCCTGTATTTGTCACTCATTTGACAAAGTTTGTTGTAATTAATTTACACTTACTGTGCGATGGGAGTGCTAACAGACCAAGAGTTGATAATTTGTTTCCTAGAAGTTTTCATTCATAGCAGTATTTAAATTTCAAATTTTATCAAGAAGCTGTAACTTTTCATGAGAGTGATGACATAAAATAAATATAGTCGTGAAACCAGGGACCATTCTATTTACAACAGGTGAAAGAAATGAAATGCTCACTGAAACATAAGAGAGAATAAAATGTTACACACAAAATGACAAGTTCTGCAATCTTGTAGTTTCATTCTAAAAGTCGCTGATCCACACCCTAAAGATTATCACTTATCAATCTTTCCAGTTTAATGAAACAAAAATATACAAATATTTTTTTTAATAAAACGTACACATATGTAAAAGTAGCTTTAATAAAACGCACATATGTTGTAATACTTGTGTTATTATTAAGTCACATTATAATTAATTATATTTTTAAAAGTTTTTTGGGTCCTTTATAAAAAGGGAAGACTTTAAGAAAAAAATTAGCTACAAAAATCATACATACTTGTTTTCGACCCCTTAACTTCCACAAAATTTAAATAATCTTAAGTTAAAAAAATCAAAACTTAATTTTAAAAAAATTAAAATTGTACTGATCCATAAAAGGATTGATGTACAACAAGGACTTAGTAAAACAAAGAAAAGAAACCACCTGAACCCTAAGGAGAATAAAAAGACAACACCATAAAGACACGGTGAAGTCAATAGAAGAAGAATTCAATAAAACACAGGTGAGAGACTACAAAACTTTCAAAAATTAGCTCCAAAAATACAAATCCCCAACTCTATTAACAAAGAATGAAAATTGTAAACTGGCTCATAACAATAAAGATAATGTGGAAATCCTAACTAAATATTTCAAAAAAACTATAAATTGCAAAGAACCGACAGAACTTCTAAACTTCAACAACAATACCACCAGCAAGATAAAGAATTACAAAGCAGGAGGAGGTCAGACTTTTGTAGAGATCTGGAAATATGCAGGAACATCAGCAGAAATTGTCCTTCATCAACATCTGGTTCAACAAACTACCAGAACACTGGATGACAGCCCTCATCCATCCATTAAATAAAGTAGGGGGACAAAACAAACCCTAACAATTACAGGGGAGTCTCATACTCCTAGTACAACATAACAAAATTCTTTCAAGAATCATCCTCAACAGAATTGGTTCACAACTCGAGAAAGAACTAGGAGAATACCAGGGAGGCTTCAGACCCTGGAGGAGGTGTCCAGACCAGATCATGAGTCTCAAGCTAATAATGGATTACAACAGGAAAATAAACAGAGACATGATGATAACATTTGTAGATTTCAAGAAAGCTTATGACTGCATCCACAGAGAATCCCTTCTAAAAATTCTAAGTCACATAAGACTACACACCAAATTAATAAACATGATAAAACTAATCCTCACAAACATTAAGTTGACGGCAAAATTCAGGGGCAAGCTCTTTCAACATTTGAAATCAAAACTGCATCAAGGCTCTTACAACTATTATTCGGCTGCTCTCTAAGAAATGGCAGTGAGGGAATGGTTAAAAAAATATCCCCAAAATAGAAATAGGCCGAAAAATTAAAAATAACTGTCTTAGTTTTGTCAACAACTTGGCGCTGCTAATAAACGACATCAGCGAAGCTAAATCACAGATATTAGAACTTCAAAACATTATAAATAAGATTGGCCTCAAATTATCATTCGAAAATACAGAAATTATGCCCCAAAAACCAACACGATTAAAAGATATATACATTAACAGTAATAAAATTGAAATAGTAACCCAATCTAAATACCTTGGATTCAAGACTTCTGAAACAGCTAGTACAGTGCAATCGACTTGAAAAACACTAAGACAGTATGCAGATGGATCAGAGAAATAAGAGAGGATCTGAAGGAAATTGGTCTTGCACCAAAAGACACTACAGATAGATAAAATTAAACAAGAAAATCAAGAGAAAAAAAACTCGCTTCGTAGTCACAAGGAAAAACACAAACATGATCATTTTCATTACTACACAAAGATTGGAATGTATGAAGAAGGACTGCAAGGCCCAAACAGCCTTGCAGTCCTTGCAAGGCCCGTCTCATCAAAGAGACTTGTATAGAGAACTGACTAAAGTAATTCTATGCGGTCATAAAAGTTAATAACGAAAGGACTGAAATGCTCTTTTAGTACTCATAGTGTAAAAAAAAAAACAAACTGAAAAAATATGACTTACACTTAGGCATAACCTTTTTGTATTATAATTGTGCTTATTGTTTTACATATACACTTACTACTGACAATTAACAAATGCTCCATTTTTCTAATAGTTAAAAATAGAAAGCATCACTTGTAGTAAGTACTCAACAAATTAAAATTCAGTCCTCTTTTGAAAGGAACTGTAAATGTAAGAAAATACTATCTATAGATGTCATTTTTCTTTTTCTGAATAAATTCGGTTGAATTTTTGTAAATATTCATTAAAAACAATGACTTTTTTTTAGAAAAGAGCTTTGAAAAGTAAATTATATTTTGCTCAAATTTGAAATGCAGTTAGAAAGCGTAATGTAAAATAAAAAAAAATTTAACCCAGTAGCAGAATTTTGCCTTTTTTTAACAAGATTCATCATATTCAACACACGGATAAAGTAACTTCCATGTTTTGGGATCATTAACAGTTTGAATACTAAGCCATTATGCTATACCTGGTACCAAATCCTAGGCACTTTAGGGGTATTTTGAAAAAAACTATTACTATCTTCATTATGAACATAAATTAATAAAACTTACATTCTTTGAAACATCACAAGCTGTAAATAATCTAAAAAAAAAAATTCTATTGTACTTACCAAAAATGTTAAAGAGCTTGAATTAAATGAAAAAATCGTTCAAAAAAATTTGTAACAATGTTTAAACAATATTTGTCTCGCAATGTTTTAAAATATAATAATAAGCAAAAGACACAAATTTTATTTTATTAGTAAAATAAAATAACTTTCTAATTAATAAATAAAATGTTAGTCAACATAATAAAAAAAAATTTTTTGTAGATGGAATGGGCGAATCTTGCCCACCCCCAAAATTTTTTAATTGATTTTTAGGCGGATACATCTTCCTTACCCCCGCGAATATTTTATTCAATTTTCAGGAAAATACATTTTACCTATCTCCTGAAACCCATTGAGTGGGATCTCATTAAATGCGGGATTTGACTATAAGCAGAAAATTGCATAATGCAGAGAAAACACTTACTCCCATTGGATCAGTCAATCGGAGAAGGTTGTCTTCTATGTCTGGAAGTGTGCAATCTCAGAAAGCAGAGAAATTGTCCAACTTCAAGGGCAAAAAACGAGTTAGGCCGATGTCCTTGGAGGAGGAGAACCCACCAGTTTGAGCTGGCAATGCTGGTGTTAAAACAGAATCTCGGGTCTGGCTTACCTAAGTTTATTGGCCAGCACAAGAAGACTTTGACAAAGATATTTAATGGACTTAAGGCTCTATCAGCACCGATAATGACAATAATACAGGCCACATAGACAGAGGAGCCAAAAAAGGTCAATGTTAACAACATTCTACAGAAGGAAGTAACTGACGATGAGCTTGTAAATCTCATCCTTCAGATATAGCTGGCTCAGATTATCAATCGGGTCAAGCAGATAAATAAATGACTTGGCAACAGAAACTGGGGTTAGATGTTCCTTCAGAGACCTGGCCCGGGCTCAAGGTGTGGACCCATTGATCAAGCCAGGTGACACTGAACGCAACATATCAACTATACTGGAAATGGATGTACAGAAGCACAGGTGAGTATATTTATAATTCAGCAGAGCAGTAACAAAGTTCTCTTCTGGTACTCCTGAGTTCAATTAGGAGAGTCATGCATGCGTACCTCAAAGTCTTTGGTTTTTATTTTTCCTTGTGGTGGGTTCGGTTCCTACATTAGGAAGATGTTAATATACTTGCACAGAGGACAAGAGGAACCGGTGAAAGTGGTTGTGCCACAACAACATAATGCAGCATACAACAGGGGTTAGGATTGGCAAGTGTAAAGAGGGCCACTCCCCCTGCAACTGAGAGTAGGACCGTAGTTATGAAAGCGGTAGGAAGGACTTATGCCGACTTAATCAAGATTATGAAGTCCACAATTTCCCAAGAGTCATATTGCTTAAAAAGCACGATGAATTAAACACTCTAGTTCAGGGATTACAGATTGATTTCACAAGGTGGGAGATGTAGTGTGGTACATATTAAAGACATGGAATCATACGCCATAGAACAAGAGATAAAAGACGCAGTAGCACAGGCCCTTGGTAATGATGAAGAATTCAAGATTACCTCAATAAGGCCGGCATACGGGGAGATCAAGAGTGTCACAGTAATCACGTCGCTTCGAACAGCTCGCAAGCTAATCGAGGAAAGGATCTGAATTGGATGGGTCCCTGCTGGGCCTATAAGGCAGATACAAGCTACCGCTGTTAGCATCCAGGGCATCACAGTTCAGAGTGTCGGGGGTCCAAACAGGACAGACCTTTGTTTTAACTGTGGAGAAAGTGGCCACAAAATAGCAGCTTGCAAGGAGAAAATGAAATGCCTGGATTGCGGGCTGTAGAATCATTGCACTGGAGGCTTGGAGTGTAATACAAAAACATGATAAGAATTCTACTAATGAAATCTAATAGATGCTCACTACCTCACGACCTGTCTGGTGAGGTAGCGGACAGGTTCACCAGTAGTGGGGCTGATTTTGTCATGGTGACAGCCCAATAGGTATGTTGTCGCAGGAAGCGACTGGTGTGCAAACACCAGAGGTGATGTAGCTATTTAAGACATCAATGGATGGATTGCTTGACAATTACTGGAAAAGAGGGATGGCATTGTGTCATTGAGAGTTGATAGATGCGGTGGTAATTGAGCCTATGTCTGCGCTGGCTGAGTATCAGGCTTTCATAGATGATCACCATAAGGTAATAACTAGACTAAGACAATACTACTGGGAGACTTCAATTGCATATCAGTGGCAACAGGTAGTGGATATGCTAATCGTAGGGGTAAGTTGCTGATAGACTTGATGTTAATTAATGGATTAAATTGTGTAAATGACATCACTCCCCATGAGACCAGGGATCACGCTTCAGTCCTAGATTTGACTATCCTGGATGACAGATGAGACTTGCACCAGTGTGATTGGTGTCTATTCCAGGACAATATTGGCAGTGATCATCTGGCAACCTGATGACTTACAGACTTACAGTCGAAACAGTGTCTGCAAACGTAGCCAGAGATGTCAATGATGGAATTCAGTTGACTCCTGAGGCCCTGCAGGCCACTATAAGAAAAGAAACCGGTAAGATCCCAGTTGGGTGGGGAGCATACAGGTTGGCCTACTGGTGGACCCTGTGGATTGCCCATTTGCGCCAGGATATGCAGCGTAACAGACGTACTATGCAGCGCCTCAGAAGATCAGGTGCAGAAGAGTGCCTTATTGTAATACAGCGTTACAAAGAGACCAGAAAGATACTCAATTATGAAATTAAAGAAATGCAGGAAGTGGTTGGACTTATTCACAGACCTGGATCCTGATCCCTGGAAGCAGGCATATCTTATAGTAAATAAGAAGCTTGGAAGACGCCTGCCCATACTTATGGAGGAGAGTGCAATAAGAGAGGTCGGTAAACTTTTTCCCTTAGAAACAAGATATCGCTACGTTCTTATGAAACGTGTTCTCAACTAAAGTAAACCGCGACGGTTTGCATATCTGAATTTTCAGATGAAAATCGCAAATATCTCGAAAACGTCGGTCCTAGTGCTATGAAAAATTTTTTCAGAGCAATACAGATTTTTTTTGGTGCAATACCGTGACAAATATATGTCCCCCGAATCGTTGCCGTTAAATGTATATGCTGTCGCATCAGCTGGGATTCCAGCTGATGAAAGGTACCATATATTAGTACCAATTTATCACTCACCACAAAGTGGTTCATTTCGATCTTTAGCTTTTGTTGCAGTACCAGTGACGTATTAGTGTGGCGTCGTAGCTGACGTCATGGGTTAGTCGTGATGTCACAAAAATTTAATTGGGGGTCAAAGGTCTGTTTTATTCAAATTGTTGTCAAGTATTGCATCAGATTTTCTTTATACAATCATACCTCCTTTAGCCCTTACCTGAACATCACTAGTAGTCTCATTTTATTTAATGACAATAACATGAGCACATCTCATTTATCTCTCAATTTTGTACATAGTAAATGGTTTTTCTTCGTATACTTACAATTTCTGATTTTTTTAGTTTCTTTTTTTATTACTATTTCCTTTGGCAGTTCCTTCTTATTTGGCATACATGTGCCAACTGCTTTTGTTTTATTCTGCCACATAAAATTAAATTACTGCAGGAGAAAAGTAAAATGTATCCATGAAAACAGTGTGGCCATTACCTAAATAATCGTTCAACAGCCTCTGTAAGACAGTAATTACAGTATTACATTTCAATTACAGTATTTCATCGCCTTTGCCTGTATACACTTTAAGCCGAAGAAATGTATGCAGTTTTAGAATCGTAAACAATATTTAATTTTATGTCATATTTATCTGGTTTGTTTTTATTGTACACATGATTCGGTCCCTAAAACCACAAATGACCTTATCAATCGTCAAATTTGCATATGGTCAAAAGAATTGACCAGGAAAATTTTCAAGCATATTGTTTAGCATGTTTATCAATGGCCTTATTTTAAACATTGGGTTACGATCAGGTTGATTTTTTGAAACATATGTTGAATTAATATTTACAAGAAAGTTTGATAAAATTACAAATAACTGGTCTCCAGACATAAGAGATGGTGCATAAAGTGTATTTATAAATTTATTAGTGGGCCAGTAATATCTAAGTAGGTTTATTACGACACATAAAATAATAGAAAAAAATGAGTACATTTCATGTAATTTGACAGTCTCCCATTCTCTCCAAACACTATTTGGTTTCAATTTATTACTTCTTTTTAGTTTGTCTGTTATACATTTAGCATATTTATTAATTTTGGATTTGATCAGTTTTACAACTGACTCAGAAAAAAATAGAAAACACATCAAATTGTATTGATCTCTCACTTATAGTAACTCTTATGCCATGAACGAAGTGACAATATCCTAGCTTTTTGCCGGCAAGAAACATATGTTGAATAAGACCACATAGTTTCCGAAATATCTAACAGATTGCAGTAAGAGCTACTCAGAATCGTTAAAAATAAATTAAAGAATCACTGTATGTATCCTAATCACAAGAACAGCATGCATGCAGGTTATAATAGAATTAAATGTAGGACACAGGCTATACTTGGGCTTCACTCATCCATCCACATTACTCTATGTGGGCTTTAAAGTTTTAAAGTAAAACATGATAATGTAATGAATGTAATTTTCTACAGAAAGTGATTTGAACCCTTTGGGCAGGCAACTCTGCATTTCTATTTGATGTATCTGATTACTATTTAATCAATGTAAAACCGCTTTTGGCATGTCTTTATAATAATTTTTATAATCTCTTATGTAATTACAAATGATTATTAAGCACAACAAATGTAATAGTATTTAATAATACTGTTCATTATTACTTAAAGTGACTTTATAAAAAGGATACTATAAAACAATGTTAAGTTATGGTTTCAGATATTTAAAAAATACCTCCAGATAATTTGATTATATTGCATTATTTTAAAATCACCCATGCATACACACAAATTGAAATTTCACTAAAAGATTTTGGGCAATATATCATAAAAGTCTGATAGTAAATCTACACTTTTCTTTCTTAAACTTAATTATATATTTCATAATTTGTTGCACAACAGATTTATATGCCAAAGCATATAGATTTGGATTTATAAGATATACGCAAAATGGTGACAAGAATAAAGATATGGCTACTAGAAACTGAAATTTTACTACAGCATTTGTTGTAAAGGAATCATGTACATCACCAATATATAGCTGTGGTATGGTGCACAGCAATGTTAAAATAAGATATTTACAAGGTTAATAATGTTAATAAAGATATAAATTACAATGAAAAAGTTTTATAAATTAAAAAATTTACTTTAATAATGATGAATTTACACAATTTGAATGAGTTCAGTTAAAGACAATATCTATTGCACTTCAGTGTACTGCTTAAGTTTTACGTTTTTTGACAGAAGGTTTTTCAAAAACTTGTCTCATACCAGCTGCTTGGTTATTATGAAATTTAAGGTTTTGTGCGGTTTCTGATACCCATGGAGAATCAAAATGTGTTGTATCTTGATCAACCAAATGTGTATATTTAGTACGACCACTTCTACCAAAGTTCTTGACCTGCAACAAAAAAGTAAACAATTAATTATGTTAATACATTATTTGTATTAACACTTAAAATGTGTGATACACTTTCACTACAAAAGAAAATTGGTAAATTTAACTTAACGTAAATGTTATTTATAAATAAAAGATTCTGAATAAAGATTTTCAAGATTGTTAACAGCGTATTTGTTTTATGATGACTGGCACCGTTTACTGTATTATGAGGGTCATACTATTAATATAAACCTTTTTTGTTGTAAAACATGTTATTACAACTATTATTTTTATGCCTTTACCCAATAAAATATTAGCTGTGCAAAACTGAAGTCATACTTGTAAATATTATACAGTTTGTTTGGAAAGTTGCTGTGCTCTGAAATTATAGAAGTGTTATGACAAAACTTTCTTAATTATTAATTACAAATGGATGGAATATTTTATAAAAAGTTATTGAAAATGAGTTTCTCCAACATCAATACAACACTACACATGTTTCATTTTATTTTCAAACAATTTAACCAATTGATGTACTGGAATGTCTAGTACGTATGCCGTTATTGCAGTTTTAGTTCGTCAATCGTGCGTGGTATGTTGCGATACAATGCTTGTTTTGCTGCCCCCCCCCCCCATTGCTATTTTTATTTCTTTTTATCTTTCTCAAGTAAATTTGGGGAAGGAGTCAGATCATGCAGGCCATATATTCTTCGAAACGATTCATTCATCAAAGATGTTTTGTAAAAAAGTCACTGACCTGTTGATATCCACTTCTGTTAACTGACTAATCAAGTTAGTTAAAACAGCACAATAACAATCACTATTAACTATTTTCAAAAAAGGTTTGACCTGCAATGCACATTCTACTCTTACCGACCCAGACTCCAATTTCTCTTCTTGTAATTTATGGGGGTTGTCGACCATAATCATGTATTTTGTAAATTAATATACCCTCCCAGATAAGACCACATTTAATATGTAAAAAACGTAATGTTGAGGATAACTATGGAATTTTGGTCAATAAAACATTTAAACTGTTGGCAGTAATTTAATCTTTTGATATGATCTGTAGGTTTAAGTTCTTTAACACACATTACTTTGTGGAGGACATTTCAGTTTTTTTCTTACAGCTTTATGTTCGGTAGCTAGTCAGTCTGACATCTTGCTGCTGTACTAATTTTTGCAACTATTGATTCCAGTAAATAAAATAAAACGAAGCACGTTCAATCACAACTCAACAACTGATGATGTCTTGATTTATTACTGAGAAATACCCAAAAACCCACTGGGTAACCAACCTAACATTGAAAGAACAGAATGCACCACATAATTCTAAAATATATTGCATAGTGACTTTGACTTTCCAAACTCACTGCATAATACAATATTTTATATTCTTTAACATTTTCTATATAATAAGAATTAATAAATATTATGAAATATTTATAAAAAAAAAATAATATCATAATCATAATTCATTCATATTTACGCTATATCTGTGCTATAAAATATTTCTGATTATTTACTCCTATCTTTTACTTATAACTTTCATATAACAAATTTGTTATATCCCCATGGATTTAAATCACTTCAACTATTTAAATAAATATCAATCAATTAATTTCTAGCCAGAACAAGTTTTAATGTGGAGAAGACAGACAAGCCTCACAGAATTTAGAGAATGGAAACCAAACTACTTGCAAACAAATTACGTGACTTAGAATTCATTCTAACAAAACTTTCTTTTTACTTAATGTACAAGTGTTTCTATAAAAAAAAATCACTCAGAAAAAATTTATGTTCATGTAATCTTCATTAGAAAATTTAAAAAGCTTTTAAGAATATAGTATACTAACTGTGTTACTGTATTACTATTAAATAAGTGGTAAAGCTTGTAGGACCAAGTAATATATGTAAAATGTATATTTGTCTGTTATCAGACAAATAATAGGAGACTTCATTTTACCCAACAGGTAGCTAAGCCATTGGTTTGGCTTTTTAGCTCAGCCACCAAGCTATAATAAAGACAGGTGCTCCATTGACTTAATAAAAGGTGCCAGAATGATGCCATGCACGGAACTAGTTCAACTGATTTAAGTCTCATACCACTTATCCAAGGAAAAATAAATAACTTGATCTCAATAATTGATCACTATTATAATTTGGCTGTGAGAAAATAATTATTTTTCTGGTCCCCCCCTATTTTTGTTGGAGTAGTAATATCAATACATTTCATTCAGAAAATTATGGGATTCAATTCCACAATGTTCTGCATTTTTTATATTTTACAACATTCATCTCTCATTGTAAAAAAGTTTATTGATTGTAATTGGAACCTCTAATATGAATAAATAATTTCATTTCTCTCGATTTCTTTATATAAATAACTTTACTGTTGTTTAAAATAAAAATAGTGTTCTTCAACTTTAATTCTTGTTTTGTTTACACTTGAGGATGAACAACATGAAGTAATGTATACCTTGGGTTTTTTAGCCTTTACATAGCAGTTGATTTAACCAAAAAAAACCTGGAAAGAAATACCTAGAATTCAGTAAAAGTTTTCAGATGAAATTCAATTAATTTTTATCAGATGTAAAATATTACTTTTAGTATAGATTGGGTTAATTTAAATTTTAGATATTTCTGTTAAAAAAAGAAACATCTCAAGGTATACATTACTTCATTTGTTCATCCTAAAGTGTAAACAAAGATTACAAGTAAATAAAACAAGATTACAAGATCTAAGTAAATAAAAAAATAAAACTTAGGACATATGCTACATCAAACAAATATGACTGAAAAAAGGAATTTTATTACATTCAAGAAAACTGAACATTTAAATATAGTTCACTACATCTGTCAAAAAAAAAACCAGCAATAAAAAAAAGTTATATAGAAATGTGTAGATGCACTTTTCATGAATGGCCAAAAGCAAATGCATTCATATACTAGTCAATAGAGCTAAAAAGGACTGAGTTTGTGACAAAATTGTTACCTGGAAACCGATTGGGATATTTCAAAGTAAGTTTTGTAGATGAAAACATATATTTTTTTAAACTCACAACTAGGTATAACAATTGTTTAAACAATGTTTTTATGCAAAAAAATGCTTTTTTTGTTTTTCTTATAAAATGAACAAGGTGGTGGTAGTGGGGATAAACAGCAGCAGTGAGAAAGTGCAGCACGGCTTTCGCATCAAATGTATACTCCCACTATCACCGGCTTGCATGTAACACTCAAGGTTTGGGTGCATTTTAAACTAATTCAATGGCATTTAAAGGAATGGAAGTAATTAATGAATTGTTGTTTAGCTTCTTTAGTTTCCGAATCCATCTTTAAATTTTCGTTTAAGCTATCATAGGAGATAGAATGAATGCTGCAAGAAAAGGCATGAAAAATTTACAATGCATCAAAGTATGCATCCGATAGAATCCAGCTTCTGCACACATATTCTATAAGACATTAATTACCCACATTTTTCCCAAAGGCCGATGTTTCAAACGTAAAAACAAGCAAGTTGAACATTTTCACAAAAATATCCATTTTTAACAGTTTATTCAGATTTTCTCAGTAGGAAATGAATGCATCCATCAAAAATGCGTAAAGGTCTCATTTTACGGGTTTTGCAATTTTGTACCTTTTAATTGGATGTATTGTCATTGCTCCAATGGTTTTCATTTTATAAGTAAAAAACGCAAAAATAGCATTTTTTTTGCACAAAAACATTTTTTAAACAATTGTTACACGTAGTTGTGAGTTTAATATGTATATGTTTTCACCTGTGCAAAGTACTTCAATATAACCCACTATCAGTTTCCGGATAAGAATTTTGTCATGATAAAAATAAAAATCCCTGTTGACTAGTCTATCATGAAGCAGTTAGTTCAAAAAGATAGTAAACATTAATGAAAATTATAAAAAATACATCTTGAATACTCATGATTAAATTATTTTTTTTTTTTTAATTTATGAATTCATTTTGGTTTTTCCAAAAAACTTTCACCCCCTTCAAAATAAACCATTACAGCGAATATATTTATCCACTCTTTTATTCCACTATTCAAAACATTATTTAAATTCATTTGTTGTGATGCCCGACAGCACCTCCCTCATATTTTTCTTCACCTCATCTACATCAGCAAACACTTTGTGCTTCCAGGTAGCTCTTCATTCATGGGAACAAAAGAGAAAGGGCGGAGTTAAATCAGGTGAATAAGGTTGGTGGAGCAAGGGAGTCATGTGCTACTCTTTTTTTGTTAAAAAAAAAAAAGAATTGTGTGAGCAAGATGCATTGTCATGATGGAAAAACCAGTTGCCCAAGTGGCATTTTTTTGCCTCAAACTGTTGCACAATCTTCTCATTACCTCCAAATAGAAACCCTAATTAACATTCTAACCTGGTGGATCCTGGAATTCTGAATGCACTACCATCCCTCTCGCATCAAAAAAATAAATTAGCATTCTCTTGATGGATGTTTCACTTCACTTCATGAGCTTTTTTTGGGCAAGGTGATGTTGTGCAGTCTTCCGCTGGCCTGACTACTATTTGGTTTCAGGGTTCATAGCACCATACTTTGACCATTAATGTTCTTTGAAAAGAGATTTTAGTTTGTTTGGGGCTGTTCTTTTAAAGCATGATGAGCTTCCAAGCAACCCTCTTTTTGCTGAGCAGTCAGGAGCCAAATCCACCAAACTGGTCTAGTAGTTAAACTCGTCATCAAAAATCAACTGATTTTGAAGTCGAAGTCCTCAAGTTCAAATCCTAGTGAAGGCAGTTACTTTTAACGGATTTGAATACTAGATTGCAGTTACTGGTGTTTTTTTGGTGGTTGGGTTTAAATTAACCACACCTCAGAAATGGTTGACCTGAGACTGTACAAGACTACACTTCATTTACATTCATACATATCATACTCTGAAGTAATACCTTGCAGAGGTTCTGGAGGCTAAACAGAAAAAGAGAGTCAGGACTCAAGGCACAAACATTTCCTTCTCATCCATTTATATCTTCCAACGAAATTCAGTGAACCAAGCTCCAAGCTCCAAGTTACTTCCCAGACAACTTTTCAATTTCTACAATGGTACACTGTCAGTCTTCAAGCACAATTGCACAAATGTTTTCAACATTTTCATTGGTTTGGGAAATTGAAGGATGTCCAGAACGAGGTTGGTCATCAATCAACATTTCACTTTTTTTGAAATTTGAAAACCACTAGTAGACTTGAGTTTTTCATAGCAGTATCCTTGTAAGCTGTTTTCAACAACAGTTCCCGCAGCATTTTTCCCGGGCAGGAAGCTAAACTTCACTGACATGTGCTGTTCATTAAATTCTGCTATGACAAAAAACGAGAAACAGGCAAAACAGCTTTTGCAGAAAAATTCACAATGTCATCATAATTCTCCCATGTGATGCTGCTTAGCAGAATGTCACAGAAAAAGATGCTTTCCTAGCGGGAGAACTGTGTACTACAAAACCTCCGCTCAGCAATGCAATTCTGGTTATTTTTGGGTACCCCTAGTATGCTTTATTACAAAAAGCTAACATAATACTCAAATAAAAATGATTGTATAATTAATTACCTGCATAACTTTAGGTAGAATGGTTTTATCAAAATGATCTTCCAGTGTTGCTGCAGAGAAATCTCTCTTTAATAATTCTTCATCCTGATCCTGCAATAAAAAAAAAACACAATTAAAATCACATTCATATATATATATTACACGAGAGGTTATCCCTAAAGTAAAAACTGTTTCATTGTAAAAAATTCCATTCTGAAAAGTTTATAAATATTTTTTTATTTCTCTTAAACTACATATCTTATATTACTTCTCTATATAATCACCACATGAATTAAGACATTTATCATAGCGATACACAGCTTCAATATACCTCGTCATATTGTTCTGCCACCACTCCATTTAATCACTGATGAACACATGAACATGAACTGATGAACATTTTAAGTTCAAAGTTCATCGTCACCTGCGAATCACTTATCACTAAGAATTCTTTTAATTTCCCAAACAAATGGTAATCAGAGGGTGTTAAGTCCGATCTATATGGTGGGTGATTATAAATTCTCCATCAAAATTTTCTCAGTAAATCACTTGTTGGACCTGCAACATGTGGACGTGCATTATCATGCAGAGTACAACACCGTCAGTCAGCCACTCACATCACTGATTTTGAATAGCACACCGTAACTTACATAGTTTTGCAGTAGGCTTCTGCATTTATAGTCATTCAACGGGGCATGAAATCAATCAGCAGTATTCCATTAGTTTGCGTCCAAATGACTGTGTCTTGACCACTGTTGGTGATTGAGGATGATGCCATTCACTTGACTGCTGTTTTCTCTCTGGTGTGTAATACAAAATCCATGTTTCATTGCTGAAAACAACTGAATTAAGGAACTCATCATCTTCTTCTGTGTAGTGCATAAAAAATTCCAAAGCAGATCCCATTCAAATTTTTTTTGTGACATTACATTAAGACATATGGTACCCAATGTGCACAGTCTTTCTGAAGCCTAAATGATCATGAGCAATGCAATCAATAACAGCTCTTGAAACATCAGGAAAAAGAAGGGCCAGTTCGGAAATCGTTTAGTGACGATCTTTTCTGATTTCATAATCAACGCGTTTTAACAAGTCCTCGGTGATTATAGAGGGCCTCCCCAAACGTTCTTCATCGTGTACGTTAATTCTGTTATTTCTAAACCTTCACACATTTTTCGGATTTCTCTTTCATTCATTACATTATCACCATACACAATAACAAACTGCCTATGAATTTCAGCTGGCTTAACGTTTTGACGGTTTAAAAAGCGTATGACTTCACGTATTTCACAGTAGGCGGCAACTCACACGTAATCAAAGATACTACAATGCGACAACTTACAGACAACAATGCAATGTGTACATTATTAGCATGGCCATGAACAACACAGGTTCGCCGACCTTAAGGAGAGAAATTTCCCAGCGGTCTTTACTTTAGAGATATCCCTTGTATATATGACATTATCTTAATAACACTACAGTTTTATAACCATAAAGTAAAAAGTTTTAAAGTGGAATTTTTTCCAATTGCAAATGGGTTATATTTTTTTCTTGATATCGCCAATATGTGATGGAAATGGAATTTTTAGTGTATGAAAAATGCCATGCCTGATCGGGATTTGAAACCGGTATTTACAACTCAAGACAATGTTTCTGTGATCTTTCCAGGTTTTTTTTTCTATTTCTGTAAGTTTTTCAGGTCTTACAGGTACAATTAAAATTAGTAGCCCCGCCTTAAAGGAGAAAGTCAAGAAGTGGTTTCTTTGTATTCTAATAGGCAGTAAAAATGGTTTTATGTAACAACGTTAAAATTTTTCATTTTTTCAATGTGCATGATGCTGTGTTTGTTGTTACTTCTTCTCGGGTGAAATACTTCGGTTTCATCATCTGTCATAATATAGCCCTGAAAATTGTTACCTTGGTCCTCATGCACACATAGAATGCTTTTCGTACATTCAGTTTTTCTTTGACAGTTTGTCAGCATTTTTTTTTTTAATTCAAACAAGTGTACAGTATTCACTTCATAAAATACAGTTCTTGACAATCAAAGACTCTTAATAAAATTCAAAGATTGTTGATCACTTCTACAAAATATTTTTTTCAATTATTTCATCAATGATACAGGACGAATAAGTTTTCTACTCCTTTCTTCAATATCATTTCTTTTAAATTCACGAGGTTATTTTTCCAGTTCTTTTATTTAAAACATTCCACCAAAACCACGAATTTTCTTAACCAGATGATGAATTTCAGCAGCAGATTCTCTTTTCATACAAAGGAATCACATGACTGACTCTACCTCATAATTAATAGTTGATGGAATTCAGAACTAATGTGACCATTTTAAATAAAATGTATTTTTAAATATAATATTATTATGACTGAAATCATAATAATTCTACACATTAATAGTTAATTCTGTACATCATAGCGATCCAGTCAGATTCCAGTAACACTGCCAACACTAACAATTAATTTTACTTGCAGTTTTATTATTTATTTTTTTAGAGTTACACTTTTATTTCCAAATTACCATTTCTTATATGATAAAAAATAACTCTAATACAAAAGTAAAATCTTTATATTTTACCTAGAAATATTTATATTTTAGCTAGAATTAAATAGCCTACATATATATGTGACTGAAATCAGAAATTTAATAAAAAATGTGAAATGGAATTTGCTTAAATCAATAGAAATGAAGTCAACAGTAACAGGAAAATGTTGCTAGTTGTAACCAAAAAAAAGTGAAATACAACAAAATTATCCCAACAATATACTGAACTAATACACACCAAAAAGAATACACCTCTGTGGTAATATTTTTGCATAAATTTATATTTTCCTTTCGTTGCCTTATTTGTTAATATCTTCGGATTAATCCTCAACTCTTGTCTTCTTTCTTCTTCGGTCATATTTCTTAATTTCTCAATCTCCATTCTTTCTTTCTCTAACCTATATAAGACAAACAAAATAAAACAATAAAAAAATTAAATTCATGACAGCAAAAAATAACACAACTCCAACCAAAATTATTTCAGACAACCAAGATACATGTTATACACAAATTTAATTTATCTTTGCTATAACCCAATCCTTCTCACTCAAACAACATAATTTTAGAAAATTACAAAAATTCCAATTTTTATACAAACAATAATTTAATTATTTTAAACAAGTAACTACTACTTCAGACAATCTATTACAAGATAACTTCAAATAACTTCTGAAATTGGTACCCATTTGAAACAACAAGTGTGATATGGAGCTGTAAAAATTAGCAGTGTTCATAGTATTACAATAAGGCCAGTTATATATAGTTTTTTTTCTCTGACAGTACCAACAGTTATTTGTTTTAGTGACAATGTTGGAGTTCAAAACATCCATTACTGAGCATAAGTGATGAACATTTAGTTTATACAAGTAAAATTTTGTGTTTAACTTAAAAAATCAGCATCAAAGAGATTATCATTTCTTCAACAAAAAAAAACCACAGTGAAACAGCAATAAAAGAAATACAAGAACATGAGGAATATGAGTGTTACCTTGAGGGTCATATTAGTGATGATGCTGTTCGTAGCATAGTAACCAGCTATCATGAAAAATATGATGAAAATAAAATTGAGCAAGTGTTAGAAATACCTAAAGCAAAAGAAGAAATACCAGAAAAAGTGATTTTTAATATAATGTAAAAGTTTAGTCAATTAATATCCACATTCATCAAGAAGCAATTACCAAAGCACAATATGAGACATCTCTGCAGCATCTATACTCCTAACCTGGCACCACTTGTTTTTTATTTGTTTCATCACTTGAAATTTACTTAAAAGGAATATTAAAAGGAAGAATGAAGATGACATCTTTACCAAAGTAATAAAGAAGTTTCAAGAACAGGATCCAGCAATCTTTCAAACACCTTTTATAAATATTAGCTAAAGTATGTACTTCCTGAAGGAAATATAATTTTAAACTTCCTAATATTATATATAATTTAACAAATTTTGTGAAATAAATGTATTCTAGCAACTTTTTAAAGTTAATTTGTGTAATTAAATAATATATCCATTGTTTAATATCAATATGTAAAAAAAAGGGACAAGACAAGACATATTGTCTTGTTTATATGTTAAAAAAGACATATTTTTATCATTATATAAAAAGATTAATCTTACAGTATGTGCTTTTTATTTTAATTGATGGCAAATCAATAGCTGGACTAATTTTTATTACACTGATAGACAAAAAAAAATTTTTTTTAAATGCTTTCTAAGTGTGATACCATTTCTTGAATTGCTTTTTTGTGTACATTATAGATCTGTAAATACAATTTTTCTATTACTATTAGTTTTAAATAAATTACACTTCAAAAAAAATTAAGGGAAAATATAGTTAATAAACATTAAAAATAAAAATAGTTTCCATTATTCCTAGCTTTATATGGAGAGGGGGTAAAAATATTTTTTTTTGTATTTAACTAAGAGCTCATGAATAATATTTTTCCCATTTGGAGTTAAGTTGTCTCATTAATTCCACTCTTTGGTAACATAATGTTTACCCCTAGTTCGGCTGTCCCATTCGCAAAGAAAACACGTGTACTTAGTATAACCTAACTGCATGTCTAACAAAATAGCTATAACTTTCAAATCACCACATGTGTTCCAGCCATGTTTTTTGTAATTTATTTTTTCAAAAACATCTTTCATCACATCATATGTCTCTTTCAAATTAATACCATAAGCGATTGGTATTGAAGGATATTTGTTACTGTTGTGTAGTAGAACCACTTTTAAACTATACTTGGACGAATCTATGAAAAGATACCAGTCGTCAGGTTTATGACTTGTCCTAAGTGCAACATAAGCTCATCAATATTTGTACAATAAACCGATAAAAAGATTCTGAATTCATATTCATTTTCAGCATCGAAGAAACAGATTAAAATCATGTATCTCATGTTAGGAAACAAAAATTATGTTTATCGGTGTTATTAGTGAATAACAGCACATTGTTGCTTTCTCAACTGCAATGATATTCACCTTCTCTGTAGTCAAGTGTAGAGAAACTTGAGAGGTATACTGCAAATTATGCCTAAGATAAACAGTTAAGAATTGTCATTTATCCATCTGTCATCATTTTCATACCTGAACAGCTAACTACTTTTACTCAAATAAAAGAACATGAATAAAAAGCTATGATACAAATTACCAAAACATATTTAATGAACTGTGTTTCATACATAGAAAAGTTCATAAGTGTCCACACAGGAAATTATGCATCTCTGATATTTAGTAAGTAATGACCATAACAAACAATACCACTTAAAATTAAGCAAGTGGAAAAAATTTAGAAAAACTTTAATCTAGGGAAAAATTGCAATAACTTTAAGAAAAAAAATGGATAAAAGCTACATAAACATAAAATGAAAGTCATAAGACTTGTCAGAGGGAAGAAACAAAAAAAGAGAAACAAAACTTCTTCAGATCCATTTGCTGGTGTAAGCCTGAGCTTCATATGGAAAAGGACGACTACATACTACATCGCAAATAAAAGTTTTTATTAATTAATCACACTCCATTGAAGGTTTGACTTACCTGTTTAGTTAATCATTATTTATCATTCTAAACACCAGGGATCTTTCAAACGCAGCTGTTCCTTTAAAAAGTCTGACCAATTAATTACCTGAATAAATCTTCAGTTTCAAAAAAAGCAATTTTGTTATAAGATGTATTTAAACTGGTTAAAACAAAATTATTAGTAATGTACTGTTCTTGATCAAAGCTACTAGATTTCCTGTATTGTTATTAGCAGGCAGAATTTGTGCTGATAGGCCTTGAAGCTAATGAATGATTTCAGTAGGGTTGTTTAATTTATATTGTGGTTCCTTCAAAGGAACATCATCATAAGACAATATTGTCATAAGACACCTATGATTACATTTTTTACAAGATACCATTTTGTATATGTAAACCAATGGCAAATTATTTATTAAGTAACTAACCTATAATTACAATAACTATTAAAAATAAGTAGCTAAAAATCATTCATTTATTGGATAAGTTATATCAAGAAATATAATTTTTGTAATTTTCTTAAAATTGTATACATTTATAATGTTTTACATTTTCTGATACTTTGTAAATAAATAAGAATTCTAGAGTAAAATGGTTATATTTCATACAATGAAACAATGAATAGAGTACTGTAAAACAGGACTTACATCTAGTTTTAAAACTGTGAGAATACTGATGAAGGTTTATGTTTCTATTACATATTTTTTTTAAAAATCAGCAATTTAAATATATACAATGGTATCAATATCCTTTAGCACTAAAAAAAAGTATTCAGTGCTGAGATGTGCTTTAACTTATAAATACATCGCCCTTTTTTATGTTTAACATCTTCCCATAATAATATTATTATTCTTATAATTCATCAGATCCCCACATTATAACCTTATATTTAAGATACCCAAAAAAATTAGCATAATGTGACATAAAAATTAATATGGTTTTAACCATTGAACCAATAACTAGAATTATTGCTTTAATAGAAAAACATGTTCATTCCATTTTAAATGTTTTCTAACTCCAGTCTAACAATTCTTGTCCTGCTAGTTACTATTCAGATATCATTAAATGATAACATATAAATATTATTTGATTAATACTTAAATCTAATTATGTTTCTGACAAAAGAAAAAAATATGATAACTATCATATTTCAAGTGGTTATTAGAATATACAACAGTAAATTTTTTTCTCCTTCTTTGCTCATATATTATAAAAACACTACAATTCAAAAATAAATCAATCAGTGCAATGAAATTTTTAAAGATCACATGATATATTTTATACATCATTCCATGATGTATAGAACACAAAATCCTGGACTAAATGATTAATCTTATTTAGTTCGTATCTACTTTTATCCTACTCATTTTTGTAAGTATTTGTTCATTAATACTGTCCTGGTGATTTAACCAAGTACTTCTTTCTACCATTAAAACAACAATAATAAGAGTAATAAATAAATAATACTGACAGTTCCCTTTCTTCTCTATCTCGTTTAATTCTTTTTAATTCCCTCAGTTTCCAGGCCTCATATTCAACTTCATCATTCTCATCATCTGTATTTACATCATTTAAAGCAGCTATCTCATCATTATTATTGCCTCTCACCTTATTTGTTTCCTTCCTTACCTCCTCTTCAACTAACTGATTAAAAAAATAATAAAAATTCAGAAAAATAATTGCATACTCAAATTACGATACATAAAAAAATATTATGACAAGAATAATATAATAAACCGTAATTATTTATTTAAATTCAGCATGCTAACTATATGAAAAAAAAATTACAGTAAAAGTATGTAAAACAAATAATATAGAACTCAAAGTTTTGTTTTCTTGTTCTATATAACAAAACAGAGTGCCTGACTATACACGATTACATTGTATAACACGAATACAACAAGTACATAATTACACTGTATACCAGCATATAATAATTGTTGTTTATGATTTTACACATCAAAATAAACAAAGCATTTACTATGAAAAAGTGGCAATTTTCATTTTGCTTTCCTTCTGTCCATAATTTTCTGTTTTTAAAGAGAATTTTTATCTCAAATTGGATTGAGGAATCATTATAGTTGATAAACTCCAAAACATAAAAAACTGAAAAATTGGTGTGGCTACCATTTTGAAATCTGAGAATATATGCACACTGTAATTTTTTATTTAACAGAGAAAGTTGCTATGTACATGTATACAATATTATAATGAGGTATAAATTTTTCTTTAAAAAACAAAATGCCGAACAAAAGGAAAATGAAGGGGAAATCGCATTTTTTCATAATAAACATATTGTTCATTTTACTTGTAGAATCCAAAAATAAATAGCCAGATACACCTTTTTGAATACAAAAATACACTTTTTCTATATAAACTACAACTTTTGCAATATGAAATAAGCTCAAACTAAGAAGTAGAAAAATCATCTTCTAAAGAATTTCTTTAATATTCTTTTTGTTTTAGAAATTTAAAATTTCTTTTAATATCTAGCAAGAAATTTTCATCATAGGTAATATTTAATTTATATTATTTTTATTAATATTATAAACAATAAAGATACAAGCAATTAACTAATTGTTATAAACAATTAATTATTATAAACAATAAGAATACAATTAATTTATGCCTATCTACCTTAAGAGTATATCTTCGTCGTTCTTCAGCCATCTTCTTAGCTTCTTGTTCCAACTGTTTTTGTTTTTGTGCTTCTTTTTCTTTTTCTATAACAGTTACTCTATCTTTTTTACGAATAAAAACAGGTTTTAATCTTGGACCAGTATCTTCTTCTGAATCTAAAAATTAATAAAAAAATATAGTTAGTTAATTACTGCAATAAATATTAATAATTAAACTAACAACCATATCATCTGATACACGTTTTTAATAATCTGCTAAGTTTTACAAATATTAATTTTAACAAGCATTAACAAAATCACAAGTTGAAGTATTTAGACAATAAAATTACCAAAGAAGGATTAAATTAAGGGAGATATCAAAAGTAGGCGAGCACATGCAAGGAAAAAATTTATTAAAACATCAATCACCATATTTATAAACTAAGTAGTAAATAAACACAAATTATTCTTTTTATAGCTTAATAGTAAGTAAATAGAAAGGAACAAAACAAAATACTTCTAGGTTTCATGACTAATGAAGTTCATCAAGGACTTTCATAACCTATTCTCATCATGAAAATAATCAAAAAAGTTCATATATATGTCCTAAAATGCTTCATCTGTGAGTTAAGGTTAGTGAAAGATTTGCTCGGATTTCAGCTAACCCGTTGAAATAAGGTTGTACTGAAATTTTTAGGATGTTAATTAAGGGAGCAAAATTAGTAATTATGGTTTTTGATCTGAAAAATCGAATAAAATAGGTCCCAGAATCATATTCACAGTAGTTTTTGAGAAATCTGGGGTGAACACCAATAAATTAGAGTAAATACCTTGTTTTTTTTTATGTTTGACATACAATAACTTTGTTAAATGAAGAGATAAACAGATAAAACTTTTAGACAAAACTTGTTCTTCCATGGATATTATTATTCATTAAATAACTAAACAAAAATATTTCAACATTATTACCACATTACAAATGTGTTATTTACTTAAGAATTATCACCAATTTCTCTTTTATAAAATTAATTAAGAGTGTCAAGTTTCAGTGCTTTTCTAATTAATATTTCCATGTTAGATTATTGCGAAATCCAATCTAAAAAAAATATTTAAAGGAATGTTTTGGATTAATTAGTAAATGGTGATGACATGACATTTGCCTTTAGTCAGTTAACTTGAACCATGTAACCAACCATTTTATAATACATGTGCTGATGGCAGCATCCAGATTTTATGAAATTTAAGCTAGTAAAGAAATATTAACTGATATATTAAAGTGGCTTAAAATCATTAATCATAAATCATTAAGATAAAAAATTAATTTTTAATCTTGTAAAAGAACAAAAAATCTAAAATTTTAGATTTTACATTTTTAAATGGTCTAAATATTCTTTATAAGCAAAAAATATTAAATAATAATTACCCACAATATATTACAACAGTAATTTAAATTATTTCTAATGAATATTAGAGCAGAAATTGTAGAACTAGATGTTTTACCATGACATTAAGATGTACAATTACTTTGTAAGTAAATATAGATATCATTCACTAGTGACAGTGAATAAAAAAATAACAAAACCCACGTTTGATGGTGAAAGATGAATTACACCAAGTAAAACATTAAGAACACAGCTTACATGTACAGTTGCCAAATAAGTAACAATTTTTAGCAGCTTGTAAAAAATATATTTGAAATATCCTAAATATGTAAAAAATTAAAAAACAAATTATTTTTCTATTAAGAAAAGTAATGCAAAATAAGAAATTGCAAAATATATGGTAAAACATGAAATATCAAATTAAAAATTTAGCTTGCAGATAAATTTTTATTTTCCTGAAATTAATCTTTTTAAATTCATATTATTCCGATGTACTGTTAAATTAAATTTAAATTCTATTAAACCACTTACTACAGAATGTTAAAAACTTAAAAGTCACCAGAAAATTAAAAATAACATTCTACAAGTTGGAGCATGGAATGTTAGAAGTCTAAAAAAGGTTGGTAAGTCAGAAAATTTAGAGGGAAATGTATATATTAAATGCGGATGTAGTAGGAATTAACGAGGTTCAGTGAGAAGAGGAAAACGACTTTTGGTCAGGTGCATTTAGAATAATTAATTCATCTACAAATAACGGGCAGGCAAGAGTAGGTTTCCTAATGAACAAGAAGATAGGGAAGAGAGTAGAGTATTTCAAAATGCATAGCAATAGAATCATCGTAATAAGGATAAAATTAAAACCTAAGCCGACAACGATTGTTAACATCTATATGCCTACAAGTGGTGTCCATGATGATGATGATGAGGTACTGTGTATACAAAGAAATTGATGAACCAATTAAATACACAAAAGGTGATGAAAATTTAAAGATAGTAGATTGGAATGGAAGTATTGGAAAAGGTAAGGAAGGAAATATTATGGGTGAATATGGGCTAGGCAAAAGCAATGAAAGAGGGGACCAACTTACAGAGTTTTACACAAAGTATAATTTAGTAAATGCCAACACCCAGTTTAAAAATCATAATAGAAGAATATATGCATGGAAAAAGCCAGGTGGTACTGCAAGGTATCAGATAGATTATATCATCGTTAAGCAAAGATTTAGAAATCAACTCTTCGACTGCAAAGCTTACCCAGGAGCAGACATTGATAGTGACCATAATTTAGTGATAAACAAATGTAGATTGGGGTTTAAAAACCTTAAAAAAAAGTGTCAGATGAATCAGTGGAATTTAGAGAAGCTCAAGGAAGAGGAGGTAAAGAAGATTTTTGAGGAGGACATCGCAAGAAGTCTGAGTAAAAAAGATGTAGAAAATGTAGAAGAATGGGAGAATGTTAAAAAGGAAATTCTTAAATCAGCAGTAGCCAACTTAGGTGGAACAAAGAGAACTGGTAGAAAAGCCTGGATATCAGAGGATACATTGTAGCTGATGAATGAATGTAGAAAATATAAGAATGCTAGTGCTGAAGAAAGTAGAAGGAACTGTTGACAATTAAGAAATACTATAAACAGGAAGTGCAAACTAGCAAAAGAAGAGTGGATTAAAGAAAAGTGTTTAGAAATGGAAAGAGAGATGATCATTGCTAAAATAGTCGGAGCATATGCAAAAGTTAAGGAAAATTTTGTGTACATAAATTAAAATCTAATAATGTGTTAAACAAAGATGGTACACCAATTTATAATACGAAAGGAAAGGTCAGTCAGACTTCAAAAAGAGTGTTATTGTAATGATACCAAAGAAAGCAGGGGTAGATAAATGTGAAGAATACAGAGCAATTAGCTTAACTAGTCATGTCAAAAATTTTAACTAGAATTCTGTACAGAATAATTGAGACGAGAGTGGAAGAAGTGTTAGAGATCAATTTGGTTTCAGGAAAAGTACAGAGGCAAGGGAAACAATTTTAGCACTCAGATTAATAGTAGAAGGAAGATTAAAGAAAAACAAACCAACGTACTTGGCATTTATAGACCTAAAAAAGGAATTGGATAATACAGACTGGAATAAAATGTTCAGCATTTTAAAAAAATTAGGGTTCAAGTACAGAGATAGAACAATTGCTAATATTTACAGGAACCAAATAGTAACAGTAATAATTGAAGAACATAAGAAAGTAGGCGTAATAAAAAGGGAGTCTGACAAGGATGATCCCTATCCCCATTACTTTTTAATCTTTATGTAGAACTAGCAGTTAATGATGTTAAAGAACAATTTAGATCCAGAGTAACAATACAAGATGAAATGATAAAGATGCTACGACTTGCTGATGATATTGTAATTCTAGCTGATAATAAAAATAGATTTAGAAGAAACAATGAACAAGGTGAAGTCCTACGCAAGAACTACTGCATGAAAATAAATAAGAACAAAACAAAAGTAGTGAAATGTAGCAGAAATAGGTAGATGGACCAGTAAATATAAAAATAGGAATAGAAAAGGTTATGGAGGTAGAAGAATTTTGTTATTTGGGAAGTAGAATTACTTCTAGTAGAAAGTATATGTTTGGAGCGTAGCTTTATATGGAAGTGAAACTTGGACAATTGTAGTACCTGAGAAGAGAAGATTAGAATCTTTTGAAATGTGGTGCTACAGGAGAATGTTAAAAATTAAAATGGATAGATAAAGTTGGATAGAAGATACAGATTTATAGGCCACATATTAAGGCATCTTGGAATAGTTGCTTTGATATTGGAGGGATAGGTAGAAGGGAAAAATTGTGCAGGCAGGCAACATTTGGAATATGTAAAACAAATTGTTAGGGATATAGGATGTAAAGGTATACTGAAATGAAATTACTGGCACAATATAGGGAATCTTGGAGAGCTGCATCAAACCAGTCAAATGACTGAATACAAAAAAATCTACAGGATAATGATAATATATGTTAATAACTGCATAATACATCTCTTACCTCGCTATTCTGTACTAGGTGGTTTATTTAATAGAGTTTAATATAACTTTTTTTTTATCTATGATGAGGCAGTTAACAGACAATCATTTATGTAACAAATTAATTAAGTTTTTATTTCCTTATATTGACAACACTTTTTAATACTATATAATTTTCACCTTTCATGGTGGAAATTTTAGTTAAGATATCATAAAATAATTAGTTCCAGATGACTTTGCTGATTTTTTCATGAGTCAGACAGATCTTTTTTTTTTAATGTGAATTCAACAAAACAATTGATGTAATATGTAATGGATGATGTAATAAGGAAAAACACGTAACAGAAGAGATTAATAAAGTCAATTTAGAACCCTGAAAAAGCAAATAACTGTTGAATTATAATTATTTATTATTAAGAATAGTTATAAAACAGACAGAATAATGTAAATAAAGAAACAAACCTGTGTACTCTTCATATTCTGAAGACTCCTCAGCACTCTCTTCAGCAGATTTACCTTCATCCTCTTTGTCTAAAACTTCCATTTCCTACAAAAAAACACATCATCTGTAATTATACTGCAGACTTAAAATAAATTAAGTAAATATTAATGTAAAAGTTTTCATAAAAAAAAGGTTGCGTAAAATAACTGTTAAAAAAATATAAAAATGTAGAAATATTTATTTGCAAGTAGGTACAAAATTAAAGTAGCAAGTAGGTATAAAATTATAGCCACTACTATACAATCATAGACCACACTAATGCCATATTAACTTTAAAAAATAAACCATTACATCAGGATTAATTAATTACCAATCTGAAAATATTAAACTTGATAAAATGCTTTTAAGTTCTTAGAATAAGGAATTCTTTATTCAGAAGGCCAGTATACTTTTTTCTGTGTTTACAGAAAATGTTTTTTGTTAATATACAAAGTGAGCAACATAAAACTGAACCCATAATGAAACCGCTACACAACAATATTTATGAAAGACTCACACAACCAGTGTAACTAGTGGATGTATATGTTACTACTGTTGTTGCTATTTGTCAGGTGGTTACGTGTCAGTGCAGTATACATTTTGTTGCAGTGCAATTGTTTGTGTAAAATGCGTTATTCAATCCAGGAGAGGATAGTTATATTCTATCCTCTCCTATATTCGGAGGAGAGGCCTATATTCGTTCTGGCCTGAAGAAAACAAAAAAAAAAAAAAACAAACCCATCGTTTGAAGAATCATGTCAAGTATTCATAGAAAATTTTCTGAATACCTGTATCCCAGTGAAGAGTAGCATACACAATTTAGTTAAAAATGGCGTATAACAGGTTCGGTTTCAAATGCAAAACAAAATAGGGAACCTTCCGTTAGGATTTCAAAGGCCATTGCCGATATTGAAACGAGAATTACTGCCAGTCCAAAAAAATCACTATGCAAGTTATCCCAACTTGTGTTAAATACACATCATGTCGTAAAATTCTTCATGAATTAAAATTGGAACCTTACCACACTAAAACTGTACAAGAACTGAAAGAGCAGACAAACCAAAACGACTTGATTATTGCAACTGACTTCTGAAAAACATTGTTGGTGGATAGATAGACCCGATGTCATATTTCATGTCAGACGAGGCATGGTTTCATTTATCCAGCCATATTAATTCGCAGAACACCAACAGGTATTGGATAGCAAGGAATCCTCATGAGTGTCCACTTCATGATGAGAGTTAGTGTCAATATGATCAGTCGAGCACAAAAGTGCATCAATGTCCAGGATAGTCATTTTGCACATCTTTCGTTACAATAAGATAAATAAATGCAATGTTTAAATTACGTTTTATGTTTTTCTTATTTAATTTATCTGTGTTATTCATAAAATTTCATTCCAACATAACCTACTGATTCTCCAGTGGTTACATTATGGATTCAGTTTTATGTTGCTCACTCCAGTATAATGTTTTTTACCAAATTATCAAAGATCAATTTTTAAACAGCAAATGACAACTCAGATTGTGTATTGAGAAATGTTTTCAAAAACTTAACCAAATTTTTTTCTTATTAAAATTACAGAAATTTTTTTTAAATATGATAGATCTCAGCTATAGATTTTTATTTGTGATAAAATGATTAAATTATGTTTTATGTTTTAATGTTTATTGTAGTATCTGTAAATAAGTTTAGTAAAATAAGAACAGACTTCTTACTCTGTCTTCACATGCAATATCTTCCTTTTTTTAGAATAGCTTTTATGTTAATATCTAAATTCAATGGAACTCTGATTATAACACAAAATTTATTTGGTACCATGAAATTCTTTTAACAAAATTTTAATATATTAATGAGATTAAAAAGAAATATCATTCTACACATTAAAACAATTACAGTTTTATCCTCTGTTATGTACTAAACTATAATAGTTTGCTAAATTGATTATAATAAAATCATAATAAACAATAAACTTACATCTTCTTTCTTAGTCAGTACTTTTTCTCTTAACATTTTACGTCGCTTTTCAATTTCCTCATCACTTAGTTCCTCTTCTTCCTCTTCTTCTGAACTTTCTCCTATCCCTAACCCAGGAAGTCGTCCTCTACGGTATTCTCTGTCATTATCCTCTTCTTGATCATAATTATCTTCAATATCATCAGCTTCCATAATTTCTGGTTCATGTACATGTCTGAATGCAGAAAGGACTTTTTTTTAAATATCAAAAGTTATGATGAAGAATACTAAGAATAAAAATTTGACATTTCATTAAATAAAAATTTATATACTGTTCAGTATAAAAAATTAAGAGAGTCATTTTTTTAGACTGTAGTACCCTCTACTATGGACATTAACCAGACATTTCAACAGTAAGCAAATAAATTCTATTATTTGAATACATTCTTTCTCTTTGGTGATCTTTGGGCACCAGTTCATTAAACATGACTTCAGGCATTAGAATTTTATCCTTTCTTTACTTTCCAGAATGCTACTATTTCTTGACATTCTGCATGTTCAGGAATTAGCCTATCTTAAAAGGGAAATGTAGTTTACTTTCTTACTCAGCGTCAGGGAATGCTATTATTGCAAGTAATTAAAATGTTTTTTTCTGATCAATAATAAAAAGACAAACATGCTTCCAAATTTGTTCTATAACTATTTACATACATTTATCACATAGCACAGATTTAAAGTAATAGCTCCAGCTATTATTTTTTAGATAACAGCTGCAGGTCTGAAGTAAATGCATTAAATTGCACACCTCACATCCAACCTAATGCTTCTGTTTTCACATTGAAAAGTGATGAACAAAAAATGGTAAATTAGAAATGAAGATAAACTGCACTTTTTGCAAATCAACAGTTATTACAATTTTTTAAACCAATGAGAGCAATAGAGTTAAATAACCGATTAATAATATACAAATACAAAGATAATCTGGACCATCAATACCACACATATGCACAAGTTTCTAATTTGTTTTCCTCATGAAGTTCCATTAAGCAGCAATGTTTCATAAGGTATTTTTAATAAAAAAAAATATGGCATGACCACCACCTGCATTTGCTCAATTTGATTCCCTCAACTTTTCCCTGTTTCAAAAATAAAATTGAACCTGAAATTTGATGCATTAATGGCATCCACAGAGTTGATTAAAGACAAAAAGGAGATCCCTTTGTAGTACAATTCAAAAACATTTGAACTAAATGGCGTACAGAATGTGATAATTAAGTCCCAGGTCTGAGGTCTTTAAAAAAATTCATACATCAAGTAAAAGATATTAACTTCATGTCAAGGTCAAAGTACTACTAACCTTAATTCATGTAGCCCTCAGCTGGTTCTGTACATTGTTCACACTGCTCATTCAACAAATCAAATATCTGAAAACTGCTTCCTTTGGAATAGCCTTAAGTTTGATTGCTACTATTTTCTGAATCTTAAACAATGTCAAATCTCATTCCTTTCATCACCATTTTTATTTTGGAAAATATTTTTAAAATCTGTTGGTGATCTAATGTGATGAATTCTAGTGGTCAATTTCATATAATTTTTAGTAAAATTTACAAACATAAACAACAAAAAATCACAACCTCACAGTAATTCTGACTGTGTCATCTAAATAGGCTGTGACAATCTATAACATACGAGGTCTGTAAGTAAAGTAATGAAAGTGGTTCAGAAAAACGTTTTATTTACAATCCAATTATACATCACCTTCAAAATAGTTCCCTTGGGAAGCCACATAATGCTTCAAACATTTTCCCACTCTTCGTAGCAGTGTTGGAACTCATATACCGGAATATCCTTCAGATAGTCAGTTACATTTTTTAAATATTATCTACTGTTCTAAAATGGTATCCTTTGAGGTGTGTTTTTTAAAGTCCGGAACAGGATAAAGTTGTAGGGACTCAAGTCAGGTGAATAAGGTGGTTAAGGAACTTCAGGAATGTTTTTCTTTGCCAAAAACTCATTAATAGAGTGCAGTGTGACAAGGTGCATTATCATGATGCAGCATCCAGTTGTCTTTGACAGCTGGTCTCACGCAACTCTTTTCCGCAGTCTTTCAAGAATCTCTTGGTAAACATATTGATTTACAGTTTATCCTGTACGCAAAAACTCCTTATGGACATGCCATTACTATTGAAGAAACAAATTAGCATGGTGTTGACTTGCTCATTTTTGCTTATCTGGGACGTAGTTTGTTTAAAGTGTGGCACTCCTTTCTCTGGCGTTTTGTTTCTGGGTTGTACTCAAATATCAAAGATTCATCACCAGTAATAACATTTTTTAGAAAATCAGGATCAGTTTCAATTCACCCTAGAAGATTGCGACACACTTCCACCCTGTTGTTTTTCTGTTCAACAGTGAGGTTTTTTGGGACCAATTTTGCACAAATGTTTTTCATGACCAATCTGTTTGTCAAAATTTAATGGACTGTGGTATGGTTCAAATTCAATTGTTTGTAATAATTCTGACAGTTAATCGCCAGTTGTACTGTATCAAGTCTCTGATTCGCTCAACATTGTCACCTTTTGACGTTAATGGTTTCCAGAGCGTGAATCATCCGCAACTGATTCCCAGCCATCTGAAAATGCTTTAAATCACCTAAAACTTGGGTTCATGACAGAGCATCATCTCCATATGCCCTTTTCAATTTTGAAGAAGATTCAGAAGCATTCTCACCAATTTTAACTCAAAACTTTAATGCACAACATTGCTAATTATCACTCATTTTTGTAACGCACAACAAAAACTCATTTTACAAAAAGTTTGTTTAAGTCTCACGTGACAACAATAGACTAAAAATATTAATACCTAATATAAATCAGCTGTTCATATAACCATATGTTTACTAGTAACTTTACAGTGTTGCCAATTTGGCTGCTAAAAAACCTAGTCTTGTTACTTTATTTACAGACCTCATAAATATTCTCCTTAACTACGCCCATTCTGTTAGATATCATCAATAATACGGCTGTAATATATTATCAGTCTTAGTATATCACAAAACTTAATTATTTCTTTCAACATCTTTAAATGAAGCCTAATTTTTATAAAATATCCAATGATATAATAAATTTAATAATTACTCTCTCTTAAAAATATAAAAGATTACTTTATACTAAAAGTGATCTTACAAAAATTAAGATTTGAAGAAGACCTCAGCTCTTGATAAAAACAAAATACTTGAGATTTTTAGACTAATCAACAGGTGCAAAACATTATCAAGACTCACCTTTTAACTAAGAGCATGCCACATTCCAATAATATAAAATACAATTTTATTTCAATACATAAATATTTCACACAAATCTGATTATATGTAAGTCACACAGATTTTTTTTTTCTCCTGGGTGCACAACAAAATGTTATCAGCACCTGGACACAATATTACTATACAAAATGATTTAAAATCATAACAAATACCTCAAACATGAAACTTAGCCAACACCAATCTTAACATTAAGTAAGCCATATAAAATCAACAAGTAAAACGCATAACATCATAACAAAAAATATTCCTCATACAGTATGGCACAGATGTAAAGTGCCTATGTCATACGTTAAAGGTAAAATAAAAATACAATGAAATACAAAATTAAAAATTTAACTTAAAATAACAAAATTACTATCTGGCATATGTGAAATAGCATAAATATATGAAGCACATTATAGTAATAATAAAATATAGAATATGGATGTACAGCTTTAAGAAATACCAAAACATTTGATAACATTATACGTGTTTAGGGAACATATTGTTCCCTAAAATATTTTAGATGTTAGTCTCTAAATTAAATCTCCGACCAAATGCTGCAAAACAGCAACTACACAGACCTGTGGTATACTGTTAGATGGCAATCACAGTGAACACATGGGTGCATCAGTCTGAATCATGAGATATCCATCAATAAGACTACTGTGGCCTGTTTGCAAATGACAAATAACCTCCTCTCAACAGTTATTCCTGCATGAGCTCAACAGTGAGTGTTCTTAACTGGACAACACAGATCATGTAAAGAATATGTATGTAAGAAACTCTGTAACTAACAAAAGAAACTGCTTCTGTCATTTATAGAAAGAATAAAAGAAAGCCATGGCAAAATTTTAATCAGAGCAGCATCACAGAATATCAAATTAATAGACAAAAAAGAAATAGTTATACAATATTTAAAGTTAATGATATTAACAAATGAAGGGTAAATAAGTTCAAAACTAAAATAAAAGTCTCTGCTAAAAACAAAAACTGAAGAACGTTTAGATATATTTAAGTCAAAGCTAAAAAAAAGGATGAAAAAATTCAAGTTTGTTTCAACAAAGTAATATTCTCTTAACAGAATCATTTTAAATAGATTAATCTTGATCAACACAATTAGTTTTTTGAAAAAGGACATCTTTTAATTTAATTTTAAATAAATTGGTCAGAAGTCATTTAGTTTGTGTAATTTATTAAAAATACGATGAAAAAAAATTGTCTCTTTGTCATACAGAAAAGTACTCAGATAACAGTGGACATTTTTATTTATTTGTTTTGGAAATATAAACTTGAGGTAATGGTAGAACTTTAAATGTGGTATTAATATCAGATATATCACCCGAGTGATTAAGTTTACAGCGACGTCAAACACCCTAATCCTATAAACTAATTCTGGCTGTAAGAAGAAGCTCTCAAATCCAATATTACATCTCATATTACTTAGATACGTTATTTAAAAATATAAATTTTGATGAAAATCTACAACCTAACTAGCACCCAGAAAAACTACTAACAATACTGAAATCATACAATTTCATAGAATTGAAATAAACAAGAGGTTTTTGGAGTACACAAATGCAAACTCCAAAGTGACATTCATTTTATATATCCTTATATCCAACACACACAAGTTTGTATATAATTCAAATAAATACAATAAAATTAAACTTTTTAAGAGTAATTTTTTTGTAGCACAGTTAAATATAAACAATTTCTGTTACCACTGAATACATACCTATGTCTTCCAAATCTATTTTCACCATCTTCTTCCCCTTCATTGTCAGTAAATTTTCTTGTTTTAAGACGTCGAAGACGAGGATCATCATCTGGTAAATCAGGTACCTGATCATCAGGTGGAAGTGTTTCATTTCGTAATGACTGCTGACGCTTCTCAAGGAAGTCCTCTTCATCCGACTCATCTTCGGAACTTGACTGTTGAGCGTATTCTGGCCGTTTTCCTGATACATATCTGTGGACTTTTACTTTTTGCATAGACACCTCACCTTTAAAAAATATTAAAAATTATTATAACAAATTTATTTTAAAGTAGCATTTGCTGCTTTATACATACATTATGAAATTTAAAATGTTAAAAAAGTATCATTTTACCCTCATAAAAAAGAAAAAAAAAATTAGTATGAGTTCCATTAATATTAAAATCTTTGAGATACTTACAAGAAGAAAACAAAATGGTATAAGAAAGAATGTAAAAGCAGATATATTAATACAAGACAATATGATTTTGGACTAGGTAAATTTTTGTTACTTAGGGAGTGCACCACTGATGAAAATAAATATGGAACAGACATTAATAGAAGAATAACACTAGAAGAACAGCACTATCTAAAAATGAATTCCAAAATACGAAGAGGTTACTAATAAATAATTGTATCAGCTTGGAGGTCAGGAAAAAATTTAAAACGTTTGTCTGGCATGTGTTAATGTAAGGATATGAGACATCAACTCTCTGGGAAAATGGAAGGAAAAAGATCAAGGTAATGTAAATGTTTATCTAGAGAAAACTCAGGAAGACTGGCAGGGCATACAGAAAAGGTAACAACCAAATTATAAGAGAAATGATGAACACAAATTGCTTTAAAATTTGATTAGGAAAAAGGGATAAAATTAATGGGGCTTTATTATGGTGTAATCAATTCTTAGTAAACATATTTGAAGGAAACACAATAGGGAAGAAACCAAGGAAGAGTCCCTGAGTTGAATTGTTCAAGAACAGGAAAGGGAAAAGTACAGTAACTAGAAGATAACAGCAAGGGAAGAGAGATGTGGCTATTTCAACAAGATACCATATTTAGAAGTTGATGATTCATTATGTGTGTGCAACTTTCAATTTTTTTATGCAAAAGTAATGAACTAATTAACGCATACTGATCATATATGAACAGCTGTACTACTTTTGAAATGGTAACTAAAAGATTTTTCAAAACTATTTAGGAGGGTGAATAAAGTAAACAATGAACCCTTGCAAGGTCAAAGTCTATGCTGCATTAACAGTACTCTAGTCAATTAATAATCCAATTTTGTGAATTATGGCAACCTGTTCAGATGCTATTCCTTTATTTGAAGAGAGGTTAGGAATAAATTACAACGGTAGTACTTAACACAATCTTGTAGGATACTTGGCCGAATTTATGTTTAAACAGAACTATAGTCACTACAGAGAGGCAGTAAATTATGGCAACCTGTTCAGATGCTATTCCTTTATTTGAAGAGAGGTTAGGAATAAATTACAACGGTAGTACTTAACACAATCTTGTAGGATACTTGGCCGAATTTATGTTTAAACAGAACTATAGTCACTACAGAGAGGCAGTAAAACACATGTTCTTGTGCTATTAGTCATGTGTATGACAGGATAATCACTTTACAAAGAGCATAATGAGTCATCTTCAGCAGCTGACTCAGAGTATAACTATTAAGGTTAGTTAATGTTTTATTCCTTTCTCCACAAAACTCTAATTTTATCTCTAACTTAAACCTTAACTCTAATCTCTTCACAGAATGGAGAGGTTAGGAATAAATTACAACGGTAGTACTTAACACAATCTTGTAGGATACTTGGCCGAATTTATGTTTAAACAGAACTATAGTCACTACAGAGAGGCAGTAAAACACATGTTCTTGTGCTATTAGTCATGTGTATGACAGGATAATCACTTTACAAAGAGCATAATGAGTCATCTTCAGCAGCTGACTCAGAGTATAACTATTAAGGTTAGTTAATGTTTTATTCCTTTCTCCACAAAACTCTAATTTTATCTCTAACTTAAACCTTAACTCTAATCTCTTCACAGAATGGATTAGCATCTGAACAGGTCACCATAATCCATTATTATTGACTACAGCACTGATTTAGATGGTGTGGACTTTGACCTGGCGTGGGCACCTGCTACCCAAACCTGCTTTCAGATGTTTAGCTCTTGTGTTTTCCTGATGTTAAGCATGTCTACTATGGCATATTAAATTAAGAAAAAAATTGAAGTTAGCCAAGTAATTGCTCAGATTTACCACTGTTTCATTTAATTATGTTTCTGTTATCACTTAAAAGATCATGTTTTAGTATCAACAGTAACTTATTTTCAGCATTATCTTTAATACTATAATCTACAATGATTTTATCAATAGCCTGAGTAGAAAACAATACTCTTGAAAGAGAACAGTAAGTTCTGTAATAATTAGCAAGTTCCTTGTTTTTAATTGTGCTCCAGAAAAATAATATTGAGTAATAAACTAATGATTACAGCATTATGGGCCTAGTTTACACTGAAATTTAATTTAAAATACAGAATGCTCTAAAAAGGTATGAAAAAATTAAGAGGAAAAATACATTACAATCGGAGATCTTGAAAGGTTAATAATTTTTAACACCCATGACACACTATATGTTGGATACATTTGTTCCTCCCAATATTTATTTGTAATAAACTAAAATATAGTAACACTAAAATTCAATTAATCTTAAAAACAAAATACTACAAGTATTATCATTAAGATGTATGCTACTAAACATAAAAGAATATCAAATGAATGAAATAAAAATCATTAACATTTTTTTTTTAGAAAGAAAACATTATTTTTACCTTTGTCATTTTTTACTGGTACTGCACCAGCAGTACTCTGTATACCAAATGTTGATGGTAATGTAGGCAAACTCGAATTCATTTCTAATTATGAATGTATCACATATAATATAATACAATATTTTCAACTAGCAATATTTTACTAAACTATTCCTAAAACATAAACATAACCTACACACAAATACAAATAACCTATATTTGACATAAACGTCAAGCACCACTATTTCTCATTACAGACCATCTCAACGACGACTATCATGTTGGTATTATTGTTGTAGTATATAATACGTTTATTTATTTTTCAAAATAAGAAAATCAAAATTCACTGAATGAATTTTTAAAAATAAAGTCAGAAATAACAAAATTAAAAATAATTAAAGTATTAACGTAGTTTCGCGTGCATTTGTCGTTTATTGTTCATACTCTATCATTATATAAAAAAATCTATTTTATGATCGATATCTATATTAGTTCTTTTATTACGTCCATTGGTATTTTTGCACTCCCTGAATGTAGTACGGGCACATCTAGTGGCGGAAAGTGAAAACAATTTAAGTTCAAAATTAGTTTTTTCCCGCAAATAGATGGGCAATTTTTATTCTATCTATACTTTACCGAAGCATTAATTTTGCTTTATTTAAAACTAAGAATTGACTCTATATGGAATATTATTTAATATTAGTGTTATACTAGGATATCATACCATCAAAAATGCAGCGCTACTGACAGTTCAATTTAAGAATTTACTTTTTCGGTAAGTCCGTACTTTCATGATAGAATCAAATGTCGCGGAAAACATATTTGGTGCATTTTTGCAAGAAGGGTACAAAAATACAATGTTACTTTATACTTCTTTTTCTGTTTAACCTCCGAAAGGCATTACTTCAGAGGTTAACATGCGAGTGTAAATGAAGTGCAGCTCTGTACAGTATCAGGTGAACCATTCCTGAGATTTACCCAACCACCAAACATCGGTGTACACGATGTAGCATTAAAATCGGTTTATATAACTGCCTTTTTAGTGTCTACTTCGAAATTAGCTGATTTGTGAGAGTTCACCACTAAACCAACCCGGTGGTGGGTTTACCTTATACTGTACTTGTGACCGATGTTCGCGTCGGGGTGGTAATGTCCCTGCCTTTCATCTATAGGTACTGGGATCGAATCCCGGGCAGGCAATACTTTTCACACATTACAAAATATTAATTTCATTATCAAACATTGGCAGCCAAAATAAAATCCAATATAAAGTTGTTAAATTTTGTCTGGTTTTCTCTACTTCAGTCCATTATACACAATCTATTCATCGTTCCAAGGAAACAGATTGTGGATATTTAATTGTATTAAAAAAGGAATTTGTTACTGGAAGCTAATTCAAATGTCTTGTTAGAGTATACAGCAAGTTCAAATAATGTAATTAAATATAAAAATTAACTTTAAAACATAACATTGTTTTGGTTATTTAAATTTCAATTATTACTGTTTGTACCAAATTAAAATCAATTAAGAACAACCAACTAATCCTACTGCAAAATTATTATCTTTTAATTTTTAAATATTTTTGAAGTTAATTCTTTATTCATTTTACATTTTTTAATCCTCCAGGACCACCGTTATGTTGTATTGCTTCAAAGGATGAGATGACTGATTCGTATCATGTATGAAAATGCCATGCCTGATCAGGATTTGAATCTTATAAAATATTATAACATGCAAACAATCGAAGATCTGATCAAAGCAAGGAAACAGCAGAAAGCAAGAGACTAAAACACAGCGACTCAGCCACCACCTACCGGGACGAAGAAAACTACGTCGCTAGTCAGGAAGACAGGGATCACATATTATCGAGCAGTGATGACGACGCCACCCAATTACTAGACAACCAACTACAAGAATGCTACGTAATACAGCCAAGCGACGACGAGATGACATCCCATCAGGAAGCGGAGGTGGCGACGCTGTCCCCGCTGCAGCGTATTGTCGAGCAGACGGAGGCGTTGTTGAGGGGAGAGAATCAGGATTTAAATTTAATACCGCTCGATGAAAGGCCAAGATGCTATCACTCACGCCACAGAGGCTGGCTAATATTTTTTATTTAAATCATGTTTTTTGTGGGTCTACAAAAACACTACCACAGTGAAAAAAATTTGTTCGCAGTAAATACAAAGATGAGAAGCCTACATTTTTTTACAAATGTTCTGTTATTGATGACAACTGGGTGCATAGTTTAGCAAAGAGAAAAAATAAATTATAAATAATTAATGTTTAACAATACATTTTATTTATATATATTATGTTTTACAATAATAAATATTTTTAAGAATAAATTATATAAAATAAAGCTTTTCAGGACAACTTAAAGTATCTTTACTATTTACAAATGTTAAAAAAAGATATAGAAATAAATGGTACATTAAAATATAAAATATCTGATTTCATTTTATTTTTTTAAAAATAAAAATATACACATATACACAAATACTGTACATTAGATAAATACATACTGATTACATTTACAATGATATTGTTATTTGATAATTAAAATGACAGATAATCATGTTGTAACTGTTGAATATAAGCAGATTGGTTTAAATCTCGTTTAGTTTGATGTAATTTATAAAAAACTGGACAATCTAATGATATGCAGTCTATGTTATCTGATCGACCACAACATGACTGGCATAACTGTAAAAAAAAAAATTAACAAATTATTTTTTTTTATAATAAAGTAAAACTACTAGATTAATCACCGACAAATGTACATGAGGCAGTTCATTTTGTCTGCCCTAATGGCACTTTGGTCTAGCACTGAAATAGGATAGAAAAGCAGGCAATAAAACATCATAACCTACAACTTATAATAGTTCTGTTGTTGCTAAAACCATATTCTTGGGTTGACTACAACAGAACAACAAAAATGTTGTCTCAAGTACTTAATCACTTTCATCTTATTGCCATAAATCCTGCTTTACTAACAACCATAATTATATTTTAAATCCACAGCAAATAAAGTTAAAAAAAAAATAAATAAATTAAGCAATAAAATCATGTACACCATATCAGTATTATTCTAGAGCTCTTTCTACAGCAAGGATGGTTCTTGTTCTGAAACAGCTAAATTTATTGTCTGGATTTGGTGTAGAGTCTGTTAATGAACAGGCAACAAGCAGCTTAATACTATTATAGCATAAAAAATTTTCCATTGATAAGGAATTGGGCAATAAGAGTTCACTGTTAATCTAAGGCAATGGAATCTCTCACTACGTACAGCATAAGAGATATTCTTCAAAATTATTATTAACTAACAAGAACCAGGCTTTGCCCAGATGCTATCATATTTATTATTCAAAATCACAAAATTTTTCTATAAACCCCATTCCTGACTTGAAATTTAGGACAATGAATATAAAGGCTTGATGGATAATGCCACAGACAGTTGCCCATGAGAAAAAAACCATCTCACAGCAACTTTTAAGGGTATGCCCAAGCAATTTATTTATTTTTACAGCAAATTTTGCATTTACAGAAAATTAGTCTTTTAATCAGATAGAAAAGTCGCAAAGAATGAAAGGAATTCTCAATACAATTACTGTTTCGAGAAATTCTTTATTTTTTATGTCAAACCATTATTTACTTATAACATCAAAATCAGACAGTGATTTATTTGAATTACTATGAAGTTTATAGAGAAGGTTTGATACGTGAGGACACTACAAGTCAATAGTTCCATATGTTTAAAAATGGGCGAACAATACCCACAGTTAATAAAGAACAGTTAATAATTCATTAATGAATAATGAATTGGTTTTAGAAATGTTAGATAACTGACTAATCATAAATTCAGAGCTTATTTTCTCAGATCTCTCACAACTAATGAAAGTAACTGAAAAAATGGTATGCATAGTATTTAAGACAATCAGGAGTTCCATTCAAGGAGAAGCTTAAATCACAGACAGGGGAATTTTATGAATCCAAACATTTCTAAAATACTATCAAAAGATTATAATCCTTTTTTAATGAATTTGGGTACAAACTCACTAAAAGAATTATTCAAAATATTATTCAGATTGTTCAAACGATAATAATCTGTTGGATAATATTTGAGAAAAATAACAACCTGTAGTTTTTATCTTTATATACTGTAAATCTTACTGTATTGGTTTTTCAATAAATAAACAGCAAGTGCTTTTTTAGGATACCTTAGCCCCGTATATTCATCTCATAATATAAATTATTAATTAATAACTGTTGAAGATGTTCTTAATTGTATTAAGAAAACATCCTTTGATTCTGAATTACCTTATTAGATAAATAATATTTCCTTTCCCAGTTATTAATTTTCATTGCCAATTCAGTAGCTAATCTTTGTGTTTGTAACTGACATTCATCACAAATTCCATTTATAGCTTGTTTTTGACAAATAATACAATTAACTGTAGCAAAATACTGTGATATAGTTGCCTTCTTAATTCCAGTTGGTACTGCTGTTGGTAAATATGTATGATGTTTCCTAGGTAAATCTGTGTACCTAAAAAAAAAAAATCATATAAACATGATATTAAATGTATCATGTAATGATACATTTCAAAATAAAAACATGTAAAAGTGATTTAAAATAAATTTTTTATTAAATTTCAATGAATTGCCAAAACCTTTATAGGTACTTACGTATTAACGCCACCGTAGCTACAGCTTTATTTAAAATTGAGTATTTATTTTATTGAGTCTCTTTATTAATTTTAAGAAATGGTTATTTATATTTATTTATTTTTTTAAATATAATTTAACCAAACTTAACCTACGCTTACCTTGACTAATTAACACCGTCATTTTTTAAAGTATTTATTTAATAAATTCAGTAATTATTGCAATTATTTATTATTTAAATAACAATAATTACTGAATTTATTAAATAAATACTCAAAAAATTACGGGGTTAATTAGTCAAGGTTAGCGAGCGTAGGTTAAGTTTGGTTTATTTATAAAATAAAACCATTTATTAAAATGAATAAAGAGACTGTTTTGAATCTATGTTAAACTCTATATCATCCATTTTCCACCGAAATCCGATTGACTACTTTGTTTTTAAATAAAGCTGTAGCTGCGGTGGCGTTAATACATAAGAACCCCTTTATAATTATATATTGAATTATTCACTAATAAAGAGCGAACACACAAACAACATTATCACTTGATAAATTATCCATTTTTAAGTATTTACAAACAATTTTTTAATCAGTAAATACAGCAATACTAAAGCTTAATATTGGGCTTGTTAGGGAGGAAATGTTTTGTTGTAATTTATTAGGGTGGAGGAATCCCTCCAAATAAGAAAATATAATTTTCAAATTGAATGAAAATATTTAATAACTAAGAGGAAACAAATCTGGAGAAAGAGTGCTCTCTATCTACAGTAATAAATATATAAACTGAAGCTAACCAGTTTTACTAAATGAATGAATGAATGAATGTATAGACCCGGTATCCATCTAGCATTTCAACTTAACTCCATTTTACTACTTTATAATCAGATTTTTAGTACTTAAAACAATAAGCTATTGTAACTTAAAAATAGTAATTAACAATATTTTTTTTAAGCCTCTGGGACCACCATTAGGTACTGCTTCAGAGAATGAGATAATAATTTTATAGAATATGAAAATGCCATGCCTGACTGGGATTCGAACCGAGACCTCTGGATGAAAGGCAGATGCTACCACTCATACCACGGAGACCATTAACATCAATAAGAAAAAATAAAAAGAAATTTAGCATTAATTAACTGCAAATAATAATAATAATAATAATTAAACAAAACTGATTTACTTTAAGTTAACACTCTAGACCAGTTAAAAATACATCTAACCTTATTTTTCTCTACTCATTCTTGTTTCTTGCTAGTCAGCTAGAATGCGGTATGTAATTTATTGCATTTTCACTTTGTACACAGTAATGAAATGTGTTGAACAATATTACAAGTTTTGCCAAAAGCTTGGTGATATCCAAGACAAAAAAACATTGTAAAATTCAGTAATAATCTTTACCCAGATTTGCACAGTATCAACAAATCAAAATCCAGATGTCATTAGGTAAGCAATTTTATCATAAAAGATTATTTTTAAACTGTTCAAAGAAAAGTGTTATTGACATTAGAAGTACTAACTGTTTAATGATTCAACATTAAATTTTAATGATTGAATAAAACAAGTGCAAGATGACAGCGAAGTTTGAGCTTAAGCTGATTCCAGTGTCATGTGAGGACTTTGAGCCTTGACACAGGTGTGCTAGAGTAGGCTAACACTGATCCTAATTTCTTGAAGTCTATATTGAGTCTTAGGTGTACTGATATATTCCAGTAGCAATGACTCAGAATCTATAGTATATTACATTCTGTTATAATAATCTATGTATATTTACAGTAAGATTTAATTAATATAGATATTTGCTAAACAATAGCAAATGTTAAGTGTATGCACGTATGTAAATTAATACAAAAGTAAGTGATGCAAGAAAGGGTTCCATTTAAAAAGAGAATAAAAATTCAATCCAGTAAAAAAATGAACTGACTAAAAATTCAATAATTTGTCCAGTTTAGATCTTAACCAATCAAAACAAATTGAGAGTATAGTTTATACAGAGTTAAAGTTCAAGAGAAATATTTTAGGAAAGATAACATGTGTAGAAAAACAGTTAACGCTGAGTAATTTGCAGAGAGAATTAACAAGAAGGTCAAAATTGTGGTGGTTTATTTATATGATGACTGGAATAAAAATATTTGTAATAAATGATAACATAATTTGTTATTACTTATAACATATGTTTCAAAAGAATATGTTATAAAATAAAATGTTATATTTAAATGAGAAAAACAGAAGGCTAGGAATGAAGTGATAGAGCACAGTTAAGGAGAATTAAAGAAGATATGCAATAAAATTATAAAAATGGATGAGAGGTGGTTCTTGGGCAGAAAAAGGTGAGGAGAAGTTGAAGGTGGCCCAACTTCCATAAACTGAAAAAAGGACATGATCTAGTTTAGCCGCAATCATACCTAAAGTATCAACTAAGCCACCATGCCATTTTTTAAACAACTTACAAAATTTATTCTCCAAAAAATTTCCACACAACAAATCCAGAACTACAGTAATGTACTCAGTAATTAGCACAACATATCAATGGTCCAACTAAACACATATTTGTTACAAGATGCTACCCAAATCTTACCTAAGTTAGCCTATATAAAAATAAATTACCTTACAAATTACTGGCCTCTATCCCCTTCAAAGTGAACTCTTTCTGGAATGAAAGAACCCACCATTTTTCCCATGATTGGAACCACTTCTGTAAATCATCACTCATCAGGACGTTCAATATCACCTCAATTCAATGTAGATATCTTCAATGGACTTAAATGGCTATTTTAAGATTAACTAAGCTTCAATTTCATTTCTGGAAGCTGGCAGATGTAATAAGGGGAAAGGTCAGGTGAATAATACATCTGGTGATGGTGGAAATGACTTTTCTACCACAAGGTGCCTAGACGCCAACATTTAAGTACAAATGTGTGCAAATGCATTGTGTCATGGGGCAAGAACATTTTTTGTTACATCACCTGTCGACCCATTTGCTTCAGATGTCCTTTCTGAATCTCCTTAAAACGTCACACAATAGATTTTTCTTTCAAAGTTTGATTTTATGGAAGAAATTTTTTGTGTATGATACCATCAGAGTGTAAAAAGCCAATCAGTACAGATTTGATGTTTATCTGAAATTCCTGCTTCACTTCCTTTGTCAGTAATGATATTGGTTGACTCTTCTTCTGCAACAAGTGCTGCTTATAAACCACAATAACCATAACTCACAGTATTTTACCAGTGATGATACTGGAGATGAAACTTTGGTTAATTCCAGAAAATTATTTCAGCTCAGTACAGACCTAAATACAGTGTTGTTTTTGTTAAACATGTTTTTGTGCTACATGTAGAGCTCTCATGATAAAATTTCCCAACACCACATGTTATGCCAAAAATCTTGCAAAAGATTGTTCTCCTTTTGCTACTTTTGCTACATTTTGCTGTCAAATAACTAATGAAAAACTTATCAATTTACCTGCAGTCTGGTTTTATAATCCTTTCCCAAGCATTTGATGAGTTTCCAAGCAATCTTGTCAGATTTAAAGTAGAATTTACGAAAATTCATTGCCTTTAACATCATTCATTTTCTCTTCACCACAGAATAAACACACCTTTACAAAGTCACAAAAAGCAAAAGCATAGAGCTATATAGCACGGCACCATTTGACCAGCTGATTAATAAGTATTGTAGTTTGCATTATCTAGCACCTATCTATCTTATCTAGCACTTTTGGGTAGCACCTCATGGAAGTATATATCTTTTACACAAGTAACATTATGTGTATGTATATAAGCACAAACACACTATTAAAAAATATTAATCAATTCTTATATTACATACCACTGGTGCACATCAGTTCCAATTAAGGTAAAACATCTGTTTAAAGGTGGTATAATGACACGAGTAATGTAGTATTCAGCATTAACTTTTAAACCAGGATCATTTAACAAAGAATACGGTGACCTGACAAGACTTATTAAAGAAACTCCTGGATGTCCAGCCACTATTACATAAGGTACTCTTTCACCGACTCTTGGTTCAGCTCTCCTGTCTTTAGATACCCATTCTCTGGAAAGAATAGAGAATAAAATTAAAATAATATCAGCACCATTACAGAAATAACAATAGAAAACAAACAAATTCAAAAATCATATGAACAAAAAAAATATTAATAAGTGTATATGTTTTCTAAACAAATTAAACATCAATGAAATATATTATATTTTCATAAGTATTTAGTAATAATAATAATATAAATAATGTTGTTTTTCATATTATTTACACTGTGCATAACCAAAACAGAATTTTTTCCAACTGGTAATGGTTTTTACAGTACTCTCAGTACTACTGAGCGTCAATAGTACGTAGATGTCAATGAAAATAAGTATGGTTCTAGATTTGAAAAATCACTTGATCCATCTAACTGATAATAGTGAGGGGCCTAAGCAACCAATATCTGAACAAATAAAATCTACACATTCATTTTGAGGTGATACAACCAAATAATACACATAACAAAGGTTTCCACCCGCATTATGTTTTCCTTTACAAAGCTTTTATCAATAATCAACCTTGTTTTTCTTTTCACCCCAGCCAAAATAAAAACTTGATATGTGATTTAGCGAACAGTATTTCTTAAAATAAAGTTACTTGTTAATACTGTTTTGATATAACCTGATGAATCCGTACTTTTAAAACCAATTTCTACAAAAAAATCTTAAGAGGGTTAAATAAAATAAAAGTAAAAATGATTAAAATTTATAAGGTTTAGACTTACTAACCGTGCTAATTCAAGAGCAGGTACACAAGCACCAGGTCTATATGCAGATGCACCTCTGTATTCTTTAGCAAAAGTAAGTTCTTGAATACTTAATCTGCCAGTTAATATTTTAGAAAACTGCTTATTAACATACTGTTTAACTAAACTGACATCTTTAGTTTCAAATAATATCCTTAATGATTTTTCAAGTATCTATAACAAAATAAACAGAAAATACAAAGTGACAAAATAGTTAAAGATAAAACTGAAATCAAATAATTAAAAATTTATTAATAATAACATTTACTTATTTTTTTATTCCTTTTAGTACCAAACAGATACCTAAGTGAATCTAAATAGCTGCACCAACATTTTCCATGAACTTGACCAGAATGATTTTAATTTGTAAAAAAACTAACATTTTAAATATTTCTAAACAGGTAAAGGATTCTCTCTTTAATTACTTAAACACTGTGCCACTATTTCAGTCTTAGCTATTAGTAGATTCTATTAATAAAATAAATTTAACAACAAAACTAGTAAATTAAGCATGTTTTACTTAAGTTTCACGCGCAGTTTTAACAATCTGTTAAAATATTACTTACCATGATTCTATTTTAGCTAGTCTAAAACCGTATGGGATTACTACGGTAGTATTATGAAAAATAAATATATATAAATAAATAAATATCAAAGAAACAAAAGATTGTTAATGAAGAATAATTCGGTTTATTTTAAAGAATTTGGCTTATATCTTCTTATACGAGGTCTGTTCAGAAAATAACTGAACATTTTTAATTACGTGCCAATGAAGATATTTAGTGGCATGCGGTTGGCAGCATTGTGTTCCGCATAACCTACTCTGTAAACACAAGTTCTTGGATTGTTGATATCTTGTTTAGTTTTCGTGTTATTATTCGAGTGCAATGAATTTAAGTGTTAGTGGCGATTTTTGTAATGTGCGATTTTCGGGAGCATGATACAACATAAAATTTTGCATGAAACTGGGGAACTTCCAAAGAAATGTTTCAACTTTTGAAACAAGCTTACAGAGATGATTCTCTGGGTTGTACTCATTGTTACGAATGGTTTTCACGATTTAAAAGTGGTCATCAGTCGATTGACGTTGACCCTTGACCAGGAAGGCCTTCGACTTCAACTAATGACACTCACATTCAGAAAATAAACGATCTGGTGCATGCAAATCGCTGATTACTTGTCAGTGATCACCATCTGAGTACTTGCAGAAGAGGTTAGCATCTCAATTGGATCATGCTGTGACATTTTGACTGAAAAATTAAAATGCATCGAGTTGCAGTAGAGTTTGTTCCTAGTTTGATAACTGAACAGTCGAAAGAACATCGAGTGGATGTTTGTCGGCAACTTCTTGAACAAGCCGAAGACGATGAAACATTCATGCAAAGGATCATAACGGGAAACAAAAGCTGGGTTTATGGCTATGACATAGAGACAAAAGTTCAATCATCACAATGGATCAGCAAAGGATATCCACACTCCAAGAACACGTCAGTCTCGATCCAATGTCAAAGTGAAGCTCTCTGTTTTTTTTTTTGATTTTAATGGAATCGTGCATTTTGAATTCTTGCCTCAAGGTGAAAAAATGAACCGTGCGTACTATCAAGGCATTTTACAACGGTTACGTGAAAAATCTGCAAAAAGAGACCAGAGTTGTAGTGCGACAACTCGTGGTTCCTTCACCATGACTATGCGCTCACATTCTCAACTAGTCAATTCATCAGTTTCATGCCAAAAATCAGATGACTGTCCTCCCTCAGCCACCCTACTTGCCAGGACTGGCTCCTAGTGATTTTTTCTTATTTCCAAAATTAAAATCAGTGATGAAAGGATGCCATTTTGAGAGTATTGATGACATTAAAGCAAATTTGTCACGGATTTTAAAGACCATTTCAATTGAAGCTATCCAGGACTGCTTCGCGTAGTGGAGACACCGCTGGGAAAAGTGTGTGAATAGGAGAAGGGAGTACTTTGAAGGGGACAAGAACCAGTAATCTGTAAAATAAATAATAAAAATTAAAAAAACAAAGTTCGGTTATTTTCTTAACAGACCTCGTGCATCTATAATTTTATAAAATTAAACAAAACTACAAAATATTCTGAAACACAGCCTTTAACTTCACTTCATAATCTGTATTTTAACATTGCAATTATTAATACAATTAAAAGAAGGAAGAATAATATTGTATAACAACAAATTTTTATTATTATTTTCTTAAAATTCTGTCACTTAAAATTAATTACAAAATTAAGATTTTTTTAATTAATATAATTTAATTTATACTGAAATTTATTTAGACTGATGTTTCAGTTCTTTTATCCAAGATATTATACCAAAATTAACTTTCTACCTGAAAAAAAAATTATTCATAAAAATGACAAGTTAAAAAACATACTAAATAAATAATTTTTGCAGTCTTAAAGGAGTTTTTGAAATATACACCTGGCATTATAAGGATTAAAAAACTTTTTGTGACATATTCTAGAACTGTTGTTGAATAAAACTACACAGATTACTGACATAAATACATTGTGTAATGATCATGAGAATTTATACAGGAAAACTTTTTTTTAAATACTTAAATAATTGATTTTTCTAATTTATTTGATGAGAAAAACCTTCTTCTTTAAAGTGAACCATTTTTACAATGTCTTTTTTCTTAATTATTTTTAAGTGCTGCAGGTTACAATTCCTAACATTGATATAAATTTTGAATTTAAAGTTTTTATAACTATGGTTATTTTAATTACTAAAAATAAGGATGTTATGTTTTTTTTCTACTGCTTTGTCATATATCTTTTTAATTGACATATTAATGTATATTACTAATTCAAATTATCTATATATATTAAAGAACATATGAGTGATTCATAATCAACAACCAGCAAAAGCTATTGAAGATAAATTGACGAAAGTTTGTATACATATTCTTCTTATGGTGTTAAGTGCATGTAAAGAAAGGATTTCTTAAGAATTCTGAGTTTAAATGGTTTTAACCCTTAGGGTTTTAACCCTAGATAATAATGAAATTTAATATTTTTTTTAATTTCTTCGTAACTGAAGATATCAACTTGATTTTTGATGTGTGTAATCTTCATGTGAATATCTAAAAACCAATTCTACATTTTTGAAATTTGACCTTGAAAGGCGTGAATAAAAGTAAAAAAAATTTCAAAAATGATTGCAAATTTTCCCCATTTATAACTAAAATATTCACTCAATATCAGTTTCCAAACACTCTTCAGATAAACATCTAAAAACTATTTTCAAGTTATTTGAATTTTATCATTTTCTCTTCTTCTCTCTTGTAGAAGAGAGAACTTTTAATTTGATGCTTATTAAATTAAAAATTATGGCAAGTTTCAATTTGATGCTTTTGATCCTGAGCGTCATCCATCATTTCTCTTTAAATTCTCCTGTTCTTTATATCCTCCATCATTCCTTTCTGCCTTCTTCTCTTTCCTTGTTTACCTTCTATCTTCCCTTCAATTATTTTCGTTCTTAGCATGCAATCTCTTCGCAAGATATGTCCCAACCAAGATGTTTTCCTCTTTTTTATTGTTGCTGTTAACTTCCTCGATCCTTGATCTTCATTCCTTATTCTATCAGTCCACCTCACCCTCAACATTCTCCCCCACAACCACATTTCAAAGCTGTATAAATATCTTTCTTCTTTTTTCTTTATAGTCCACGATTCTCATTGCCATACACACTCCAAATACAACACTTAGCAAACCTCTTCCTTCATTTAATCTACATTATTTTTGCTGTTAACAGTCACTTAAACTTTTCAAATGCAGCTTTACCTACCCCTATCCTACTTTTAATTTTTCTGTACAACTTCCGTCCCATTTCACCAAGCTTCCAAAGCATTTAAAGAATTTTACTTGTTTTATATTCTTTCCTTCCAACACTATATTAACTGAACCTTCTCTTTTGCTCATTCTCATCACCTTGGTTTTTCCTATGTTAATCTTCATCTCTAGTTCTTTTCCTATTTTACTAATATTTTCTAACATATCCTGAAGCTCCTCCTCAGACTCCGCCAGCACTGCCTGGTCATCAGCATATTTGATCATTTGTATTTTTCAACACCAACCACAATACACTTTGCCTTTTCTATGGCCTTTTTCATTAACTCTTCTGCATAAATACCAAAAAGTACCGGTGACAGCACCCCTGTCCTGTCTCACTCCTGTTCCAATACTAATTCTTCTGATTTGTCTTCTCCAAGTCTCACTACCACCTTCTCTTTGGTATACTGGTTCCTTAATATGCCTCTTGTGTTTCCAGTCTCCACCACTGTCTTTCAATCTGTAGTAACACATTTTAATTTACCCTATCAAAAGCTTTTTCCCAAACAATAAAACAAACATACACATCTCTATTCACTTCAAACATCCTTTCTCCAAGCATCTTTAGGCATCCCACTTCATCTTGAGTGCCTCTATCTCCCCTAAAACCAAATCTGTCCATCCCCATATCCATTTCAATCTTTGCTTCAAGTCTCTCGAGCATTGGTAACAATGTGATGGTAATTTATGTTTATAATTCTGATTACGTATTTCATGAGTAAAGCTGCGATGGGAAATCTATAAACCAATTAGGGTCTTATGTTGACCAAACTCTGAAGAAATTACAATACACTAATAGTTTTTAAATTGAACAGGGTTTAATTTTTATTCATATACATGAATTTAATGAACACAGGGAGGTCCAGGGGGCAGAGCCCTAACAGGCTAAAAATAATATATATGAGTAAATAAGTATATGAGAACAATATACAGATATTTTTATACCATAATTAAAGATGAAACGAATATCTTAAGTTTTACTGTTTAAAAAAATACTTACCTTAACAACAGCAGGGCACCCATCCCTTCTGACAGTTTCAATTCCTTTATCATCAAAGACAGGCATCTCTTGATCAGAACTTTCATACATATATCCAACATATCTCTTTTTTGTCTAAATAAATAAACACAGGCATTATAAATAAATAACATAATCCATAACATTTGACCTGTTAATCTATGAACTAACATACTGAATATGAAATCATGCTTTAAGTGAAAATTAACTGTAAAAAAAGTATAACATAAAAAAAAGAAGGTTTAAATCAACATTATTTTCTAAATCAAACAATGTCTAAATCTACTAAACTTTACCTAAGCCTGTGTCAGTGTTCACTCTAAATCAACCTTCTTTAGAGACTGTTGCTGGGGTTTCCGTGTTGGTTGTAGTACTAGTGCTTGGATTAGGTTTTGAAGCAACTTTATTATTCATAATGTGTTCAGTTTAAACTATTTTATTCATTTAGATTTAAATATATATAATATGTAGATTAAACATTTTTTTTTGTGAGTTTCTGTATTCTGAATGTTGTTTAAATGCAATGAATGCAAAAGTACCAGTAAAATGAAACTGGCTCCAGCTGTTAATAGTTTATACTTACTTTATACTCTTTCTATACCAGGATGACCAATACCTATCTTCATATGATATTTTCAAGATATAATGATGGACACATTCAGTTATATTTACATCATTTACAGTTTTACCTGAAAACTCAGAAAATAAATTCTGCCTTAGTAATGAAGAAACATCTATCAGATAAAAAAACTATGTATTCAACCTACCTGAAGTATACAAGGTTGGTATATTTTTTCTAATTTCAATTTAACTGGTTTTGGATTATCATTTGTAACTGCTTCTGCTATTTCAGCACCAATCTCAAATGCCTGTTTACGCGTTCTACCAGGAACAAGTACAAATAATGAATCGGTATCACCATAAACAACCTGGGCTCCCCATTTTTTAGTATTATTCACCATTGCAATTGCTCTTTCAAGTGTTTCTCTTCCTTTGCTGACAACACTATCACCAATCTACAATAAAAAAAAAATTTAAGTACAATTTTTTTTAACTTTTTTAAACTATAATTTAAAAAAAAAATTATGAAAGCGTTAGAATGCAGCTGAATTTTTTCCTGTAATTTAAGTGAAAAAATTAATTAATGAATTGATGATACCTAGTCAGATAACGTGTAAAATACAGTTATAAAAATATAACATTCTCCAAAATTTACGGAAAAATGATTAATTGCAGACATCCAACAAAATTATTAGAAAACATATAACAATTTGATTCTATTAATTAATGTATTCTAGCGCACAATTCCAGTAATGATCATAATCAAGAATTACTTTTTCATTTGTTAGAAATGAATTAATTTATAAATTTCTTTAACACAGGCCAACAACAAACTTACTCTGAAATATAAAAGTAATTCCTATCATCTTTTGAGTTTCAGAACTCTACCGATAACAGAAGGTAAGTTACAGTTAATAAAGCAAAGAAAAAGGACAGGGCCAAGCCATCAAACACTGTCATATATAGCATTCAATTGAAAGTTGCCAAAAATTTATGAATAAAAATATTATCAGAAACCTTCAACCAAAGGAAACATTTTCAGTCTTTTTAGTCAAACATGACTCAAGCCATTAAAATGTCATTCCTTAGATATTACATCTATATAATTTAACCAGCAGAATACATTGACCTAATGGATTGAATGCAGGATTCAGATTGTAAGAAAGACACATGAATTTTTAAAAAATTCTGCAGTACTATAAATCATAACAGAAAAACAAAAGATAAAGATATCAGTTTAGTAATTTTCTGTGAAACCATAATAAGCTGAGGCTGCAATACTATGCTTGGAATTAAAAACTAAGAAATAATACAATATTGGGATCGCCAGGTGAGTTTTATAGGCAGAAAACTGTAGGGATTTAGGTTAATATGGTAACCCAAAAGGGAATGGAGAAGTGAGAGGAATGGCAAAAAAAAAATTAAAGATGGAAATGCTGACCCCGTACGATAACGAATAAGATGAAAATAATGAAGAAGTAGTATAGAGATTTATACTATTAAAGTATGGATTATTATAACTCATTCTGCTCCTTTTGCAAGAAAATTTTATAAACGTTTAAGAAGTTAAGAAATTTAGGAAATCTAGAAGAAAATGATAAATCATAAATATAACTAAGAGGTGGTTTTAAAATAAATTCTTTTACTTTAATTTAAAGTTTAAACTTTAAAATGGTAATGGCATTTTCAAATTAGCATTAGCTAATGTTACTGCTGGTGGATTCTTAAATTTGACAGACACATTTTAAGAATGTGTTTGAAAAGTAAGTTTGATTTGAATCATGAGAATTTATTTAATATATCATTGCTATGTGTTTTTATATTTCAAGTATAGCAATCAGTTATGTCAGTGTGAAAACAGCAGCAGCTTCAATTTATGAGGATAGTTGCAAAAGTGACAGCAAATTTACTGAAGAGAGTTTTTAAAAGTGCTTTATTAGATCAGTCTGTCATCAAAAAAACTTAACTTTTTTTTAAATTGCTATCATCACCAATCATTATGGGATAAGTATACAAATTTTTTTCACTTTTAACAATTTAGTAAAAATATCATCAAATCCACAGGACAAAATATTTTAAATTTACTTCCAAGTCAAAAAAAATTACTAAGTTGAAAGAACAAAAACAAAAAAATTAATTCAATTACCTCAACAGAAGGCATCCTTCCAGAGAAATTTGCTGCAGTGTAACCATAAGTAACATTAGCAATCAATTTAAGGCCCAATTGTCTGTTATGTAGAACACGTTGTAATGTTTTGTTACCTTTATTCTCTTTTAATGACTTTTTTACCTACAAAAATTAAAAATGTAAATATTAACAGCTGAATAATTAGTACTTTTAACATTTTGAGAATGTTTATGTCCATAGAATTCCATTTCATATCAATCAATTTCATAAAAATTATAAACTATCCTAATTTTAATTGTTAATTAATTATCCTAATAATAAATTAATTAATTAATAAACGTCCTACATTAACACATTTGGATCTCAACCATAAATTTCATAATTTCTCAGCATACTAGGGATTTTTAGTATTCTCTTGATTTTTTTTTTTTTTTGCTGCCATCTTAGAGATGACAATACCACTCTTTAACTTATGTAATGCCCATAGATTGATCACCAAAAGCTGTTTGAATCTTTCTTATTGCTGCCTCTACTTGCGTGCCAACAAGTTTCTTGGTAAATTTAATGCAGATTTTCTGCTCAACCCGTTCAGTCATGCTTAACGGCAACAAAAACATAACAAGCACTACTCATATATTTTACTTTCATGACTGCTATGCAGTGACTGGCTGTAATAGTAGCAAAACAATCATATGCTACCAACACTAGTCAAGGTCATATTCTGTGACAATCCACCCAAGCACTACAACTGTTTACCACAATAAAAAATAAGGTTGGGTATTTTTTACACACCTTATAAATCCATAATTACTATCATATATATATATATATATATACATATATTTTTCTTCCTCTAGCATTTGCATTTACATTTACACCCATCGGGTTGGTCTAGTGGTGAACTCATCATCGTGAATCAGCTGATTTCAAGATCAAGAGTAATAAGGTTCAAATCCTAGTAAAGGCAGTTACTTTTATACAAATCTGAATGTAGATCATGGATACGGGTGTTCTTTGGTGGTTGGGTTTCAATTAACCACATATCTCAGGAATGGTTAACCTGAGACTTCATTTAGGTTTCATTTACATTCATATAAATCACCCTCATTCATCCTCTGAAGTAATACCTTATGGAGGTTCCAGAGGCTAAACAGAAAAAGAGAGAGCATTTACATTTACATACCCCTCTACAATTAAATCAAATAAACATGGTTGTCTTATAAACTGTGTTGCAAGTTAGTTTGATTCTTTACAGTATTTCCCAAAAATTTGCTTTTATTTCAAACTTTATCAACCCATCTAATTAAAAACACCACTTATTAGGCTTTATTATTTTCCTTTATCTATGTTTACATTTATATTAACAAAAATATTAAATTATTGTATAATATTATACAACAAATAAATTATAAATAGTACAATGAAAACTAATTCAAAAATTCTTTATACTTCTTTTCTGCTTATATAATATTGTTATCAAACAAATAACAAAAATAACACAAAAAACTTAATAATATGAAATATTTGTCACTTAGTATATGATCACATGATCACAAAAACCTTTAATACAAAAGCATGTATCTCCAGAGGTAACATAAGGTGACTTATCACTCATCAATCCTCATTCAGTATCCCAGGCTGTACATGAACTGTGGATAAAGGAGAAGAAAGGCTTTTAAAATATTTTTTCAGAATCTATTTATTGGGGTCTATTGAACCACATATGATCTAATTAATTTTACTTACTTTTGAGATATTTTTACAAAGAAAAATATTATGATTGATCCTAGGGGCTGAGCCAGAGACTCCTGAATGTATAATATGCAGTTGACATCCTGAGCTTTTCTTTTTTCCTGTTTAGCCTTCGGGAATTACCAATCAGATATTACTTCAGAGGATGAATGAGGACGATATGTATGAATGAAGTGTAGTCTTGTACAGTCTGAGTTCGACCATTCCTGAGATGTGTGGTTAATTGAAACCCAACCACCCAAGGATATGGGTATCCACAATTTAGTATTCAAATCCATATAAAATTAACTGACTTTACTAGGACTTGAATGCTGGAACTCTCGACTTCTAAATCAGCTGATTCAGAAAGACGTGTTCACCACTAGACCAACCCGGTGGGTTTTTGTACAATATGGACTCAGGGAAATCATCCCAAAAAGCCAATAACATTTGTTCTGCTGCTAACAGGTAATATCCAGCATGGTGCCACAGATGGAACCAGGGTGGCAGCTGATGCAATTCCTTTCCTATGAACCAGTCTGAAGAAGTAGCGACGAAGGGTAATGAAAGATGCACACTAAAAGAAGGGAATGACGAATCCTTAAGAGGACTGTTTATTATCAGAATAGTTTCCCAGAATTGTTGACAGTACTTACTTACTTTTTTTAGCACAAAGGATATTGCACTTAATTAAGAAGAAGCAAATAGGTAACCATAAGATATACAATGACTGTGTCACATTTTTAAAACTAATATACTAAAAATAGATGCATGAAATAAAAGAATCTTACAAACCATAAGCCTGGTTTCCAATATCTCTTCTAACATTATTGGTAAAATGCCTCTTCTAACTGAACTATTAACAAATGCAATACCACTTGGAGAATAATTTAAGCTATCCTTAAGTTTAAAAATAGTTTTAAAAGGAAGTCGAAGATGAGTGCAACCAAATTCAAATAATTCATATCTGTAATAAAAATAACAAAAACTACATACAATGACTAAAACAATGCATTATCATTAAAATTAATGAAATATAAATATGAGCTAATGCCAGTAAAAGGAAATTTCTACAATTACATTTTAAAAGAGTTCTGAACATATTAATAAAGTTGTGTGAAATTTTTTTTTAAGCCCTTGGGACCACCATTAGATACTGGTTCAGAGGATGAATCTTATATTAGAATTTCCTGATTATAAATTTGGATTATTTATAATTTTCTGACAAAAAAATTAAGATGATGTAGAATTTACCACTTATAAATATTATATAAAGAGCACTAGGAAAGTTTAGCTATATGATGGAACAGATAATCACAGGCAGTTACAAGTTAGTGTGGTTTAGACAGGTCCCAACCTGTACTACCTCAGTGTCATTTGCTTTTTAGCTGTTAGTGAAAAGAGGAAGTGATATCATTGTGATCAAAAAAAGAATACCAAGCAGTTTTGCACATGGGTTAAGTGTTGATCAGTGTTTACAGGGAATGACTCTGTGCTTGGAGAGGATTGTCCTCATCCTACAACAATATTTATGTGGTACTGAGAGTTTGAAAGAGGAAATTTTGACCTTGAGGAGCCTCCAAAGTCAAATCAACTGTTCTGATCTTTGTCTGAAGGAAACATTGCTGCAGTATGAAAAATGTTTGAGACAGACAGTGTATGACCTACCACCAAGTACATATGTCTCCTTGAGCATTAGCGCACCAGCAGTTCCTGCTCTTCTGCAACATCTCCTTCAAAATTAGAAAGCTTTGTACATTCTGGGTGTCATGAATTGCTGGGAAATCTCCCTGTTTGAACAGTATTATGACAGGTGACAAAACAGCTGTACTATTATGACATCCTGACCAAGGCTGGAACATAGTGTGGGTGTTCTAAGATGAGGAGACCTCCATGGCTGTTTGAAAATCCAGATTAATGAAAAAGAGAATGACGGCTGTATTTGTTACTGTTGAGAGGAGTTTTAGAACAAGTTGCATTGAAAACTCAGAAGACAGTTACAGAGAAGTGGTATACCGAGAAAGGCCTACCTAAAGTTATTGAAACTCTCAAGAAGCTGTGCCCAAACTCAAGGATGAACACATGGTTTCTTCACCATGATAAAAATCCAGTGTACTATTCCAAAGTTTGCCCTATGTATTTGGCCAGCACTGGAATAAAACCCTACCTACAGTCCTGAACTCAATCCATGTGACTTCATGCTGTTCCCACAGGCGAAGAATAAACTGAAAGGGAGGTATTTTATGAGTGATGACCTCTTAAGGGCTTGGGATGATGAGTGTGCCAATATCTTTGATGAAATGTGACAGGTTTTCTTTGAAGATTGATTTCAAAGGATGGAGAAATGTATAATGTGTGGTGGAAACTATTTTAAAATATTATAAAAAATAAAGTCATATTGCAAAACTTTCCTAAAGATTTTGTATATACATATTCAAGCAAACTATAAAGGGTGAATAACTGAGAAATAAAGTAATATTAAAAGACTCAAAAACTAACACTTTATTAAAAAATTTAATTTTAAATGTTTTTAACATAAATTTTGGTACAGGCACAACAAAGTACATTGTATAAATATTGACTACATAAATATTAGTCATAGAAATATTAGCTTACATGTTTCTTTGATTATAAGTAAAGTCATAGTTCAGCTTATGTGCCTTGACACTGTCGAGACAATATCACTTAACATAATGACATAAATGGTATACTTTTTGAAATATTGTGAAAAATAAAGAAATTTATTGTTCCAGGAGTATATATGACAGGAGCATTTTTGTTCAGTTTACAAAGGAAAATAATTTTGGCCTACCTAGGGCACCAAATTTACATAATGATAATATAAATCATAAATTTTTGACACATTTATTTTTTGTTTACGTGCTGAAAGAAGGTTTGTCAGACTTTCTCTTATACACACACACACACACACACTCACTCTCTCTCTCTCTCTCTCTTGCTCCACCCAAAAAAAGATTTTTAATTTCAATATGAGATGTGACAATAAAGTTCACAGACTCTCTACAATAAAATTTCTGTGTAGATTAGAGCTAAATATGTTTGTAATTTCCTTAAAAGTAATCTTGGGAAGCTACAGTTTGAAATCAGCTGCTAGTCCATCTTTTAAAACAATGAAACTATTTTATGGAATTAACTTCAGAGTTGCCATCATATTGTTCTTGATAGCACCAAAATGTCCATTTCCAGTATTTTCTTTATTTCTCAGAAAGAAAGATTTTACATGGGGACGTAGCCCCAAAAGTAGATGTAAAAGTAGAATAAAGTAGGTTTTTAACAGTTTGTTCACTGACTAAAAAATTTCTCACAAACTAGGCAGACTTCAGTGAAATGAAAATTCAAAGCCACTTCTTTTATTACAATTTTAGACCTGTGATGTTTTGGCAAATTTAAGCTTGCTCTTGCTTTTCCTGATCAATGAATAATTTTGGTACTACTTGTGATCACACCTTATTCACACTAAGATTTTCCTAATTGTTTCTCCATCAATGAACACTTGCTCTTCAATTCTGCTCATTAATTCTGACCATAATTTTACATATATTTTTTTCAAATTTGACAAGAAATTTAATGTTTATTTGTAATTTTAATTCAAGTAATAAAATTCTCATGATGGTGTTCTAAAATATATACAGACAGTAACAGACTTCACTTGGAAATGAACTGATACTGGTCAATAATAACAGAGCATTGAGATGGTTCAATATGGCATCTGCAAAGTAACAGAGTTATCATATTGGTGCTGCCACAATAGAAGTACTATGGTGAGATGAGTAGTATGGTAGTATGGTTTATTCTCAGATCTCATAAAGCTTCTTAACAGATAAAACATGCAGTGAAACTATGTCCAGCTTCTTCATTTATGATAATCTACGTTTGAAAAGTGTATTAAATACAGATTCAGTTATTGGAATTTTATCTTTACTTCACACCCTTCAATTTCCTACTCTCTGATATGTTCCATGCACTGAGGAACCATAAGATTATAAGGGATACATTTAACTAAATTTATTACTATCGCTTATTTATTATTGAAAAATGAAAAATCAAGTACTTTAAAAAGTAAAACTTACTTAGCAAGATGCTCAACACGTCCAAGACAAGTTGAATAACAATAATTATAAGCAATAATAATGGATGGATACAAACTTTGAAAATCTAAAACAATCACGGGATCATTATACAGCCTGTAAAACAAATTACACTATGATTATTCATCCACATTTATTTATACTACAAAACTAAAACTTAATTTGACAATTTAAGAAAGAATAGAAGGTGTTAAAAGTAATGATGAAAAATCAAAAATTACTGAAAGTTTAGAATATAATATTCAGTTTGGTTCAAATGTTTCAGGACTGAATTTTTACGGCAGTATTACTAACACCAACACCATCGCCCTGAGGTAGATAATCCTCACGTCCAGAACACATCATCTACATTCCACGTCCAGGGCGGCAACAGCTGTACTCACGTACGTTACATATAGCTGGCTAACGGGGTTCCGAGTATTGTTTCTCGGATATACTTTTCTCGGCCGATTTTCATCTGCAGGCCGAATTAGAGGACTGGATTTCGCGGCCACCTGCAGATACAAAATTTTTACTGATTATGGAAATGGATTGATACTGCTTTTAGAGCTGGCGATGTGGCGGCCACGGTCGAAGTTATTTGCAGGTGTAACGGAGGCCTTTCGTTGTCCACATGCCCCCCGCGATGGCAAGCATGTAGTTAAGGTGCCCATGTTGTTCGGGGCATGGGAGCCATGAAAGCCTCGGTGTGTAAGGGCCTGGAGTCAGTGCAGAGACTTCGCATCCGCTCTCTGCCAGGACATATGCCAGTTCCACCGGAGTGCCGGAACAGACCTCCAGGGTTGGTCCAGCCCTGGAGTGGGGGTGTACCCCGGCGGCTAGCCTTACTACAGAAGGGATTAATTGTTCATGCAAACTGAACAACTAAACGTGGCAGAGGGTTCACGTAAACACCCTCGTCTAGAACCAGAGAAAAAGTGCAGAGTCAAGAAAGATTGAGAGTGACGCTAGGAAAAGCTTACAAAAAGCTTTTTTTAAAAGTAGTAATGTACCGAAACCCAAATATTTGGTCATTACAAAGGAGGATGGAAATTTCTCGAGGGTGAGTCCTTTTCTCATCGCTCGGGAGATAACCAAATGCGCTGGTGGCCCTGTAAAAGAAATAAGGAAGAATTTCATGGGACTTCATGTTGAGACTGTAAATAATGTCCAGTCTCAAAAGATTTTAGGGCTTAAAAAGATTGGAGAACTGGCTGTACATGTCGATCCCCACGGTACGCTCAACACCTCAAGGGGTGTGGTCGTCTGTCGGGATCTTCTAAATTGCACGGAGCAAGAAATTGTTGAGGAGTTGTCATCGCAGGGAGTAATAGAGTGTCGCCGATTGAACATGAGGAGGAATGGCGAAGTCCTACCATCAGCCTCTCTTGTTCTCACATTTAACCGGCCTACCTTGCCGGAGAAGATTAGAGCGGGGATACATCGATTGGATGTGCGGGCATTTATCCCACAACCAATGCGATGCTTCAAGTGCCAACGTTTTGGCCATACCGCTATCAAATGTGAGAGAACGCAAATATGCGTGTGCGGCGAAGAGGTGCATGAGGGAGAGCCGTGTAAAGAGCCCCCTACATGCATCAATTGCAAGGGACAGCATTCATGTAGATCCAGGAATTGTCCTGTCTACAAAGAAGAAGTAGCTGTGCAGGAAGTTAAAACCCTGCAGAAAGTCAGCTACATCGAAGCCAAAAAGATTGTTAACGCCCGCAAACCTAGAGCAACAACATCTTATGCTTAGGCTGCGGCTACTGTTCCTGCTCCTGCTCCAATTGCTGTAGATGAGACTCAAATTATAAATAAACTTGCGCCTACTTTGGCTAACATGATTGAGAGGATCATCGAAAACAAGATGAAACCTTTCAGCAATAAAGAATTTGTTAAGCCAAAGATAGTGGTACAGCCTGCTTAAGATAAATCGGTAAAAGTGAAAGTGGCTCCTGCAGAAAAGAAAACGGACGCCAAACCAGAATGTCAAGTCCGTCTCAGCGAGATTCTTCATGACAAGAAAGAGTGTGTTATAGAGGCTGCAAAGCCTCCCGCAACTGAGGTGGCCTCTAAACCACAGAGGCCACAAAATATCACACAGGGGGGACGAGTGTCCCCCCTTCCACAGGCGGTGACCGGTACGACCCCCGTGTCTGGGGCGGCCAGCTTGCCGCCTCTAAATCGGCGCCGATCCATGCCCGCCGTCGTCGGCGGCTTCGGTGGTCTCCGATTCGGAGACCGGAAGCTATACCGGCGACGACTTTCTCCACGAACACGATGCTGTTCGAAAGATGGAGAAAAAAAGGAAAAAAGGGTGGCCGAAAGGCAAACCCAGATCATAATTTAATTAAAAATTAGCGAGTCGATTGTACAATGGTACATCAATGGATGTTTTTCAAACATCCATGGGCCCCAACGCTTGGTACATGATGTAGACCCGATTTGTATATGTCTGCAAGAAACGCATTTCCGCCGAAATGAAAATTTTAAATTAAAAGGATTCGATATATTTCGGCGAGATCAACCGCCAAATGTAAGAGTTAGAGGTGGAGTAGCTATATTAACATCGACTAGAGCTACCACCGAAGCGGTTGTTCTAAACACAAACCTACAAGCGGTCGCCGTTAGAATGAAGCGTCCGCTTCAGATCACTGTCTGCAGCATATACTTGCCGAATTTTGATTGGAATAAGGATGACATAGCAAGATTAATTATTGAGCTTCCCCCACCTGTTTTACTGGTGGGTGACTTCAATGCTCATAATTCTCTTTGGGGATCGGATCGAATAGATTCCCGCGGAAGAGAACTGGAAGGGTTCCTGATGAATTCAGAACTTATTATTTTAAACGATGGATCAGGAACCTTTTTCAATGCCAGAGATGGATCGACGTCCTGTATAGATCTTGCACTTATAAGCGGATCGATAGCAGCGATGTACAGCTTCCATGTCTTAAGACGATCTGCATGGAAGCGATCATTTCCCGGTGCAAATTGTAACTGATGTTACAAGAACAATATATCCCATCCCTAAAATATGGTTATTTGAAAAGGCAGACTGGACGAGCTTCACAGCTAGAACGCTACTCCCTGAAACAAGTGGAGTTATCGGAGACGATGTCGACGCCATAACAAATCTTCCCAAAACATCTGGGAAACTTACGAAGAAACCCGTTCCATGGTGGAACGATGAAATAAGTGAAGCTATTAAAAGAAAGAAAAGAGCGTATAACGCCTTCAAAAAGCGTCCTAACATAGAAAATCTTGTTGCCTTTAAAAAATACAGGGCGTATGCAAAACGTCTTATGATTGACTCGAAAAAACGATCCTGGCAGCAATACGTGTCATCCATCGACAGAACCACTACTGCATCAGATGTTTGGAGGAAAGTGAAGGCGATTTGTGGGCGTAAAAATTTTGCTCCCATAACTAGCCTTCAAGATGAAGATGGAATTAAGGATACTCCAAACGAAATAGCAGAGCTATTGTCCAATCACTTCGAGAAGGCCAGCAAAACGGCCAACTACGAGGAAGGTTTTCGAACCAAAAAAGAAGAACTCAAAGGTCTACTAAATTTTAGAACTGAGTATAATTACTCATATAATGTACCATTTAAAATGGAAGAATTCGTGAAAGCGTTGGAAAAAGCAGGTAACACAGCTGCTGGTCCGGATGAAATCCATATAATATGATCAGGCAGCTGAATACCACTGCAAAACGCAGATTATTAGAACTTTATAATCAAATATGGCGGGATGGAACGTACCCACAGCAGTGGAAAAAAGCTCATGTTGTTCCAGTACCAAAGAAAAATAAAAATTTAACAGATCCCAATAGCTACCGTCCTATTTATTTAACGTGTGCTATGGGAAAATATTTGAAAAAATGATTAATAATCGACTCGTCTGGGTTTTGGAAAAAGAAAACCTGATATCACCGTATCAAGCACGTTTTCGGCAATACCATTCTACCACTGATCAAATGATCAGCTTAGAGGACGTTATATATAACAGCTTCATTACAAGGAAACATTGTGTCGGAGTCTTCTTTGATCTTCAGAAGGCTTTCGATATGACCTGGCGTCATGGTATAATGCTCCAGATACATGAATGGAGCATTCGTGGCAACCTGCCAGTTTTACTGAGCAACTATATGAATGACCGTACTTTCCAAGTACGAGTCAGGTGCGAATATTCATCTGTAAGAAATTTGGAAAATGGCATACCACAAGGTTCGCCGTTGAGCGGTACCTTTTTACCATTGCCATTAATAAATTGATATTAGCCATTCCAGTAGAAATCAGCAAAAGCGTCTATGTTGATGATCTGGCAATTGTGTATGCCAGCAACAAGACTGCTATGGTGAGGTACAAATTGCAACGAGCGATCAATGCTCTAAATGATGTTGCAAGGAATAACAGATTCCAATTCTCACCAGAAAAAACTTGCTGTGTACACTTTTGTAGGAAGAGAATTCCTCATCAAAGTCCTGCGTTGACAATTGATGATAATCCAATACAATATAAAGACAATGTAAGATATTTAGGACTAGTATTGGATAAATCCCTTACATGGGAATTACATATACAGGACTTGAGTGATAGATGCAAAAGAGCCCTAAACATTATAAAATGTTTATCGAACTTAAATTGGGGCTCAGACAAAGAGACATTATTGAAATTGTATAAAGCATTGGTTCAATCTAAACTAGACTACGGATGTATCGTATATTCATCCGCTAGAAAGTCGCATTTAAAAAAGTTAGACATAGTTCATAATAGCAGAATAAGATATGCATAATGAAATCACAGACGAAGCTGCCAGAAAGGCAACAGTCTGCGATGACTTGGATGCATTTCCTGTAAGAGTGGCAGATGTTAAAAACCGTCTAACAAACACAGTAAAAAACAAGTGGAATGCTGAATGGAGGAGTTTAAATACAAAATTAAACTCAGTAAAAACTTCTCCTTATAAATGGAAAAGCGACTATAAGTTGACTCGCCGTGAACAAGTAGCGGTGACCAGACTTAGAATCGGTCACACGCGATTAACAAATTTATATTTGTTAACCGGCGAAGTGAGACCAATGTGCGGTGTTTGTAATAAAACACTGACAATCAAGCATCTAATAGAAGAGTGTACCATATATGAGGACCTCAGAAAGAGGTTCCGTCTTAGAAATAATATTAGTGCTGATCTGGATAATGGAAATGAAGAAAATATAGTTGCATTTTTACACGCCAGTGGACTTCTTAAAAGTCTATAAAATGAAAGTTTAAAGCTGTGATAAAAGAATCTCTCAAGCGGTAGTTTTATATATATATATATATAAAGAAAGAAATGGTATTGATAAGTTGAAATTTTAATTTCATGGTCTTTTGAGAACCTTATCTCAAATTTTAATATTGGGGCCCTTTACACCCCGTAAATGTTTGTGATTGTCCTTATCTTTTATGTCTTAATGTTTATTGTGAAGTTTTTGTTTTTAAATAAAATGTAAGGGCCCTTTACACCCTTACATATGACGATCCAGATGGTGATAGTAATTTCTTTTAAAGTATGTGACGAGGACTAATGACCTTAGCAGTCGATGCCCGTAAAAATTGAGTTAAAAAAAAAAAACCAACACCATCTACTGCAGCAAGTGAAAGTTTGTTTTTGAGAACTGTATCAGTGGTATTGTGATATCAGTTGATCTTTAGGAAGGGCATTTTTTGTTAGTAATTTGAGATTTTATGTATGAGAACATGTAATTAAAATTTTGTAAAAATTCCGGTTGTTACGTCACAGAAATGGTGAAAATAGTCAGAAAAGCTTAAACAGGTTCAGGCTTGACTATTCAAGTATTTTTTGGTTGCATGTGCCTTTCTGAGAGGGAGAAAGACAAAAAAAATATATAATACTATATGATAAATACAAAAAATAAAAAATAATATTTATTTCCATTATTATTTATTTACTTTTACAACTAAGAATTCATGCAGATTTTGTGCAGGAGTTCTGTAGAGTTAATTCAAGATATTATAAAGCTAATTTTAAACAATCAAACAGTTTTTTGTCCTGTTTCACACACATGTGTAACTTTTCTCTTTCTACAATGACCAGCCAATAATTTTTTATCAATCTATAACTCATAACATTGCACCACCTCCCTATATTTACCAGATATGTCTCACCTTGACTACTTCCCATCTCAAAAACTGAAATTGCAGTTAAATAGTATCTAATTTGACAACATATCTTAAAATCCATGAATGAGTGAAGGAGATCTCTTTCGAGTATTATTTTAATACCATGCAGAAAGAGGCAATCCATACCAAACACCAAATGGACAGATGAAAGTAGACAGAAACAGCTTTTTTAAAACCATACTTTTTTTTCAAGAACACCAAAAGAACTTTGCTAAGAGACCAACAAGACCAGAAAGAATTTATTTCTGAAGTTGAAAATCCCCAAAACTGAAGAAAATTAATTTTAGTGATATCTTACCTCCAGGACAAAGACTGGGTCCTGGAACCTTTAATTTTGGTTTTTTGATCTTGATAGACAAAGTTTTTACACCTTTTTATGAACATCCATGCTAGAAGAAAGAGAAAATGAAGAGTTTAAAAAAACAACCTTTTAAGCTGAGATGATAAAAATTAGACACACAAATTTTTAAATATTTTTTTTTCATGTTGTAGAAGAAAAAACCTATGACTAACATAATCCACTTTATGTATTAATAAACTAGTACATAATAAGTAATTTATACTGATAAGTGTATATTAATATACCTAGAATGAGGTTCCATAATAAGAGGTAAACTTTCTGGTGCTCTCATTTTAGCACGCTGTGATATGCTTGGTGATACAGCTACATAGTTTTGTGGTTTAGCCATCCTCAACATCATGGATTCAACACGAAACTAAAAAAAAATTTTGCTTCACAAAAACTGATTTCCCTTTAATTTCTATAAGTACAGCTCTAGTTATATTTATTTTTTTATGAAATTAATTTTTTTTATGAACAGAATGAATTATAGAATTAAAAAAATAAAGGAATAAAGAAAGAAATCTTACATTAAAAAATTAACATTTTAAAAACATATTTCAATAAAACATGCATTAAAAGTTAAAAAAATGTGTTATTTCCAAATAATTAGCTACATTTGGTAAAAAACCTCATTGATATTTTATGTAAAACAAAAAAATGTTTGATGAAATTGGAAATACACAACCTGTAAAAGAAATGTAATGTTACCCAAAATTGTGTATTTTACAACAAAATGTCATGAAATGGTTTCTCAAGAAATAGCAAACATTTACACCAAAATTGAGATAATTTCTTTTACCTTCTTTTAATAATTCTATTTCACAATTATTCTTCAGTAAAAGATTTCCTAAAAAACATAAACACACTATAATATACAGAAAGCCACCAACACATTGATAAGAATTGTATCAGACTTAAATCTCTTATGTTGTTTTACAACTTTTTTAACATAAAAAGGTTGTTCAATAACTAAAGAGACAAATAACTAGAAAAAATTATTTATTCCATAACAATAAAAGTAATGCTACTTTTCAACATAATTGTGGCAACATTTAGGCACTTATTCTGAATTTCTGCAAGCTTCCTACTCCAGTAGTAAAAACTTGTTCACTTTTGTGTCAAAGTCATTCTTGTACCACATTCTTGAACTGCTCATTATTGTTGCTAATAAAGTGGATATGGCAACACCTCCCAATCCAACTTTTGAATAGCTTCCCATGTCTTTTGAGCAGTATTTGGTCAGTTGTCATCATGTGAAAGAATTATATCTTTTGAAAGAGAAACAGGATGTTTTCTCCTATTAAAGGACATTTCCTTTAATTTCTGTACTCATTGTTGATTGCACATCGTTCTTCAAAATAACTATAAAAAATTGAGCCTTTATAGCTCCAAAATATCTTTGGCATCACTGTACCAACAAACACCTAGGTTTTAAATTTCTTCCTAGGAAGTGAACTTGGATGTTTCCATTCCATACTATTACATTTGATTCTGACTCAAAATGATGAATGCAGGTTTCATCACAGGTTATTAAGCACTCTAATTAAAGTATTAGATTCTGCTAAAATCTACTGTTTCAGTTTTTACAAATATGAATTCGGGTCTCATTACAGTTTTGAGTAAATTGTCACTCTCTCTTTTTCTGTTTAGTCTCCAGAACCACCATAAGGTATTACTTCAGATGATGAATGAGGATGATACATACGTATGAATGTAAATGAAGTGTAGTTTTCTATAGCCTCAGGTTGACCATTCCTGAGATGTGTGGTTAATTGAAACCTTACCACCAAAGAACACCAATATCCATGATCTAGTATTCAAATCTGTATAAAAGTAACTTCCTTTACTAGGAATTGAACCTTAGAACTCTAGACTTTGAAATCAGCTGATTTGCAATGAGTTCATCACTTGACCAAATCGGTGGGTTGGTCTAGTTAAGTGTCACTGAACCTATCTGTCTAGCCTATCTAATAAGATCATTAATACTATTCTGTGAAGTGCAGTTGAAAATTCCACCAGTCTTTTGCTTTGAAACAAATCAATTACACTTGTTTCTGCCAGATTTAAACTGTTCAAACCAATTATAAAAATTTTCATGGTTGATTTACTTTTTAATATTACTGTTTTAAAATTTATGCGTGAAATTTGGCTGATTTTACACCTAAAAAATAAAAATTTTACCACAGTATACTGTTCTTCCACGATATCTGTTTCAAATGAAGCTGACATTTTGAAATACACAAAAGATTATAATAGAAATTTTTTGCAAACAGCTGATATTTTCTTCGTCTGAAGCACGCTAGATATGTCTATTGACATGGTACTTCAAGCAGTTCCATATCAAAGAAAGTTAGGGAAGGTAAGTGTTTCCATTTGTACAGATGTTCCTCATAATGTACTTATATCACCACAACCAATACCCTCATGCATGAGTCATGTTGTCACCACAATTCATTTTAGATTTCTGTAATGTAGTTAAAGGGGGGAAAATAGAAAACTTGTTTCAGTCACGAGAATATCTCAAAAGTTAATATTAATTATAAATAATACCTGTGATCCTCGAGATAAAACTTCATAAAATTGAATACCAAACAGTCTTGCCAACTCACTAGTACGACCGATCAAATCTAACTGATCTAACAATTGAATAATACCAGTAACTCTTGTTATATAATGCTCTACAACCAACCACCTATGAAGCAAACAAAAATTCATTTTAATTTTAAGTAAAAATTAGTTTTATAACTTAATTTATTAAGCATTCATTAAGTTTGTCAAAAAGTTTGTCTGAAAGGTTTTAAAATAAATAATAATAAGAAGGTTATAAGATGATAAGAATGCTATGTTATTTTTTCTGAGGGAAATTACTATATGTTTGTTTTATAAGAATGTTATTTTAGAAATATGTATAAATATTTGTGTATGTTATAATCATATATTTGAATTTAGAAGATAAAATTATGTATTTGCCTAAGATTTTAAAGACTTAGAAACCTTATTGAAATATTTTCTACTGCTATACATATTTGGGTCAAATGCAAAGTATATGCCAAATTTCAGTATTGTATAAGATTGGTTAGTAACCTTTGTATTGGAAAAAAATGATTGAGAAACTATTAGTTATTTATAAGGTAATAATCATAATGTAAATAATTATTCTACTGCGATTAGTAATAATCAATTAATAGAAAACAATGGATATACTTACTTATAAACATTAGATCTGTGTTCCCACCATTGTGTCAAAGTACGAAAAGAAAATAATGGAATTCTTTTGCGTAATATATGATATGCAATATTTTCAAATGTATAACTTTGTAATGCGACCTGAAACACAAAGATGCACAAAATATTTGACATACATATTTATGTATATCAATGAAGTACAAATAAATTATCTTAATTAGGCTGTAGTAACATATAAATTTTTAATTAAATTTATTAGATAATATTTCTGTGTAATATATACTTCATATTAAATAAAGATGGACATACAATATTATTATAAAATATATTGTAACAAGACCGGTACAATGGACCTTTGTAATGGATTCCTGCTAATTAAGAAGAAGGTAGTAGAAAATATAATAATGGGAGGAACCCAGAAAAGGAGAAAGGAGCTAAAAGGAACCCTTTTAGTAAAGCTCAACAGATCAAGCTTCAGTAAGCCTAACATATAAAGCTAACAGGTGAAGCTTCAGAAAAGCTAACACTTTAACCCTTTAAACTCAGAATTTCAATAAATCTAAAACTTTCTTTTTAGATATTCACATTAGATTACATATACCAAAACTCAAACTGAAATCTTCATTTTTTACAATTTATTTGTAAAAGAACTATTTTACAAAAATAGTAAATTTCATTGTTACTCCATTTTAAAACCCTTTAAACATGGAATTTAAAAAATTTCTTTCTTAGTGTGCACTTACCCTCTAAAAAGAACGTGTATACAAATTTCCATCAATTTTTTTATACATACAGACATGTTTTATATATAAAGATCTCTGGTATCTTTTAATCTATTTTCACAATTAAGTTATTTATATGATTTTAATTTATGCTGCAGTCCAGTACAGAAGTAAAATATAATTACATAGTAAAAAATATTTCTTCTATAGATTTGAAACTAGGTACAGCATACTGTAAAGACAAACATTATTATTAAAAAAAAATAGTAATGTCATCTTTATTTGGTTTCTGTGTTGATGCTGATAAAGCTCAAGTGTATTTTCTTCTAACCTTCCAGTCCTATAGAAAGTTGCTTTGTCGATTTTAGGTAGATAAGTATGGATGCATCACTCATTAGAAGGTAAATGAGCCTCCTCCAGTCGGCTCTGAACCGTTTCATGAAAACTCTTTAGATATTTAAATTCATTCATTCATTGTGTTCTGCCAGTGGGCAGGTCTTGCCATGGCTGCTCTCCACTTGTTCCTGTCCTGTGCAAGTGTTTTTGTTTACATATATTTTCCTCTTTCCACAACCTCATCAATTAACTGAAAACTTCTTCTCCTTTCTCTCTTTCCATTTACAAATTATTCAACTCATCTATTAGTAAGCACTTTCTTCTCATACAGTGTCTTAGCCAGTTCATTTTTCTGCTTATTTAAATGACATGCAAAAAAATCATATAAAAAAACTGATTTTGCATATTATTAGAAACTAAAATGATAAAGAAACTATAATCACATGTCTAAGTCTTGATTTATATAATTTAAAATAAATTTCAATTTTTTAATGACAGAATAAATTGTTGAATAAAGGAATCTAATAACTAACAGAGATTCATTGTTTGAATGATCAATGTTATAACACCAAACTTACCACATTTCATTCTATACATTCTGTTTAAACTGAATTTTATTCATTTTAATTGATTACAAGTAATAAAAATAGGGTTTTATAATAAGAATGATGAAAATATGAATTATTTCCCTTTATACATTACACCTCACAAAAATATAAATTTTATTAAGACCTTTGCATTTTTTATCTTATATATATTTCTTCTGTCCGTGTGTATGTGACTGAACTCCTCTAAACGGCTGGACTGATTTTGATGAAATTTTGTGTGTGTGATTAAGTTTATTCGAGAATGATTTAGATTCACAATTTGATCTGATAGAAAATGTTTTTTTAATTAATTTATGTGTTGTTGTTGATCTTGGGATGGTTAAGGTTCATAACTGGATCTGGTAGGCAGCGCTTGCTACTATCTATGACAGTTTTAAGTTTGTACTAACACATTTAAGTTTATAGTACACACACACACACACACACACACACACACACACACACACACACACACACACACACACACACACACACACACACACACACACACACACACGCACACACACACACACACACACACACACATACAATTGATAGGTCGGCTTGTGATAATTGTACGCATGGTGGCATCAGGTATTTTAAAAATAATTTTTTTTTTACATATTTTTTCATTGAAACGGTCCAAACAATTTATAGTTTATTTGAAAAATTTTTTAATATTTGGATTTACATTTGAACAGGACATCTGTCGGGCCCGCTAGTATATCTATAAAATTTCCTTTCACATGAAGTGAATTAAATATCAAATAAAGCAGAACAAAAAAATTCAAAATCATCTTAAAAAGTACAAGTACAACATTTAATTTTAAGTAAGTATAAACTAACAAATATTAAGGATAATATAAGAATAAACTAAAATCTTATATGATTTTAGAACAGTTAGAAAAATATTATATTTCAAAGTATAAATTTAAACATAAAATAACCAAGCAATTAAAGCAGGAAAATTAAATTAAACTGGTAGAATTGTAAGAAAGATTCCAGATTGTTATATTGACTAAGTTTTTAACATTCTTAGCCTTGAATATGGGACCACATTAGTAATTTATTATGTTACAAATAATAAATTAAGACTAGAGATGTACTATGAATCAAAAGATAATAATATTTAATTAAATTTACAATATATGCAAATTAGAAATTTGTGTAACCAATTATAGACAATGATAATATTATTACCTCATGCCTGAGTAATCTCCAAACATTTAAAATAATTCTTCCGGCTAATTTGACTTCAAATTCTTCACTATCACCACCAAGCATACCTTTATCATCTTCATATTTTGCAAAACCTTCTGTGCCAATGACACGAGATAATTCAACATTTAAATTCATATTTAGATTGTACGCTCTTTGTATTAAATAACCCCATGACAACATCTCAATCTGTAACAAATCAATTTATTATTATAATAAATTTAATATTTTAATTAGAAGAATAGTTTTAATTTTTCTACCTAGAATAGTTAAAAAATAATTCAATAATCATTATAATTTGATAAAATGCACAAGCATTATATTCTTACTTGTCTTGTTAATCCTCGAGTCAATTCTTTCTGAGAATGTTATTAATTTAACACAGCAGCAAAAGTAACCTGGGATTTCAAATCCATTAAAAATACCTTCAAAGTAGAAGAATTTTGATTATGTTATTTTAACTAATTTTCACTTCCACTGTATTTAATTTTTTATTCAACAACAATATTAATAAAGATTGTTGGCTTCTTATTCTTTGTTTTTATCGTAACCATTCCGTTCTAACTAATTGTTATGTTTTTCTAACCATTTCTTCATCATGGAAAAAAGTTTCACATATGATACAGACTTTAAACGCACGGTTATTTTACGTGCAAACAGATTAGAAATTTTGCCACTGGTAAACGTTCTCAGTAAACAAAGCAAAATGTGCATTGGTGGTGCAGTATGAAACAGAAATTACTTACATGTAAACAAACAAAGAAATCTTTTTTGGGACCAAAACATGGAAAATATCAAGTATATTATACACAGAACTCTTTCTTCATATAGATAATTATAAATACTTTACCTCATATCCCAAAAATATATCTGGATCCCATTTCCGAACAAGTTGAATAAATTCAAAAACTAAAGATTTTTCATCAGGTACACACAAAACTGAATCATAAGAAATTGTAGTTGCTTTTTCAAGTTTTTCAGTACTTATTATACCTAAATGAAACATACAAAAAATATTTAAGTACTTTTTAAACCTAATAAAAGATTAAAAAAATACAAAATCAGTTATAATTCAATAATTATCTAACAAAACTAACTTAATATAGTTATTCGGTCCAGGACAAGATTGTAAACTCTCCATCTACCCTGAAAGGTAGATTGCCTTTTCCTTTTCTTCTCAGTTTTCTGGGTTCAGATCTGACCTTGCTGTGTTTTCCATGCTAAGAACACCAGGATCTGAAAAGTCAGTGCATACTTAGAATCTGAAAGGACATCCCAATCACTTAGGGGAAGACAACCACCTAGTGACGTTCCGGTTGTCTTTAAACCCCCCCCCCCATTCCTAGCCCTGTTGGGCTTTAATGGGAGTCGTCTATCGCCCTCTGACTTTTCACATCTCATAGCAATAAGCCTGGACTCGTTGGGATGCCACCAATGTAAATGCCTCGGTAGACATTTGCATCGGTGATTTATTAACTCAGCTTTTGCCTTCGCTGTAGGTCTCGTCCGGACATCTCTTGAATGTCCTACATCGTATCCCTCTGAACTAGCTAACTGAGCTCATGGAAGTGCAAACTCCTTGCCTAGTTCTACTTATATTGAGCCAATTTCGTGAATGACTCGTAATTCAAGGCAAATTAACACAACATACCACCAAAGATGTTGATCACAACAACAAAATTTAGTCCTAGTTCCCTTAGTGAACTCAACTTAATTCAAACCCCAGACAAGTTTCAATGTATCCACCTAATCTGAAAGGACAGCAGCCTGTGAACCAAACCAGGTGACTACAATTCCATTACAGTGGCTATAAATAAATTCTAAGATGAAAGTGCTTATCAGGTAAAGCCAGACTTCCTAATCCCCTAAGATATAGATACTTATTAGATACAATGCAATCTCTGGTCTTATGGCAAGCTAGAGCAAGGTAAGAGAATAGTGCTTCCCGCACAGATAAAATTGTCTATTCCCTACTGAAGGTACATCTCATGATATGTTAAAGTTTTACTGATTTATAGACAATGATAAGAATTCAATCTGCTGATAATCAAGGTATTCAGGTAGTATGAATATATAATCTGCTTTTCCTGTTCTATTACACAATCTTATAATTAAAAATAAAATTTGTATTAATGAATAAATAATAAGTTAAACACAACAAGGAAAATAAATTTATGAATTTGTAGTTTAGAATCATAGCAGTATATAATAATTATCAATAATAAATAAAATAAAAATATCACATATTGCTTATAAAATTTTCCTACAAAAATTCATGTTAGTACTTTCATCATGGTTGTGCAGCACCAGTTTTTCAACGGTGATGTATTAAAATTTTTAAAAGAAGGATGTTATTTCTGCTTACTCAGATTGTTAAATGGTATTTAACAATTAAATGGTAATGCTGCTGCTGTCTATAAATATATTTATCATTATATAAATTCTACTACTTCTTGAATCCATCATATTAAAATCTCACTTGCTCCTTTATAATATTAATATCATTGTTTGTATTTTTTCAAAAGCTGTGTTTTTAATTTTTAATTACTTGTTTCTAATACTTTTATTTATATCCTGTAAATTTGAAAATGTAGGTTTGTTGTATTTTATGTGTGATCTGTATTGTCTGATTTTTGTTTGTTATATTTGATTACTTGTGAGTGTTCCTTAATTTTTGTTTAAATGTTCTATTTGTCATACCTATATAAAATTTATTTTATTACCATAATTAATTCTATATACACCTGGTTTATCATAAATGATTTCATTATTTGATTCATTATTATTAATTAGTTTTTTTTTTAATTTCTTGTTACAACGACATGTTATTTTCATAGGATATATAAACAATATGTGTACAAAAATTCTAGTAAAAGAAGCTTTAATTAGTAAAAAAAAAATTATTACATAAAAATAAAATAAACATTTCTATAATAAATCAAATAATATCATTATTAGAACTCACTCTAACCAAATTAATTATACATTTAATAATGGATTTTATGTTACAGGAAGAAGATTTACTAATGGGATCCCCATTAAATAATATTTTATCAGAGATACTTTCACAAAGTAGAGAATAAATTATTATATTTAATATTAGACATATTCACAACATAAAACTTTAGATCTTGTAATAAACAAAATAAATTCATAACACATAATAATTCTTAATAAAATTAATGATTTCTATGAAAATATAATAAATGCAGTAGAAATCGAGAATAGATTATAAATTTTCTTGACATAAATATTAAAAAGAATAAAGGAAAATTAAAATTAGGACTATACAGGAAACCAGTTTTACCAATATCAACAATAAATAATCTCCTCATTCATCCATTCCACAAAAAAAAAAATGCTACATACAATAATATGATAAACAGAGCTTTATAATACATTGATGATCATATCATATTAAAGAAGCAATTAAATTTAATTAAATATAAAGCAACTGAAAATGGATAAAATAAAAATATCATTAATAATTTAGTAAATAAATTAATAAACAAATTCAGCAGTGGAAAAAAACAATAAGAGAAAACATTCTCTGTTCTTATAGTTAATGATAATAAAAATGTTGTGCCTATAACAAAAAATAATAATTTCATTTCTTCAAAAAACATCTCACCAACTTTTATAAAATAGCTCCTTAAACTAATGACAAGAGATTCAAAAACTAATTAATAATAATGAATCAGATAATAAAAACATTTGTGATAAACGAGGTGTATATAAAATTAATTTTAGTAATAAGGATTTTACTAATTCTTTGCAGGAATGGCAAATAAAGCATTTAAAAAAATTTCTGGAAGCTTTCAAATATAAACAAACATCAAACTACGCAGAGCACATAAAATACAACAAACATACATTTTAAATTTGTAGGACATAAAAGTATTAGAAAAAAGTAATAATAAATTAAAAACTTTTTTTGAAAAATACATACAATGAAGAGATAAAAATAAAAATTAAAAAACATGACTGCCAAAAAACCATTGCTTTTTAATATAGGATAATTACTAATATAGTATAACTGAAGAGCATGTGGGTAACAAATTTCTATATAATAAATATTTTTTTCTATTTTTTCAAATTTATTTAATATATATATATATATATATATATATATATATATATATATTAATGGTATTTATATTACACTTACACTCCCAGTAACGTAAGAATTCCAACGCGGGGTCATACATTTAAATCAGTTCAGCTATTGAGCTGCTGCAGTGGAACAATATACCCCAAATACATTACATTCCTTTTTGGGCAGTCGTTTAATAAGAACTACCATGCAACACAATCAAAGATCATTTAAATCAGTATAAATATAGTTATTATTATTATTATTATAATTTGCTGAATTGTGTCTGTTTTGTTGTCACTAAACCTATGGAAATAGTTTTATCGAAGAATATGCTTTCACATTAATTTCTACTAACAGATGTATATTTATAAACAGTACATTCGTATGCTATGCAGTGTTAAATAAGGTCCATTTCTAAGTATATCAGTTAATTTATGTTCTGACATTTATGTCATTATGTCTGTTAGAACATTCAGAAATGTTCTAACATTTCCGAATAACCGATCTGTTAGATCAAGAGCGTGCCTAATGCATACTTGTTTGTCATCCTACTAACAAATACCACGTTTGAATTTTGAAGGTCAGATGACTGTTTGCAGAGATATTATAAGAGCACCCCATTACATCTCTCAAAAACAGTGCTCCAAGGGCACTCTGTTTGCTACCAGTTTGTATGGTGATAATTGGCTTATCCTCACAAAAGGTGCTCGCATTACCTTATTGCTCTAGTCTCACACACTATCCCCACAAGTAGTCCATTATTATTAAACTATTAAACAGAATTTTTTTTAAATTTATTTAATATTATTTTATTTAATGTAAATTTAATATAATATTACTTCTGTAATATTATTCATTCAATTGATTCGAATCATTCAGTTCAAACCCAGCTAACACAGTGATAGAGACTCACAGTTCATTAATTCAATTCATTAAAGTTTGTGCTTTAATCGGTACATCTCCACTACTACATATGCACTTATTTATATCACCTGTGACAGTCCCAGTAATGTAAGGATTCCAATACTAGGACAGAAATCTAAATCGGTTCAGCTGTTGAGCTGCTACGTATGAACAAACATATATCCTAAATACATTACACTCCTTTTTGGGAGGTCATGTAAAAACAATGATATTAATATGACTGAGATGAAATAACAACCTTCTTTTTAAATTTTTTTTTTAATCATTAATACAAGTAATGAAATGTTGCACACTGTGAAAGCGTTAATTTAAATTTTTAAAGGAAAAATAAACAGCAAGTGACATTTTTACTTTATTTATTACTGATAAAATAAATTTGCACTAATACACTTTCAAGAAAAATTTTACCAATAAATTTTATTGGTTTATCAGATGTAACTGGTACATCATTGGAAATACTGTAGAATATCGCTTTAATTTGATCATATTCTGGATCCGGCCGTAAATCACCACGTGTATGAATATGTAGTTCTACTCCCATTAGTGTAAGATGCTGATACTGAAATTAAAAAAAAAAAATACATTTTTTTCAATAATAACTTTTTATACAGTTTTTTCTAAATATAAAAGCAGAAAATATCTTTAAAAAAATAATCAAAAATTTAATTTGACTTCAATTGATTTGGATGAAATTAGGATGAAATTTTAATCTTGCATTTGAATTAAAATCACAAGGCATGAATCTGAAAGGATAAATAAAATAAAAATTGTCATCATTGATTTCTTCTCTTTTTATCATGCCTTAAAGAGAAGAAATCGATAATTACAATTTTTATTTTACTTATCCATTCACATAAATGATTTGTTTTTTTATATTTTATTTTTAGTTATCATTCATTAGGTATCTATGTTATTGTGATTGCAAAAAATTTTGGTTTTTAGATTTCAACAGAAATATCCATTTTGATCATCCCTGAATCATCCACTGAGAACTGTAACGTGTAATTTTTAAAAACATATACACTTGATCCTAAAGAAAAAACATATGTTTTAAAAATTAGTTCAGAACAATCATGTATAGAATTTTGCCCTCACTAATGCTGGAGGCTATGACTTGGACTCAAAATTTTCTTTGATGAAATATTTTATTTTCATTCATTCCAATGAAAAGTTTCCTCCAAAGTATATTCTTCTATGTTCTTGACAAAAGTTTAACAATTAGATATGTTAATCAATTGAAATCTTGTCAGATGATGGCTATTTAAGTTTTTATAAATGAAAGTAAAACTCAATACTTAAGTAATGTACAAAACATTAGAACTCAGCTGGCTGAGGCGAGGTTTCTTCTGTTAGTGAAAGGCTATATTGATAGGATTATAATAAAAAGACCAGGAAAGGAGATCAACTTTAAAATGAATTGCTTTCAAAATTTACTGCATATGCAGCCAAACCTGCAACTACAAATTTGTGGTAGAAACTACCCTCCTGAGGATAGACATGAACTAGGATGAACACACACCGGCCTCCATGGCGCAAATGGTAGCGTCTCGGCCTTTCACCCAAAGGTCCTGGGTTTGAATCCCGGTCAGGCATGACATTTTTCAGACACGCTACAAAACACTCATCTCATCCTCTGTGGAAAGAATTGCTTGACTGTGAACCCGGAGGTTAAACCAAAAAAAAGATGAGTACACAGCAGATGAATGTAAGAACAACCTAATCTTAAGATTAACCTAATCTTTGATTCAGTTTAGAAGAGATGATTTGTTTAACAAAAAATATTTTATTAATTAAAGAGAACAATTAATTTAAATCGATCTTGCAAGTTAATCATTGCATTTAAAAGGTAGAAATCTTAATTTTTACTTCCTTGAACAAAGTAAAGGAAGTATAGTGATTGTGATATTTTTTGGTTTTCAAATTTCAACGGAAATATCCATTTTTACTAGTTTCATTGTGACATTTATATGTATGTACATATATCTTGCATAACTCAAAAACAATTAGCTGTAGGATGTTGAAATTTTGAATTTAGGACTATTGTAACATCTAGTTATGTGTGCATCTTCCCTTTTGATTGAAATCGACTTAACCAAAAGTGTCTAAAAAAGCCCGAAATCCAAAAAAAATGGATTTTGGACTTTTTCTTAACTGCAGTAATAAGCCCTCATGGAGAGCTTTTCAACAATATATCAAAGTGGTACTTATTTTCATTGATTCCAGAGTTATAGTCAAATAAAATTTTAATTAATGAAATACTTGGTTCAAATCAAACTTCATCTTTTTTTTTTTAATTTAAATATATTGATTTATTAATAATTATTAACTTCTGATTGTAAAAAAATGTGTATATGTAATTTAATAGTGTACAAAGAAGTCATGTGGTGTCTACATCAAATTTTTTAAATCTATTATCACTACTTACCATATTACTTTCTTAAAAAATTAATTTACTCTAATGCTTCCCCTCAGGAACTAAAAAAATGAAAAAAAAAACGTTTTTTTTCAGTTACAAATTTTTAATGCTCAAAATGTATTTGTTAGACGATAAAGTCACTAAAGCAACCTAATAATGCCACCTCCCCTGATGAGGGAATTCCCAATTTTTTAAATTTTGCTCCAGTTTATTTAAATCAAATCCAATGAATATTTTAATCATTAAAGATCTTATTAGAAGACTACAAATTTCAAAAAGTCAAAAAAATATTTTTCAAAAACTGTGATGCTAATATTTTAATATTAAAATTTTGGTTATTTTTTTTATTTTGCTGAACATCTTAGCTTCAAAAATTAAAATTGTAAAATTTAAATGCATATTCATTACTGGGTTTTATTCACTACTAACTTATTACGAGTACATTTAGAATAATATTTTTTTTTTTATTTCGTAGCTTTGGATTACATTACATACTTTGTTTGATTATGGCTAACATTTTATTACTTATGATTTTGTACATCAGAATGTTCTAAAAATCACATAATTGCAACTGGTAAGGTACGATTACTTATTTTAAAATTATTTTTGAAGTAAAAGAAAAATAAATTCCAAAGGCTAGATTTTAAAATTTTGATTAAAAGCTCTACTATTTAGATTAGAAAAGTTGTATTATGTTTTTAATTATTTTTGTCACATAATTTGACGGAACAATGTTTATGAACGCATACAAATACTGGTGGTATGAAAAGAAGTATTTTAATACCACATTCTTGTGATTCATAACTAGGATAGGGTCAAAATTAAATCTAATCCATTTATCTCTCAATAATACCTAACCTATGATTGGAGAAGGAAAGGAGTTCTTCAATGGAATAAAAAGTACGTAGTTAAAGCTGCTTATAACAATCAGTTTTACTATATTAAAATTAATTTTAATACTGGTAAGTATGTGATATAATAAAAAAGGAGACTAAGATTACCTGTACAACAGAACGAGCTTCTTGTAAATTTTCATTACCAACTCTGAAGTTACCATCAGTACTACTATTTGGTGAGGCACCCTCAATGCAGCAACTAGAAGAGCGATTATTTTGTTTACTGTTTTTCAATTGCACCTCTATCTTTATTCTAGATTCTTCTGATACATCACTTGAATTAATTGTTTCCTACACAAATAAAAAAAAGTAATTAATTAATAAAGCAGATCTTACAGAGAGCTCATATTTTTTACTTATAATTTACATTACTGACAACATAAAATATATTAATGGGAAATTAAAAAGAAAAAAATGTATATTTTACATATTCATTTAAATACTTTATGAAAAAAGAAAGATTTTTTTATTAGCCTACAAAGATTGCAAAAAATGTTTATACAGCATTTAAAATGCTGTTGTATAAACAGCAAGTCCTTCAAGCATTGAAGTCCTTCAATGCTTGAAGGACTTCAATACTATCAGCTGTTATGTAAAGCCTTAGCAGTAATAGAGAAATCTAGCTCCTACAGGATTTTTGGTTAGTTCCTTTCGGAAACATATACTGCCAGCTGCTTATGTCTGGCTAATGAAAAACTATACAGTTGAAGAATTATGGCCATTATATTTCCTGATCAAATGTGTAAATAATCTAATGACTAATTATTAGCAGATTAATTATAATCAATAAAATAAAAACTTATTATTTAATAGAATAATTACATCTCACTCTTGATTACAAATCTTTAATCAATCACAGGTTTTTGACAAAAGGGACACCTAAATTAAATTAATTATAAAGTTCACCAAAAAACAGATTTATGTTACTTTTTTTTTAACAAGAGAATCTGTATATTTGTAATGAAACGCGATCAACAGGTTTCAAAAACAAAATTTTTATATAATTTATATATTGACATAACCAAATAGTTTTAAGCAATCTGAATAAGCATTGTATACCAGGTTTGCTAGGAAAAGTGAGATGTGGTTTCTCATTGTTGCCTTTTTCAGTATGCTAAATGTACTGTTGTGTATTAGCATGCACAACCCACTTAAATGCAGGCTGGTAGTATACAACCTTGAAAGTGACATCCTTCACTTTATCCACCAAAGAACTGGCTGTGTAATGAAACATTAATATTTTAAGAAAGAATACCTTGGACTAGCGCTGCTCATAAATTACATTGTATCACATTCACAATAAAGCTGAAGTTAAAGCTAAAGTTAAATGGAAATCAACAAGTTATTTTATCTTTTTGTAGGGGAAACAATGAGTTATATGATACATATCCCTTTGCTCATTAAGTAAAATATGGAATAAATAAAAATGAAAGATGTGTAAAACAGTTAAGTGTATTATAAGGATGACGTCACAATCACCAAGATCTGAAAATCACCATTACCTATTTTTTCCAAAATTATCATTTTTCGGCTTGGCCCAAACAATGATAGTGAGAAATTGTTAATAAAACCATTTACACAAGGACTTGGCAGCAAATTAGCTAAAACGTTATGAATAAGGTTCTCCAGAATTTCAAGCTAGTGTCAACCTGCTTAATTTATTTAGTAAAAAATTTTCAAAAATGAATAAAAACAAAAATCAGAATTATATTCATTTTTTACAATTGATAAAATATTTCACTATTAGAGAGTACTGGGTTTCAATTTTTTAACCTTAACATAATTACTACACTTTTTCCAATGTATATAAATTCCAATCATTGCCTTTCTCTAAACTTTTTACATCCACACATTCTTTATTTGCAAATTTACTACTAAATCAGGATGACTGGTTACAGCCCACTAATCAATTTCATTTCTTTACAAAATTCAGTCAAAACTTTTTTATTCATTGTACAATTTCTTAATTTTCTACTTTACTGACCAAACTACTCATTTTCAACAACTTTCTGTAACATCACTCTTCAAATATCTCTAATTCCTTCTTCTTTCTTAATTTTTTCTTCTATAAAGCTCTATAATTCACAAAGGATTTTCTATAAAATATTTTTTTGTCAAAATATTTTGAAGGATTTCTTTCTAATTCTTAGATCTAATAGTTTGATAATAGTGGACTTCTTTTTACATAAGATCTATCCTCAATTTATGTCAATCCTTAATTATTAATTTTACTACCTAAATAAAATTTACAAAATTCTGTAAATTCTGATATGTTCCTCTACCTTATCAATTCCTCATTATCCTCCTTTCTTTCACATTCCATTTGTTTGTTTTAGTCTTATTTTATTTTTTTCTCTCCTAACAATAAATATGTATCATTCTAAATTTCTTATGACTCATTTTTGGTTTCTGCCAAAAAAACTTCAGTGAACTTTTTTTGGACTTATTTAATTTCCTGAATTGCTTCTATATGCAACTTAAAAAACAATTCAGTATGTGCTGCATTATTCCATTCTGAAACAGAGCATGTCCCTTTTTAATTTTTTACTCTTTTTTTATCACTGCTACCTGATTTGTGAATCAAGACTACCTCGTTCATAAATATATATTCTTCCCCTACATTTCACACAAACTCCCTTCATATTTTAAATATGTCACTCCATTTTTATATCATTTAGGACATCAAACAAAATTGGCAAAATTAAAATTCATAATCCTTTCCAATTTAAATTACAAAACTGATTGATTAAAATTATCTTTAATTAATGTTATTTATAAAGCTGGGAAAAGAGATATTGATATTGTTAATATCAATCAATATCACTGAGTTGCAGTGAAACATTACAGAAAGCTTCGTTAAGAAGTTTATTATTTAAAGAGATTTATTAATATTTTATCTATATTATAGGGTTGAATATAATATGCAGTAGTGATACTACTGCAGATTTGGTTAATCGTTGGACTGCAGTAATAGAGCTTTCATAATTGTTTTGGATCTTCCAAAGGCATTTGATAACATTTCTCATCAAATGTTCTTACAGAAGATTGGCAATGATTATGATTTTGGGGGTTTAGGCTATTGATTGATTAACTAAAAGATTACAAATAAGGAAAACTAATACACATTCCCATTTAATAAAATAGGAAACATCACAGAGTTGCTGAATCCAACACTATTTAATACATAATAGTTGAAGGTTGGAGGAAAACTAAATCTTTTGCAGTCACTATTGTACTTTTCAGGTAGGATTCGGGATTAAGAGAGCTGAGGATAGTTAGACTGTAACAAACTAATTCTAAATATTGAATCATATTTATATGATTTTTATTTGGTATAAAAATAATCAACCCAATGAAAGGAGCATCTAGGAGTTTAACTTGGTTTGTACTGCTGTTGTCCTATAATTAAAAAAAGAAGATGAAAAATAACAGATTGTCTACAGTGACCAAATTTAGATCATTTAATTAGGATTCAAAAGAAAATTCTATGAGTTATCTATTAAAAATCTAGAATCTATCTCTGTTTCAACAGATGCGAGTTGAACATTTCAGGAAATATTAAAAAAAATTCTTATTTTTGTTTATAAAAGAAAGAATAAATATATACTTCCTATAAAACATGCTAATGGTGCAAGGAGAAAAGTAGCAGAGGTAAGAAATACTACCATTGATGGAAATATAAAGTTTGATTATCTGACACCAACATTTTTTAATGAATTGTCTTCTGGTGTTTACTTTCTGGATTAATATGAGTAAGTCTATTTTAAAACATTATTTTTCAGCTTTCTAATGAAGTAACACAGAAAAGGTATTTATCTGTCAGCTGATAGCTTACTTGGTCAGTGTATTTATACAGACATCTTTTGGATTGTAAGGTTTAATGAATAAAGTAAGAGGCTCAGCTGATAAATTTTTCACACTAGCGTGCTGCAAGGAAACAAAAGGTCAAGTTGGGCGTGACAGCACATAGTAACTAAAATCCCCCTCTACAAACCTGCTACAATGCGTTGAAATCCATTTATTGATTTGTTTTCAGTAGCAGAAAATGGAGTTGAGTATGGCCAATATGTCAACACGGTTAAAACAGCACGCAGTGATCAAATTTTTAACAACAGAAAATGTGAATCCTGTTAATATTTTTCATAATTTAAAAGCAGTTTATGGTAGTGAAACTGCTGACAGGGTACTGTGAATAGGTGGGCGTTGAAATTTCACAAATGTGAAGCTGATAAAGTGACAATTGTGAACGCACCTCACAGTAGATGACCAGTTTCTGTGACTGACAAGAAAAATTGAAAGGAGATGGACGATTTGCTTCAAAGTGACTGGCAAATCACCCAGCAACAAACTGCTATTCAATTAGGCATATCATATATCTAAAGAACGAATAGGCCATATTATCAAGCAACTGGGTTACCATAAAATCTGTTCATGATGAGTACTGTGCAAACTCTCTGATGGCTCTCCGCAAGCTGAAGTTTGAGCCTATTCCGCCATACTTGCCAGATTTGGCTCCATGCGACTTTCACTTCTTCCCTGATCTCAAAGGTAATCATTACACAACCAATGATGGGGTGAAGGAAGCTGTGACCACTTTGATCTGAGAAAGACCACCATTATTTTTCAGTGACGGAATGCAGAAACTTTCACATGTTGGGAAAAGTATATCAGTGTAAACAGGGATAATATCTCTTTTCATTCTCATGCTACGCATATATATGCAAAATTTATCAGCCGAGCCTCATATATTATTCTTTGTTGTATTTATTTTCTATGCAGTTATCTGTTGTCATAGAATTCCTACCATAATTTTTCCATAGTGCAGGCTGTGCCTTTTTCATGAAGGTAATTTTCCCATCAGTAATAATACAAGAATTGTAACCGTTAAATAATATTTATTATGTGAAAATAATTGTTTTATAATACATGTTAGACAATTTATTTATTAATAAATTGCAAGCTACGTAAAATTAAATATGGATATATACATAACTTTTTCATTAATAGTTCAATAAATTAATCGAATTTAATAATTCGAATAGTGACCAGAAGACAGAATAGAACCCATAGCATCTACTGGTAAGCTTGTTCTTGATCCATCAACCTTTTACATAAAAGGTAATATGTATATAACTAACATGCTACTCAAAGAAATGTTTCATATATACCCACACAATATACAATTATATAACACAACAGAAGTTACAAAATTAATAAATACCTATACTTAACACCCTTTGTAAATGGAGGATTGTGCTTTGAAAAGATCTTTTGGGAACTTGGCAATTTTTCAATGGTGTTGCCTATTTTGAAGTGGTAAGGAAACCTCTTTAGTCTGGAGATCAAATAATACATTTGAACTGCTTTGTGTTTGAATAATCTGTTTTTATGGAATTTATTAGATTTTCATATTGTTCAATCATGTGAGGTTTTTATATAGAATATTAATACAGAGTTAATATGTACAAATGACCAATTTATATTAATTCATTTTCAATGGCTGATTCAAGATGTTTTAGTTAACAACTGTTATTTTCATTACAAAATTTAAGTAATAATACAATTTTAACATTTCAACATTATTTCTATAATTGGTTGATCAATACAATAAAATGTGGTTTATTTTTCCAAAAACAATCTATACATTTTTTACTTTTAAAACATGATAAACCCATAACACCAATATGTAAAAGAAAATATAAACTCAATATATTCATATTGAGTTTATATTTTTTTTTTTAAGCAGAATAATTTTTTCTGCATATTTGCAAATACGCAGCAATATGTATTATTGATCTAATTATCAGTGCGCAATGAGATGAATGTCAGAGCTCAGCAAAAGAATACTGAGAATCATAGCCTAATTCATGAGCACCATATGCAATACCGAAAGAATGTTTGATGCTCAAAGTACTATGCACATTTGTTTAATCATTTAATATTTCTTTTTTAAATAACAAATTCACAATGATGCTAACAATTTGCATTTTAATATTCTCTGCCATCAATTTCAAGCATATCCTAAATTAAAAATTCCTCAATTTTCATTGCAAGACTAAACCTACAAGTACTCAAGATTATGTGTATATATATATATATATATATATAATGAGGTCTGTTCAAAAAATAACCGAACCTTTTTAATTATGCACCACTGGAGATATTTAGTGACGTGCAGTTGGCAGCATTGTTCCTCATAACCTCCTTTAAAACCACATTTTCTTGGATTATTGATATCTTGTTTAGTTTTTGTGTTATTGTTATTTGAGTGCAACATGTTTAAGTGTTAGTAGCGATTTTTGTAATGTGCGTTTTTCAGGAGCAATGATACAATGTAAAATTTTGCATGAAACTGGGAAAAATTTTTGAAACAAGCTTAAGGAGATGATGCTCTGGGTCATATGTAATGTTGCGAATGGTTTTCACGATTTAAAAGTGGTCTTTAGTCAAATGAAGATGACCCTCGACCAAGAAGACCTTTGATACACATGTTCAGAAAATCAATGATCTGGTGCATGCAAATCGCTGATTAACTGTCAAAGAACTTGCAGAAAGGGTTAGCATCTCAACTAGATCATATATTAACATTTGACTGAAAAACTGGACATGCATGAAAATTTGTTCCTTGTTTAATGACTGAACAGTAGAAAGAACATCGAGTGGACAATTGCCGGTAACTCCTTGAACAAGCAGATAATGATGAAACATTCATACAAAGTATTGTAACAGGAGACGAAAGCTGGGTTTATAGCGACGACATTGAAACAAGAGTTTCATCATCAAAAAATCGTTATTAACACTTAAACATGCTGCACTCAAATAACATGAAAACTAAACAAGATATCAACATGTGGTTACATAGTTGGTTATGCAAAAAAAATTTGTAAAAGAGTTTGATTATTTTTTTAACAGGCCTCATATTACATAATAAATCGACTGACTTGTGACATTCCATAATATGAAAAACTAATCAATAACAGACAAGTGTTAATGTTAATAAAAGCAACTTTAAATTGTAAATTAAAAAAAAAATACCTGTGAATCTTTCAAAGTCATTTTTTCATTTTCATTAAATCGTGCATTAGAAATTGATTCTTCATTTATTAACGGCATTGTAGATGAATAATAATTAAAATTTTTAGATAATCTCTTTCTGTTAAATATATTTTTCATTCTATTTTTTGATGTAACAGGTGTAAATGATGGACTGATAATTGGTAAAGATAAAACTTTTTTATCATCTAGTCTGATGGGTGTACTATGCTGAAGATTTATTGATTCACTTAGTATTATATTATTTATTTCACTAGTGGATGGGGATACTGGATCAGCATTCTGGCTGTTAATACCGGATGAATTTTTATTAGGAATCTGTGATTTAATATCCTTTAATACATTTTCTTCTGCACATGTCTTCAAAATATTTTTTTTATCAAAATTACTTTTAACTTTTAACCATTTTTTAGCTTCTTCATATGAAGGTGGTTTTCTAAATGGAGCTATTACAGTATCATCATCATCAAATGTATTCAAATGAGTACCTTTATCAAATGATCCTTTATATTCTTCTAAATTATCGATACAATTACTATTTATTTTAATTTTAACACCACCTACTTCAACACCATTTGCTACATCTTCTGGATTACTAAAAAATGGTTCCTGTACTTTAACTTCTGGAAGATTATATTTTGAAATGTTTTTAATAACATCATCGAATGTTGGTGGTTTTAATTCTGGAACAAAAACTGTATAATTATCACTTTCAATTATATTAATTTTACTAATATCTTTATCATCACAATCACTATTAGAATATGTTTCAAGTGATATTGTATCACTCAAAGTAGATTTTTCTTTTGATTTATAAACTGGACCACCATCTTCATTATAAATAGCTGTTTCATCCACATTATCATTTTCACTACTACTAGAATATCGTTCAAAATTAATAATAGATTTTGAATCATCACTATCACTGCTATTATTTAAATCTTCACCAAAATAAACACTTTTATCATAAAAACTTAATATTCCATTATCTTCATCATTTTTATGAGTACTACTATCGTCAGATAACTTCTGAGTTAAATCATTAGAAAACATTGTAATAACTGTATCATCACTATTCTGCGATGTCGGTGATGTTTTCTGACTTTTACAAATATTAACAGTTAATACAGGTGACTCAATTTTACTACACAATAAACTAGAGTTAGAATCCAAATCTGTACTCATTTTTATTTGTTTTTTATTTTTAGATTCAACATTACAATCATCATCAAATGTTAACATTTTTCTAGCTTTAGAACCACAATCTTTCACTAAAATTTTTTCACAATAAATTGATCCAGAACTTTTAGAAACTGGTGATATTATTTCATCATTATTGTCATCATCATCAATATCATCAGAATAATTTTCATTATCACTTGAAACAAAAATTTCTTCATATTTTTTATTACCTTTATTAGATTTTGAGTTTAATTCACTTTGATCATTTTGTTTACTTATAACAGTAGAAGTGCTACTATCTGGTGGTGGTATGATCCTGGAATTAAGAAAAAAATAAAAGGTAAAAATAAAAATTTATGCATAGTATGTTGAAATTAATTTTTTATTATAAATGTACAATATTTATTACATGTAATAGGTTATATATATATATATATAAACAAACTATAATCATAATAGCTCATACACGAACAAATAATTATCAATATTCTTTGTACAAATATATAAATTAATCTATTTATATATTTAAATATATATTTTTAATATTAATGCAAAATAAATTTATTTGGTTCTTTATATATTATTCACTAAGTTAATTAACACAATAAATTTTTGTACTGCTTAAAAAATATTAGATACTTTCACATTAACTCATCTTACTCAAAACACACACACACACACACACGCACACACGTTTTGCTAATTTTAACTCGAGAACAGAATTTCTATAAATAGGAAATTTAATTAATTACATATTAATATAATAAATAAATAAATATATATATAATTAATTTAATTAATTATATATATTATATAATAGGTTTTCACAAAATACCTGGCACACATCATAAAAAACATTATTCTATAAATACAAGAATGTGGAGTGAAAATCATTCATCAAGTCTTTGTGATAAACAATCAGCTTTCCATTTTGAGTACTTTAAACTCGTACCATTTGGGATTCAATCAAAGTACCAGCTTTCTTTTTCAGATGCTCAGAATCTTACCAAATTTTTTACCATAATAATTATGATTTATTTTCAGTATTTTTACAAAATTTTCCATAACAATTGAATATCTATGGACAGCTTAAAAATAATAAAAACCACCAAACAGTAGCAATTCTGAACAATAATTATTCAAAAGAGTAAAAATTTTCCCTTTTTACTTGACAACTTAATTTATTTCAAAATTTAAAAAAATATATTTCAATTTGTTAATAAAGTACTAAACCAGAAAACAGTTATTATGTTATCTAATTGACTTTGGTTACGATGGTTAGAAGTCACATGATATAACAAACTACTGTCACTTCTATAAATGGCATATAATCATCTCAAGGATAATAAGCATTTTGTGTAAAGCAAACAAAAGGAAGAAAAGAAGAACAAAGTGGTTTCACATTGCCTTAAGCTAAATAATGGGTGCATCAGTTTGTCAAGCGCACCGAATTGCACATAATAGACATAATAAAAAAAATTAATGAGAATTTTTTAATTCTGCATAGTATATCTTCTTTGTGTTCATCTTCTTCAACATGTAACTGAAGCACTGACTACAATGTCTATCAATATTTTCAGACATATTGATAAGAAGTTAAAATTTGGCAGATGAATAATTAGGAAAAATACTTTATTGTATGTAGTAATTTATTTTGTTTGAAACTGATTAAACAAAAGAACTGTATTAAATTAAGTACGGTGAAGTAGTGAAATGTTAAAGCAGGATTCTGGCAAGGATGTTATGTTGACACCAAGGCTTTACGAGTGGTACAAACAGTTCAGATAGTGACTGTTAATAGTGTGTCGACAAACAGTACTATTTACCATTTTTACATTTAATGGAGACAATCCAAAGAAAATGATGACAAACATGGGCAAACAATCTTTTGATTTTAATTACAAATATGGACCAGCTCACACTTCACTATTAATTTGTGATTATTTAGCCAAAAATGATGCTGCAGCCTCCAGAAGCGGCACCCAGTGACCTTTTTTGTTCCTACAGATTAAAAATGCAAAGATTACAAATGCATCAAGGATTGGAAGAAATGCCGACATAAGTGTTTTATCTTTAGAAGGTGTGTTTTACTTTGAAGGGGACATAATCAATATACAGTAGTGAACAAATGACTTTATTATTCAGTGATACAGGTTTGGTTTTCAGATGAAGAAATAAAAAAATCATTGTTCTACCTTAGTGGAATCTATGCCAAAGAGGATTTAATGAGACAATTAAAAACAAAGGACACAAACTATTAAATCTGAGTAAGTTTGACTATTAAGCATTTTTTCTTTAGAAATAAAATTTTCTGTTAAAATACTATGCTTGAATTAATTTGTTCACCACTGTAGAAGAATAAGTAAATTCTTCATAAGTAAATTGTAGGTCATAATTTTTTCATTACACCTACATATTCAGTTACTTAACAGAAACCTTCACTGTGTTAACACAGGTACTGGCTGTATAATTAACATTATTTTCAAAGAAAGCAACTCTAGTGCCACTTGCATTTCACACCTTAGATGGGTTAAACATAAGAAAGCTAGTGTAAATTAAAAAAAAAAATGTACAAAATGATAACAAACCAGCAATGTAAAAATCATTTAGGAAAAAGTAATCCGAGCTAGAAATGTAGGTTTAATAAAGTTATCACTTATGTAAATATATGTAGTAAAATATTCATCACATATCTAACAAAATAATAAAGTACTTTTTTCAAAAATGTAATTTATCAAACCGTGGAAGCACTCTAAATGTATGAAAATGTAGTAGCAAATGAAAATTTGAAACAAAAAAATTCAGTAAAATTTTTAAATAAAAAAACGTTTTCGTATCTGTTTCTATTAAATTAGAAATTTCTAATAAATTCATAATTTATTTTTTGTTACCAAAAAGCCACTTTTTTTTTAAGAAAAATGTTTTTTTTTTGTAGATTTATTCATATATTCTTTTCTAGGGTAATTCAGTAACCAATCTAAAATTGAACAAATGACATTTATTAATTCCTTCAATTTGGTCAATCTCTAGCACCTTATATTTCTAATTGGAAATAATTTAATATATTAATAATTTACTAAAATTATGAAGTTGAATAAGCGCTGAACAGTTATTTAATGACTATGAAACATAAAAAAAGTGGACAAAACAAACTTGTCTAAAAAATTTTGTAAGACTAATGAATGTTATAAAAATAGAACCAATGAATAGATCAACTTAGTAATTATATATGAGTTAATTAAAATATAAATATTATTATTCATCATAATAATATTATTATTTAAGTGATATTATATATATTCTATTAATGTCATAACACTATTATTTACATATTTCAATTATTGTAAAGCAAAAATTATTTTTATCTAAATTCTTAATCTGAAATTTTCCTAATGAAATATATTCAACAGATTTATCTTATATTTATAAAATATATATTATATACATTTAAAAATTATTATTTAAACATGAACATAATTAATTCTGAATTTTAACAGATTTAATGATATATCTTTAACTGATTAAAAAATAATCAATATATATAGTATTTTAAATAGTAGTTAGTTTGTGTTTAATCATCCGACTCACGTTACAGAAAAATATCAGAATTACTGAAGATTCATACTAAAAGAGATTATGATGAAATAAACTGATAACACAAACAGGATTAACATTAATTCGTTGCTGACTAGACTGAATGATATTAATACTAATCTTCCAAGCTACTGTGATAATGTGGGTTATCAGTTAATGTGATTACCAAACTACCATGTGGAAATTATTTATTCATGTGATATGTATGAGAGTACAGAAATAAAGTTGAACACATTCTATTTAAATAGAGAAGCTATTTCCATCACAACTCTTAATGGGAATAGTAAAATGAATTTTATGATCCACACTTAATCCAATCGCTGGTAATGATGACAAGTTTACTATCTACCTCTAGAGTTTTTCATTCAAAGAAATATCATCACTAGTATAATCTTATTTTATGAAACACTTGATAGTATGTGAATTTCCTACATCATTCTTCTGTATTGGGTTTACTTTGTGGCATTTTTGTTTATATTTCTATGTTTAAGTATTGATTTTCTTTTAATAACTATATATTTTTTCCTGTATGCTTTTACCATACATTTTTGTTATTAGTTTTTACTTTTCTATTGTTTAAGTTATGAAAATGACAGAGGAAAAGAATATTTTTGTGGATGATTGTGTGAATCTTGAGAAGAACTAAAAAAAAAACTAAATTTTTCTCCTTTTAATAACGTAATACTCAACTAGCCAACTAGTCTGAATAATAAAGTTATTTACATTGTACTATTGGGATTGATTATTCAGGGCAAGACGCATAGAATTAAATTATATTTTATGGCCACATAATGATTAAAAATTTCTGAGTGGCTTAAAGCAAGTTGAGAAGCTCATAAAAAGAAGCCATGGCTGTAATGAAATTGTAATAGCTCATGCATTTTAAAAACTATTTTTTTTTCAACTGATTATCTTAAATATCCTTAAACCGTGGCAGCCTCATATCTATTTCCTTTATGATTAATAATCTTTTAAAAATATTTGTAAATTTAAAAACTTTTCTCTTAATTTTTAAAAAATATCTTCTAGTTAACTAATTTGGGTGAATCAATCTGAAAAATGTTGCACCAGAAACTCAAGATTGGTACACACATCTGCATAGATTAGCAAGGACTTTACATAAATTACTGCTGTAGGTTACATATTAAATTAAGAATCAGGAAATAAAAAGTATTGTATTCTCAATTATTTTTCAACACTACTGACATCAATTTCAACAGTTAATGTTTTCTCCAGGTACAACAGGTTTTTTTGCAATAATTTAAAAGCAATGACAAAATATTGTGAATTTGTTGATAAACATAATTTTTTTATTTTTAATCTGTTTTAATGGATTGAAAACTTGTTAATTTTGTGGGTTTCACATAAATTGCCTAAAACTTTGAAAAAACTGTTCAATGTTATTTGTAAATAAAAACTAACGATTAACAAACATCTGAATCAATCTGAATAACAATGAAAAAACAAAAGCTTCTTTACAGTTTGTAAGCAGAATTTTACATAAATATAAATAGGAAATATAATATCAAAGCATATTATCAAATTATAATATGATTATTTATGGGCCTAATTAAGACTGATGAAAAAATCTTACAAATAAAGTTATATTTGTAATCATTTTAGTCATATTTTGATTATATAAATATAATCATAATATAATATAATAGTCATATTTTTAGACTTATTTATAATTAGAATTAGGTTAATTTCAACTACATGAATATATTATGTATTGGTTTTTCAATTAAAAAAATTTTTTTAAATTTTACTTACATATTCAAATTAAATTTTACACATTCAAATCAGTTTGATTCAATTAATCTGTATAACTCAAATCACTGTATAAGAAAATAATTACAAAGATTTTATTTAAAAATTTACTCTGAAATATATCCTATTTACTGCAAAAATATTACAGAAGCCAGTAAATAATAAAATGCTTCCACTAACAAATGATTCCATAATAAAATTAATAACATTCATAGAAAAAATAAATTGTAAGATCATTTATTCCTCCTACGAAAAATTTCATTAACACCAGGTCAGGTATGAAGCACTAAAAATACAGTAACAATTTTTATAAATGGTAAAGCAAATGGATCAAGACAGAAAGAAATATAAAAATGTTACAATAGCAGGAATAAAAAGTAAATCAAAATGATATCAGAGCGAAAGAAAAATTGACAGAAAAAATTAATATCTAACAATACAGTAATAAATAAATAAATAAACATAAAATAATATAAAATAAATAGGAAAAGTCATATATATTTTTTTTTAAAAAAGGAAATAGTAAGCAATATGGATAAATATAAATGTTAAATATTATTGACAAATATAACAAAAATCCTAGTACAATCGAGTTTGTAAAACCTCCAACATTTAAATATAAATTGATAGTGATCTGAATCGGGGAATTTTATTAATAAGGAAAAATCCTAGGGAATGAAGTGTTTATATAAAAATTGTTTTTGTACTGTAACAAAGAGAAAAACAAAAAAATAAAAATTGAAAAGTAAAAAGGTTAGTATATCAAAAGACATTATGACAACATTAAACAGTATAAATTATTATAATACTGAAATAATAAAATATAGATGATAAAAATCCTTTAAGTTGCCAATTAGTGATAAATTGTAACGGATAGAAAGAGATTAAAAAATAAATACTGAAAATTATTATTATGGCAAGAAAAGATACTAACATGTACTTGGTTTCATCGTTTACCTCAAATAAAGTAGGATTTTGAGATACAAGGATGAAGAGAACATTAGATTTTAGATAACAGTAAATACTGACGAGATAAATCTCAAAATTCTGGAATTTTAACACGATCTAAGTTACTTCTATATACAAATAGATACATAAATTTACATTATTGCTAAAGTACTTTACATAAGCATTCATTTTACTTGAAATATTTAACACATTATTCAATATCAAATTTAATATCAACAGTCATAGAATTTATAGAAATATCTGAAAGATAATATATTAAAAGTAGTACAAAATAAGTTGTACAATAAACTAAATAATTACAAGTTTATTTCAATACATGGTATTCATACTTAGGATAAAAATAAATTTATATTTATTAATAAAATATACATTTTTTAATTTCTTACAATATCAACATGAAAATGAAGTAAGAAGAAAGCTACATTTATATATTCACATAAAATTAAAATTACAATAAAATAATACACACTAAAATATTATTACAACTTCATTTTTCCTATTAATAATAGTAAATTATTAAAATAATAGATTATGCACTATAATGTTTTGAGTACATAATATATTTTATGAAAAAAATATATAAAAGATCTGCAATATCTTTTTTATTTTTAAAGTAAAAAAATAAATCTGTACATTAATTCTACTTTTTTAATAGGATAAAATTAAGAATTCATATTTTCACTAAATAATCAAGACAATAAGTAAATAATAAATTACATTGTTGAGTAAGTTGACAGGATTGGAGCTATTCTTCAGTAAGAAGTATATAAAGTAGTGATTTCAAATTGTATATTAGTTATGTTATGATTACTACATACATGACTATTTGATGGTTTCATTTAATTTTCAATTAATTCTGAGATGGTTCTGTTAAACTCAAATGATCAAAATGCAAAATGAATTAATAACAAAGGAAATTTACATTTAATTAACAGCTACTTTGATTTACTAATCTTAAAAAAAAATTGCTTAAAATTTAAGGTTCCTCATAATGCAAGTCTTCAGTATTAACCAAAAACTGTTCACAAACAATGAGTTCACAGTGTGTGGCCAGCTATATTATAAAACTTAACTTAAAAAAAAAATCCATCAAATACAAACACAAAAAACATTGTATTATTGTACAGATGTATTCCTCATTCGTAAAAATAAACTTGTTTCAGTAAAACAAAGTGTTAAAATTATCATTTTAATAGCGTAAATTTAATATAAATGGGGGTATCAAAGAACATTATTCATTTATGAATTTTCAAATAATTCATTATTTGTTATATTATGCTGAACAAAGTCTAAGATCTTATTATTTAATGAGTTAATACGTACACAAGATTTATTGAAGGAAACTTATACAATTAAATTTAACATTTGCAATTTCATTGCATGTAGTCATCATTAATATGTATTTAGTTTCACTGAGATTTAATTTTTCATGCAAAACTAAAAGATACCAGTGCATTCATTAATAATAAATTAGTTTATTTAAAGCAAAAAAATAAGTTTTTGAAACTTTTACCTCTGTAATTAAAATAACAACAATCATGACTATTTCTATATTTTGAATGCTGAACCTCTCTTTTTGTGAAAGTCAACATCACTACTTATTAATAAGATCACATTAAGAAGCTAGGTGATTTTTATTAAGCATTTACATCAGGGCTTGCTTCACTCATTCGACCGTCTAGCAGTCGAGGGGGCAATTGCCTCCTGGACCCTCAACATGTTTGTATTCTCATGTTTGTCAGAATATTAAGTATTTTACAGAAATAATTTACGAAAAGAAATATTAGTGTGTAGAGAATGTTTTTCTGAACATTTTGGTGTTTTTATTTTTAAAATAGGCTTATGGAGTGAGTAGATATTGAATTTAAATGTGTTTAATAGAAATATAGTTTTGGGTTAGCCATATTGATAAGAAAGAGTTGGCTTGGGAACGCTGTCTTCATCGTTTTAGTCTTGTGTGTCTTTGTGTTAGTAGCCAGTCCAGCTGCTGCGCTATTGGTGCAGAGTGGACCACATGATGCGCTGGCCAGTTGCACGCAAACAACTCTTTCCCACTAAATAAAGAATCCTTTTTTTTTTACTTTTAAGTATTAACAAACAATTCCTTTCTTTTATTAATAAAATTAATAAACAATAATAAATAAATAAATCAACAAATATAAAATATAAATAAAAACAATCTACGCTTAAAAATTAAATAAAAAATAACCTGTAAATTAATTTGTAATGGACTGCTTCCAGCAGAGAAGAGTCGCCGTGCACCACCATTAGTCTGCTCTGCACCAATAGCAGCTAAAATAAAAATGTGAGCACGTAGGACAAGCAAACAAACCCAAGCACCATCCTTTTTTATGGGAAAGAGACCACCACTACTAACTAGTTCCCTCCTAAGCTAAATATTTTGTTGAAGAAACTGTCTTCTAATATCAAAGAGAACAAAAAAAATAATTTATGTAGATTATCATATACCAATAAAAAATAATACTGGACAGTATTATTATACACAGTAAAGAAAACAAGTGTAGTTTTTAAAAAATATTTTACAGATAAGATTAGCATTGTGGAATCGGTAGTGTGTATTATGTAATGTATGTGAAAGGAATCCCCACTGAAAGGTCATGTGATCCTTTATTGGTGCACAATCAGGAAAGATCAATTTTTATATAAAATTTGAGTAAAGTGTATTATGGTCAACAAAAATTGGTTAGCTGGTATTTTCTTTCTTTGAAGCAAAAACAGCAAGTAAATTAATTACTGATAGTGTTTGTGGCAACATCCTATGAAACAATATAAATTAATAATATAGTTCAGTGTTTCCCAACTGGTGTGCTGTGACGAGATAAATAAAATAAAAATTACTGTCAACTTAAAATAAATGAAATTGAATTAATTATTTTCATGCACGACAAATGGTGACACTGATCAGTTTGTTTCAATGAATTAATTATACTTGCATCTGGCAGATGACATTACAGACAATCCCTTGCAAACATATTCGAGATTTGATTCGGTACACTCGGTTCCTCACAAACATTCCTGAGACTTTGACAGAGCATATAAATGCAAACAAGTTCTCCTGCCACTCTTAGTTTACTTTTCATAGCGCCGATTCACAGTGTTTTGCTACGGATAAGTTCAACTCCAGGACAAAGTGAACAATCGGCTCCTACTGCTTGCTTTAGGCTGAACCTTACCAGTTTCTCTCAGACCATCAATTTCAAAACATAATGACAGAAATGAAGACAAAAGAAAAACATACCTGGACAGTTACTTAGAGAATGTATTTTTGTGTAATAAGAACTAGGAAAACACTCTCCCTGTGTGTGTGTAGTTTGTGGGGAAACAGCAACCAGGTAGGTCATGGTCCTAGCAAACTGAATCACCATCTTACAAAAAGCATCATAGTGTCACATAAAGGTTTGTCATATTTTTCACATGTACTAGAAAGTGAGAAGAAAACAGCTCAACAAATTGTTAAGATGGTAACCATAGCTGCCACTGCTCTTGAAGCATCATTTGAAGTAGTAGAATTGATAAAAAAGAAACCTTTATACTCTAGAAGAGTAAATCATTGGCCCTGCATGTAAAATTGTAACTAAAATAATACTTGACCAAGGAGCAGCTGATCAAGTTTCAAATGTTCCTCTCTCCAATAATACAATCAGCTGCAGATCATCTGAAATGTCTTTCAATATAAACTAACAAACAAGTTGTGGAAAAAATAAAATCTCATAAAAAATTTGCTTTTGCAAGTAGATGAGAATACTGATAGTGATGACAACAGCAACTCCTTGGGTTTATCAGATACATTGAAAATAAAGACATCAGTGAGCAGTTTCTTTTCTATAAACTACTGAAGACAACAACCACAGCCCATGATATTTTCATTTCTATTACTTCATATCTCAACAATCTTCATTTTTCAGGGAAAGACTGCTGCCAGGGCTCTCAATTAAAATCCATCCGTTATTATAACTCACTGTTTTTTATACAGAGGTATTAGTCATGAAAGCACATAATGAAGAGTTTACTGCAGTTATTAACAAAATTGTGAAAAAAGTGAACTACATCAAGCTTTGCTATTTCACTCACCTTTGAGATGGTTATTGTGAGGCCATGCATTGAACAAATTTCTCAAACTCAAAGAACAGGTGAAACCTTTTTTTTAAGAATGAAGATTTTATGAACTGTTACTAAGCGATTCTTGGTGTTTGGAACTATTGTATCTGAAAGATATGTTTCAAAAGCTGAATGAACTAAATGTTTCAATGCAGGGTCAACAGGAAACAATAATTTCCTCAATCAACAAAATTAAAGATTTTAAAAGAAAACTTGGTTCTTGGAGTTCTGCAGTTCAGAACTGTCAAACTTTCCATCTCCTTCTTATTAATCTGGCAGAAGACAAAGATCTCATTGGTGTTGACTTACCAAGGTGGCAAGATGCAATAGATATGTTCTTTCGATCTCTTTCCACTGAGAATCTCGACTGATTTTGCAGACAGTGCAGAGGAAATAGATTTCACAAATTATGAACAAGATGAATTCATTAATCTTGGCTCTGAATCCACACTCAAAGGTAAATTCACCAAGAATGAGGCATCAGTAACTGCTTTTTGGCTAGGACAAAGGAATATACTAACCAAATGAAAAAAGCAATGTACACACTTTTGCTCTTTCCAACATAAAATCTATATGAGCAAGTCTTCTCTGCTATGGCAACAATAAAATCCAAAGCAAGAAATATATTGCAAGACTATGAGGAAGATACGCATGTTTCATTGTCAACTGTAAGGCCTGATATCTAGTATTTGTGCTCTAAGCACCAGTCAGACTAATAATTAATTGAACAAACTGTTACTGAATTATTTTTATTCAGTTATTTGCATTATAGTAAACTGTATTCTATATGATGTATGTTACTTATCTTTCAACAAATGAATAAAATTAGTGCTGGAGTAAGTATTTATTTGAAAAATAATTTAACTTTCTCCTGGGAACATTAATTTAAAATTAAATTTTTTTTAAAATTCAATGAAGGGTGTCCCCCAAGTTTTTAATGTTATCCCCCAAGGGTGCCACGAACTTCAAAATATTGGGAAACACTGATATAGTTGTTGGAATAAATAAAAAAATAAACCATTTTTTTTGAGTGTGTCATTTTAAGGCTCAGCATTCATTTAAAAACAAAGTACAAAAATACAAAGAAAAATTTGTTCATAATCAAGAAATTCAATTATCACAGATTTTACAATTCATAATAATATTTAAATTGCAGGATTCTATATTTTATAAATAAGAAACAAATAAATAATGATAAACAATAACATTATTAATCTGAACAGTGGTTAATTTCTACCTTTCAAGAAAACACAGAAGAAAAGCAGATAAAAAGATCTGATAATTAAATTTTACAAATATCCAAGTAAGTAAGTATGGCCATTTTTTTTCATAACATAATAGAAATTAACAAATAATTAATAAAAAAGCAGTACCTTAATTTAAAAAAAAATCTTTCAAAGACATCAATTTCCTACTTTATATGCAGTTTATATTTAAAACCTCTTTCTGAACAAATATTTTTGAAGTAATACAAATCTGTTATTTAAAAAAAAAAAAATATCTTTTTATATTCTGAAACAGTAAAATTAATTAAAATTCTATAAATTTGGTATTTCACATGTGAAAAAGAAAAAAATGATAAATAATAATAATACAATAACTTAATTCATAAGTGTACAAGTTAATTTCATTCTGATTACTCTTATGTTTCCCTCAGACTTAAGAAATGATTAACAGAAAAAACAATTTTACAATATAATTCAAAATATTTTATTAAAGATACTTTTTTCCTATAGTATTAAATGTGTAGTACAATGGAATGTATATGCACATATTCCTTAAAAAAAATAGAAAATAAAAAAAATAAACATATTAAATTATGGTAAATAAAATACTCATTGTATCAAAATATGAACCTTAAAATCATTAATACAATTCAGAAGGAAAAATATTTACAAATGAAACAGATTACCAGAGGAAAAAATATGAAACATTATAAGAAATGAACTGAAGCAGAAGAAGGTTGAGAAACAACGTCATGATTGAGACATTAAACATGAAAAATATTTGGAAAGCAGAAAAAACAGAGAGATTTGAAAGCTTATTTATTATAAATGATCTGGCGGTAACTGGTATCCTACATGGCAGGAATGTATTTGAATGAGGGAGGAGAACTTCCTATTACATCCATTTCAACAGTTGGATTTTATCAATTTCTATTCATGTATGCTCCTTACTTTACTTTATGCATAAGCTGATGTGGGATATCCTTAACAAAGACAACCTAAAAAAGATTCATTATTTTCAAATTTCTATATTTATTCAGAAAAACACTAATGAGTTCATATACTGTCTGAATGAAAAACAGTAAAACAATAAACTGAAGAAAATATTATTTCCAAGGTTTCTGAATGAACATTTTTTAAATGTGATTCAATAAAATAAATTTAATCAGTTCTGAGAATACTGAATGCAATTTATAAATAATGATGTATAAACAGTACAGAACAGCTAAAATAAAGTGACGCGAGACATTATATTTCACATAACCTTAACTGATAAAAATGCCATGTTGTTATAATCTGGAATTGATTGGTCTTGTCATTTTCTTTTGACAGCAGTCAACATTGTGTATGTATATATAAATAAGACATTTTAGGCATATATTTCTTAAACTTTATTACTTTTTATTTCAATGGGGATTGTCCTATTTCTCACTTTTATTGTTCCTTCTATTTCCTGGAAAATACTTCAAGGCGAGTCATAGAACCTGAAGATTTTTAAAAAAACTAAGTTAGCGACTCAACATATAAACAAGAATCAAAATGACTGCTGTACACTATACATTTGTAATGCAAATTTATTTTAGAAACAGTGAGTGATTCAGTAGTGATTACACTTCAATCATTTTAATATATTAAATAAATATTTAATATTCCAGGTCACGGTGCCATTCCTAGTCGGAATGCAATAGAAGCTGTGTATAACAAATTTCCTAATTACTGTTTCTGCGATGAAAACAAACCACTAGAACCTATATGCACTCCATGAGAAATCCATCAAACAATGACAAGTCAGGCAGACAATGATGAGGAGCCCTCAGCATCTCTCATTTCATTTTTAAAATTGTCAGATTCCTGTGAACTCAATCTGTACTACTGTTCTCATTCTATTCAGACAATATGGGGGATTCTCTTTCTGATCTGGTTGTTGCAAAAAGGATCCAGCAGCCATAGTATCTCATTACCTTCCTTCATGTTGTATACCTTAAAAATTACAATATTTACTTACTTATTTTCATTTTTATAGATTGCATTATTATTTAATTATATTTGACAAGGAAATATGTAGATTACCAGGAATCAAATTATTATAATATATGCATTTAGCAACATTTATAGTAAACAGTATTTACAACAATTTTATAAAATCTAAACAAAGTATTAACAAATTGTATTAACAAGTTATTTAAATATTAAATTTTATATTACCGACAGTCTGTTCTTATACATAAAAAAATGTTCAAACATCGCGCTTTGTGCCAGTATCAGTAATTAATAATATTATAACATTGCAACATAAAAATTTGATGGGATAATACTAATAATTATAAATACAAATTTATTACAATTAAAAAAATTAAATGAACAAAATGCATAATAATACTTCTTACATATAGCGGAATAGTTCTTCATAATAATTTTAATAAAAATGATTAATTCTTAGTAATAAACTCTTTTTATAAAAATTAACTGAATATTAATAACTAATATATCTTCAGTAGTAACTTAATAACTTAATTGTATAGCTGATTTTGTACTGCCTACAGTATACTTGCTATAAATTTACATTCAATTTAATATTTATATAAATAATGATAATAAAAGAAAACTCACTGTTCATTATCACAAGCTGTTTTATCATCAGTGTAACACGGATGTTGTAAGTTACAAATATCACTGGTTTTCTGGTAGTTACCTGATTATAAATGAATATCATATTATTAAATGCATAAGGATGAAATCAAAATAATTTATTTAAATACAATAAATAATTAATAGCAGAATTCAGACCTCTTTGGTTTAAACTTACAGTAATCAAACATGATATGAAACAACATTGAAACAACTGATTTTATCAAAATCTGTTTTTACACAAACATTTTCTATAGAATTTTTAAATATAAAATTTTATTACAAAAAAGTAACTGAACAAAAAATGAAAAATCAAATTCAAAATAATGATGTTCTTAAAATAATCCCACAGCATTATTAAATTTCTTGTGCAATATATAAAACAAATATTGTAAACGCATTATGTGACAGATGGTTTAGGTAATCCTCAGATACAATTATCTTAAGTTTTACAGGTTAGATGACAGCCTTATTAGATTTCAGTTTCAGAATATGTTCTGGGATATTTGTTTACTAATGATTATAACTTTTGAGACATCTAAATGTTTTGCTTTATTGTCAGTATCTTTAACCTAATTTTAAATATAGCAAAGCAATGTAGTTAAATTATACTTTCATTTATGAAAATCAGATAAATACTAATGAAATGAAGAAGAAATTGCATCAAGCTTAGAAATAAAACATTAACATAAGTTTCAGAGCAAATGAATTCAAGATGAACAGAAAATAACATTTCAGTGCATATAATACTTATATAATTCAGTTTCTAAAAGAAGAAAAAGTAATTATTCATCCAGAAATTAAAAAAAAGATTAGAAATTCTTTCACAAAGTAGAAAGATTTCAATTTTAATTTTAGAAATAAACAGTAACATCAGATAAAATCTACGGTACTCCACATTTTATTTAAATTCTTTTGTTATAATTTTCAATGACATCAACTGATATGGTCGCTACATGCATACATTATGTGTCATAAATGTAATGGCTTTAGGAGACCTGACATAAATGACACATCATGGGCTTGCATATCAGCATGCAAAGTCTACTATTAAGTAGATAATACTAAGATTTTAAAAGCAGCAACTTCACTCTGTTCAACATGGGACTAGCTTACAGCAAACATCAATCCCTTGAGAACACACCTTTTATAAAGTGTCTAATTCTTCAAGAGCTATATACATGCTATAACCACAAGAAAATTGGGATAAATAGTATTAATACAATGTAACAAATTAGGAATGATTATATACCTTTTTATGCTTTGTAACAATTTGTATTCAGCAGAACTATGATTATTAGATAATTCAAAATTCTTAGTGTTCTACAGGGAATGATTTACTAAACGTGGCTTTGCATCTTTGCTATATACTTTTCAATTTATAGGATACTGCTTCAAACTGCTCAAAGTGCTTCATTTACTCCATAAACTTCACATTAAATTATGGTATTATCCAGGACCCTCTCTTTCATTTTCAACCTGTTTAATTATGTCCAATAAAAGCTTTATTTTATGCAAATAGAAAGCTACACCAGTAAACTACAATGTATCTTAGAATATCAGTATTAACACGTTCAGAGCTAATGACTTGATGCCTGCCTCATATTGAACTCCGCCAAAAGACTGATGACACATCAAATGTCTATAATATTTTATATTGCAGTTATTCGAGCTCAGGCAACTGGCTTCAATAATTGAAGTTGTGCCATCATCAGAAAGCTATTATTACCGTAATCCTTGATTATACACCATCCCAGTAATTTAAACATATTTTTCCTAAAAAGCTCATTTCATTCTTGCAATTTCCATATTTATTCGATTATTTAGCATTTATCTTTATTTTACATTAAAAAAAAATTAACCATGTTGATCAGATGTGGTTGCTTACTATTAAATCAAGAGAAAAGAAATTTCCCATTTAAGAGTAATCACTAGTTTCTTCCTATACAAAAAATTTTCCCTGCGTTCAATAAGTCATTGCATGAATGCCATGTAATAACATTCCTCATTCTTCCATCTTACTGATCTTCAATTACTATAAGTCCTTGTTACTCTACCTGACAACAAACTACTACTCAACAGCAGACTCCAAATCACATACCTGTGCTATGTGGATTAAATGACACATCCAGAAAACAAATCATTATTAGAAAATGCTGTCAGATGTGTTATGACAAAAAAATAAGGAAAGACACTACTTATTGTTAAGCATATCCAGAGAAACTGCTCTTTGTGTTACAAAAAGGTTTGCTGAATCTCACACATAACTCCACACCCACATTTAGAATTATGAACTTAAAAAGCATTCAATTTTTTTTATATATAAATTACACATTTTGAGAGCTATTGTAATGCTATTATTTATTTATTTTTGGTTTAATATACACCAATCTGTTAATAGTTTTACTATGTAAAATAATGAACTCTACAATACTGAAATTGAAACACATTAATACAGAAGAGATGAACAGCCATCATCTACTTTTTATGTTTAAAAAATATATCATTTTTAAAAAATGTATTTATAAATATATTTGTTTATTTAGCTTATTTTATTAATTACACTGTGAAGGTTACATGTGCTGTGTGCACATCCACACGCATATGCATATATACATAATAGATTAGAGTTAATCTACTACATTAATGTAATAATAATGTATTGGGTAATTACATTATAGATTTAGAAAATTTAGAAATTTTAACTTTCAAATATAAGATTTTATTTCATTTGGTGTTTTTATTAATTTATAAATCTGAAATATTTATAATCAATTTTTATTTAGCACATTAATTTTATTATTTCTTTGTACGTTAATGAAGAAATGAGACAGCTCTAGTATTGTCATTTTTTTTTTCATTTTACTTATTTATTATTATGCTATTAAAATATTTTGCTTCAAGCAAACCTAAAAAAATTACAATATAAATTAAGATATGGTATGGAGCTGAACTGTGAAAAAAATTAGTTCACCATAATTGTGATCATTAATGAGTCATGTATCATTGAAAAGAAAGGTGATGCATAAATGAATAATTTAAGTTTTTTATGGGCATATGGGCTCAGGCTTAGTGAATACATGTGTTTTCCTACACCATGCTGAATGTGCTCAAAAAAAAAGTTAACAGAACTCTTAGAATGTCTCTTGATCCTTATATCAGATTCAATCTTAATTTAATTTGAAATCAAGACAAAATGATCTAAGAATTGAAAGATATCACTCAGTTGACAAGCTCCATTCACTTACATAAAATGGTGATAACATTCAGTAATAAAATATAATGGATACAAAATTTACAAAAATGTCTTCAAATAGTTAATTGTCAAATAGATGATTACTGTTACTTTACTTGACAATAAAATAAGTAATAAAAACTAACATTTTTTTAACCGATTTATATTGTAACATATACATTGTTATCAGAATATGATAATGTAACAAAATTATTGTTAATTAATATACATTAATAAGTGATTAAAAATTGTACAATACTTTGAGAGTTGATTGTTGATATTATGTAAGCAAAAAACTATCTTACAAACTTATGATCAGAAATGATTTAGTCAAAGTGATGGCTGGTGAAATGAGTTTCTGATCCAATGGAAAAATGCTGCACTATAATTCTTAGAATCTAAATGGCACATTTTGAACTGAAAAATTGTATAAAATAGGACTCAGAACTGTATCAATGCTAACTGCTATTAAAACTGTTGTAAAATCCATAAAATAAAAATAAAAAACTTTGTTAATTGCCAATAAGCAAATAAAAATTTTATTAAATTCTGAAAAAAAATTATATTCGTGTGCACCAAAATGCACACAAAGTAAAATTTATTGTATGTTACTGTGGAAATGAATTAGTCTGGTTCTTTGTGTTTTTTTATACAGTGCCAAAAGTTAAGGAAAGTTTGACACTGGTTCTCAAGGAAAATGACTGCATGATCAAAAGATAGGTATTACAGTTTAGGCAGTTGCTTTTTGAGAATGCAAAAAAACTAGCAAATGGATGTCATAACATGAATGTTTTCCAACTAACTACTATTCATTACAACAATCAAAAAAATTAAAATAATTTAAAAGAAATGCTAATCTCAAGAAATTAAATTTTGACAGTATAAAAAAGAACAGTTGATAGATGCTGTTAAAATATTTCCAAAAGAATGATGTTAACTGAGTAGCCATAGAGTCCCTGAATGGTATTAGTGTAACATTTTCAGAATCTTATGCAAAAAATAAAAATATTTATGAACATAAAATGTTAGTTAAAAGATAGAAAGAGAACTGAGAATATTTTAATACTTACAATCATGAAGATGACCAGACTGTTCAGTATTAGAAAGTTTTGTCAAAGAAACTTGTAATTTTGTAAAAAGTTTATAATCTAACTCTTCCAAACTTTTATCATCACATATCACCATTGCTGATGATTTATCTTTATTACTGTTAGAGGATATTCTACAGGTAGACTCGATATTTTCTTTTTTTAATACTACCCAACATGGTTTTAATACATTAACATAACACTCAGGAAATATTTGTGGAATTTCTTTTTTATCAAAACTTGACTCACTTTTAATTTTACTTTTATTAATTTCATCATTTTTAATCCTTTCCATTTTTATAATCAGTGGTTTCAAATTAGCATTATCAACTTTAACTTCACTACAGTATTCCATTGTTTCTTTTGGTTTTGAACTGCTTGTAGGTATTATTACACTATCATCAAATGGAATATGCTTTATTTTGTTATCAACTTCAACTACTTCCTGCTGTTTAAAATTATCTGCCGCATCGATATCCATTGGAATAGATATCATATAATCAGTAGAACACGATGCTTTATTAATTTCTTCATTAACAACTTTTGTTTTTGATGATAAATGTGGTGACCTTTTAATTAATACATCTAATGGTTCATACCTTCTTTTTGGTGGCGTAATAGGAAAATTTCTGAGTGACCGTTTCCCACTTTTTGAAGACTGTTCTTTATATTTCAATGAATTTACCTTTACTACTAACTTTTTATGTTTATCCATTTCATTTAACGTAGTATTATCTTCGGCAGATGATGACGATGATGATGATGAAATATCGTCGATAGCACCATCTATACAAGGCACCAAGAATTTATTAGTGTCATTATACTTTTTGAAATTATTTCTTTCTTTATCCTTTTCATTAACATCGTTACTTATTCGTCTACGTTTAATTTCAAAACTACTGCTACTACTAGTCCTATTATTAGAAGAAATATTTAAATCATTACTTGTAACAATAGGTGATGATTGCTCAACATTAAAATTATTAAAATTTTTACTACAACTACTCTTATTACAATCATTTATATTATTATTGTTATTATTATTATTATTACTACATGTAGTTCCATATGAAGATTCACTATTTGTATTTTTATAAGGCACCGTAGTAATACTACTAGTTGATGATTTTCTTTTTAATAATTTTTTATCTTTATCTAAAAAAAAAATATCTGAAGGCACATTAATATTATTTTTCATATTACTATCACTAGTACTGTCATAATAATTATCATTAATTTTATTGACAACTACATGTAACTTTTCACGTATTTCAAGTTTACTGCTATCTTCTTTTGGTGCTTCAATTGAGAGAGAACATTTATTATTAACTGAAGGCATTTCATCAGATTTGTTTGATGTATTACAGCTACAATGTTTATTACTGAACATTTCATTGCAAATATGCTTACATGGATAAGATTCTACTCCTTGAATTAGACTATCACTCTTACACTTTAACATTTCTGATGACAGCAAATCATCTGAATTTTTTAACAAAACATTTTCTTTTACTTTAAAAAAAGCAGATGATGATGATGAAGAATTTGGCGGTAAAACACCTTCATTTTTCATTTCTTTATTAATTAAATCTGTCTTGGTCATCTTATTACATTCAATTTCTTTTTGTCCATCATTATAAATAACACCATAAAGATCACAAATTTCTTTAACATTTTTATGTTTGATATCTTCTACAAACACACGACAAGGATAAAATTTTAATTTTTTCTTATCTTTAATATTGTTTGATTTTAAACTCAATTTAACTCTACTTACTTCTTTACTTTTATTCTTTTTTTTATTTTTCAATGAACTGCTCTGAAATAATTGTTTTTTAACATTATTTACAGATTTTTTTAAGTTTTGTGATGATAAATTTACAATTTTATCACAAACCTTTTTCTTTGTTGAAATTTTATTTTTTGGCGATATAGTAGTTTTACTTGTTTTTGATTTTACAGGTGAGAATTTATTTTTTGTCTCTTTTTCACTTTTTTCTGAACATTTTTCACAGTTAACACTTCTACATATGTGAATATCTTCATCTAAATCACATATGATCTTCTTTTTACTATTTTTACCATTAGCATTATTATTAACTTTTTTATTAGATAATTTAAATATATTTTTCTTATCCTTTATAGGCGTCATAAAATTGGTTGATTTTTTGTTTTTGTTTGGTAATAATACATTTTTAATCTTATTTTTATTAATTTTTAATTCATTATCTTTAATATCAGAGGCACTGAAATTTTTCTCACCAGATTTTTTAATTTTATTACTTTTGTAATTTTGATTAGGTTTTTTATCCTTAATACTTTTAGTAACAAATACATCACTTTCTTCACTTCTTTTCTCAATATTATCATCATCATCATCTTCAATACACTTTGAACTCTGATTTTTATTGCCGCACTGCATTTCATTCTTTTCTTTAATTAAACAGATTTGTTTCCTAGAACAATTCCTTAATTTTTTATCTATTTCAATATCATTCCAATAAATTGGTTTAACAGTGGTTGAACATTCCCTTTCATGTAAAATTTTTTTCAAATCATCCAACTGTTTATAATACCTAGTAATCATATCTGTAGTAACATCTTCAACATTCTCAAATTTGCCAATAATTTTATGATCGATTACACACTTACGAATACGTTTCATTCTTTTTTTATATTTTAAAAGTACAGCATTTCCTCTAACAATAGGTGCCACATTATCAATTTTTTTCACAACAAAATTCATTTTTACATACCTTTTGGAGATTTTAAAAATATATGGTATAAGTTCTTTACCTTCAGGTAAATTATTTTTTGAGCACGATTCTTGAGTGTTAATTGTATACTCAGGGTCACTACACTCTTTAGAAATTTCATTTTTTCTGAAAACAACAAATAATCTAAAATGAAGTTATCTGTGAAAGAAAAATATTATATGTAACAGTTTTACTTCTTATCAGAAACCACAGAGTTGAGGTTCTGACATAAATACATTTTTTTTAAAGATAATCCTAGATGTTCTGTATTTTAATTTTAGGTTTCGTATTATTTCTGACTAACTTTAGATCTTATTATTTTTCATTGATTCTAATTTGTGAATTAGTTTTATCTCGGTGTAACTATATTAATAAGATAACTTTTTTGATAAAATATCACAACACCAGTTAACTTTTTTAGCAGTTCTGAACTAATTCACACTTAGTCAACCAGAAGCTAATTCACTTGTTTCATCAACATTTGTTTGGTTGATTATATAATAATCTATACTGATTATTATACATCCAAAAATTACACATAATTAAAAACATTTTTGACAAATGTCAACACAATTTCAAACCTATATTTTATTTTAGCTTTAAAAAATGTTTAAAAGTTAACTTGGGATAATGTTTAAGAGGTCAGAATATTCAATTTAGAATTCTAAATATTCAATCTTTAACCTTTTATTAATGCACCATTTGTAGTTAAGACATTAGTGACACCCACATACATACAAATTATTAACGTTATTGGTCCTTGTTTATACAAAAATAAGATTACCTCTGAATATCACTCGCTCATAATATATTGGACAGATTATAAATAAGCTCCCATACATTATTATGGTTTGACTTTATTTATTAACTAAACATAGAATCATAATCAAATTACTTAGTGATGTAAAGCAGCTTTATTTCAAATTGGCATTATATCATTTGATAAATTATACGATATTCTTTCTTCTAATTAATTCTAACAAAAAATAACATAACAAAGAAATGTTTCTTTCTGAAGTCATTTATGAATTTGAAGAGAGCACAGTTTTTAGGTTATAAAACATATTACTTTAGCATATAACCAGAAGGGAGGAGGAAAATTTAGGAAATAGAGGGGATAAGCAGTGAGAAATCTGTTTTAAATTTGTTTATCAAATATATAAAACAGATTGGTCTATCCATAATAAAATTTATATTTCATCAATGTCTAATCGGTTATGTAATTTATTTCATTTCTGCATGTTACATAATATATGAAAAGCTTGTTTAACATAGATCACAAAAACAGGAGGAAGCAAAAATGGATAAATAGATACAAATCTATTGGAAATAATGTGTAGTCAACCGAAAGTTGAGAAATATACACTAACATTTTAAACATTTTCTCAAAGGGTTAATAAACAAGTTCATTTTTAAAGTAAAACAATTTGATTACATTAATAATGCAAATTGTATGCATGATTTGCATTTTGAACTATAGTTACTACATTAATAATTCATACGTAATTTTAAAATAATAAATTATACTTTAATTTTAAATATTAGTAAAATTAAAATGTAATTTTATTAAATTAACTGCTTTAAATTTGTCATAATTCAAAGGCTTATTAATTTTAAAAGATGAGTAACTTTTAACTACGAGTACTAAATATGAAGATAATACAGAGTTTATATAAACTTAGACATTTAATTATTAAGTTAAAAGAAAGAGAAGTAAATTGTTTAGTACTGAACTGATGTTGTCAAAAAAAATTGGAACTTGAAAAAGCCTCTTACAGGAAGTAGAAAAAAATTTAACAGAATGGATTAACTACCAAATTAAGTCCAATTATTTTGTTCAACTCATATTCAGGCATTTATTTATTTATTTTTATAAAGGTATAATCAATAATAATTGGAGAAACAGCAGTTAGAAACTAGATAGAAGTATCTGTAAACTGAATGTATCGACAGATTTAAAAATGAGTCATATTACACAATATTAAAATACATGCTGAAGTTACAAGGGTGAATACTTCAACTGCTGAAGACTACCATAAGAAATTAGCTACAATAATAAATGAAGGTAAATATTATTTATTTAATATTATAACAGTACATTGAAGTAGGCTTTCTACAGTATTTACATTCCATTAGATCACTTTCTTACTGCAAGGAAGATGATTTTATATGTATATATAATTATATAATAGATTTTATATATATATAAAATACAGAGTGATTCAGGAGGAAAGAGAAATAATTTGGAAAATTGTTCTTGAGCTGAAATAAAGAGAATGTTCATCCAAATACAATTTTGGGATCTATTTTATCCTATTTCCCAGCTCAAATTACATACACAGCCACCAACTTTGCTCCTTAATTTGGGTCCTAAAAATTACAATAGGATTCTTTTTATTAGAAGAGTTGAAATCCGGGGGAAATCTTTCATTTTTATTTTACTTTATTCATTTTAAAACAAAGAATGAATCAATAATTTAAGAATTTCTGTATTTTATTGCACACATGAACAGGAAGGAATTGAATATAACAAAACAAAAAGCAGTGGTGGTATTCATAATAAAATGTTCTTCGAAATTATGTATATAAATTGCCAAAGTACAGGATGTTTTACCTATCTTACTGAAATAAATTTCAGATAGGAAAAGCAGGGAAAAAGATTATGTAATAATAAATATTTAATCAGAATTATTTTTCAAAAAATTAAAATGAATTGAGAATAACATATACTATACTTACTTTTCATCTGAGTTAGTAGAAACTGAGGCTTCATCTTCCACAGACTTTTCCTTGATATTTTCATCTTTATTAATTTCAGTTTCTAAGTTCTTAGTATCCAAACTTGCATTAATAGAATTTTTAACATCGTTATAAACCTCATAATCACTATTTTCAGCAAGTGAAGAAGAAATTCTTGGTATTGTATCGACCGAACTGCTACAAACACCATCATTAATACATGATAAAAGTAATTCAGATGTAGGATAAAGTACAGATTCTGAAGTAGAATCAGTAAATTCTAAATTAACTTCTTTATGTATTCTTGTACTGTCATTTAAACTATCTTCAGTATTTGCAACATTATCTTTTTCCTTTGCCCCACTAAAATATGGATTATATTTCTGTTTGCCATCAATAGAATCGATATTACTGGACCAACATGTTTGTGCAATATTTCTATTTGTGTACATAATATCATCTGAAGACGCTTCAACAACTGCTTGACTCATAAATGAAGGATCACCCATTAATACGCTATTAAATGCACTATTGATATTAATGGTAATATCGTTATCACTATCCCCAATAAATGAATCGGTACCTGTTCCATTACTATTTTCACAATCTATAATATTGTCTGGGAGCAATGTAATATCAGAATTAATATTATCCCTGAATATTTCATTTTGTAATTCTTCACTCATATTTTCCTGTTCTTGCGTCCAGAACTGATCATTTGTAGAATCTTGATCGAAAATGGTTTTTAAACCATCCAAACCATCATCATCATCATCTTCATCATTACTCATTTTTTTTAATTCTTGCTCATTAATGTTGTCATTAACAAAATGTTTATTTACTTCTTGCTCATTAATTGCAAGATCTTTATTTACTTCTTGCTCATTAATTACAAGATCTTTATTTACTTCTTGCTCATTAATTACAAGATCTTTATTTACTTCTTGCTCATTAACTACTAAGTTATTCTCATTAGATAATTCAGCTCCATCATTACTCCTACTAACTTTATTATTAATATTCTTTTGTTTGATATTATCAGTCAACAAATCGTCTGCAGCACCATCCACTTGCATGATTTTACAACCACCATCATCACAATCATTCCAAATTGTACCATCCCACACTTTACATTGCTCCCTGTAAAAAGATACAATATTTTAATAAAATGGGTTAAAAGTATTAAAAAAAAAACATTGTTAATATTATTTTAAAAATGTTATAGTTATTTAAAGACATGAGAGAATGGGTTAAAGTTATTAAAAAATGTTTTACCCGTTTTTTTGCTCCATAAAAAATAATTTATTATTATATAAATTATAAAGGAATAATTTCGTAAGTTGGTTAACATCAGTATAAATAAATATCACTAAGCACAAATCAGTATAAAAAAAATTCAGAGGGTTTTATCTTCCACAGACTTTTCCTTGATATTTTCATCTTTATTAATTTCAATTTCTAAGTTCTTAGTAATCTTGCAGTAATAGAATTTTTAAAATCATTATAAAACTCATAATCACCACTTTTGGCAAACGAAGAAAAAATTCTTGGTATTGTATTGATTGATTACAATATTATTATAATACATGACAAAAATAATTCAGATATAGAATACAGCAGAGATTCTATAGTAAAATCAGTAAATGCAATTACATTCACTGTTTTATAATTTTATCAATAATTCGTGAATAATAAGTATAAAATTATATATATAATACATAAATTAGAGTAACTGAAGACGGAAATACATTTTCGTCAAAATATATATTCATAAAGGCAAACACAAAAAAGTAAATATAATTTGTAATGTGACAAACCAAAGTTTTTATCCAGACAAGGGTTCTGGACTATTTTTGTTTTTCTGAAAAAGGGAGAGAAACAAGGAGAGAGTCCTGTTAAGTCATTCAGTTGGTTTTATTGTTTGTTTATATGATTATAGAATATGTCTTGATTGTTGTATGCAAAAGACTACCAAAATTATTGCAATAAACAAATTTTATTTAACATATTCAATTGATTTATATGTTTTACTAACAAATTATTATTTATTTAGCTGAATTGATTATTAATAAATTATTTAATAATAACAGTCATAATATATTATTACATGTACTAAACCATTTTTAAATTGGTGAATACTAATAGTGTCCATATTAAAAAAAATCAAAATCAGATTTTACATTTAATAAAATATATAATCTTGATTAATGATAAATAAAGCATAATAAATAATTAAACAAGAAATAACAGAATAGTATTTAAATAAATAAAACATAAAATAATTTTTTGTGGTCTATTTACCAAGCAAAGCTATTACTATTGAATTAGTTAAGTTTAATTAACCAAACTATCGGTTAGCTACTTGGCATATACCATACAGAACTTTCATTTACTTATGACAAGTACACAACCTTTTGACAAATATTTACATATACAATGTTTAGGTTGGAATGCATTCAAGAATTTATTGATATTACATCAATCAGAAGTTTTAATATTCTACGTAACAGATACAATTTTCCTAAGATTTATTTTTTATTTACAAATCACACCAAACCAATACAACCATTTATTCTTAATTTATAGGATGCACCCTGGTTAGAAAATATAATCTCATAGAGCTCATATTGATAAAAATAATTATTTGGATTTAATTGCTCAGGATATGTTAAAAAATAATAAATATCAATGGAATAATTTAAGTTCATAAAATTTGCAACCAAATTATATAAAGTTTATTCAGAAATGTTAAGCCTAAACCACTGCCTTCTTGTTTCTCTTTTTTTAAACATATAATTCATTTTAATGAATTTCAAAGAACAAAATTTACACACAGATTCCTTGATTTGGAATAAGTCATTAAGTACCCTAATGTTAACAAAAGGTAAATTTTCTCATGAATGAATGGATTAAACATTATATGAAACTTTTACTAGTTTCCTTGTACCTTTGTACACCTTCTGAAATGATTTTTTTTCTTTTCAAATTTTTTATGAATTTTTAGATCTTATACTAGAAGAAACTATAAATTTAAAACAGTTTTTGTATTCCAGTATTTTTAAAGAACACTCTTCCCTAATATCATTATTTCAGCATGTGTACTCACTGAGCTAAGCAAATTAAAAAAAAATTATCAAAATCTGTCCAGTAGTTCTTGAGAAAATGTTCCTTAAATGCAAACAAAATTCAGAAAATGGCAAAATTAAAAAAAAAAGTCATTACTTCAATACATTTCTGCATCAGAGGCTGATTCTTCCTCTGAATCTTCTTCCACTAGCTTTCTCTTGACTGCTGTCTGGCACTTCTTTTAAATTGTGAAACCTTTTTCTCTTTCAAGATCCAGTCTTTTCATAGCATCCACCATCCTATTTCTACACATCAAGCCACATTGCGACAACATTTCAGATTTAATTATGTTACCGTCGTTAAATGTTGATATAGCATCTTATACATCAAACATCAACATCCTGCGTGCAACAAAATCGTTTTTAGGAACTCTTGTCCACGTAACATTGTTCACACTTTCATTGACATTCTGTTTTCCCATGAGTACATTTTTTCAAGAGAGTATTGTCTGCCAGGTCTCTAAATATGGGCTTTATTACTTCTATGAATGCTCCAATAATACTATTTTTATGCTGGTTTTCTCCTCCAGTTATGAGCGCTTTGTTATATCTGCATCAGGAGGGCACAAACAATAAGCTGGTTTCTTCTCTGTTGACAGTTTATGAAAATAAATTGCTCAGACAGTTTTCTTCATGGCATTCACATCATTTAAATTTCTTATTTACCCATACTAAGTTTGTAACTGATCTACTAATCCATCTGTCAATCTATGCTTGCCACCTAAGGGTAAATTGTTAGAAAGTTTTCGGTCTTTTATATTTTTCTTTAGTTTCCAGAGTCTGGCACTATTTGCTTCTATACATGAACTACGCACTCAAGCTGTGATACAGCAACATTCCCATATGGCTTTGCTTCCAGTACAGATTTGAAGCTTTTGGTGTCACCATCCCCAAAATATCTTGCATAATGTACATATTTATCAACTGACTGGTAGAATAACTTGTTTACTCCAGCAATCTCCATACCTCTGCTACTCTCCTTATAATTAGCCTGGCAGGTATCATTATGATCACCACTTATACAAGTACTTATATTTGTAACTACTTTGATATCAATCACTTTACCAGTGTCAATACATGTACAACTACACCATTTAGGGATGAGTACCTGCTCCTCTGCCATGTTCCATCAAACACAGCAGATATATCCCTTTTACTTTGCCCTCAATTTATTTTCTACCACAGCTTCTTTTACAGCATTTTTCATAAATATTTCAGTAACATCTATAGTTGCTTGTCTCAAAAATTTGACATACACTACATTTTTCAGGGGGAAGGGGCACATTTGGAATGCCACATAGCATCTGACCTGCAGCTAGACCTTTACCTACCTTAACCCATACACTAATCTTTTTTATCAGTTGCACTGCAAACAGAATTTACTTCTTTAGAAGTATACAATTTCTCTGTAAAACCACAATGACTAAATAATATTTCTAACCGTGAAACTAAATCTACTTGGAAATCACCAGTCCTTATAGCTAAGCTGCTGACTTTACAGATTTTGTACAGAGAATAATGCACTTGAAAGTAATTCTAAATCAATTATTTCATTACAGTTGTTAGTAAGTGACAAATACTTTATCAAACTGTGAGACCGATAACTTTTTCAAAGAACTGGATGGTTGTTTTAACACATACAGTTGCTTCTAGATTAGCAATATTGGTAATGTTTATGTTGCTGTCATGTTTCTTCTTCCTGTAGTTTACTTGTTTTCTTAAAACCTTTGTTGCTAAATCTAGGCATTTTTATAATAAAACACAAAAAAAATAACACAACTTCAAACAATATTATAACCTCCAATGTAGTAAATACAAAACATACATAAACAAAGCATCATGTGTTTAGTTATCAATTTAACAATATCAATAGAATTAGCACAAAATATTGTACAAAATGATAAAAATAATGTGAAATTCTAATTAGTATTTCAAAAGTTACAGCTATGAGCTTTGGGAAAAAAGAAACAAAAGCAGACGCGGTACAGTAAATTTTTTTTATAGCACAGAATTGTAGTAACCCCATGATATATCAAAATATTCACAAAATTACACTGTTTCATATGACACAAAAATGTCTTTTTTTTTACTTTCTGGGTAATGAAGCACTAAATACTAAAAAGATATATCATATCTTGAATACAACCTCCATTTGTCAACAAACAAAAATTATGACTCAATTTTCTGCATATTTTCTAGAAAAGCTGGGGAAGGGTAAATCGAAGGATTGTAGTCTTTGTAAAATATGTTTCTACATATTTTTCAAGCACAAATGTTGGAGAAATTATAAAGGAATGTGAAACTGGTAAAATTATTTATAAGAAAAAAAAGAATGTATACTAGATTATGGGATTTGAAAAAGATAGCATTAAAAATTAACTTGATGATGATGAATAGGTGACTTAGTTTTGAATTTGAAGATTTTGTTAATAAACTTAAGTATATCAGTGAATCTACAAACATAACCAACAAAGTTACACTTTTAATCTTCATTAAATAAACTGGAATTGACCACATCAGATTTGACAAACAGATTAGAACAAAATGTCACCTTTCAACAAATTATTCTGATGAAAATGAAATGAAAATATTATTTCAAAAATAAGTAAGGATAATCAGAGATATTGAATAACTAAAAAAATTAAAGCCTAAGCACCTACAATATTTAGTTGCATCAGTTTACAACTAAATGAAGATTTTAAACTTTCTATAGTATAACATAAAACACACTCTGTGGTAAATAAGAATATACTTTTAACAAAATGAATCTATTACAAAGCTCAGCAGAATACAATCAATAATTCTGTTCAGTAAACGTTAGAACAAAGTAGCCTTATTTATTCTGATTCCATTAGGATTACTTGTAAACAATGTATTACTTCAGTGCACTTAAATGACCATCTTAGGAGAATTATCAAAATAATAATTACTGTAATCCTACCAGTGTTTTCCTCATAATTTTTTAACTTTCTCCCTTCCCAATCATATATTATATAACTTTACTTACTCTTCATTTTCAGTAGAGATGTCCTCATTAACAATTTCACTACCATCAGTTTTGTTATTTTTAGATTTCTGTAATTCCTCATCCAGTTCATCAATTTGTTCATGGTCATTATTGACTGGTACTAGTGATGGATGTAGTACACTACCTTCTTCAATATCATTATTATTAAAAGGCTGCTGACTACTATGTTTGGTAACAATCTGACTTCTGTCAACCTCACTAGCTTCATTTTGTTCTGCTAAGCTCTGCATCATCAATAAAAGTGAACAATCCTGTGTGCCTACTGGATAAGGGAAAAACTGATTTAAATAAATCAATATACATAAATAATGAAAAATAAACTACCATTAAAAGTAATTTAACATATGTTTTTTATTCCTAGAACATATTCAATCTTGAATAAATAATTTATATACATCAACTCAAAAAGAATAAATAATATTTTTTACAAAAAAAAAAATGATCACAGCTATTGCAACAGTTTGAATTTTTCTTAATATTGTACAAATTTAAATAAATTAAGTTTAGTATTTACAGTAAATATACACAATTCAGATATCATCAGAGTAATATAACAAAGTGAGTCTTGTAAATAAATACACTATAAAAAATAGAATGGTTTCTTAGTCAGGATTTCTGCAAGATCTTCAATAATGTTTGACAGTGACAGATAGAACATTCAGATAACATTTTTAACAAGCACAAAATAAAAAAAAGATTAGTACATTACATAAATATTAAAAATATAAATCAAACACAGAATGATGAACTATCAAATGATTTATTAACAAGACAATTCAACTTCAATTAACCCTTAAAAAATGCAGGCAAAACAGTTTCAAACAGCTGTGTCCACAGAAAGTTTTATGTTTTAACATAGCTTCATTCCCACACTGTATTTAGCTGTCAACTATCTGAAAATTATAAAAAAATTAAATCTATTTAGAAAAACCTTTTTTAATTGCAAAAAATTAATTGAAGTTGCAGTTTTAAAAAATATGTCTACACAGGAAAAATGAACAGGACATCAGAAATTCAGATATGTTTTTCATAGCTGTTACAATTTATGAGATATCAAGTGTCTTTATTGAAATGTAACATTCTGAATAGGCAAAGCTAAGTAAAACCCTATGAATATAAAACTGTTTTATACATAAAGAATTTACTCTTACAAATAAAATTTCTTGACAAAATAAGATTAGTTCCGGATAATTGTTTCTATATGAAAGTAAACTTTTTCATAGGGTTTCAACATTTTTATAAAATGATTTGTTAAAACCCTATGAAAATGTTTACTTTCATATAGAAATAACTGTAATCAAATTAATATAAAATAATTTTAATTTTTTTTTTTTTTTTTGGAAATGCATCATAAATTTTTGTCAGTTCAAAGTTGTTTTATTTAGAATAACCTCAAAAACCACTCAGAGAACTTTTCTGCCAACTGTAAAATTAGACCTATATAGTTAGTTAACACTAGATTTTAAGTTTATAAAACAGCCTATTTTGGCAAATATGAGATTATAACAAAAAATTAAGTCCACTTTTTAAATATTGTCACTGCAATGCTACAACTGCAATTCTATACATGAGTGCCAAGTTGCCTGATGTGTTAGGAAGGGACTAAGCTATTCTAATTCACTAGTCTAGTCTGTGCACTTCTTAGCGACTGGATCTTCTACCCAACATGTGTTTTATATATTCTATGATAAAAGGATGACATGTATGTCAAATACAATAAGTTACGTTCTGTACAGACTCAGACTGACTAATCCTCAGAAACTGATTAGATCCCTATCATTCTCTAAAAAAACTCGCCACAGTTATGGAAATTCATTAAGCTGAAAATTTCCTAACAGCAGTTTTTCTATTCTGCTTTCCACATATTAGTGCAATTCACTTGTATACAAATATATGTAATTTGTCAAGTTTTCTTAATATGCATTCTCTCTCTTTCTTTCTGCATATATGTAAAGATTTACTCACTCACAAAATATTTTCATGAAAATATAAGTAGTTTGCTATATACTTGAAAAATTTCATTTAATTAATAAATTGATTTTCTCTTAAACAATAATAGTTTAAATAATTTTAAATATTACTAATATAGTTATAATAATGTAAATCCTGCAACCTGACTTCATTTCTTTTCTATAAATTTTTGTTTGAAATAACTCTCTTTGCAAGTAATCATGGAAATGTTATAATTATTTTTTATTATGTGTTGTGTCCAAAAACATAGTTCCAAAAGATTTTTAACATTTTGCAAAGGAAATTATATTACTAATACAATTAAAATGTGATTAACATACAGTTTATTTCTTTGATACCAAAATCTCTGGCTGGAATATTTTTACTAATAAAAATATTATTTAAGGAAGTAATCTCATATGCTGAAGAGCGATAAAACCGTTTTCTTTAAAAGTAGGCTTTAAAAGGTCTTCTTACTGAAGGTATCAAGATTACAGTACTTTTTTCTGAATTGTCATAATACCAGAGTAGAAAGCAAAAAACTACGACAGAAATAGTAAAAAATTTTTTTTTTTTCAGGAACTGGATGCATGTATAAATAGTATCTTTGAAGAGAATAAAATTTTAATAATAATTAAAATATTACCAATATTTTTAAATAAAATAAATTGCTTTTGCCAACATTTCAACATATGCACAATTATGAGTTTCATAAAAATTATTGTTTCAGTTTCATCACAATACCTGCCAGGACAATCGGATTTCTTTTTTTATGAAATATGCTGAGGTAATATCTGAAATATCAGATATTAGCATTAGAAAAAAACTTCATAGTTTTACAAGCACTGTCAAAGGATAGATGTTACACATGAATGATCTTTCAAACATAAATTGATGGTAGCACAATCAGCAGATGACGCTTGAGGCATTTACAAGAACAGATTTTTTATGATGCGATACTTCCAGTGTTTTAAATATCACCCTCTATTTTGTTAATAAAATAATTTGGCGATTGTTTGAGGATTTATTATTTATTATAAATCAGAATTTGTAGTATTTTATTTTTTATTAAGGATAGTAAATTCAGTGTAATTTGCATTGATCCAAACACTAAAATGGTACCACTGTAATACAGTAATATTAAAAATTGTTTTGAAAATTCATATACACAATTTTTATCTGTTTGGTTAATAATAAATAATTAATGAAAAATTAATTTTATAAAATTCAAATTTTAATGCTGAAATTATCCAGTATTTTATAATACTTTTAATTATGCATTACAACAAGTGCATGATTTATGTTTTTTATGCACATGTATGAACAATGTTTTTTACATTTTATTGGTCTTTCTGACCCAACTGACAATAAATCATTATACAATTATAATCTACATCTTTTTAATAGACCATGGTTGTTACAAAGGTTGTCTTCTCTTTTTGCATATACGAATTTGCACTTACAAGTAAACAGAAGCATAAATCCATAGGTAGATATTAGAAAGTATTGTACACAGATTACATGGATAACTATATTCATTCAACCGACAAAAGCTATAGCAAAAACTTACTCATAGATTCATTAATAGCTGCTTGAGATAATGATAAAACAAGTTCTTCATTAACAATAGAATCTTCAAGTGCAGCAAGCCGCTGTGAAGATGTTTGTGCATCTGTAACATTACCATTTGCCAAATTCAAATTGACACTTTTTTGCATTAAAATACTATCAAGTTGAGATGCTTCTAAAAGTTTATCATTTTCCTGAGATTCAGCTGGGTAAGGTACATCTTTTGTGTTCTTTAACGATAAAGAATCCCCCAGAGAAGTTATCTAAACAAAAACAGGACTTTCATTAAGATATTATTCTTTATAATTCAATAACATTAATTATAACAAAATGAATGTGCAAAATGGCTTCAACAAAAATGACATGCTGATATGTGCAAATCAAGCAGATATGTACTATCATGTATTTATGTACATAAACGCATATTCATGTACAAATCAAATAATCTGCAAAATACCAAAGTCTAAATTATCATTAAAGTGCATAACGTCATAGAAGAATGAATTTGAATGTCCGTTAAATTACAACTTTTCATTTTCTTATTTCATATATGTAAATATATATTCTTCTTATATCTGTAAGATTCAAGGTTGGCTTTATAAAAAAGCACCTGAGCCCTAACATTTGTATAGCAACTGCATAAGAAAGAGAAATTTCAATAGGTATGCAAACAGGTGCCCCTTTCCAAATTACACAAACACCAAGGATGCAGCAACTCAGAAATCCGTATTACAGGATCTAGCAGCCTTCTAGCAAAATCCACAGCAGAAAAAACAAAATGAACAAGATAGAGAAAGTGATGATCTACCCATATAAAGGCTATGAAACAAGACAATCATGGTCTTCTAACCCAAATCATTCACGAAGTCTAGGTATTTTTACAAAGATTGGTGCACACCTAAAAAAATTCTCACTATAAGTTTAATCTTCAAAACTCCTTCAGCCCATTTTAAAAGTTGCAATACACACTTACACAGTATGAGGGTTCTTAGTGAATAATACATCAGAAATAGCTAAGTAAGAAAAATATGCATCTATTGTTACTTATAGAGTATTTTTTTAACACCAATTGGCAGAATTACAAAAATGAATATTTGGTTAAAATACTTAGGAATAGTAAATTAGAACCTACATTAACTGAGAAGTTTCTCTATTTTTAAAAATAAAATACTTAATGCTTTCATATTAATGAGAATACAGGTTGGAAAATAATAATTTTCTAGGGATCCCCAATCTCAATGATAACTAATTCTGTAATAATTGTATTATAATCTATAACAAATTACTTATGTGTAATTAAGGTTAGAAGTTAAATTTTCAGTAAATCAGAAGAATGGTAGTTGCTTGGCCTTTCATTTGATGTTTGATCTGGTTCCCAAAACAGGTACAGCAACTTCTCACACATTAAATATATGTAATGATTTTATTCATCTAAAATAGTAATTACTGATGGGTTCATTTAAATGATAGCTATAAACAATATATTGGCTGAATTTGAGCCTACAAATAATAGGAATGCAATACAAGCTATTAATGATAAAAATATATTTAATTATCAAACCAAAATAAGCACAGAAAACTACACAATTTTAACAGCAAAAAAATTTCTCAACAATATTTTCTTTTTCAGAATATAATGGGTCACAACAAACACAGTCCAATTATAATTTTGAAGTTGGTCTTGCCCAGTATCAGTTCATTCCTAACAGTACTTTTAAAATCATGGTCAAGTTTTTAAATGCACTTTAAACAATCTCTATTACACTTCCAATTAAAAGTCCAATTTAAAAGAGATACTTATTTTAAAGTTATTTGATTCAAATAAACTAGATTTAAACCATGGTACCAGTTTTGTACTTTTAGCTGAATTCAACAACACCTTTGTATCCAGTGTGTATTTTGGTTGGTAGGATTTACTGGTAACATCTCAAAACTGGCACCTCAATCTGGCAAGATCAACGACCAACCTGAGAGATACTGATATAAAAAAATAAAAATTAAAATCTAATTAATCTAATTTCTAGTATAAAAAATTACAAAGTTCACAATACATTTTTTTCTTTAAGAATTACCTTATCAATAGCTTCTTTCAATTTATCATTTAACATAATTTCACTGATAGTACACTGTACATTAGTCCTTGGTTGAGAATTCTGTGGTGTAATTTGTGATGTACCAAAATTATTTTTCCGTCTAGCTTTTTCTTCAGCCCATATACCAGCCAAACCAGGATTGGCAACAATATTATCTGTAAAAAGAAGCCAAAATTTATGTAAAAAAAATTAATTTCAAAAACCACTGTAACTATTAAACACGTGTGTTTGCTGCGCTATACTCATTTGCACTACTGTTTACATACACTTACAATTATTTTTTTGAACTGCTTACATATCCTAGTTTTTTTACCCTCTAAATTTACTATATTTCTTTAATTAATCCCTTGATACTTAATAATTTTAAATTATGCCCTACAATTATATATATATATAATTTAAAACTTTCTTTTATAACTCCTTAATTTCACTTATTTTGAATTGTATTGATTTAAAATTAAATCAAACAGCTTGTTATGAAAAAGGTAAAAATATATATTTGAATGTTTTCTGGGCATATAAATCAGAAAAAATTTCTACTACTGAAAAACATAGTAATCCTAAAAAAAGTGTATAGACACTATTAGGTATGAGTAAGAAATGGTACTCTCCTTTTCAACATAAACAAATAAAGATATAAAAAATTTTGAGTACAAAACCCTTGCAGTTATTTCTGTTCATAGTAATGTTAATTTTAAATTTCTTCAGCTATTTATTATTAATGCACAAATTATGAATAATTTAATCTACTCTTCTTTTTTACATGCAGATTACAAAGGATAATTTTATTTTCCAGTCTAATATAAGGTAACAAACATTTAATCTGAACGCAGGGAATTGTTTTTGTTAATTTCTGAGTTATGGTTGCATTGCTTGACTACATCCCCATTCATTAAGTTGTTTGTGCAATGTGAGGTTAATGTCCTTTGGTTATTTTCGTGTTGTAAATAGTGTTTTGTGAATGTATATTTCATTTTTTATTACAAAATCATATTTTTATTTTATGTGTCTTGAATATATAATGGAGGTTACTCCAAGAAAGCATTTGAAAATTGTTCTCTCTCTTTGAGCATACCAGAATGAGAAAGAGCTTCTGAGTGTGATGTTGGACTAGGAACAGTGAATGCTATTTTAAAACAATTTAAACTGGTTACTTTTTACCTCAAAGGAAAGGTAAATGTGGCCATAAAAGAAAAACTAGTCCAACACAGGGTCAGTTATTAGTGCGAAAAAGTAAACTTTATCCAAAATTATCTGCTATGGGCTTAAGTTGAGAATTAGCAGCCAGTGGAAGAGACAACAGCTGTTAGATGCAGACTTCTTATAGCTGGATGGAGAGCATATCATCTAGCTAAAAAGCAGCTTTTAACATTAGCAACTGTGCAAAAAAAAAAGCTCTTGAGGGCCAAGACATTTGCTAACTGGAGCAAAGAAGACTGAAAAAATGTTATATTTTCTGACAAGTCATATTTTACGCTCAGGGACAAAAAGGTTCCATACATTAGTATCACATGAAAATACATACCAGCTCATATCCAGCAATCAGTTAAACATCCCCCAGAAAAAAAATTTGCTGTTAATTCACATTTGAAGGTCCTTGTTCATTACTTCCAGTAGATTGTATGTTGAAAAGTGATAGATATATCAAGATTCTGAAGAAAAGGGTTGTGATACAACTTCCAAACAAATATCCCACAAGGCAATGAAGTGTTGCAACAAGGACATACCATATTGCCAAAAACATTTTAACAATTCCAATTGAAGAGTTTTGGGCCATAGTCAAAATATGACCCTCAAAAATGAATTGAACCATAAAAATTGACCTCATTTAAGCAAAAATATTAGTATGGTTTCATGATGAAGAAATAAAAAATATATACAATATACTTGTTGAATCAATGCCAAATTGTTACATGAAGTGGTAAGAGTAAAGGAGGACATATTAATTACTACATATTCTCAAATTGTACTGGTATGATTTTTTTTTTTCCTAAACCGTTAATTTTTATTAAATAGCATTGTGTTTGGATTAATTTGCACACTATTATATTCTTTTTATAGTTTAGAAGTATTACTTCTGAAAAATAAATATTATTTAAAATAAATATTATGTGAAGTTCAATCAACAAGAATAAATTTATAATTAACATAATGGTCAAGGTAATTTCAAGTTATTTTCACGCATTACAAATTCCCATTGTCCAGTACTCACATTTCCACTGATGCATTACAGGACACCGGTATCTTGTAAGATTTTATCTCTTCTAACATTATAAGACACTGATAAAATTATCTGTGAATTTTACATTCAAATGGTGCAGTACCCGTCACCTAGGTCCAGAATGAATTTAATCATTCTAACATCAGAATTTAGTCTTTAGCATTACTCAGTATGAAAAAATAAACAAGGATCATAGAAGAAAATACAATGGTCAAACTGAAGGAAAACTGAGGGTCAACTTGGACATCTCACCAAAGATGCTTGTGCAGGACATATGTAACCGGTACTGTTGGAATGCATTAACAGGAACATGGATATTTTTCTATGTCTATAAAAAGCTATAAATGAAATTTACTATAATACAGCACAAGTAACTGTAACAGCTATGTTGTAACAAAAAAATATTCATGCTAACCCCCACCAGAACTGATGCGAAATTTTATGGCAGACATAGCACTCAGTATGGTACCAATGTACATATATAAAAGTGGATATGGCAGTAAGCACATTAAAAGTTTATTTTTACTTTCACAACATTTTTCCAATTGTTTTATAACTGAAATAAAAGAATCAACCGACAATTATTTTTAGAATTAAAAATTTATAAGTGAATTAGTTCATAAATGAACTAAAAATTAATAAATAACAGCTAAAAAACAAAAACCAACAACTTTTACATAATATTAAGTCTTTTAAAACACCTGAAATCATTTAAATCAAAGTAATGAAACCTAAATAAAAATTTTAAATCATCAGTTTTCAAAATGACAAATATTAAGGTTATTAACAACTATTAAAATTAGTTGCTAACTAATTATGTACTTATTGCTTTAAACATGTTCTTCAACCCCAGATCTCAAAAGGCATCAATTTGTCAGCAAATGCAGTGTACTGTGTCACCCATTATCGTTTCTTTGTATCATTTCTTCATTTTTAATAGTCTCTTTACTTTACCTGATAGCCATCCCAATTCTACATAAAATAGCTACCCATCTCCATGGCGGAGTTGTATGAACTCCTCAAAAATTTGAAACAAAAAACTAAGACAAAATTGAACCTAAGGGTATCAGTTTTCCTACCAAAAAACATAAATTAAAACTTTTTTTTAACAGGATGACCAAGCAGCATTGATATTGTTAAAAAATAACGATCAGCAAAGTGTCATTACTATAATACAGCACAAGTAACTACAGATAATATAACACAAATTTTCAAAAAATGACTAAGAAATAAATAGATGAAATGTTTAAACAAGACAAACATATACATGAAAATCTTAACCTAAAGTTGACTCTGTACACATAAAACAAAACATTTAAATGTACAGTCAACCAGTACAAGTTCATTAACTTATAGCATTATAAAGTAAAATAATGATTTCACAAGTCATAAAAACATAACCTCATCATTTAATAAGTAATATAGTGACTTCAAAAGTAACTATACACTATAGTAACTATACTATGTTGAGAGATTGTTATTCTGTGTGCTGCAAGTAACGTTTTCTCCAAAGGCTGATGAACCTTCATTGTGTGCAATTTTCTTTCACAAGCCAGTCAGGCTAATGACCTTGACATGAGAAAGTTTGTCTGATTCTTTGTTGTTCATGGTATGCTGCAGGGATCTTGTGTTTCCACATGTGATCAGAACAATGCTAATTTTATAACAGCAAATTTTTCTTGTTGAAATACTACTTCCATGAGTTTGGTGAGTACACACAGGAATGAAAGACCAATTTTCCATTAGATTTCCTGGTACACTGGTTCTTAATCAACATAGTGTAAGAGTGATAACTGAGAAGTTCAGAGAGAAGGGATCATTGTAAGACTATGAGCAAAGTAATAGATTATCAGTACTTGAAGAAAAATTGCAAGAAATATCAGCTGCTATGCAACGTAGGCAGTTCTGATTTTTTTTCATATGCATCAACTGCTATGGTCATTAGCTTGAAATTTATAGTGTATTTAGGCAGTTCATAAGAAGCTCCAGTCTCATATCTTATAAAGTAAAAGTTTCTGGGCGCATATTGTGAAAAACAAATTGTGATGGTTTCAACAGTTTCTAGCACACAATTTTGATGACATTTTTGACTATCTTTTCTATACTAATGAGGAATGGTTCCATTCATTTAAGTCACGTTTATGGTCTGTAACAATCTACATGCCATAAATGAAATTCCTCCACATGAACAGAAGATTGGGATGTAGATTGCAATATCCAGAATATACAGTCCAATATTCTTTGCAGCAAAATTCAACTCATTGTAAAAATCATGTAATCGACAATGTAATTAATAATGCTTGAATTTAACAAGACAGCGGGGCCTTGCATACAGCCAGGCAGTTCATGAAGTTACTGTAAGAGGTTTTCAGAGAACGAATCAGTTCTGAGGGCTTGTGGCCATCTCATTCTCCAGACTTCAGTTCACTGGATTTTTACTTCTGGGATTATGGAAAAAGAAATGTTTATCAAAGAAACCTGCACACACCCAAGAAACTTCAAACTGCTACTCATGACTTCACAAAGCACATTTCACATGAACAATATAAGAACAAGAAGAAACAGAAATGCATGCAATTTGTCTGGATGTTCATGAGGACTATTTCCAACTACTCTAAGGTAAGTCAATGTTATATACTGTTATACTAGTGTATGACAGGTGTATAGTTACTTTTCAATTGTACTGTAATGACAATAATAATACTCTACCTACAACCATTAAATAATTCTTAATTTTAAGTTATACCAACAATACTTAATTTTCTGTTATGCTGACAATATTTAATTTTCTATATAATTTCATACCAATGCTCTCCAAAGTCAGATAAAAAACACAAAGTTTAAAAAAATAAATAATTTGATTACTATCTTTTTTAATACTGACACCAGTAGTTGAACTAATTATAACCACAAAATGTCTAAAATTTTTTACAACACACTTTATTAATTATTAAAATAAAAATAAAATCACTCAATACAAAAATAATTACCTGGTGTAGTTTTAATATTTAAAATATCACATGCTAGACCATCAGCTTCTATCTCACAATATGTAATACGCGGTGGTAACACTGGTTTGGTAGCATTTTTGTTTTCATCATCAATATTTAGAATTTTATCTATGAAACAAAGAAAGAAGGCAAATTATTTTTTTTCAAATATCCTTTCACTCTCATATAACAAGACAGTATTTTATAAAGACACGTCTTGACAGCTATTCTCTAATACAGAAAACTAACAAAATAAATCAACATTCCATGAAAATCAACTTTCAGATTAAATTAAACATATATTTTTATTTTTTTATTGCTCATCAGTTAATAAAACTAGTTGATGCATTTTCCTAACCTTTCTTTTATACATTTTCAATAATGAAACATTAAAATATCTTGCTATAAAATGCAATAATTGATATAAATGTTTTCAAGAATCTTTTTCAAACTCCAAAATTTATATTTGGTATTATAATTTTTTTAATACCAAATAAGTTACATATTATTTCATATGGCATAAAAAAAAGTTTCTATGAAAGGATAATAGAAATTAAGAAAGATTAAAAATTGTATAAATTATTTATTTCATTTTAATTCTAAAAAAAAGAAAAACAGTACAGAATTTAACTACAAGTAATTTGCATTGAATGTGAAAATATTAACACACTAATCTGAACTAATTAAAAATTAATCTAGTTAATATGGTTCAGCTATACAAATATAAAAAAATGTATAAATTCCTATAATTTTGATGTTAAAGTAAGCAGTATGTCTGAAAAAAGTTCCCGACTAAATTAAATAAAAATGCAGATTTAAAGATAAACAAATTTACTTGCATCAACCCTCTATATAGAACCCTTCTCTAGTTATACACTTATTGCTGCGCCAGTAGAGCCCGTCAAACAGTTTGCAGAAATCACTTTGTGGGATCACAACTGCCTCACTTTGTGCCTTCAACTGCTCAGTGCAAGTCCTTGGCCGAAATGTCACTGAAAAAGCGGCCTTTCATCTCCAACTTGAATTTTAGAAAAAAAATAGTCTGCCGGAGCTAAGTTGAGTGAATAGGGCGGGTGAGATAAGACGGTGATTTGATTTGAAAAATAATGTGTTAAAACTGTTGCCATGTGTGCCAAGACATTGTCGTGCAAGAAAGTCCAACTGCCCGAATCCTGACACTTGGACCGGATTCGAGAAATGCAATGCATCAGGTGTTTCATTACTTCCAAACAGAATTTAGAATTCATGGTTTGACCAGTTGGGAAAATTCATGATGAATCAGGCCTTTTGAGTCGAAGAATGCAATCAACATTGTTTTCATTCTTGTTTTTAGCTTTCATCTCCAGTTGCAATTGCTTGCAAAAAATTCAGGTCACTATTGGCAGTTTCAATGAAGTCTTGAGCGCAAGATGCACCTGCTTTTGTTCCTGGTCAAGAAGTGTGGAATGAAACAAGAGCACACCATTCAGTGGTTCATTTTTTCTATTAGAATTGTATGTAATGCGTCTTTACCAATGTTTAGCTCTTCTGCTATGGCCTGAAAGGTAAGATGAGGTTGTTCAAGCAGAAGCATGCACACTTATGCAACATTTTTGTCGTGAAACAGCTGTTGATGGCTTCCCACTTTGTTCATCATCATCATCCAAAAATTCTCTACCACTTTTAAACCGCCACCACCATGTGTATTTTGTAGTACAAGATGCAGCTTCATCACTGAATGCTTGCTGTATCATACAATAAGTTTTAACGAAAGATTTTTGAAGTCAAATCAAAATTTTATCATGCTTCTCTGTTCCATGTCGTAAGCTTGCAGAAGGTCATATAAACACAATGAACGTGGCCAACTATAACTCGAGACCAGTGACGAAATATGATGAAATTTTTTACACACACTCATCAGACATCATGGTACATCGTTCCTTGGTTGTCCGAGATATGGCGCTACTTGTATCGACTACAGAAATTTAATTTAGGAACTTTTTAGACCTACTGTGTATTATTTGATGTTTGTTTTTAGAATACACCTTTCATTTTTCCATTGTTCAATCTTCTAAAAAAATCTATTAAAACTATCTGGCTTCATTTCACCAATAAACTTATGACTGTTACTTAATAAGTTTATTGTTATTTAAAACTTGATAAAAGTTAATTTTTTATTAATTTTTTTGATATACAAAGTATCATTAAATTTATTATAATGTAAAATATAAAAATTATTAATCTATAAACAAATTCTTGTTTGAAGTCCCATTACACATATAATAGTCCTAAATGAAAATACAAGGTTTCCAATACCTAGACCTTGTTTTTTGCAATAACATGTACTACTGATATAAAATAACTTTGGTTGCAAATGAACTTCAATGTCAGGAAGTCAAGAACTGAAAAGACATCTTTTAATTTGTGACTATTCTTCTACTTTTTAATGTGGGGTTTATTCTTTATCTTTAATATGATATTGGCAAACAATAAAATAAAGGGGATCTGTGATGTGAGTAGATTACCCACTCTGCTGTGAGTAGATTTGAATTGTTTTATTACATAATTAAACCTTCCTAAAGTAGAAACTAGAACATCAAAAGGATTTTTCCTTTGGTAGGTTTTAACTTTAAAGACAAACTGTTTTATAAAAACAAAATTGTAAAAAAAACTACATATCAATGTAGTCTAATTAGTTTATTAAAAGAAATCATCGGTTAAAATGAAATAAAAATGTTTTAAAAAATTTTTCAATAAATAAGAAAATAAACTACCATCTCGTCTAATCAGCAGTTAAATTAACCATTGTACTCCGCAAAAGATTTTGATGGTAGGAATTAAAGCAAATTTATAACCATGAATTTTTTCAATGTATCATATTTTCAACCGTGATAAATGGTTTGTTTTTACAGTTGATACTGTGCATCAATATCAATGACCTCATCAAAAATTTCATTCTATATTGATCATTTTTCCAAAATTTAAAGCCAACCAGCTGATAATTTGAATTATTTTCCCCCTAAAGTTTCACATTTTATAAAGCTTGGGTTTGTTGTTAGAATAGTTTTCTCTTTTATTCATGCACTTACAAAATATTAAATACAAAATTTAATAACAATTAAATTATAAATAGAAAAATACAATTCCAATCTACTGAAACCTTTAGAATAATTAATAGAAACTAACATTGAGTTAACAATTGAAAACTTTACAATTCACTTTATTCAAGTATTACGTATTCACTTTAACTGTTTACAGAAGAACTACCATACAATTTATGAATGAATAGAATACCACCTTTCACTCCTGTTTACAAATAATTAATCAAACAGCTTCTTGTTTTCAACCACTGTCCAAAATGGAGTAATACTTGTGACGCACTCTTAACTCGTTTTACCATAATTGCTTTTATCTCACAATGAACTTAACTCAAACTTGTAACTGTCCTCTGTTGGTACCTGGCAATATTTATATTTCCTGATCTGCAGAACCAGTACCTGACCCGTCCTTTTGATTTTTCAAGTGCAATAATTTTCATTGTCTGCACCTTCTATGCTTTTCTATAAGTCCTTTTCTAGAAAGAATCCCTTTGTCATTTCTTCTAGATTCTTCTTTCTTCATTTTCTCTCTCTTTTTCTTCCTGGAAGTTTCTCTACAATATTGCCATTACAATATTATTTTTCACTTAGTTGGCAACATATATTCCAGGTACTTTATAAAATAAGAAAGCACTAAAATAATAATAAAAAATTAAATAAACAAATTCAAAACATGAAAACAGCTTTTACATGTGTATTTGATAAATTATTTTAAAAAATTCATCACTATTATAAATCGCACACAAGAAGATATTTAAGTAAACAGTTATAGTAGTATTTAAATATAATAAAGTACAAGCCTACTATTAAACACCATAATCATATCCATTTTAATTACATCAACTACCTCAACACACATCATGCAACACAAAAACTTCATTATACACTAACAGCAAAAACAAGAAAAACATTTTTGCAACAAATATAACACAACTTACAGCAGGTTTTTTTCTAAGGAAATTCACCACTGTAATTCCTTCCAAGACAATATTCCATTGCCAGATTTAAAAGCCAGAAATAACCTACTTTATACAGAGTTTACTCATTTTATATTCCTAAAATGATGCATAATCTACTTATGTAAAATACTATACCTAGCAACCCTAAAGAAAGTAATTTCCTACAAACAAAACATAAGTTTTCTTTATTACCACTGTTATTAAAATATTTTCTTTTATTTCTATTTTCTGTTTCTGTATTGATAAGACTCCCTCCCTCTTTATTCAAGGCCTTACACATTGCACAGTGATCAGTGTATAGATTTTCACTTTGAAGAGTCACCCTCTTTATTGACAAGCCATTATAAGATAGTTTTGATCTTCATTTGTATAGAAATGTGCTTGCATGCAAGGAAAGTTACATTTAAGTTATTGCAGTCATTCTGAAGGATGAAAGAAATGAATTTTTATTATACATCACACTTTTTATTAGTTGAAATCATATGAAAATTGGTATCTCCACTGAGCTGAAATATTATACAAATGATTATATCGATTAATATTTAGACTTGGTGATGATAAAGATAGCACTTGCATAAATTAATTTAATTTACAGGAACAATGCCCAACAAAAAATTCATATATTTCATTTATCAGAATGGTACAAGTAGAGTTATAACTATCCTGATGCAGTAATAAGTAATATAAAATTTAAAACCAACATACAGAAAAAGAACCAAAAACTTTCCTTTTTTTACACTATTTTGATTAAACATACAATGAAATAACACTATGCTCATCAGTAATGTTATAAATTAAAAACATTACCCAACAAACAGCTTTAAACAATTACCTGGTGAGTGTAAGCTGTCTTCTCTGAAAAGAACAGTGTTCAATTCTATAAAACTCATTCCATACAGGTTATAATCTATAAAAAACTGAAGTATAAATGGCACATGAGCTTCATGACACTGATACACCTTATTACAAACAGCTCCATTCTGCAAATAAATAGTAATAAGAGCTTTTAAAAACAACAAAAGACATTTTCATAAAATCATAATAAAATTCATATATTGAGGTACGTAAGCTTGCTGATATTGTAAATGTTTTGACAGACCTTGTCTGCGACATTTTACACGAAACAAAAGTTAGGCTGCAATATTTTTTGCAGTTACAAAAGTTTCAATAACAGTAAAAAAAAAAACCCACTAATTTTATTTTTAAAACTAGCAGGACTTTTATAAACATAATAGAACTTTTATTCACTAAAGCAAATTTTATACTTAAAATAAAAGTTTTAAGTGTCATAAAATATTAACGCTGTTAGTATACTATCAGGAGTTCAATGTGCTATATTAAATATATCAGTGGCAAAATCATCTCTGTAAGTAGTGAATTAAATATTTTGCATCAGAAAATTCAAATTATGTAAGATTCTAAACCTATTGACCTAAATTACATGGCTTTACTTGAGAATTTAAATTACATTTGGATGAAGTTAACCTTACCAATTAATTGTTGGCATTTCATGAAGTTGACTGGCTTTTTATTTCATCGACTTGGTTAACACACACAATTATAATTATTGAGTTAATAAAACTTCAAAAAATTATATAAATACTTTCATATGTGATACTTTCAATGTGAGACCACACGTTTCAATTATTATCAGCTTTTCTGATTCTATAATATATAAACTAGAATTTAAAAAATAGTTCTATAAGAATTTTACCTGTAAAAGGTCTGCAGCTCTTTTAATTATTAATGGATTATAAAAATATATCTTAAAATACTGATGTAACTTTTCATGGTAACCATAAAACGGTCTGAAAAAAAAGAACGATATAGATTACCAAATGATGGGAAATTAAAACAAAAATATATCAATGAAATGTAAAACAGCTTGATTCTATTTCACAAAGTATAACTTAAGAAAGTGTACTTAAGTGTAGTCTTGTACAGTCTCAATTCGACCATTCCCGAGATGTGTGGTTAGTTGAAACCCAGCCACCAAAGAACACCAGTATCTCAATCTAGTATTCAAATCCATATAAAAGTAACTAGGACTTGAATGCTGGAACTCTCAACTTCCAATCAGCTGATTTGGGCACACACGTTCACCACTAGACCAACCCAGTGGGTAAACAGAAATATCTCAAAAGGGATAAATCTCAAAATTTCACAGAACCAACTTTAAATGTATAGATACAACATTCAAGTTTTCTTAAGACTTAATAATATTGTTACCAAAAACAGAGTAAGTTAGAGTAAGAGTAAGTTTTTGTATAAAATATTTTTTTAAATTTTAATTTTAAATTATATTACATTTTTTTTAGTTTAATTCAATTTAACTTCTTTTTATTTAATTTTATTATTTGAAGTTACTAAATTTAGTAATTTTCAAAATCCAAACTTTATCCCACCTCATTTTGGGTGGACATCACAGCAGCTATTTATTTATACATTTTTCTTGTCTTAAAAAGACATTTAAAATGATTTATCACACAAAGGGTGTTACCATTTAAAATGTTTGAGTTACAACCCCTAGGCCATCCCCCAATAAGGGGTTGAAATACTGTTTCTCATGAAAAGGGGAAGTAGCTGACTGAAACCTTATTCTATTTGGAACGGTTTTAAAGTTGTTAACGGGTTTCCATATTTTTGACTCGCTCTGTATATGCATGATTAGAACAGATTTTAATAATGACAACTACTGCATAAAAAATTATACTGAATTTGATTTTAGATTTTAATATTATAAGATTGATGACAAGTACATAAAATGGATTTTTAACCTGCTTTGGTAATTTCATGATCTCAATATTTTACAATGGAAAGAACTTTAATAAAGTTAACAAATTAAATCAGAGTAGGTTCTTTTTTTTAAGAAAGCTATTAAGGCCATGTGCCACTCTTCCTTATTCATCCATACTTTTGTAATTCTACGACAGAATATTCTCCTACTTTCATTGTAATCTTTATTTTACAATGAAAATTTAAGACATTTTATTAAATGAAACAATAAAAACTATTTTGAAATTCTTAAAATGTTGAAAATTTGTTTATAACTACTTTTGTTCTTATTGGAATAAATAAGAAGAATTAAGTTTAATTTTACATTTTAATTATATTAACTTCATTAACAACAGACAATAGTGTATAGGTTTTATAAATTGTTTAAACTGCTCTATCTTCTTACAATACTATACGTTCATTCATTAATTTTTGTTAAAACAGACTCGCTTTTCCATGATTTTGTACAAAGTAAAATGGACACAAACTAAAATACGTCATTCTACCTTTTTTTCTACGGAACATAAAGATGGCATGAAAATAAAATGGATCTTAGCAAATGAATCTAATAATCCAGTACATAATTAGCTGTAAAGAAGAAAACAAACTTTCAAATTATGAAAAGTGGTGCTGTAAAATACAACATATTCTGTTAAGAATTACTGTTCAACCAACGATGTGGTTATGTAGCTAGATCTCTTCTAAAATCACAGTCACAAATAAATAAAACAAGTAAAAGGTAGAAAGGCGAAGAACAAAGGTTTTTAAAATGTAACATTACAAAAAAGTGTTGAAAATAAAATGAATGAGATAAAATTAAAAATTAATATTTTTAATTTTAGTTTTAATCCCTTAATGTTATAAACAGTACATAACTGATGGTTATCTCTTGTACTAACAAGTATGACCATTTTCATATTTCATATGTGTATTTGTTTATACAGAAATTTGCTGTGAGGTATGCTTTAGAATTATGTGATGCATTCTGTTCTTTCGGCGTTAGGTTGGTTGCCCTGTAGATAGTTTCAATTGCTGATGAGACTATGGATCATGTATGTGATTCGTTCACTGCCAGTCTTGGAAAGTCAATTAGGCGGCTAGTAATGAAATCTGAATTCCTTGTTCCACATTGTTCTTGTTCAGGAGTTCAAAGTCCTTGTTCGTGACATTGTTTATAAGCAGCTCTGTTTGCAAGCATACAAGTTACAACTCCATCACATTAAACAAATGATCGCCACTTACGCTATCAGTTTGCTGCAAAGGTTAAGCACAGTGTTGAAAATAATCCAAATTATACAGATACGTTATTTAGTGATGAAGTAACCTTTCATACATGTGGGAAATTTAACAGACACAACTGTCAAATTTGGGGTACTGAAAACCCTCATACAGCAATTAAAAATGAAAGTGCAAACCTAATGTCAACTTCTGGTAAGGATTGCACAAGCATGCCATCATCAGTTGTTTTTTTTCACATGAAGCCCTCTATACCTGGACATATGTAGTACCTTGACATGCCTGAGAACTTTGTTTCTCAGATTCCAGTAGGCTTTGTTTCCAACATGATGGTGCTCCACCACACTTTGATTGAGATGTTATCACGTTTTTGAACAACACTTTCCTCGAATGTTGGATGAGATGAGGAGGGATCTCCAACTGCACATCTCCAAATATTACACTGCTTTGGACTTTTTTTTGCTTAGGGATTTATTAAAAGTTGCGTGTATCATAGAAAAGTTAGAGTTAGATAATTTAAAACAGAAAATTGTTGAAGCTGTTGGGTCTAATAACGCCACAGATGCCCTTAAACTCCTGGCAAGAGTTAGATTATTATCATCTGCTTAGCTAAAAATTATGTACACGTTGAACTTTACTAATGTACATTTTAAAAACTTGGCTATATTAACTTGTTCTCTTAATATATGCTGTTACTTTACTATCTTTATCTTACATTCTGTGTATAATGCCACACAAAAGGAAAAAAGAAAGAAAAACAATCAGCATATTAAGGTACATTTCTTACAAGGTTTGAGCTAAAAGGTTAACTTGAGGCAAGAAACTCTTTGTTACAGTTTCTGCACAAAACAAAGTAATGTTTACATATCATAACCATCCTAATTCTGCATGACTTTTGAAGCATAAATAGCATTTAATTTGAAAACCATCAATTTTTAATTTATGATTATAGTTGCTGATTTGTTTGTACATATAAAAGTAAACATAATTTTGAAGAAAAAACATATACTGATTAACTAGTAAAAAAATTTTATTTATAAAATAAAAATACACCATTTGCAAAATGTTATGCAATAATATTTTCCAAAAACTTGTCTGACCACAATATAATATTTTTCATTTCAACCTCACTTTCGTCTGGATTCTAGATGCATATGGATTATTCAGAACTCATGTCCATCAAAATCAGACTAATGCTTATGTATGTATAAGATTTTTAGATTAAAAAGCAATGGATAATATTCGAGGTGAATATAAAATACTTTTTTAAACTTAAAAGATACATGTTTGTTACCATAGATCATTGAAGGGGGATGGGCAAAAAAATTTTATAATGATTTGAAAGTTCATTGATGTAAAAAACATAGATGCAAAAAACTCCCATTAACTTCTTTTCTGAAATATGACAACTAAAAAAAAAATAAAAAAAAAAAATATATATATATATTTTTTTTTTATAGCATGATGAACATTAAATACAAGTTTTTGGTCATTTTTGATCTTGATAAAGACTTTCAACATTGTTAATAAAATGTTTTAGCATACTTTATTAAAGTGCTTGAATAAAGATTTGAAATTTTATTTCAGCAAAACAGACCTCCACCCCTTTTTCCAATTTTTACAAAAATGTAATACTTTCTTTCCCTCTAATACCTGTCTACCAAGTTTGAAAAGAATCAGTCAATGGGATACAGAGTTATAAAACCAAATACAGGTGAACATACATATAAACATATGTCTGACAAAAATAAATTTTTGTACTTGGTAGCATTAGAGTAAATATTTTTTTTTTGCAATTTATAATTTTCTTAAATCTATTCTTTTTGTTAATAATTATTTTTTAAGGTCTTCTAAACACAAAACTTAAAAGAAAAGACCAACTTTCTTTTCTTTTTTTTACCATCTATATATATATATATATATATATATATATATATATAATCTTACGATATATCCCTATAGCCAGGAAAGTAAAAACCTGCTTGCAGTAAAATACAGTGCAACCATGTATTCTATTTATATTATTTATTTATCAATGGAAGTCAAGAAAGTAAAATAAAACTAAAAAAATTTACACAAAGTAACTTAAATTAATAAATACTGAAGTAAAATTTTGTTATTTCTTTGTGCTTGCTGTAATTTGGAATCTCGAGTTAAGATCATCTGATGTGACCGTAACTGTAATAGGTTTTATTTTTCTATTATATGACGATCTTATCAAAACATTTTGCACTAAAAATGAGCTTTATTTCAATAGTTATGCAGAAATCATCCAACTCATAAGAAGTATGTGAATTTTTTAATTCTGTCATCTTTTACTTTTTTTTTTTGAAGTCTAATAAAAATATCCAAACTATAATAAAACTGTATTGCTACCTGTAAAGTTTTAAATAGATGTTTATACACTTCAATAAGCTAACTGAGAGAATTTCTCAGTTTGAACTTCACTTGGACAACATGCTTTCCGTTTCCATAACTCCAGCCATTTATCTATTAAATAGCTAATCTATTAATTGGTAAAATGCAGACAGAGGTTCTTAAGTTTGTTTAACAAATTACATATCATGAGTAAGTTATTTAACATAGTGGGGTTTTATCTTACAAAATTAATATTTTAAACCTTTATACAAAATTGTACCATATACTCTTATTACTTTTACATTTATGTTGGATTACATATATTTAAAATATAAATAACTAAAACAAAATGAAAAACCCACCTTCCTGCAACATGTACAATTTTATACACATGATTTCTTGTAGAGTTAGAAGTACCAAGAGATATATTCAGTGCTTTATCAAGACTAGCTGCTAACTGGTACATTGACTGGCCAGATGAGATTTCACCATCATACGGCACATATATGTAGGGAAATACACCATGAATATGTAAACAAGCTTTTTTTCCTACAAACAAAAAACATGTAATAATATTAAATTTAGCTGCATACATATTACTTAATTTAAAAAAATCACTACAAAACCTGTAATGAACAATAAATTGTCAGCAACTTATATTTCAATCTAGTTTCTAAAAAGCATATCACACAACAAAAAATAAAACTAATTTATATAGGGTTGTTTCATTATTATATGAACTGCAACAAAATGTGAATGTGACAATTCATAAATAAATCAAAATTACACAGGCAGAATTTAAACAATTTATTAAGGCATAATTGACGATGTAATTCATACCTATCACATTGAATAGCATTCATTAACTGCATAAAATTACTTTACTCATCATATGAATGCTGACATTAAGCTTTTTTAAAAGAGAAGTCTGCACTGATTTCAGTATCAGTTACAAACTGCATGACAGACTAAATAAAAATGAACATTTACAAGGGACACAGACTATTTCATATAAAAATGAATATTTATTTTTAAAATCACACCCACACATATAAAGCCCTGACCCCAGAACACATTCTGAGACCAATAACAAATAAAAATCCTAAATTAATAATTCCAACATCACCACCTGACACATAATTCATAATTCATTACAAATTTAATTCAAACATCAGATTTACAGTTTCCCTCTTTTTCATAGACAACAAAACAGAGTACTCAAAAAAATGTTACTACATAATATCACTATATTTAAAAAAAAAGCAATCAATGATTAAAAGATAAATCTTACCATCATCAGTGGAACCAAATATTCTTAAAACTGGCACTTGTTTTATGGAGCATCCTCTAAAATCGGAGTAAGTAACATCTAGTCCAGATATAGGTGTACTCATATAATGATCAACAGTCACTATGCGAAGAGAAACCATCTTAATAGTTAGTACTTCATACCCTACATGAAACACATGAAAAAAAAAATATGTACAACCTACAATAACAAGATATACTTATTATCATCAATTTTTTTAACTAAAAATGCAAAAAATAACCTGCGTGTGAAAACATTATTTAAATTCCATGCACTTTAAAGCATTTTTAGTCTGACGATACACTTAAGAGATATTTGCAATAAATTTTACAAAGGCAGAAACGAAGGGGAGTAACTGGTACAAAATTAACGCTAATATTACACAAATCAAATCAATAAATACAAAAAAACAACAACGCAAAATGTTAATTCCTCAAAAATTAAAATAAAACTACAGTAAAATTGCAAAAACATTTTAAATACACAACAATATTAATCAATCACAAGTTTGTTTACCATCGTAATCAGATACACCTACTGCAATGGCGAATGTTTTCAATCGGTGACGAATAATTGCACATATAATGAACTAATACACTAAATTATAAAACTATAACACCTACAGAAAATCGTACTTTCCGTAATTCGGTAACGATGTAATACTCAAAATAAACCCAAAAACTGCAGCGTTTTGTATGCATCGACACGTCCCTGAACGTATTACTCCTCCATGACAGAAACTGAACTAATACACTATCACTTCAGAGATAATCTGGCAATGAATGGTATATAAATTTCGATATGTAAGAAATTCAACTCTTTCAAAAATAATTACATCAAATCACAGCACTTATAACAATTCACTTAAAACACTTGCGTCACACGGCACAACTTATTGCGCCCTTTTTCTGCATGATGGGGGCATACTTGAATATTTCTGTTACATCAGCTGATCCCGGCACAATATATTATCCTCATAACAAAAATTTAATTGACCAAGTCTAGGTCTTAATTATAAAGTATTCAAATAAACAAAAAAATTAAATCTAAATTAAAAAACTAAATTTTTTTGGTGCATTTTGTTAAAGAAAAACATTTATCTTGTGTTGTTTATTTATTAAATAGTAACTTTTTATGAAATAAATAACTGTGGGTACCACTTTATATTACGAAATATGTTCATTTCAGCATGGTAGATATCAAAACAATATTTTCCTCTACTACACTTAATTTTTTATTATTATTGATGATGAAGAAGGCAGTGGAATGATAACGCCAACAACTAACCCATATCGAATCAGATTTCGAAATTGCTTCCCGCCCAATGTAGTTCTGAGTTTTATTCTCTAGAAAGCGTTAGCAATCGATGAAAGTATTGTACTGTTTTGGTAAATAGTCCGATGTACCTTTTAGACCTTGATATTGAGCAAAATTCTTTGTAGGGTGAACAGTATACCGTCCATAAATAAAACAAAATAAATATATTACTCGCCCTATAAGAGAAAGACACAGCAGGGACTTTGGTCCAGTTTCTGCGATTAGTTAGAATATAAATAAATCTCCCGCTATCCTAGCGTTCTGTTCTGGAGTGAACGTAAACTGTTGCACAATAATTATGCTCCAAAATTTTGACCAGACTGGTCGAAAATCAATAGTTTCTTATTTTACAATGTAAAAGTGAAAAAGCTACTACTACCGCTTTACCCATTCACTAAACAAACTTGATATTACCCAATATTTCTGAAATAATTGTCTGTTAAAATAAGAGTAAATTTATGAAAAATATTTCTTAAGAAACATTCAAATTCGCTTTATTTTTTGTTTATAGAATTTTTAAACATTAATTTTGACCAACTGATTTTTTGATAAAACTCGCATCTTGTAGCATAAACACAATTTTTTTGCAAATAGGGTATACGTGCATATTTTAAGCAAATACATTACATAATTTCTAAGTTAATATAAGATTCTTGCAAAAGTTGTATTCAGATCAGTTCAGCTATTCTTGTATGATTTGTGAACAGACACAATTTGAGCATTTTATCTTCTCTATCCTCCTCTGGATCCGTACATCAAAAACATCGATCTTATCTTTTTCCCATCCATCCGTGTTGATTTTATGGTCTTTTTGTGTAATCATTTATATTTTTATATACTCAATTCACTGGAGAAAATATAACTTCATATTAAGTGCTTTTATATATTACATTAACAAAGTTTCAGCCTTGTGCGAAGGGTTTCAATATTTAATCAGAAAAAATGGTTGCTTCCACTAACATGTGGGCAAAATAGGTGAACTTTGTCATCCACTTTATACTGAGTAAATACAGGCTGAAATAAATTTTTAGGACATGAGAAATTTTCTATAATTAAATTTAGTGAATATTTCACAGCTTTAATAAGCAGGTACAACTGCCATAAGCTTCTTATCTCATTTATATAAAAACTCCTTTATCTTTAAAATATCAAGGCACCTTTCCCTAAGCCTGTATCACATACTCTCTAATACAAATCTAACAACCTCTTAATTCTCCTTGTATTCAGCATTTATGAATATTCCCAATTAATTTCTGTCTTTCCATAATTGAGAAATGGCTAGCTGGTAATAACAATTTCTACACGTTTTCGATGTCATACTTTCATTAATTTTTCTTTTCTGTCATGTATTTAGGCTTCCACCTGTTACATCATCCTACTCTGAATTGATCTTGTCATCTATTCCTTGGGCGGCCCACTTCTCTCACCCTTATTAGACGATAATCATAAAAAGTTGTGGGCATCTTTGATTCCGCCACTCACTGTACAAGGTTCAACCAATGCCTAAGATATTCTTATTCAGTTCATATAGACCAATAGTTCAAGAAATAAGGACTTTTTTTGTCTATGGATTAAAATGACTTAAAATAGTAGTAATACTTGTATTGATTGTAAATAACTCATGGTGTAAAGCATTGTGGAAGACAACTTATTGTAGTGAGTAAAGTTGGAAAATTTTCAAGGTTGGTAATCATAAGTAGAGGGTGTTGTTATTACACTATATAAGTAATGGCGGAAAGCTGAGTGGAAGATAAATAGCCGGTGGAAAGCTATTATCTACTAATATTGGGAAAATTTATACCACAAAATCCACCAACACCAACTCTTATGTGCAACATATATAAGCGTGCAGGCTCGTATGCAAGAAGGCGGGGAAAAAAATCAGTAATTTCCCTTTAAAAGTCTGAATTGAAAGTGACTGAAACACAGCGCAGTTTCCTAACAACCTCAGTGATTGAAAAATGAAAGATAATTGAAAAAAGATGGGTAAAAAGTAAATAAATATGAATAATGTATAATACACATTACAACATAAGCAACAACATTACGCCTCTATTTTTTTTTTTTACTTTCTGGGCTAATCAAACAGTATTTTCAATTCAAAAAAATTATTTTACTTTTTTAATATAATTTAAACAACCAATTAATTTTTATAATCTCATTGAAACAAAATTAATTTAAATTTTTTTTTTATTTACAAAATATAACTGCTATTAGATGAAAACATCTCACTTATTTTATACAATTTTACAATTATTATAAAATATTTGTGACAAGTAGTATTGTGTACTACCTGCCACTGATATTAAGAAACTCATTTCTGCTGCTTGTAATGTTGATTTGTGTGCAGCAATCATTGTCAATGTTTCATTACCAAAAAGGCAAGAAGGAACTGACATTACTCTGTACAATTTCTAAGAGTATTTTTCCTCACCTTATTTCTCAAGGTTCTCTTATGATACCATTTAAATGATTAAAATCTCAATTTTATTACATATATCTATTTCTCCAAAATAAGATATCCTAAAAATTTTAAATTGTTGACCTTGGATTTGTCCAAAGAGATGTATAAATTTTTTTGCTACCTTTGACAGTTTAAATAAAGCCTTCTGTGCTACATCTTCATTATCCAAAATTAAACTTGATCATCTGCATACAGCATCGTCGGGATATTTTTGGTCTCCATACCATATCCATAAAAATGTATTGCGATACCCATTCTCTAAGAAGTTCATCCATATATACATTAAACAATATAGGTGATGTATTATAAATATGATTTGTAATCACAGTCATACTTCTATTCCTATCACACATATTTTTTAATTATTATATAAATTCCTAACTACCTAATTAAATGTATTGGAAGACCATGATACTTTATCAAAACTTTTCTCATAATCTAGATATAATGTGTTTCTCTATTATATTCTCTGTTTTTCTTATCAACTGTTTTAAATTAAAAATCTTATCTGCATAGGATTTACCATTCTAAAACTTGTTTGCTCCTCCAGCAACAAAGTATAAATTATAATTTATACTATTCTAATTATATAACTCTTATTATAACTGTAATTATCTTCGAATAAAGTTTATGAACTACATTCAGCACACTAAAATTGTGATAATTATTTCAGATTGATCCACTCCTTTTTAAATACTGGATGTAATAAACAAATGTCCATTCATCAGGTACAATTGCTCAATTCCAGCAAAAACTGATCATTAATTAATCTACAAGACCAAATTTGTAACTTTTTTCTACAGATCTGATCTGCCCATTACTAATACTACTATTACTAGCTAAATGTACTTACTGGTCTGATAGTTCTAGCAAGTTTCATTATTACTATTAATTTGGCACACCTCCTTATAAGCCAGTAATAGAGAATTATCTTGTGTTAGGGTAAGTGCCAAAGGACGTAAAGTTATTCTTCAAATTCTACACTGTTACATCAATCAATATTTCAACTCTTAATTAATATTAAAGTTGTGTGGGCATAATGTTTAGGATCAGACTTTGTAACTTTTCTCCAAAATAATAACTTTAACAAAAGTCTGATTGAAGTATGGTATGAGGTGCACATGGATATATCTGGAACAAATAGGAGAAATTTGTCTGGTGAATGAATCTAAACAAATTTCACAGCTTCAATTATCATCAAATCACACCTCACTACATCACATCTAGAGTTGTAACTTAGGACCTAGTCCCACCACAGGTGACCTCTTGACAGTCAACCATGAAAGGTCTTTTAAGGAATACTCCACCGGTTGAACCAAGCAACACCAATGTTCAGAGAAGACAGAATTTTAGTGTCATAGGCCGCCACTTAGAAGATAACATGTGATCGAAAGCGTTGGAATGCCCCAACACTATACATACAACAAGAAAAATACAAAGTCCAAAATCAAACTGAAGCAAATCACACACACAATGTAAACTCGCTCATGCAGACTGGTAAATTAAAAATAACTGACCTAATGGGCCAACACAAAATTCTCATCATGGGACCACAGTAAATAAGAAACATCGACCAAGACACCATGTAATCTCAAGGATATAGGCTCTACAAAAGATTTACCAGAGTACACCTGGGAAGAGAGTGATGAAAAATGTCCCACATTCTGGAACAGGCTTTTTAGTCAGTCTCAAAATAATAAACTCCTTACAAGAATTCTTAAACACTCACTCTAAAAGCATCTAATAAAATCTACACTATAATAAACATCCATGCACCCATTAATAATAATAATAACTCTCCAAAAGGTTCTGGGATCTACTCCACCTGAATATAACATCCTCATAAACCATGTTAAACAATTAATTGGATACTTCAGTGCTCAACTAGGCAAAGAAAGAAGATATCAATATTATTGGAAAATGGTCCTCCCAAAAGAAAACAAACATAAATGGACAGAGACTTGTTGATCTCTGCAGAAACCACAACATATCTCAAAATCCACATATTTCAAGAGAAAACCTCAAAACCTGGAAATATTCTGACTATACTAAAGGAGAATGGCAACTAGACCGTATTTTCATGGACAATTACGACAAGGTATATAACATAAAAGTCCTCCTGCGAGTAGACACAAGCTCTGATCACTATGTAGTCAAAATTAAAATTACTCTCCAAAGAAAGCAACATAACCAAGACACTAAAAAAAAAAAAAAAAAAAATACATCCTACCCAGTTAATCAAGAATCAAAATATTACCTAAAAAATAACAAACAAGGATACACTTGAAGTTCTAGTCAACAACCTAAACAAATCTCAGAAGAATTAGCTCCAATAAAACCCCATAAAAAAACATCATGGTGTAACAGCAAACAAGACGAAACAGTGGAGAAAAGACATCGAGCATCGCTATTCATCAATCCCAAAAATCCGAAACATCTTTCCAAAATCTAATAAAAGAAAGAATGAAAACTGCCCAAACCCTAAGGAGAATAAAAGACAACACCATAAACACCCTGAAAAGTCAATAGAAGAATTCAATAAAACACAGTCGAGAGACTACTACAAAAATCAGCTCCAAAAATACGAATTCCCAACCCTACTAATAAAGAATGAAAACAGTAAACTGGCCCATAACAATAAATAAAACATGAAAATCCTATCTAAATATTTCAACAAACTCCTAAATTGTGAAGAACTGACAGAACTCCTAAACTTCAACACCAACAACCCCATAACATCACCAGAAGACATCAACTGTACAACAATAAAAGAAGTCTACCAAGAACTGGGCGAGATGAAGAATTACAAAGCACCAGGAGAAGATCACTTTTGTAGAGATCTGGAAACATATAGCAAGATCAATAAAAATTACCCTTCATCAACAACTGGATCAAAGAATTTCCAAACACTGGACGACAGTCCTCAATCAACTGCTACACAAAAAAGGGGACAAAACAAACCCTAAAAATTACAGGGGAATCTCATTCCTAGACATACATATAAAATTCTTTCAAGAATCATCCTCAACAGAATCAGTTCACTACTCGAGAAAGAACTAGAAGGATACCAAGGAGGTTTCAGATCCTGGAGGAGCTGTCCAGACCAGATCATGAGTCTCAAGTTAATAATGGATTACAACAGAAAAAGAAACAGAGACATGGTGATAACATTTGTCGGCTTCAAGAAAGCTTGTGACTGCATCCACAGAGAATCCCTACTAAAAATTCTATGACAGCTCGGACTTCATACCAAATTAACAAACATGATTAAATTGACCCTCACAAATGACTATGTCAAAGGTAAAATTCAGAGACGAGCTCTCTGAACCATTTAAGATCAAAACAGGACTGCACCAAGGTGATGGGTTCTCACTGCTGTTATTTGGCTGCGCTCTAGAAATGCCAATGAGGGAATGGCTAAAAAAATGCCCCCCAAAATAAAAACAGATTGAAAAATCAAAACAAATTGTCTTGGTTTCGCCAATGACTTGGCACTGCTAGCAAATTACTTTGATGAAGCTAAATCACAGATAGAACTTTACAACATTACAAATAAAATGGCCTCAAAATTTCACTTGAAAAGACAGAAATTATGCCCCAAAAAACAACACAATTAAAAGAAGTAAACATAAACGTTAATAATATCAAAGTAGTAACCTAATGTAAATACCTGTGAAGAAATAATAACAACCTAATGAAAAAAAACCTTGATTCAAACTAGCTAAAGCTCAAAAATTAACTTGGTACACCTATGATAGAAATGCCTATCAATAAATGCAAAAATAAAACACTACAACACAGTTACAAAACCAGAAGCCACTTATGCAGAAGAAACACACACTTCCACATGAACGAGCAATCAAAGGCAGACTCCAGAAAATCGAAAGAACCTGCATCAATAGAGTACTAGAAAGACAGGCAGTGATGGATTGTGGTCAAGTCGTGTATAAAGAGTTAGAACCTATTACTGATACCATGCATAAGAGGAGACTAGGATTCTTTGGACACATCATGAGGATGCAAGATTCAAGTCTTCTTAAACAGCTAGTACAATATAATCTTGACTTGAAAAACACCAAGACAGGATGCAGATGGATCAGATAAATAAGAAAGGATCTGAAGGAAATTGGCTTTACACCACAGATAAGATAAAATTAAACAAAAAAATCAACAATAAAAACACTCGCTTCGCTCACAAGAAAAAACTCCCAACATGTACATTTTCAATACTAGAAAGGGAACAAAAATTGAAACTTATGAAAAACTACTGGGAGGACCACAAGGCCCAAACAGTCCCATCGAAGAGACTTTGATAATGGACTTACTAAAACGATTCTATGCAGTCATAAAAGATAATAATAATAATAATTAAAGTTGTGTGGATATAGATTAATAAATAAGTAAATGAATGTGTCTAAAGTGATCAAATGTTCTGTGCTTTCTTCAAAATGCTGAATCTGTATTTCAAAACTTATTTTTGGCCACAAAAGTAGTATCCAAATACTTATGCTAATCACAGGAACAATCAATTGCCTGCAGTTCTATACTGATTAGTTCATCTAAATTACTTTCACTGATAATATTGAAAAAATTAATTGACAATCCATCGCACAGATACCAGTATTTTAAATGCTTTAAATAGCTCTTTTGATTTTTACTGTACTTTTACTACTATCATCTTCGGTGAGATTTCTATAGCAATATCAGGCTGCTATTGCTACAAAACAGTCATAAATCACTACAAAAAAATACATAGCCTACAGCCATCTTAAGAATAATAAACATTTCATGACCAAGAATATTAAAAAAAGGAAAGTGGTTTTCTCTTGGCTTATTTACTTATCCAAATATATCAGTACATAAGCTCACTCAAATGCAGGTCATAATCACCTTACAAATTACACACTTTCATTCTGTTCAGCACAGGAGCAGATGTATAAATTACAACTCTAAGAGAAAAGAACTGACTTTTATTTCTTGTACCTCAGGTGATTTATAATATGTATCAGTCATAAAAATGACTGATAGATAATATAAAGCAATAGATTAATGAACCTTTCCTGTAGCTAAACTATGCATTACACTATCCATTCAGTAAGAGATTTTCTGAAAGTACAGTGTGGGCAAAAAGTCCCTTTTATATGTTAATAGCATAATACAGTTAGAGACGCAGATAAACGTTGTTATAAATACAAAACAATAAAAAACTGTATATTTTTTTACATTTTTGAGCAGACTGACTCAGTTTCTGTATGGGTTCACAAACATCAGAATACAAAGAAGACAAGACATTTTGAGGGACTTTGCTGTACAGTTTAGAAAACCACCGCCATCATGATCAACGTTATTCGCATGGGAGAAGGAAACCTTTGTGACGGGAAGTGTACTAAATGCACCATGTAGTGGAAGGCCTATGACTTGCACCGAAACTTGTGTTGCTGTGGCAGAATCAATTGAACAGTTGCTGATGAAGTCAATCTGCAAGTGCTCTGCAGAATTAAGCATCCCGCGATCGATTATGTGAGACCACATGCGGAAAGACTTGAATGTTTGATGTTATCCTCATTGAATGAGTTGAGTGATCGTGACTTGGAACATGTGCACGCATGTGAAATGCTGCTCGCACACTTCCCACATGCAAATGATAAAAAAAAGTTATGTTCTCTGACGAGTTTGCAATTTATCGTAGTTCATGAAATTGTAATGTCATTTTTTGGGCAAAAGACAATCCGCACTTTTATGAGGAAATAGAGTGCAATCCACAGCATGTTATGATTTGGGCAGGAATAACAGCAGGCCATATTTCTTTGATGGTTCTGTGAACCAGTACAGCTACTATCTTCATAAAATTAACATATGGTTGCTTCCAGAATCAACGACAAGAGGAATAGCTGACATCATTAGACTTCAGCAAGACAGTGCTCCACCACATTTTGCTGAAAGCAAATCAATATTAATCATACATAAATGTTGAAATATACTGTTCTTTGTATTCACAACAATGTTTATCTACATATCTAACTGTACTATATTATTAACTTTAAAAAAGGGACTTTTCGCCTACACAGTAATAATAACTATTGCCTCTGTATATGGATTAATAATTATTTGATTTATTATTAGGATGTCTCAAAATATCTACTATTGTTTGTTTGATTCAACTCTGCAAAGGATATCAGAAACAAATGTTATGTTAACAATAACTTATGATCTCTACAACTAAACAACTAATAATACATGTGCACACAACATCACAACATGTGCACAATTATAATAGATGTATAAATATAAAATATCGAAAATGATGAAAAAATTGTTACATTAAAATAACAGAAGCCAATCTCTAATACTAATGCATATGTAAAAAGTATTTTTTTAAATAGTTTTATTGTAGCTGGGTATGTTAAACTAATTTCAACCAGACTACCAAATTTTACATCTTTCACTCAAATAATGAGAAATCTGTGCAAGATGGGACTCCGATTACTTGAAGAGGGACTCTGACATTTGATGAGTTTGTGATCCCTCTTTCTAGTTATTCTGTATCTGTTAGATAAAAAACAAGATTTAAGTGTTAAATCAAACAAAGAAAATTGTTCTTAATTTCCCTTAAGTCACAATTCCCTACTTGCTAGTAAATGTTTGGTCAGATAATGTATACATATAACATATGTTGATGTTGGTAGTAAAATGTACATAGAAACAAAGAGACCAGCACATGATAGAACTGTCTGGAGGAAGACTGCTGCTGCAAACCAATCCTAGGACTGACTACTACAAGAAGAGATTGAGAGAAGAAAAATAGTTCAAAGAAACATTATCAAAATTAGGTTGCATCTTTTTTCACTCATCTGTATTAAACATAAATAACAAACTTTTATAAAGTACTTCTGGTTGCATATAGATGTTAATGAATGACTACCAATAACTACAAATATTTTCAGAGCTACAAGACAGGTAGACTAGTCTATTTTTCTTAATCCTACTGAGTAACCATGTAACATGATTAGCATATCACAATCACTGGTGGCTTGCTAGCTAAAATTAGAGGGGGCTGCTGCTCCAGAAAACCTTTTTCTGGGCCTTTTCAAGGCCATGAGTTTTCTGTAAAATAAAAAAACCGATAAAAGAAAATTAATATAAATAATCTTATTATAATTAATTTAATTTATAGAATAGCTGGAAGCATGATAATAATCTAATTCTACACTTTATCTCATTTAAGAATGGTACAAGGTTTTTAAGCACATTGTGCTCAAAAACTATTTGATTTAACCAAATAAATAATAAAACATCAATACAGATAATAATTTTTAGTATTATTAGATAACTTAATAAAATGCTCGCTTAAAAATACTATAGTCCAATGGTGCTTAATTTAATTCTACGTACATAGAAACAAATACATAATTAGTTTTTACTAATTACCTCCTCTTTCGCCCTTCCAGTATGTTTTTGGACAGATTTGCAATCAAAGAGACCTTGCTTTCCGCCATCTTCTGATCATTACTGAAAAAACAACTAAACCACTTTCATATTCATTCCACTGACTAAACTAGAAAAGGGAATGAACAAGGAAAATTCCATACACGCAGAATAAAAAAAAAATTACTTTCACCCGCACACCAGGGTCAGCACTGTGAGAGCGACAGTGCTCTCTCTCCCTCGCATGCAGCTTCCTATGTGCACAACAGCCAAACAACACGCTGCTGGAACTGTGAAGCACACACAGTTCCATGCAAAGATTTTTATATCTTTTTCATACACTGGGGAATGGCTACTGACATTAAGCTTAATTATATATTGTACAAGTATAAAGAAAGAATTAAAGGAAAAAGGAATCATTATATTAAATATTATTGATAATATCAAATGGAAAAAGGAGATGCTGCAGTTCCACAGTATCTATACACAAGCCACGACTGTTCATCACTAAATATTTTATTTTAGTACTCCATAAACTAATTTAACTGAATTCCTAAGTCATTATAGTACAATGTAGGTTATGATACTAAACTCATATGTAATCCAAGAGTTCGTTATTCTGAAACTATAATAATACACTTCTTACATCAACATGTATATTCACCCCCCCCCCCCCCAACCAAGGCTTAAAATATGGAAGCAACAACACATGGTCAAATCATTTCTGTTAATGACAGTAGTAGCAGGAAAACATTTCTGTGCTGGATATTTCATTTTTAGTAGCAATTTGTTAAATTACCATAAACCTAATGAGAAAAATTAATTTCTTTTTCGATTCAAAACATTGAATTTTTAGAGTGCACTAAATTTTGAACCAACTACTCAGCTTATTAACTTCTTAATTTTGAAATTTTCATAAGAAATGCCAACTGACTACATGGAAAAAGTTATATACAACAAACAGAAAGAAAAATCTGATAAAGATAAATAAGAAAAGAAATGCAGAGGAATGATATAAACAGCGTCTATCAAGCTTTATCTAAGACTAATTGGGATGAGAAAGTTAACTTTTTTTGAATTGTTTTACATCCAATTGTCTCGAATTCTCATGTAAAAATACTGAGCAGTCAACATCAATTGCCCCAATTATTAATATTAATTACAATATTTGTCTCTTAAATTCATTATGAAAAGTAACCAGGTGAACAGTATTCAGAAAGGTAAATTATTAGACTATTGTGAACATCTTAACTCACCTATGGTTCAGAAGCTTGGAGACTGCTGAAGATTCATGATTCATACAAATTATGAGTTACTTAATGATAACTGTAAAGAAGCATGCTTGGTAAGAAAAGGAAAATGATTAAATATGACAAGAAAAAGCAACAGAAAATTGGTTAATAACAATTTTTTTTTATTATTACATCTATACACAATAAAATGATAGCAGAAAACACAACTGCCAGACAGATTTTAACAAACATTTGCAGATTTATATTGTGGAGGCTTGGTCATTATCTTCAATTAGAATTATCACAATATTCCTAATGGGGATGAAAATATTAGATATTCATTAAAGAAAATAATTAATATATTTACTTCATTATGTTTTTGTTACCATGATAACAGACAAAGATCTCAAGTGTATCAGAACATCTACATTAAGAACAAGGGAAATGAAGGAATGATAGCTAGTTTTTCAGGCTTTAGATTATCAATATATCTTCACAACTATGGGCAACACACACACAGTGCAATGAACACAGTGGGGATGGAGCCCTCTGACTAGATCAAGGGTGAGTGAAGCGACCCTGACCAACTAGCGATTTAATACATAAGAGGAAAGTGTTTATAAAATGTGCTCCTTCTGCATCTGATAAAGTGTTCATACAATGAATTATACAATTTTCAATTAAGTTTTATCCTGAAAAATCAGTTGAACCCCAGAACAAAAAAATGGTAAAATATCAAATCACATAAACCTGATAAGCCATTCAATTGTTCATAGGCCTATTCATTCAGGAAAAGTTTTAACTGAGGTAGTCTCCTACCTTGAATATAGGGATGGGCAGTGTCAAATGAAAGTTTGCCAATATCTAAGGAATAACAACTAAACCTGTTAATTAATAACTGTTACATTTATGATAAAGAATAGATAACAAACATTCCTTTTTTGTAACCCTACATCAAACAAGAACTCCATGTTCATTTAAGTTCTTTCTCCATAATTGGGAGAGGATTTAATCAGGCCAATGTACACAATTTTGACAGTTTGCAAACTGAAGCATGCTTTATCAGATCATATCACTGAACTAAAGAGAGGGCTTTAAAATGAATAATAAACTCCTGACAAAACTCCACCTGTCAAAATCATATTTATAAGTTATAAAGTAATTTTGGCTGAAAAAAAATTTAATTGGTTTACAATCTTTCAAATACTTGTTCCGCTATTTCCAATCTAACACAATTCTTTCTAGTTGATGTTAAGGGACTCATTACTAATATCTCGGCATAAGCTATATTTTCAAGTGCAATTAGTTTTAGGTCTATCTGATTATAAAGCATCTCAAATACATTTAGTATTTTCAAATTTTTAGTTCAACTTAAATAAATATTGTAGGATTGGCAGTAGAGAATTAGGAAATCATATATAAAATTCTTCATGGATATAGCAGTATCACATTACTTTTTCATGAATAACAAAGCATAAAAATTATTTTTTTGCTTTGCTTACTTAAATGTCAGGCTCAATATAAATTCAACATGAACTGAGTGATTGAATAATAATTATATAATAAGAAGACTGCTACTAACTTAAAAGAAATAATTCTGAGTTTATCAATAGTAACAGCAAAACTTTTTCACTATATTATATAGTGAGATTATGAAGGAAAATACAATGCAGTAAAAATTGTTTGAACAATCATACAGGTTGAATTGACAGCTTCCTTTTCTTCTTCTTCTGGCTTCTCAATTTACTTTCAAGCAACCTTACAAATAATGAAAAAAAAAAAGTCTAAAATATAAGGTTAAGGAGATAAAAATCAAGAAAAGTTATGAAACACATGAGCGTATAATTTTAAACAAATTCAAACAACTTATTACTAGCATATACATTTTTATATATCAATTAGAACATATATATTTACAAAACGGTATATAAAAATACAAAAATTTACAACATATATATTATAGCACAATATTTCATACTATTAAGGCACAACAGAATAATTTTTTTAACCAAGTAAGAAGGATATATAATATACTGTCAAACATTTAGTGTGCTTAATTAGTTGCTGATATAAAAACTGCATAAGTTCATCTATAATATTCCACATCTGTTAATGTTTCAAAACACTCCAGGTGAAATATTATTTATTTATTTTTTTTATGTATTACCTACCTTTTTAGTGTAGCTGTGGAGTGTTGTACTTATAATACTTGAAAGAGAAGATATATTCTTCTATCTCATTTTAATTATACAAAAACTACCTAAGGTTTTTTTTTAACAATTCTGTTACTGAAAAATTTCATATAAAAAACAACAGAATAATTATTTAATGATAACATTAAATTCCTAAGTGACCAATTATCTGAATATAAAATACCAATTATCTGATGTACTTAATTGTAAATCAGTTGAAGATCAAACTACAACACAATAAAATATTATACTACTGTGTATTAAGTAGTATAGTGCATTTTAGTAATACAGGGCTACTGATTCCAAGCCACCATCACCTACTTACATCACTTTTATTCAACATTGCTGATTTGGGTTTTACATCAGATGTTTTTAATATAGTAGGAAACTTGTGAGTGATGCATATACCTATATAACTTCTAAAACCTGAAACATATTTTCATTATGCCCATAGGTGCAATATAGTAACAATAATACAACTAGTAACATATAGGTATAAACGTATGCTACTTACACAGGGCAACTCAGATTATATAACCATATCACCTGTTCTTCCAGACCTACTGGTTTAACTACACTTTTCTACCCACAGCTTCATTTCAGGTTTTGTGATGTACATTGTTTACAATTCTACTTAGTAATTACTCATCCATTATTCTTCAAGAAATAGTACACCACTATTTTGTTTTTAAATAAAATTTTGAATATATAGATTTTTTTAATTATTTGTGATAAGCAAGATCCAGTTAACTTGCATAATGAGAACTCTACTTTTTGTTATTTCTGTTGATAAAAACACAAATATACAATTTGATAAAATACAATAAATTTAGCACATTAAATGTCAGGTATATTAATATGTCAAACTACAAAAGATCTACTAATTCTACTAGCAACTATTTTATTATTTATAAACAAGATATCACAATGATTCACTTGTTCATAATCTGGAAGCCATAAAAAGCAAAACATTTTATTCGATGAGCATATAAACTACTGATACCATTACAATATACTAATTTAAGAACCTTAAAACAATTTTATTATATTAATTTTTCATCACTAAATTACTGATAGTTCTGTTAAATTAGGTTACGTTAATAAACAAAAAAAAAAAAAAAATGTAACAAAAACCCACCATAAATGAGGGTGAAAGGACTAACTGAAAATTCATTACACAAAAAAAAATCACAACTCCGGTTAATGTAGAAACTTTGAACAAGTGTAATAAAAAAATAATTTTTTTTTGTAATTAACTATCCATAATAATGCCACTCAATAAGGCTCCAGTATTTAGCCAATCTACAAACAATCAAAAAATAAAATGTTCTAATGACAAGGCCATTCATCTGTCTCTAACTCATTTTAGCTAATGTTCATAAAAAAAATTGAACAAAGTACATAAGAACAGTTAAGTCTGACTCTCAGAACTGCTGATACAAATTAACTTATAAAAAAATATAGTCATACCTTGTTTAATGAAGAGGGTATGTTCCACGAAATTGCATAGTAAAATGAAGCTGCGTTATCAGTAGTAAGAATATTATGGTCAGGATAGATATAAGTTCCTTCATACATAAAATAATATATACTTATGTAATCATTAAGGAAAGTCATTTTTATTCAATAAATTTTTAATACGTTATAAACATCAACATTAACCATTTTAACATGTTTAATTATATTCATAAAGTTATGTTTTCAAATAAATCATGTGTTGTTTGTATAAAAGTTCATTGGTCTAGTGTTTTATCTTCACTTATCCTTTACAAACATTTTTATACAATACGACTTTAAAAGATAACCAAAAAAAGATTATAAATTCTGGACTTCATTATTATCGTGGCTTCATTATCAGAGGCAACATTAAATGAGGTATGACTGTATATAACTATTTTAACAACAAAATATAATCATTACATAATATATAATTGCTAAACTAACATCAGCAGTTTAAAACTTTACAGAATATCCATTTTGGTTAACATAAATAAATGGTAAATAACCACAATTTATAAAAATTGTAAAGTACAAATGAAAAATTATTTTTGGATGAATTAAGATAACATTTAAGGTTATTATAACAGTTTAGTTTTATTTATGTTTAGGAATAAATAAAATATAGATCACACACACACACATTTAACAGGTAAACCCACCCTAATCGCTTGTTCAAACAAAAAAAAACTTAATTCACAAGTATTTAAACAGTTTTTAATTAAGACATATTTATAAAATATATTATAAAACTGGTCTTTAAAGTTACATAACCACATTTAGCCAGTGAGTATTCCATTCAAAATTCTAACTGGTATGTTATAATAAAAGCGTCAATACAATGTCCATAAAGGTGAGGGAAGGAGGAAGATAAGAGAGAGAGAATTTGATTCATTTTCTAACTAGACTTAAGCTAGCATCAAACGACATACCTCAAGATTATTATTTCTATCTTTTTAGGAATTATTATGTAAATGAAAGCAAAACCCTGTATTTTAGGGTTTGACACACTCAGAAACTGAGTGTATCAGTTTCTGAACAAGTAAAAATAAATTTATATTAGGTCATTAAGAACACTGTGACCTTCAAATTAATTTCACTAGTAAAACACGATTAATAGTTGGAACTTTAAGGCAAACATTCAGGAAGGAGGATCTGTTACAGACAATGGCGACAATGAGAGAATTAGGAGCCAAGACCAACCATAATAGCCAAGAGGAATTGATCGTACATTTTACTTTTCAGTGAAATAAATCAAGAAACATCAACAGATAATATGAATTCAAAAAAAAATAGTTATTCATCAGTAATATACAGAGACAAGTTGATAAGAGGAAAAGAGTGGAAGAAAATTTGAAGGAATCTACGTTTGGTAAATGCAACATATTTAAAGCTTACAGAATAAAAGAAATGTATGAAGAATCAAATATTGCCAACATCATCAAACAAGAACATCTAAAATGACTGTAGTTCTAAGAAAGTTTCAATTGAGAAGATTCTTTGCTGTTTTTGCCTGGATGTTACCTAACATTATTTAAAAATTTTGAAATTTCTAAAAAATTTCATATACAATCTACTGCTACAATTTTTGCATTAACAGTTTCAAAATAATTCTGGAAAACATTCACTGAAAAGATTATATAAGGGGGTTCTACAGGAAACGAACATTAAATTATACTTTCAACTGCTTAAACAAAACTAAAGTGGGCTTGGTTTTGGTTTACCTTATTAAAGAAAAAAAAAATAAACTGTTGTGTACAAAATATATGCTTTAACATAAAAAAAAGTAACCAAGAACCTTTTTTTTATATCTCATCACGAAGTGAACATAATTTTCTGATTTCTTCCTTCTCCTCATCACTAAAATTATTTCTTATGATAAAGGTTCTCCGCAACTCTTCTGGTGACTTTCCCTTTATCATGTTAGCAATTGTTTTACAACAAACATCAAATAATCCTTTAATATCTAAATAATTTGCAGCCTAAAACAGAAAGTACACAACTGTGGTTTAGAATATGAAACAGAAAGCAAGTCATTAAACAAATTACTGAAATTATTTTTTAAATTTTATAATTTTTAATAACAATAACAAAGTACATGAAATTCTGCATCCAAACAAATCTTTAATATGAAAACAGTATATATTTACAGACATAACATATTAAATTGCTTTGAATGAACCCTAAAAGCAAGGTACGTTACAGTACTTTAAAAATAAATTAAAATGCAAGAAAAGGTTGAGAATTGTGGAGAAAAACTTACAATAAATAAAGAATATTGGCTAATTACTCTACTACAGAGTAGTAAGTACAATTTACTATAAACTAGTGATCTGACTGCAGATTATTTTAGAACAGTTAACAAAATATAAGTTTGTATTAAAAATATTTTGTCCTGGATATAAGTAAATTTAAGGCACTATAATTTATTTCATCTTCCACTATTGAAACATACCTATAAAATGAAACTATTTAGAAATATGAAAAAAATAATAAAATTTATTTTTTGTTCCACTAATTAATTACACAGATTAACTTAATTCTAACAGATAAATAATAATCAGTTCACTTTTTAAAAGAATCATTGTAATAATAACTATTGTCAGTAAATACAAAGTTGGATCAAAAAGTTTCAGAATTGGTCCTTTCTCTCTGAAGTAGTTATAATAAAAGGGAAATTTACTTTTTTATAAGTCAGCAACATTGATTATGTCACAATATGACCAGTACATAATTACTGTTTTCTTTTCAACAATAAATACCTCTAGCTATGTGCTTATCTACTACGTTACACAATACCATCGTAGTTAAAAATATTCTCCACTGAAGAAAAGGTGTCAAATTCCAGATGTTTATAATTAGCATCTACCTTCCATAAGAAATTATAAAAATATTGATAGTTTTTCAAGGAATAGAAGAAAATCTGCTAAGAAAATATTATCAGAAGTTAAATATCAAACGGAACTTTCAAAAATGTCAATGTAGTCATCTAAAAGCACCATGATTATCAACACATTGTTATAAATTTTTTTTTTTGTCTGCTAACTAAAAACAAACATCAATGGCACTGCTGTTAGAGAGAAATATTCAGAATTTGATCTGTTGGGAGTTTTTTTTTATTATATTAGAATGAAAATTTTACATTATTCTTAAGAAAAAAATTTCATTTATAAAGTGCAAAGTGAAAATTGCACTAATGAAGACAATTTATCTTTTATTCACTACATAATCTACCATGAATTTATCCCAAAAGGCAACAATGAATAATAAAATCCAAGTCAATATCTTTTGTTAATTACAGGATGCAATCATTAAAAAAAAAAACACTAATGCAGTAAGATTTAAAAAAAAAAAAATGTTTCTATGTAACAATATATCAGCACACTGACAAGCTTGTGAAAAATTATCTTGCTTGGCAAAGTATTAAATCTCTGGAGCAACCACTATACTTTCTTGATATATAATTTTTATTGGTTTCCTCGCATATGACTATACTCTGTGAAGGAAAGGAAACCAATAAATACATCGGCACCAATGCAATAAATCAAACTGAAGAAACTCTTAAAAATGAGTTAATTATTTGCTTAAGTAATAATATTGAAACTGCATCAAAATAACTTATTTTATAAAATATAATGTTTTTAATGTACATAGTATTCATAAATAAACCTTCTAGCCAGATTTCCACTGATAGAGATTAGAACACATCTAAAAAGCAAAACTATTCGTAGAATAAAAATTAAACCACTAAATATCAGTAGTATAAGATTCATTTTAAGACAAAAAGTTATGAACAGACCAAACCCGACAACAATTACAAATAGACTACACAGTACTCATATTAATTAAATTTTTGAACAAATTTTGACAGTAATTGAGTAAAAGTATACAGAAAAGATAAACAAAATACCGTAGGATGTTTCTACACTTTTCACTTAAATGAAATGGTTTCTACATATTTATTCATATGCAATTTTACTCACACTGGAATGGTAAAAATGTCTAAGAATTCATTTACTACAGCTCTAAAATAACACTAACTGAATACTCTTACGCTATAAAAATATAACTTGTAATGAGCATATTCAAAAGTATATCATTATTTATATTTTTGCCAATTTTTTACCATAAAATGAATGATCAACACCCAACAATAACTTCTGATATTAAAAAAAAAAAATTATTGTTATTAAATTATTTATCATAAATTTTTTTTTATAATCACAGGTTAATTTCATAAATCAATATATTTAAATTTAAAAAAAGGAGATAAGTCTGATTTGAACCGAAATAATAGAATGTGCCTTCCTCTTCTAAGATCCAAATATTTCATTAATTCAAATTTTATTTAGATATAACTCTGGAACCAATGAAAATAAGTATCATGTATGATATAACACTGAAAAGCTTTCAATGAAGACTTATTCTGCAGTTAAGAAAAAGTACAACATCCAAATTTTTTTAGATTTTGGGCTATATTTTGGACACTTTTGGTTCAGTCGATTGCAATCAAAAAGGGAGGTGCACAATTAGATGTTAAAACAGTCCTAAATCAAAAATTTCAACATCCTATGGCTATTCATTTTTGAATTATGCGAGATACACACGTACAGACAGATGTCATGCCAAAACAAGTCAAAATGTATATTTCTGTTGAAATCTTAAAATCAAAATTTTTCACGATCACAATACTTCCTTTACTTCGTACAAGGAAGTAAACATGCCAGATGTAAAGTAATATCTCCTATTTTTTATAGTTTGTAATGAATTCTGTAATGAAAATTTCAGAACAAAATGCTGTTTGTAATGAAAATTAGCAAAATTAAATAAGAAAAATTTATTAAGCAGATAATTTGAACAAAAAGAATTTGTTAAGTTGTTTTTTTTAATTTTAAACCATATCCTCATTTTGATGGGTGATCTGTCCGTGTAGGTTTAAAAATGCACTTTATTTGAAACTGCTGCTGTAGGTATACAGTTAAAAAATGTATCACATTCACAGATACTTTTCTCTCAGTTGACATCCATTTGTGAACATTTTATTTTGTTGCATTAGTTTTTATGAAAATAATTTATACAGCAATGACTTTTTTTAGTTTGTATTTATTTTATTATAAAAAAAAATCTTGTTATTTCATGTTCAATGAAAATTATCTTTTAAAAAATACTTTTCAGGATTTAAAGATCTACTTTCCTAACAATCATCCAGATCTACTCAAGAAACATAATTAAAATAAGAAAATAATCAGCAGCAGTTTTTTTAAATCAAATAAAAAACTTACTGTTCATATGTATTAGTTATGAAAAAATAATACAAGGCAGTTTTCTTGAAAAAATTCATGAGCAAATCGGTTAACCAATTCAATAAAAAGCATTTATGAAGTATAAAAATAAAATCAATGATAACCCATTATTTTTGTAGCTGATACTCCCATGACTATACTTATTTGACTTAACAACAATAAGTCCATTCACTGAATTCTAATTAACTCAAAGGTGAAGTCTCTTAATACATATTAATTATTGTACTTTATTAAAAAAAATTATTAGAAGCTACAAAAATTCCCAAAAAATATTAAAGCTTAAAAGGATAGATATTTAAGCAAAACATACGGATTAAGTACTAATTTTACACTCACTATTAAAATATAAGAAATAATAACATCTCTTTAATAAAAAAAAAATAATAAACAAAATTTTTTGAAAGTAATTAAGATAACAAAAAATAAGAATTACCGTAATAAGTTTAAATAAAGTTGCCTGATCAACTTTTAAAAAGTTTTTATCCCATTCAGGAATGTCGTCACTTCTTCTAATGACATCATCATCTTCTTCATCTTCATTTACAGGAGGATCATCTTTATGATAAGTAGCCCATTCAAGTACTTTTTTAAACATTACAGAATCTAGTTTTTGGAGGGGAACTGGATTATCATCATCAAAATTTGCATCATTATTATCATCCTCTAAAGGAAGACAAAACAAAATATTTAAATTAAAAAAAAAAAATATATATATATATATATAAATATTGAGAGTTTGAGTGTAATTATTGAGTCATGCAAGTTATGAAAATCTTGCTTCATCCTAGTTAAACTGTAAGCTATTTTTGGTTGGCAAGATAACTGGTAGAAGTTTATTTATTGGCTTACAAGTCATGATAAACAATTCCTGTTAAATTTCTATCTAAAATAAATAGTTCTGAACTGTAAAAGCAGGTGTTCTTGCCAATGGAGCCGTGTTCTAAGCCAGTTATTTTTACACGGATTTGAATACTAGATCGTAGATACCGGTGTTCTTTGGTGGTTGGGTTTCAATTAACCACACATCTCAGGAATGTCGAACTGAGAATGTACAAGACTACACTTCATTTACACTCATACATATCACCCTCATTCATCCTCTGAAGAATTATCTAAACGGTAGTTACCGGAGGCTAAAACAGGAAAAAGAAAAAAAATGGTGTTCTTGCCATTGATGCTGAATATGAGCCAGTAGAATCAACTAAGGATTGTTATAAATTCAACAATAACAGCTATATTTATTAATATGTCATTTAAAATTAAAATAGTTTCATCTAAAAGCATGATTAAATACAAATTACTTGCTTTGGGTCTGCATGTTATCTTTGCATTATACTGCAGTACAACTAAAATTACTGACTCAGAATACTTAAATAAACTACTGTTTAAAAAGGTGAAGGCCAGATTTAAGAATTTTGAAAATAGAAGAATTACCAAAATCTTGTTCAAGAACAGCTTTCTGAACAGTTGAATATTAATTTTCAACTAATCTCCAATCACAAGTTAACAACTTTCTATAATTAGCAGCAGATTTGGTTACCTGTAACTACAGCAGTTCCATTAACAGTTTTTCAACTCACTTTACTGTGTTTAATACAATATATTCAGTTATTTAATCTTAGGAGAAATATTAACCTTTCCACAGTTAAGTCTTCAGGCAAGTGAGTTTGTGACTTATCTTGTGTGATTTTTTTCTTTCAGTTATTCACACACATCTTAGACTGGATTTATGCATAATTATAACACATGTGGACCACTTTTTTCAATCTGAACAAAATATAGATTGTTAGATGCAACATTACATAGTAATGTTATACTTTTAAAAGAACCTATTCATAATTAAGATATATATACTAGAATCTGCACAACTGATTATGACTGTTTTTTTTTTATATAAACAAAGGTGTTCAGGTAAATAACAAACAGTCAGTTAGAATATTCCATATTTTAACCATTTTGCAGCCGAGAACTTGAGAACTCCATTTGTCACCATGTTAACACACTGAAATGTATTTCTCCACAGCAAGCAAGCAAGCAGCCATAAAATACAACTTCAATGCATTTTGCTATACACTGCACACTTTGATAAATCATACATTGCCCTCTTTTAGTCATAAATTGTAATAAAATAGCTAAATGATGAAAATAAAGTACAAATATAAGAGTAATGGAGAGAGTTCAGCGATATTGGATGTACTGTGGTTGACTGGTTATTATTTTTGGATTATTTGATAGCGCGCTGTGCTTATTCCTTCTAGTTAGTCATAACTTTCCCTACCTTTGAACAGTTACTTTTTTACTTAACATACAGTGTATATTTAACAAAAAAACAAAAAGTGAAAATAGATATAAAATTATAAGAAACAAGCTGATGGTCAAGTTTTTTCCATGGTAATTGTAATCAATTGTCAAAAGATGACACTGATTTTCTTACTGCTGTAGAAGTGATATGGAGATGTGAAACCTGTCAAAAAATCCACAGAGCAAATCAAGTAAAAAAAGAAGAGACTCAAATAAGGAATTTAGAATCAGACTTGGGTAAGTCATCAGTTGAAGCCTGTCACAAGCAGATGGCTGAATTGTTGTAGAAAGTTGATGAACAAACAAAACAACTTCAGGATTACAAAAAAAAAAATTGAGAAAATGAATGAAGAAAATTTTCTTCTGTGTAAAAGAGTAAAACATCTTGAAACAGAAGTAGATGATTACAACAACATTCCCAAATACATTGTTTTGAAATCAATGGAGTTCCTAAAAACAGGAATGACGATCCTTTTTAAGTAGTGAAGAACATAGCCATTAAACTTGACGTGCCCTTGTAAAAAGAATTTGTTAATGCTTCTCATCATATTGGATCTAAACAAGAAGGAAGACCACAAGGAGTAATAATGAAGTTCATTCGCAAAATAATAAGAGTAGATTTTAGATAAGAGAAACGTCAAGCAGCACTTTAATATTCATGATATTGGTTTCACTCCAACACCGGCAGAAATTCTATTTATAAATGAAAGTTTAAGCTCACTTAGATGCAATGTATTCAGGGCAGTGAGAGCGATTAGAATAAAAAAGAATTTATTTGGGTCAAACATGGTAAAATTTTCCATCATAAGAAAGAAGATAGCAAGACTATTGTTCTGACCAACATGGATGATGTGGCTTCACTTCAAGATGAGTAATGTGGTTCATTATAAGTTTTGTATATGAGGTCTGTAAATAAAGTAATGAGACTAGTTTTTTTTTTTTTGGCAGCCATAGTGGCAGCACCGTAAAATTACTAGTAAACATATGGTTATATGAACAGCTGATTTATATTAGGTATTCATATTTTAGTCTATTGTTGACACCTAAGATGTAAAGAAAATTTTTGTGATATGTTATTAAGAACACAAGAAAAAACTTTGATCATTTTATTCTGAAACTTAGAACACTTGATATAATGCCACATGTAATAGTTCTCTTAGAAATATGAATAGAAGAACATGTTACAATCATCATTTTATAACTTAATTTTTTTTTCAGGTTATCATTTTACAATTTATCAGGATATAAAATGTTTCCTAAATGTAAACATTTGCTACAGCCAGGAGGGATTGTGGTTTTTGTAATTAATTCTTATCTTATCAAAGATTAGATAGTGAGTTACATAATGCTGTCCACATCCATTTGAAGATAAAGATAAATAATAAAGCAAATTGATAAATAATATAAATTACAGGAATTTTGTGTAAACAATTTTATTGAAGATTTTGATAATATGAGTGATAAGTTGAGTTAAAAATAAAAATATAATAATAAGTGGCGACTTAAGAATTAATATCCCAATAAAACTCAATAGGCAAGTAAAGTTACTTAATTAGAATGGCTAACCATGGCCTAATACAACTTACTGAGGAACCCACTTGAGTGACAGCTGACACTATTACTCTAATTCACCACATTTTTTTAGGCATAGTTGTAACTGCAATATTAAGCCAGTCAGCTGGGTGGTTGACACTCATTACATATTTTCTACTATTTACAGACTTATAACACTTTATTAATTGTATAATAGTTTAAGGTTAATCAAAGTGTTATGAGTCTGTAAGTAGTACAAAATTATATGTAATTAGTAAAGAGCCTCAGGAAGATCTAAAGAATGATCCATACTATAAAATGCATTAAAGGGTTAAATAAATCACAAACCTCTTTAAGAGGTTATACTGTTACAACAAATTAACATTCATTATTCATTAAATTTAGAGGCTTAATCTGTATAAAAACTACGTTTAATACATAAATATACAAAGTATTAATAAATTTATAACTGAAAATACTTATATTTTTGGTTTCATTATTGTTTAATTAAAAATGATTTTTATCTGACAAAAAATTAAACTACGGAAATTAGATACCTCACTAGGAAATCCTATGGTTTAGAAGAATAAATGAAAAAATATGATAAAGCCACTATGCTAAATTAAAATTGAAATTCTTACCTGAATTAATTATAAAGGTAATATAACATAAACTGGACAAGCAAATAAAATCATTGGTCTGCTGTTTATTAATATACAAACATTTTATGAAAAGAATACAAAGTGAAATTAGTAAGAAAAAAAAAAGATAAAACAAGTTAAGTATAAAGCAACCAAAACTAAATATATAATATTTAGAAGTTTGCAATATATTAAGTACTACCTAAAAGAAGTTACAAAATAATCCCTTATCCAACTTTAATTAAACTTTCTTTCATACGCCTACATTACTGTTATTATTTTTTAAGCTGTACTATAAGTATAATACTTAAGCTCTATTAAAACATTTTTAGATTATTTATAATTGCATTGCAGGTAACAAATTTGTTTTAATAAAGTTTTCTCTAAAATGCCTCTGAAGAAAATCAAATTTTTTTATGGTATCCCCATCACCTTAATGAATTTTGAAAAAAAATTAATATGATCAATGCCCCATACAAAGAAATATTTGAGCCAAATTTAAAGAAAATCAGTTTTGTTAATCCTGAGATATAAGACCAAAAGCAGTGTGACACACATATGTATGCACATATCAAAAAACCATATGTTTTTTATTTTTGTTCTATATGAACTAGTTGAATCCTAAGTGTTTGCAAAAACCAGATAACACATTCTTGACATGATCATACTTTCATTTTTAATATAGCTATTCTAGCAATATTTACCAGGAAAGAATGTTATTTTTTCAATATTACTAAAATCAACCTGATCCTTAAAAAAACAAAAAAAAAAAACATATGTTATTATTTCTCACATAAATTGATAAAAAAATTTGGAATACATAACGATTTTTTTTAAAAATGTCTATTTGGTTCTGACAAGAGAACTTCACTTTCCTTTCTAAATCATGTACTGTTGAACCAAACTAACTGCACATACGGCTGTGCCTTTCGGTTACTAGCCTAACCGAAAACATCTTGCTTGCTTCAATCAGTTGATACTGTAATACAGCTAATGTGAAATACTAACCTAACGCTCATCAAAAGTAAACTAGTTGATAATACACCTCATTAATATATAATTTAGAAATAACTATTTGAATTTACAATATTAATATCAAAATATGATCTTATAATATGGTACCTTTACCTATAACATAAACTACACATATTATTTTAATCCCAATTTACCCAATAAAATGTGATATTTAATAAAAAAACAATGACCAAGTATGTTATTGTAATAGCACTATAACATAATTAGATAGTGTAATATTTAAAAAGCATATTTTCTGCCAATTAATTGCAACTATTATGAATTATTTCATAAAATGTATTATAATGGTAAAAAGTAATATTTTACTGTACTTATCATAGAATAAAAGGTTAAAAAACATGTTATTGTTTTACAGATTTTATTATAATAGTCAAATGCGATATTTTACTCTACTTTGCTTACAATGAGATGGTTAAAAAAATTTTACTGTCATTTAACAGTTAGCACTACGTTAACAACCAAGGGATAATAGAGTATTAATCTATTATCCCTTGGTTGTTATAATAAGAGATAAAGTATTAATCAAGGCATATTTTATACAAATTGAAAAGTCATTGGTTACTTTTTTAAGTACCTTCACTTTTTCACTCAAGTGGCTCAATCCCACTCATGTCATCTGGATCTTCATCACTGCTGAGTCAGAATTGCTCTCCAATGAGATGACAAACGATTCAATGAGGTTGTCGATCTCACTTTCCTTAGATAAGTACTAGTCTTAAATTTTTTTACATGGTCGCACTTCCTTACCCAGTCTTTTTAACCCATGCTAGCAATCTTCTCTTCGATTAGCATTTGAACTTGAGGAAAATACAAGTTGTATTTTTACTAGCGACATAGCTGTTAACATCAGCGCATATGAGTTCAATTGGGTTGAGGTCTGGATGATATGGTTGCAGTCTTAAGACATCATGACCATTCTCTTGAACAACTTCATCAAAGATATAGCGGCAAAATCTAGATTTTACCGCTATGACACGTTTACCAGTTTATACACTTGGGCACATACATAGTATCGGTGAAAGGAATGTTGTGTTTCACAAGCCAGTCTTTCATATCTTGATTTTTCTCTTTGAGTTCAGGGCTTTATCGATTTGAACATTGTGGTAAGGTTAAATGGGAAATTAGAGTAGAAGTTTATAATGTATTGAGACAAAGGTTATTACAAGGGGGCTCGACGAACTATACAACGTATGACTTCGAAGGGTCACAGAATCTAGTAGTAGGGACATATGATAGATGTCCGTTAGAATTAGAAGCAGCAAAGAAAACAGATGTAGGACCGACATACCATTTAAAACAAGAAGATAACATATTATTTTCAAAGACGTTAGACGTAATAACAAAAGAAGAAATAGAACAGAGGGATTAATAAATGGGACATTTTAATACCAGGTATACAGGGTACAACAATAAAACAACAAATAATAAAACCAGCAAAAGAATTTTTAAGTCACAATATAATGGGTGACAAGTATTTAGGGGCCGGAGCAGTATTCCAAAATAGAGTAACATACCCGAGTATGGTACTAGGACAACCATATGTAGAGGACGAAACCGGATTATGAAATTTAAATATTTTATTAGAAAAATATACCACATGAAACCAGATTATGATAATACCAAGGTAAAAGAAGCACTATACAGACAAACAGTACCACTACCAATAATTACACCAATAGCTGGTCAAAATGATGTATGTAAATATGTATGTAATTCATATGAAATAGATGTAAGTTAATATTTAAAATTGCAAATAACATTGTATATATAAATAAAAATAAAAATGTATATATAACTTAAATATTATAATATATAAAATATGTAAATTATCCGGATTACAAACACCCGGATATTAAGAGAATAATTTATTGTGGATTATATAAAATAAAATATATGTTATCATGGCACTTCCGAGAAGTTTACTCTGTTATTTTCCTACTTCCGCTGTCCAACTACAATCAACAGTTTATATGATAATATCATGCCACGATCACGTTGCATATGATATAATCCTATAAATTGTTGCTTGTTGTCAGTAGTCCAGTCGTGACTCTGTTGGATGACAGCCAAGAGGATGGGTGATAGTGGATGGCCGCTTGAGGTCATCTACTATCACTTCCATTTTTTTGGTTCGATTGTGTGTCTATTAGACACAACTGTAATACAGTTACAATCGCCAGTTTGTCTATTACTAAAACACTCTTGGCTTCAAATTTGGCAACAATTCTTCTTTCATCCATTTCATAAAAATATCACTGTTTACATTATCATGATAGTCCCCAGATTCATTTGCTGTCTTCCACGTTGTCCAGACAAAACTTTTTTCACTGCCAGGATGAATAATTATTAATCTGTGCCCTTAGAGATTGGATGTTGGACACCACTGTTGAAAACTGTCTGACCACAATTGATTTTTAAGGTGACTGCTAATTATGTACGATTCATCGAGATAAATTATGGGCCGTCCTTGATTTCTGAAATGCTTCACTGCCTTCAGATAAGAAATTCTTTTTTCTTGAACGTCTGGCATTTCAATTAATAGTTTTATGTTATTTTGGGCCCTTCTCCATTTGAAGTCAAGATCATTCAGAATATACTTCAAACTGCTTTTCTGCCCTTGAAAGTTAATACTCTCTCGATGCTCTTGTAACAGAATTTTCACTGTATGAAGATAATGTTTTTGCAGGTGAAAATTACAAACTGTTTGTCTTACCATATATTTATTGAAGTCGTCCAGTCCTGTGATATGCCTTTTACAAGTTGGTTGTTTGCCTGGCATTGAAAAATGTTTTGTTATCATCACTATCTGTTATTTTATCATTAATAATTGTTGTATAAAAAATTATACATCTTGACAAAATATATGCACTTTTTCAAAGACCTGACCAAATAAATAAATACAGATTAAAAATATTCTGTTACTGGAATCTCCTCTTTGGCTTCTAACATTCTGCTCCTGGTTTAATTGATAAGGTATAATTCTAAAAAAATATTACAAAAAATATGCAACCTTCCCACTCTGCAGCAGAATAAGACTGGATGTTAATATATGAAATATGACTGTAAATAGCCAAACTTAGCGAGGAAAACTTTTGAGAAGCAGTATTTTTACATCTAAAGAAATGCAAGTGAGAAAAACTGAAGATAATTCTACAGAAATTCTACAAACAATAAAGAAATTCAATGTTCTACAAAATTTTACAGCAGTATACCAAAAAGAAAATTTAAGATTTTAATGAATATGAGGTATAATTATGATTTAATAAAATACAAGAGGCAATCAATCAAATAAGTTTGACTGCAGAATATTATTTTGTTTACATATTCAATATTTATAGATCCCTTTGATGAACATATTTGTTCAACAAATATATATATATATATATATATAATTATATATATATATAGTTCTAACATATATATATATATAAATTAACATGTGGAAAAACTTTTAATCTATTACTGTTTAATAAAATATACTGAGAAATTAATATCCAATGTTTATATTATGTATAAGGCAAACATGCACTATAAAAACTTACTATTTTGTTTCTATTTAAATTTGTGCTGCATTATGTTAAGTTTAATTATGGAATGCTACTATTAGAATGGCAACAAAATACTTGTATATACCAGTACCCAGTAAGTTATATGAATTTGTATACAAGTATCGTGTATGACTGTGTAACATTTTTGGTTATGTATTTTATCTTATTTATGATACATGTTAGTGTAATTATTTCATCATAATGCCACTGCATTTGAATTATTGACTAGCTGGAGTATGAATGTAGTTAGAGTAAAAGTATAAGTGAAAGCAGTAAAAAGGCCCACTAACAATCAGGTAGAATGTACGTTGTTAAATGTCATAATTATAATTATAACAGGTAAGCTAACAGAAGACTCTTCTGAAACAGTTCTCAACAATAACAATGTACCTACACCTGGTTTAATAAAGTGTCATCTTTATTCTATTAACGACACAGATTAGTTGTACAATGATTAATTTAGAAATTAAAATGGCTATGATAAACTGAATTAATTTTTATAATTCTTCATTTTAAATACCTTATCTCAGTGATTGGCACTGCTGCTCTCACCCTGGTGTCAGCTGGTGTTATATCAAGCAATTTGTTTTTTTAAATTAGCCAGTTATTAACTAAAATGTGATTGAAAAGCATGTTTGATTTGAACTATTTCTATTCATTAAGTATATTATTAATGTGTGATTATATATTTCATAATTTCAAGTGTATTATTATGTCCTTTCTTGTGTATGCATAGAATTACAAAGTAGTGAGTAGCTTATGTTTTACTATTCCTGAATGACTTTTTTATTTTCAACTTACCTACAATAATATCCATAACACAATTTTATTAAGAAATATATAAGCATATTTTTATGAAAACTAACAACTGTACTAGTCATTATTACCCAACTCATGACCAATAAAAGCTCTAAAACAGATGAACTCCAACATGATGGAAATTTTCAGAAAAAGAATAATGTTATAAACATATTTAAGTTCTATATACTCTCAAATAAAAACAGTTCAGGAATATGAATATGTAATAATGTCACAAAATAAAAATTTATGATTAAAAAATAAACTTTGATATATTTTCTGATAATTTTACCTCCTAAAGCTCTTAGATTTTCTAACATATCTCTCACAGTGTTTGAGACCATTGCAACTTGAAGATCCACATCAAAGATCACTTCATCACATGTCTTAAGTTTAATATTCGGCATCTACAAATAATAACAATTAGTGATGAATAAACCTTATTAGCCTGAGAAATTATTTACCATGCTCAAATTAAACTATTACGTTCATAATTATAAATAACTTTATCAAATATAATTTATTTAAAAATAAAATTAGAGCTGATTAAACAAATTTGACGTGAAAAGGGCACCATTAATCTATTTATTGTTATAAAATGGATCCAATATATTTTTAATCAGTTTGATCACTAAGACATTTTAAACATGAAGCAATTAACAATGTTTCATGCTTGCTGTTATGACATCAGCGCATATTTTAGTTTTAACACCATAAATGATGCTTTTGTACTTACAAGTGACAAATGTGTGTACTTACAAGTGTGAATGAGGTATAAGCTACACGGATAAGTTGTATCAATTTTGCAACAGGTATCTTTGATCATACTATTAAAGAATTATTGTTCTAGTGACAAGAAGCCCATACTGAAATACAATTTCTTGGGATTTTTTTTAATGAAGAATTTTATTGCTTGTAAAAAATAACAAGCATGACTGGGATTTCAACCCCACACCTTCCAGATGATAATTTGCGTTGCCATTACTCTTCCACCAAGTGGTATAAATTTAAATATTCCTAATAATTTTGAATATATTTTCTTTAATCATAAAGAAAATTTTCATTCAACCCCAGTATAAAACTCCAAACAAGAGAATAAGAGATTGTCTGTATTTCTTGAGAGCAAGTATACCAACCACAGTAAAAGATTATTTCTTAGGAATCTAATACTGCACAATTTTCAAAACAGATGTTTTGGATAGCCAGAAATGAGGTTTTCTGGGCTAGAAAGTATCATTTTGTGCAGGAATTGAAAGAAATATATCACATGTCATAATACGAGCTGGGATGACATCCCAATACACAAGGTATATTTGTCTAGGGTACGGGGATGTCTTGGACAAATGTAGAAGGTTTACGGATTTAATCTAAATTAAAGCTGATTTGTTTATAAATCACAAAACGTAATATATATCTTAATTTCAAAATAGTGGTGCAGATTTTTAAGTGCTGTAGAATTGTTTGAAAAAAGTATCATTTATAAAATAATTTTCATATAGTGCTAGATTGATAGAAAAATGTAAAAGTAGAGGTGAATTAATTTTTTGGAATTTGTATTAGAGTAAACAAATTTAATACCTCTTTAAAAAAGAAATATATTCAATGAAGATTAAAACTAATTTAATTTTTTCCTGTAATTAAAATCTTCTTTGTTCTCTGAAAAAACTACTGTTGAAGATGATCAATTTACATTTTTTTAAATTGATTTTTATTATTTAGTTAAAGTGGTAGAAAACAGAGATAAATTGACAGATTCTTTAAAAATGAAGCTTAGGGAGTTTTTTATATTAAACTATTCAACCTGAATTATCAGTTGGTCCTCCTACAAACAAATCTTATTTATTATTTAGTGGGAATCCTCAGTCAAAACTCAGGGTGGGGAAAAATTGAAAATATTTTTACTTTGTAGAGGATGTTACTTTATCAAACTTGTGATATCAGACGAACTGAAAGTTAAATGAAAAAAGGTATGAATGAACGTATTCATTGACAAAGTAATATTTTTAGAAAAAGTGGTAACATTTGGTGTTTCAAACAGTTTAAAAATTTGAATGCAAGTTTCGTTCAAAGCAATCAATGAGGAACCATATCTAAAAAGAATATATAACTTCTTAAAATTTAAGTTTTGTGCGTACGCCTTGACTAGTTTTAAACTTTACTTACGGACAATAAATATAATGAAATAATTTACACCTGCTTTTTAATTAAGTTGAACTACAATCAATTCTAGCATTATTCTAAACCATTGTGTTAACGGTAAAGTTAAATGTAAAACACGTGTCCAACAAATTGCCGGTACCGGTAAAATACACAAAAAATAACAATATTATGTATTGAGTAGCAGGCAAATTAATATCTCTGTAGTACTACTATCATGTCAAAAAATTTGCATTCGGCATAAAATCACGTGAAATAAATTAGGTATATTAATTTAATTTTCATATAATTATAAATTAAAATATTTGCACATAATTATTATAAAACCAATATAACATACCTTCGATGTAAATTGAGGAACTGAGTTAATTAAAACACAAAACACTGAATTTTAACCTCAACTAACTCGCAGAACTCTGAAATTACTGACGAATTTTCCTCATTATAAACTATTGTGCAATAGTTGTAGATAAACAAATCTTACCAACCTTCATTTACCAATACATCTTTAATGCCTGATGCTATTGTAAATAAATAAAATTTTTTTTATTTATTTAAAATTTATTATCCCAATTTTGAAAGAAAGATTATCCTGCACGTGATATATTTTAAAATCTTTTGAAAAATCAACAAACTAAATCAATCTGGTATAATTTTCCTAGCGTTCTCAATAAATTATCTTTAAAGTTTTATATAAATCTTGTTTTACATAAATTGCATTATAAATTTCATACCCAAGGTTTTTTGTTATCATCATGTAAAGAAAAAAAAAGTTCACTTACCCCATTTACAAAAAAATTGATTTCCAATAACTTAATTTATTGTTATAATAAACAAAACTCTTTCTAATTAAAAAATTCATTCTCTACTTCGTTCTGGTAACACTGTCCAATCAAAAGAGAACAATGTGTTATAAAGAGAACCAGTGTTATAAACGAAAACGCTAATTTTGAAAATTAAAAACTATCTCATAAAATGTTTTGCATTTCGTCAGGTACCATATTTCGTTTTTAATATAATTTTTTAAGTTTTAGGGCGGGTATGGACCTGTACTCATGGGATAAAATTACCAAGCTTAAATAATTCATCGCTTATGGTTGATGGCCCATTTCAAAAACCACCAAAATTATGTGAATTTAAAGAGGGTTTGATTAATCTTGTCAAAGATTTAAATTATGTAATTACTGCATCTTTTGATGATAATATTAAGGTATAATATATCTGTAATAAGAATGAAATCTCAATTTCTAAGAGTTTTACAGTACCTGTGACTGGAATATTGTCTTTGATGACATTAGTGGCAGCTTGTGTATAGGCACTGTGGAACTGCAGGTACAGATACTAGCAGGTAGCGGGTACTAATGACACACTATACCCACTACAGCAATTTTTTTTGGGTGAAGGAGTGATTTTGCAAACTTTTTTTTTGAAATATTACTAGTTTTTAATTTTTAACAGATGTTTTTAAGAAAAATAAGACCTTAATTAGGCGAAATTTCGAGATACTGAGAGTGACCTTGCTCTACAGCATCATCCCCTCAACGTTTAAAGTTCAAAATATAATGGAATCAATGCCCCATATATGAAAGCAATCTGCCTAAGTTTGGTCAAAATCGGTCGAGATCTTCTAGAGATATAAGGTGTTTTAGGGTGCGACACCTAACGCCGAACACACATAAACACGTACATACAAACAGGTTTTTTGGGTTTCTAAGGTGTCAACAGGTAAAGATCGAGTGAAACCCGCACATGCCCAAATTGGACCGATTACAATACTTTCCCTTCTAGAACTATGACGCTAACTAGACGGGAAAGTAAAAGAATTATATCGATAATTCTAAAAACAATTATTAAATGGAAAAAAGCCGGCAACGAGTTGCATAATTTACCTACCCGGATTTCCCTTGACAGATTTTATGTCATACACACCATAAGATTTCTAAATATTATTTATGCAATATTTAAAATATAATTTGAAAAACACCAAAATGTTCGATAATAAAATGCGAGTCAGAATTGACCTCTCTTGATCAATTGAGGTTTTTATTCTGACATTTTTTAAAATAGAGATAACAAAAATAAATTGAATACTTAAAGAAAATAAAAAGAGGTTTTGAGATGAATGAAGAAAATGATAAAGGACGAGAATCGAACACAATATTATTTCGTTGTTATTTCATAGAATGACGTAGCTGTTTTAATGAGAAACTCGTTTTTTCTTAAATTACATTTATTCTTTCCACTAATTCATAAAATTATTTCTTTATTTTGTAATAGACTAAAAATACATCCAGTATTACTCACAGTATTTACTCACAATAATATTAGGATCTGCTATTCTGGTAGCGCTATATCTTTTACGATTAGTTATTAAACATTCTGTGGTGCTCTAATGTTTCTGTTAAATTACACAATTTATCTCATTTTCTTCAAAACAATACAAAAAAGCAGTGCTCGTGGCTAAAATTAGTGGGGGTGCTACTCCAGAAATTTTTTCAAGGCCATGGTTAAAGTTTTTGTAAAGTAGAAGAACCGGAAAAAATGAATCAAATAGAATAGCTGGAAGCAGGATAATAACCTAATTCTACACTATCACATTCAAGAATATAGTACACGGTTATTTAGCACAATGTGCTTAAAACCCGTATTCGGTTTAACCGAATAAATAATAAAACATCAATACAGACAAAAGAAAACACTATAGTCCAACGGTGCTTAATTTAAATTTCTATGTACACAGAAACAAATACATAATTAGTTTTTACTAATTACCTTCTCTTTTGCCCTTCCAGCGTGTTTCTGGAGAGATTAGGTAATCAAAGAGCCCTTGCTTTCCGCCATCTTCTGATCACTATTGAAAAAACAACTAAACCATTTTTATATTCCTTACACCGACTAAACTAGAAAAGGGAATGAAAAAGTAACATTCCATACACATGCGGAGTAAAAAGAAAAACTACCTTCTACCAGCACGCCAGGGTCCGGCGACATTGCTCTCTCCCTAGCGTGCAGCTTCCTATGTGTGCGTGCGCACAACAGCCAAACACCACGCTGCAATTGTGCAGTGCACAGTTCCATACAAAGAGTTTTGTATTTTTTTTTATAAACTGTGTGTTGGCTGCTGACATTAAGCTTAAGCTTTTTATATTGTACAAGTATAAAGAAAGAATTAAATAAAAATGACTTATATTAAATGTTATCGATAATATCAAGTAGAAATAGGGGTGCTGAATTAAATAAAAATGACTTATATTAAATGTTATCGATAATATCAAGTAGAAATAGGGGTGCTGCAGTTCCACAGTGCCTATACACAAGCTGCCACTATTGTCATCAAAGACAATATTCCAGTCACAGGTACTGTAAAACTCTTAGAAATTGAGATTTCATTCTTATTACAAATATATTTTACCTTAATATTATCATCAAAAGATGCAGTAATTACATAATTTAAATCTTTGACAAGATTAATCAAACCCTCTTTAAATTCACATAATTTTGGTGATTTTTGAAATGGGCCATCAACCATAAGCGATGAATTATTTAAGCTTGGTAATTTTATCCCATGAGTACAGGTGAAAAAGGAACCACTCCGCAGAGCTCACATATACTGGAGCTAAGGTTCATACCAGCAATTGGGACTGGCTTTATATACAAATGAGTTCACCCTGATGCCCAGAGGGCTTAATTGAGATTCACTACAAAGAGTCATTCACACATCTGCACAGTATCACGCTTCATTTTATAGTTTTGGTGTGGGAAAAAAGACATAATGGTTGTATGGCTTGTAGGAAGAAAAAACTTGTTTTGTGTTGTTATTCAATAAGCAGTCATTATCTATGATGAGTAAGTATTATTGTAATCTGAATCTCTACACTTACTCTCTCAAATGTTTCTGGTTATTATAGTAATAAAAGTCTTAGTTCTTACAAACATTATCATTTGAGTCCAAATAATTTAATAGTTCTTAAAGATATGGTAAATATCTGTTTCATATTATCTGTTTATTTCCTTTGACAAGTACCGTATGATGATAAGTTTTGTTCAGTGTGGCCCTTTTTCTCATTAAAAAAGGAGTAATATGTGGATTGAGCAATAAATTAAGCTTGCCAGTTAGCACAAAGGTCAGCTTTCACACTGGAATCTTCATGAACCTTTTTCTACACTTGGATATCTTGATGTTTTTATACATCCAAAACCTTCCTAGTGAAAAATTCTTCTTGAATTTGTAACATATGGTCCAAGAATTTGAAATTTCTTCAAGTCTGATGATAGGTAACCTTCACTTCTTCTAGTGGGAAGAGGCCAAAACACAATTGTAGATTTGGTTGTTCTCATATTTGGAGACACTTTTTGTGTTCATCACCAGTTGTGATACATGTTCTATACATATCTCATCGTTTAAGAATTTCAGTAGGCCACAAGTATACTCAACTGACATAAGAAAAGCAAAAAGAAAAGCCTTCAAAGTTTAGTGTAACAGGAGGATTGATAAAGGATAATTTGAGCCAAAATTTTGTAATTTTGCAACTGGGTTTGTTTGCTACATATTTAAGACATCAAAATTTAATTGATTTGGTAATACGGGTATGTACAGGAGGTAAAACCTGTTGAGAAACATTAAGATTGAAGTATATAAAACACACATGTGTGGGTGTTACTACAGAAATCATTAACACATAGATGTACAATAGTTCTACCCTAGAGTATCTGAAGTAGTGTTGGCCTTGATAATAGTACAGTGACAAGAGTAGTGTACCACACAGTATATTATAGGTAGCAAGAAGCCAGTCACTGGTCCAGCAAACCATCCTAACTGATTCATTAGTTTGATCCAACTTTGATTCATCAGTTTGATAACTGAATCATTAGCACTGGATAAACAACAGGATTGATAAATTATTTTACTCATGATTTAAAAATATTTATTTATCTTTTAACATCACAAAATATTCAATGCAAATAAATTATTTTATTTTTAAAAAATAAACAAAACAAAACATAGCACACATTTTAAAAACAAAACAATTTCAAAATATAATATTAATTTAAAATTAAATAATTTTTTTTTAATGACTGAAATTTTGTCATTATTTGGAAACAATTTATAATGATGCAGTGCTACTTGTATTATTTTGGCAGTGAGAGGATTGACTACCAGTAGTATCATCTTTAAATTTATTTTCAAGTTTTTTGCTGCTTAAGCATTTATTCACAAATTATTATATTGTTTGAAGTAATAATTCCATTATCTTTACTTTGAAGGGGTGAAACGTTTTTGGTTGAATTATATGTATATAATCTTTTAACAGTGTTTCTCATTACAAATTTCTTGTTACACTGTAAATCTTTTATAAAACTGATTAAAAATTCATTACTTTTTTGCATATCTTGTAAATTTTTAAGTATGTGATTTAATTTATTATCAGTTATTTCTTTAATGAATTACATTTGTTGCTCTGACTGTACATTCTTTTTCTTTCTTTTCCAATTTCTTTTAATAAATAATCTGTGGAAGGTATCTGATAATTATTTTGTAGTGTTTTATACAATAACCATGTTATTTTTTCAGTAATATTTAAAAATTTTACTTTTTCTTTCATAACTTATTTCTGTAACTTTTACATTTCTTAAGTTCTTCTAACTTACACATTTTAAAAATTAATACTTAAATTGATTTGTGGCTTTCATTTAGTATTTTAGTAGTAGATTTTTAAGCTTTTACTAAATTTATGAGTCAACAGTTTTTTATTTATTAATTTGATTTTTAATATAATACAGGCATTAGTATGTCTGATGAGTGCTGTTATTTTCAGTGTATTTGTTGTTGTGTATACATTTTTAGAAGTCTAAAATAAACTATTTATTTTTTTATTGTCTGATCTTTTTGATAAAAATTTTTTAAACTGCTTTCTGATAATTGTTTTTTTACTAAATCTTTTGCATTCATACTTCTTTTTTTTATTGTTTTTGGTTGCATGTTTATTGTGTAACTTAAATAAATTACTCTACTTATAATCATTTTCAGTTCATCTTTGTAAATTGACGTAATTGTCTTCCTACATTTTTGTAGTCTGTTGGACTCAATTTACGTTTGGAGACTGAGTTCGTATAATATTCTTTATTGTAATAATCTGAATTAAATACATTGTCACTGATGTTCATCGGTAACCCTGTGTCAGTTTTGAAATCTGAACAAATAGGGTTACCTGCAAATGGAAGTTCGTATATTATTTTTTTTGCTAACTTAAGTTTATCTTCCGTTTGATTTTTGTCCGATATCTGATCATTTAATTCTTGGCTTATTTTTTTATTTGAAACCTTTATAAGTGTATCATTATTTTCTTCTGATGTAGTTTTTGAAATATTTGATTGTTCTTTGTTCACAGATTGTTGATTATGTATATTGGGTTTGTATATATCTGTATTCTGTTCTTGGTATAAATATCTTACTTTGTATTGTTTTGACTGATTTTTTATTTCGTTTAAATCTTCAGTATATTCATTCAATGCTAATTTCTTTCTTTCTTTCATTTGAATTCTTCCGCTTAAATTTTGTGTTTTAATGAACTCTTCATTATTTACTTTTAGTAATTCACTCCCATTTCTACTCTCTGTTGGCTTATCAGTATGTTTGTTCATTTTAATATTCCTTTCATGACTTTTCATTTTTTCCCATAATTCACTATAGTTTTTATAATCTTCATTACTGTATTTATAAGATCCAGATTTTTCTATTGTTGATGAATTGAATCCAGTTTCTGTTATATTTTTTGATTGCTTCATACCATGATTAACTATTTTATCTGGTGTTGCTATAATTGCCATTAGTGATGGTTGCAATTTTTTTATTGTTAGTTTTTTATTTTCATTGCTTTCATTCTTTTTAGAATTAATATAACCATTGCTTTTACATATCTTTATTGTGTTTTCATTTTCTCTTTTTAATCTGTTAATAATATCATTTTTCATGATTTTCTTATTGTCTAAGATCTGATGTTCATTTAACTCTAAAAATGGTATATTGTGCCTGTTTAAAAGTCTTTTATTTAAAATTTTATTAAGAGCAATTTTAGTTTTATAGTTTATATGTTTTTCATATGATCCTGCATCATCTGCAAGAATATTAATTTTTCTTATTGATGCTGAAGGTATTTCTTCAGATTTTTCATTATTTCTAATCTGTGGACGACAGGGTTTTGACACAACTGGTGTTATTATTTTGTTACGATTCATCACATACAGGTTATCTGGACATTTTTGTTTTTTAATATTGTACTCCATATTTATGCTAGAAGTAGGTTGGTGTGTTTTCAAATATGCTAGTATCCTTTTAGCAGTGTTTTCTGGACTTCTACATGTAAAGATTCTATTATTTGTTTTTGTTATGTTTAAAGCGTGTCTCTCTATTTCTGGTTTTTTACTCATTTCTATATTTTTTATCAAATTTGTTTTCAATTTATCAGTATGATTATTTTTACCTACATTAAAACTTTTTTTTAAATTTTTATTTTTTTCATTAATTTCAAAGTATACTGTTGATTTTTTTGATATTTGTGTAGCAACACGCTTGCTTTTTTCTGGTATTACTCTTTGGTCTAGTGTCAATTCTAATTCTTTGCTATTTTGTATATCTTCTATGATTGTCGGTTTGTCATCAAGATATTCTGGACATTGAGTTTCATTTTCATTAAAACTCTTAATTTGCTCTGAAAATGGTTCATTCATTTTCACTATACCTTTACCTTTATTAGTCTTAAATTCATCAATTATTTGTGCCTTCCGTATAGAAAGAGATTTTTTATTTTTTACAAGATCAGGTTCTAGTATTTTATCATCAGTAAGATTCTCAGGATTTCTTTTTGAAATCAATTTGTTGTTTTTGGGTGATAATATGTGATCAAATTTCAATTCACGATTCTTGTTTTCTACATCTTCTGTGGATGTTGATTTTTTATCATAAAATTTAGTGTTTTCAGATTTACTATTTTTTTTGGAATTTGTTATGTTGTTGATATCATATTCATTTGATTGTTTTGAAGGTGATACTTTTGTTATTTTGTGTTGAAAAATGTTTTTTAAACTACCTTGGTATTTATAAATAGTTTGCTTTCTATGTTTATTACTACCACAGCTTTTATTAATATATTTATTGTTATTGTTATCTTTGTATTCAGATAAAAGTGATACTGACACTGTTATAGTTGGATTTTTTTCTTTTCTTGAGAAAGTACATGATTTTTGTTTTAACTGTGCTGTATTTTTTAACACATTATCTGATAATTTTTTACCTGTTGCTGAATGACTTATTGGTTCTATCATTTTAATGGTGATATTATTTAATCCTTTTTTTTTTACCTCCATATCAATTAGTTTTTTTTTGCTGGTATTTTGTGTCTGGATTAATTTTATTTTTCTTTGAGCATTATTTTTGCTATCTTTTACAAATCCAGATGATGATGATCTATTCAATTCTTCTGCTGATAACTTTTTGAAACTATTTGTATCCACATTTGCCAATAATGCAGCACTGAAGGTTGAACAGAGATCTGCTAACTTGTTTATCAAATAATTATCTTGCGATTTATTTTTATCGACCATAACTTTGCTATTAAATTTGTTCAGTTTCTTTCCTCTGAAAAGATCCTTAGCGTGTGATACTAAATTAGTGTTTTCTGTATAATTTTCATGTTTCTTTATTTGCGTAATTTCATTTACTGCAGGATCATGTTTTATTCCTAAAACATTTTTCTCTTTGTTCATTAGGAGTAATCTTTTTGCTAAATAATTGCTACCTTCACCAAGATTTATAACAGTGTTTATAATTTGTTCAGCTTGAAGTGGTTCTGCAATTTTATTATTAAATCTATACTGCTTATTCTGTTCAAAGACATCTTTTTCAATTTGATTTTCATTGTTTGATGTAGTTTTTTCTATTTTTGTGGGTCGTTTACTGCCATGTGGTAATGTTATATCAGGTATTTCTATAAAATTATCTTCCCTAATAAACTTGTCATGATTTATTAATTTTGTTTTTTTCTCATTTTCAGTAAACAAATTTTTATTTTTATCATTACCAATCAGTAATTGAGTATAGTCTTTTTTTTTTAATTTACTTATAGAGTTATTAGATTTAGCTACTGCTGTCTTATTTTGGCTATTTATGAATGACATTATTAATAATGCTTTAAGCATACTTTTATTATACTTATTATCTTTGTTCAACAAACAATTATCTACATGAATTTCATTTGACCGTTTCAATGGATCAGTGCTCTCTTCTTTGTTAAATTTGACTGCCAACATTGTTATTTTACTGGCTGTTAAAAAGTTTTTATCAGCCGATTTTTCTCCATTTTCATTTGTTGATAGTGAATTTTCAATTCCAAAATTTTTGGTTTTTAATGAATGTACTGTTTTAAATTTTGGAATAATTTTAATACATTTATGTTCGTTTATGATTGTTGATGTTATTTTACCAGTTTCTGAATGAGATAGTTCACTTTTATTATCAACATCCAAAAAAATGTAATAATCATTTTTATTCTTGCAAATATTAGGATTGAATGAATATTGATTCAATGTTGGTAATGATTTTGCCCACTTTGTAAAAATTTGTTCACTGTAATCAACACTGAAAATTTCATTCAAAGTCAGAGCGATATCTGTTGGTGTTGGTTGCTTATTCTCATTATTTATTGCTGATTTTAGTAATAGTTTACTCTCCCTCTTAACTTCATTACTTGATGTTTCTTTTGATGTAGAATCAGCATTTTGCACATTTATGTTTAGATGTGCTGAAGGAATTGAAGCTAAATTAATTTTTTTTTTTTGATTGATTGATGATATACCTTCTAATTTTTTTTGTTTGACATTTACATCAATTCTATCACAACTATTTAATTTCTCTATATTTTTGTCAATGTCAATTCCATAACGTGTTGCAGAGTTATAATCCAGATGAATTTTGTTAATTATGAACATATTTTCTAGTAAAAATGGTTTATTTTTAAATAATTTTCTTACTGATTTAACAAAATCTGAATCTTTCTGTTGTTCAACAATGCTGCTGAGTGATTCATACTTTGCTTTTGCTTGTTGTTTTAAAGAGCTAGGTCCTGCTATATTCTTTTCTGTTAGAAGCTCTTTTCTTTTTGTTGTGTTATAAACTGTAGGTGTTTTGTATTTTTTTTTTTTTAGATCATCTTTAGACAGATAATCTTCATCTTGTCTGAGAATGCTAGATAATGACACTAACACTGCTAATGAATTATTTTTATAATCTTCACAGTAAATTGATTTATCTGTTGCTTGATCTGATCTAGAATTACTTTCTATAAATGGCTTAGTTCTATAAATGCTTGTGTCTTTACTAATTGTAACATTACAATCATCAATATAATTTATTTTATGTTTATTTTCATAACTTTTATGTTTTGTATTGTGCACTGATATTAAAGATATGTTAGATTTATGTGCTGCTTTATTATTTCTAGTTTTACTGATTTGTTGATCATAAGTGGTTGTAAACTGTGTAATTTTTGTTATATTACATAGATTTGTATCAGAGTTATTATTCAGATAAAAATTTCGACAATTTTTTTTTTTAACAGATGATGATTTTTTGAGTCTCTTTTGATCAGTATTTATACTGCTTATACCACGACTATTTAATTTTGTTACATTTTTATAAATTTTATCTTCATTCAATGTAGTAAAGAGATGAATTTGTTCCTTAATAAATTTATCATTTGATGAGTTTCGGCCTTTTTCCAGTGGCTTCCTTTCTAATTTTACAAAATTTAAATCTTTAGATTCATTATAATTGCTTACTGAATCATCATTAACTAATTTGGTACTTGTGCCGGTGCTGGATGAGTAGTTACAAAAAATCTGAAAAGTTATAATGCAACTTTTAAGTTTTTGAGATCTTATAATCAAGTCTACATAACTAAAAACACATTCATGTTCTGACATTTTTTTGACAATAATTTCATTATGTTGATATTGGATATCACATGAAATGCAATAAGGTTTAAAAGTGAAATCTTATTCGTATTTTTACTACATACTTAACATGACATAAGAGCCGATGTTATGCCTTAACCTCTCTTACTTACTTTACCCAGTCAGAATGATTAGTAGTCATTTGTTACCATCATTTTACACCTTTGGAAATCATTTGACCATTATTTTTTTGTTGCCTCCTTATTTGCCCTACTTCCTAGTATGCAAGTGAAAACTCTCTAAAACAGCTCTATCGTTATTAACTATTTACTTTTTAAAGTTTTAAAAATCTTTATGTATCTACATACAGTGTTATCAACAATTGCACAATCTTTTGATACTTGGTATTATCATATTTTATAATATAATTCCATTTAAATGATTAATTTCACTGGAAGATTTCAAATGATTAATGTAATTAAGTAGCTGGTTCATTCTGTCTTATTTTGTTTTATCCACAATTAATTATACAACGTATATTATTACCAAGTATTTAAACACTACTTTATTAATGCAGTAAAAAGTGAATAATAGTTATATTAAAGTAAAATATTAACAAGATGAGTAGGGATCATTAAAATTTTATTTTTATTTAAACTAAATATATTATTTACAACTTTTTCTCTTTTGTCTTCATTAAGAATTTTCATAATTATCTGTGTTTCTTTAGAACTGGTTCTTTTATGACAATTCAATAAATACATATAGTACCAATTTTATTTCAGTGGGTAAGAGAGAAAACAACTAAAAACGTTTCTACAGTTTAAAACTGACTATGTTTTTATTGGTTTGTCATGCATTAAAAAAACTGTTCTGAAGAAAAAGAGAATACTTTAAAAATACTTGTCAAGAACAAAAGAAAAAAAAATTCTTGAGACGACAGACTTTTCATTATTTTATTTTGTTTTCTTTTGCCTTGCTCAAACAAATACAAAGTCATCATGACTCTCAGATAATTTCTTAACAGCGGCATAATGAAAATATATCAACAGGTTACTTAAGAATAGAATGGGATAAATTACTGCCTAGAGAGGTGTGTCTTTCAGACATTCCAGACACCTCTTTTTTGTAATAATTGGGAAATGAAGAGTAAACTTATGGTTTGGTGAACTGAACTTGTTTATGTGATCTGACAATATTAATACAAATCATTTTTAATAAGTATTGCAAGTATTATTATTATTACAAAATAATAATAAGTTATAGATTGTTAATTGTAATTCAACTAAATAAAAAAATACCATGTCAGCCTATTTTATAAATCAACTTTACAAGGTAGATAAAGATTTTGTTTATTGCAGTAATTTTGCTAGTCTATAAATTAACAGTAATGAAATCATAACCTAATTGGATACTTACTACATCAGTGGTAAAGTTACTACACCATTCTTTATACTTTCTCAAGCATGCTTTAAACATAATAATAGTAGCATCCTAATGCAGATTAACACCATGTTTTGCCATTTTACACACAGAATATATAGGATGTTATTTATGTTGGTATATTTGGGAATTTTTTCAATCAAGAGTAACAGATATTGAACTCATTACTGTGCATTGTGTTCCATATGTTTTATGTAGAAATTTGTGTAAGTGGAGGAGTCTAGTTTACTATTGTAGGGCACTGTGTTTTATGAACAATTCTACTTTCATGTATCCTGAAAATATAGTATATCCAACTTTTTTAAATTTATAGTTCCTACGACAAAAAGATCAAACATAACTAATAATATTCACCTATGCAATTTTTCATTTCAATTTTTAATACTACAGATTAATAAGTGGTATATATACTTTAATATGGAAGATGAGGTGGATAAAATGATGAGAGTTCTATATTAAAATTCCAATCAAGCATGGTATCTTCACATATTACAAATCTTCTACTTCATTCTTTCTATTTGGTTAGCGTCTGCAAGGGAGTCTGGCTGTAAAAATCCTTCCCATCTAATTCCAGAAAAATTGGCTTCGACAAAAACTCTTCTTGTAATATGATGTACTTTTAATATCTTATTGTTTGGTTATTTGTCCTGAGGCTGTCCTTTGAATCATGTTGATCTTCATTAAATCTTTTTATTTTCAGTTAAAATTTTAGTTCCCCTATTTCAGACCATTTAGTTGCCCTATTTTTTCCTTCTTCTTATTTTCTGGTCTCTGTACAATTTCAGTATTGTTTTAATCAATTTTCCTCTCATGATTTGATCTGGTTAATTATATTTTTTAATACCATAACAGTTTTCTCTTATATACTGGGTTATTTATATGAATAGATTAATAATTATTGTAATTCAATGTTAGAAATAAATTGACCCAAGCACTAATTAATATATTTTTATTATCTGCTCTCATATTAATAAATACAAAATTTACAATTTGAAAGTACAAATTTTCAAATTAAAAGGGCATTATATAGTTTGTGTTCTTTTAACAAAAACTTAGTAAATTCTCATTGATAACAACAATAATAATAATAATAACAAAAACAAATAATAGATAAATGCCTTTTCTTCACGAAAATCCATAATAAATTATAAAATAAAAACAAAATATGTTTATTAATTTTCACAAAGTAAATTTCATGAAAATCAATAAATACATTTTTCTTTCATTTTTCAATTTGTTAATAATAATAAATATGTTGTTTGTTTCAACATCAAATGATGCAGTTATCAAAATAGTTTAAAAAGTATCAGTTTTTCAACATTAATATTTAAGTATTCAGTTGTGTCCAAAACAAACCTGCAATATGCCATTTAGGTGCACATTCACTTACTTCTGGGAAGCATGATATTGACATATTTTCCCAAGGATTCCAACTGTTTTACTTCTAAAGATTTGTTAAGAATTCCACAATTTTTTTATTTTTCCAGTAATTATATTCAAGAATGTTTATATTCAAAAATATGGATAATCTATTTAAAAATAAACATATTACTCATTTTCTTAATATTTTAATGCTTCAACATCTATTAATAGTTATTATGCAGCTTCTTCATTAATTTGCTATAGTTAATGGTACCTTTGGGTGGTGGAAACCCTTTTTCAAAAAGCATTTTCTGTCATAATTTTTGTATTGAGGTAATTTACAATTAAGTCACACTGCATAGATTTTCCATACTGAGAGGAAGCAGTGTTTTATTATTTATCCCAGTATTCTTATAGCTGTGACATTTTATCTAATCATGTAAGACTTAAGTAGCACTAGAATTACTTTCTCTGAGAGTAATAATGATTAATTACAGTCAGTACCTCTAATGAATGGATTAGGGATATCACCTGCACTTTGGTGGGCTCAGCATGTTACAATAGTATATCTGACTCAGGAAGGAGAAATTGTAATCATTTCATTCCTCAATTTCTCTAATAGCCCTGGCATGGGTATGCTCATGTCTTTTCAGGATTGAAGTTTTCCATGTCACATCACATACAACCTTTTAATTATGGAAACAAACAAGAGATATTCAGTATGTAATTATTTCACAATATTTAAAAAAAACTGTTGGAGATAAAAAAAACTGAAAATTAGGTACTGTCGGTTATCTGGATGTCACCGCTGTGTGTCGTGCACGGGCAGCATTACAAATTATTGATATCTGCAATCATTTAAATCATTAACTAATGATAAGGAAGAGGAGATTTTAGGTTTAGGTTAAGGTAGGTGGTAACTAACGATTCCGTGTATTTAACTTTGAACGATATCAACATTACCTAACGCTCGCTAACCTCCTCTAATTAATCCTAAATATTAAATGCCGGGAGACTGACGTAAAATAAACGATTGAAAACGTTTATTATTAATAAAAATAAATAATAATGAAGTTAAAAACCACAATTACAAGACAAACTGTGTGTTGTCCAGGTAACCAACAAGTACCAAAAATGAACATTTTTCATTTGATATTTGCGAATAATTTACTTTGTTAACCACTTTAATAATGAAATGCCACCAGCACAATTAAAAAAAGAAACAATTATCTTTTATATAATTATTATTTTAAATAGACTTACTTCAGGTTTTAGAACCGCACGAAAAATTTTGATACCATCCCGAAATGGAGCCATATTTCTGATGTGGTTGCATAGCAACTAAACAATATTTTAACAGTTTTTCTTTTTGTAATATTTATAAAATATTTCATCTAATACTCAGTTACTACGTGTTTTTGCTATTACATTTCAGCCAGAATAAAAGCTTATTAGATATTTTTAATAGAATATAATTACAACCAGTTTTAACGAAAAGTCGTAAGACTTTTCCGAACTAACATTTTTATTATTATTACTGTTCACCAAATTTTTAATTAATTTCTAACAAAGTTATTATCTCTAACTTCTACTGACGCATTAGCATGATGTATTTATTTGTGTTTTGGCGGTTTTACGCCATTTTTGTTCAATTATTAAAGAGTTAGTTTTTACCATTTTGAGGTCTTGCACTTTATTTACAAAACTGATATTTATATATTTTAGCAAACCTTATATTACTGCGTTTGATCCAAGCTAATAAGTTTACACCGATATTGCTTAATGATTATAAAATGTTAATTTTGGCGGCCACTTTGAGTGAACCGACCTAACGGCCATTAGTGTATTTTATCGCAAATTTTTACTTACGCTTTTTTTTTGTCTTCAGTCATTTGACTGGTTTAATGCAGCTCTCTAAGATTCCCTATCTAGTGCTAGTCGTTTCATTTCAATATACCCTCTACATCCTACTTACGCTAAGTTAATATAATTTATTTATCTCCTGTTATGACGGTTTTATGGCATATATACTTTTTAGTTTATAAAGTTAGTTTATCTGCCATTTTGGAGCTTAGACTTTATTTACAAAATTGATAATCCTTTAATTTTTAATTCGTCACTCTTGGGAAGTAAGTATTCTTCCACTCGCAAAAAAACTAATACTGGAATTCGGCTACTAGTTATCAGGAGGCAATGACAGGTTCCATGTTGCAGTGACCGTTGCTTTGCCAGCACTGAATAATATAGTTAGTAAATGGTCATGAAGGGGCAATGAGATTATATGTAGTAGTTAATGTTGCCACTGTATGTGCCATGGTAGAATTAACAGCCAATCTGAAATCAATTTTCAAATAACCCTTAAATATTAGGTTAAAATCCTGTGTCAATTTGATAATACAGAATATCTCTATCTTATCTAATTCTAACTAATTACAAAATGTCTAAACTTAAACAAAAATAAGTAAGTAACATGTTCTTACTTGGTAATTAATTTTAATATTCTTGCAGAACATTAGAATTATGGGTAATCTGATTTATCCTAGTAAATTTGATTTACTCTTTCTGAAGCTTGGATTTTATTTAAAAAAAGAAATGAATGAATGAGGGCAAACACTATGGCTGGCATCTAGAGATTTTAATTTCTTTATAAATTTAAAGCTTAACTGTAAAAAAAACTCTCTTCAGTCTTTTAAATTTGCAGATCTTTCCAATTTGATTTCTAGGTGGAAATATTTTCAGTAAGTATGTATACACAATGAAATCTTCTTAAGACGACCAACGTCGGTTCCAGACGATTTTGGTCTTTTGTATAGGTGGTCGCCTAAGTGAACGACTGTCTATGTGGATGTAATAATTTCTCAAAGATGTACTGGTATGGCCGTAAGAATTCTCGTTAAAGGTTTTAACAAAAAAAAAAACGTAATTGGAAGTACGGAAGAAATTCCTTTCATTAAAATTACACAAATTTATTTAAACGATGAATATGTATTACTATAATATCACCGTTAATTCAACGATAACAATGGAAAAGAAAAAAAACCTTAATAAACTGATGTAACAGGTTCTCAGCTTACGTTAATAAATACTGTCAAACGGGAAGAAATGTCGAATAAGAAAGTAAATACTATAAATGAGGGGGCCTTTATAAACAAATGAATTGCGCATCGAAAAATACTGTAAACACCTAACACACTTCATAACCAATTTTGTGAACTAACCTCTAAAAACGGTTACTAGAAGTATTCGTTCAGCGTCTGCCTACTTGACTTTGTCTTAATCACTTCCTTTTCTAACACAATTTTAACTTTATGAAACAAGACATAGATTTTATTATTACAACCTAACTGTTTTAATTTGTTTACAAATCTAAAGGAACAGCCGGGATTTCTTCATCTTCCATCGTAGTCTCTTCCGCATTTTTAGAAGTAAAAGCATCCCTATCCAGAAGTTCTTTCTCACAGTCATTTACATCTTCACTAAAAAGAACATCAGTGTTAATGCCGGTCTGCTGACCTAGCTCTACGACTTCATTTTCAGGTCGAATTACAATTTTTCCATTCATATATTTTCCTTAGTTAACCTAAAATCAATACCATCTTTCTTAAAACAGTTTTTTCGTCCACACTTCCTTTATGTATCCCACAAAGAAATTTTTTTTAATCAAATCATATGAATTTTGAACTGAATCGAAAACTACTACAAGATGTGGACGAAATTAAACAACTGAATTATTCCAAGATCTAATGATTGTAATTTACTACAAGTAAATACTTGTAGTGTTGACAGGTAAAAACAATAAATAAACATTATTTAACGAAATTTCGTGTGACATGGGGCATTGTCAAAAATTATCAGTACTTTTCTATTTTGTTTTTCCAATCCAGACAAAATCGAGCCCACCATCCAAGCCTTTTGAATTCTACTATCAGTTCGGACGTATTGACATTTTTTTAAATATCTTGGCCGCAGCCAATTGTTTATTATTAATGGAGGTTATTTTTCTCTTACAGCATTGACACAAAACATTTTTCCCTCCCTTTTTTGGTAACATACGTCGGTAAAGCTAGATTTAAATCTCGTTTCGTCAACTTGTAAATGGCCTCAAGATCGTAATCTTTTATTATTGACGGTAAATACTCTGCTTTCACAGACTGATTCACTTTCACCACAAATATCTTAAACAACATTGTTTCGGTGGCAACTGTTTTCGAACCATTGCTTCCAGTCAATTGTCTCGATTTGAAATTTTTATGCGTACCTTGTTGAAAAATCAATAGGCAACTTTCTTGCACAGGGACTTTAAAACCAAATCATTCACTTTTTTGTATTTTTCCGCTAATTTTCTTTGTAACAGTCCACAGCCAGCATCTTTAATAAATTTTAGTTGTGTTTCTAAATTTAATGTTTTGATTTTTTTTCCTGATATTTTACGAACGAAATTAATCAAATCTGTAGACAAAAATTTAAAAAAACGCATGAGTACACCAACGATTACAGGTATAACTAAACTGAATGCAATAATGATGTCATGATTAAAGTAAAGAATGATGTAATCAGAACTAAAGACTTCCTACGTAACGAACTTACCGACTTAGTCTAGAGGTGAACGCGTATTCCCAAATCGGCTGATTTGGAAATCTTGAGTTCCAGCGTTCAAGTCCTAGTAAAATTAGTTATTTTTACACGGATTTGAATACTAGATCGTGGATACAATTAACCACAAATCTCAGTAATGGTCGAACTGGGACTGTACAAGACTATATACACATATATATCATTGTCTGGCGGCTAAACAGGAAAAAGAAAAGACTGCCAGTGTAAAGCAGCCTGATAAACTAGCTTGGGTGTAAGAGCAATAAAAATGAATGAACAGTGCATTTTTGTACATGATTTAAAAATATATTTTCTTGAATTTATTTTGTACTATAATTAAAATGTTCAACTAATTATTAAATTTGTGACAAACGTTTAGTTTTATTCCAAAAATAAACAACAAATTAATGGTCGTCTTCAATTAATATTTGATGGTCTCACTCAGGTTAAGAAGTGGTAGTCTTTGAGAACAATAATATTCAGTCAGTACTGCAATTTATTTGCATTCAGAGAAATACATGTATTTTACAAAGTAGTCACTATGAGATTTCAATGAATATAAATGTTTTAAGACATAAAAAATTATTTCTGCCTAACTCCATGTCACACTAATCTTTCTTCTGGAAGAGTTTAAATCCTGGACAGATGTCACTTCACAATGTAAATTCCTACAGTACTTGACTGGTATCAGGCTGAAAATCCTAACCTAACCATTGAAAAAATTACAAATTTGCGTAAAAATTTTAATTTATTAATTCTTTGGCAATTATTTTTTTAACAAACTTAAGCCCTAATTTACTGAAAACTAACCTAAAAATTTTTAAAAAACACAAACAAACTGTATTTATACCATTATTAATAAGTAGCTTGGACTACAACCCTAATTGTATAGAAAATACTACTTTTTGGTTTAATTTGAACACTTATGTATTTGTTATTACACGGTACACTTCTTACCCTAATTCTAAAATGTTTTATAACAATTTTTTTGTATTTCCATAATTTCTTGATAAAGATCAGTACTTAATCACTGAAATTATAAATTCTGCACAAAATAATATACTAGTGTTTACGTATATCAATTTTATCATGTACGTAATGCAATCTAATTTAAATGGAAAAAAAATACATACACATTACAGAGGGGAAAACTTCACAAAAAGGGATTGAAAAAGTACCTAGTATTCATCTTAAAAGGGGCCCCATCACTCAGTAGTTCATACTAAATGCATCTAATCGTATGAGATTGGTATAATAATGTTAGATAAGAAACAAGCCAGACAGGTTGTATAGAAAATTAAGACAGCTACAATATCTTATAAATCTTTGCGAAGATTAAACTGGGAAAATAACATTTCACTAGGTTCAGTTCATACTGTATTTAGGAGAATGCTGAAATGATATCTGTTTCGAATACAGGCTTTCCATGAGCTAATGTTGTTGATTATGTTAAAGGATTCATTACTGTAAATAGTTCAGGAACTTCATTAGAGGCAACATTGGCATTTTAGGTCTAGTATCTTTCACAGACAAAGTGTGGTTTAGCATGCTTTGGTATTAACATACCCACTCTGGTGGGTAATTTAATAGTCAGAACTATTGGACCTGGGGTACTGAAAACCTGAACATTTTCTTTGAATCTCCTCTATGCCCACAAAAAATAGGTGTATGATGTGTGGTTTCAAGGCAACAAATAAATAGGACCCTTGTTTTTTTGAAAAAAAATGTGGATGCTGCTATGTACCAAGAAATTATCTAACAGTTCATATACTTACTGCAAAAGGATGAGTACGACTGTTGCAACAGGACAGCACATTTGTGATACATCTTGCTCTACTAACCAGATGTTACTCCGTGGAAGAATAATTTCTAAAGGATTGTGGCCACCAAGATCCCCTGATCTGACTAGTCCAGACTTCTTTTTGTGAAGTTAATTAAAAGAAATTGTTTGTAAGAGCGATCCACACCCTGCAGGAATTGTAGTCAAACATCACCAATGCCATCCAAGAAATAGAAAGGACACAGCTGAAAGAGTAGTCAGGAACATGGTCAAATGTGTTAAGTGGAGAGAAGTGGATTGATATTATTTACAGACTAAACTAAACAATGGTGCATTTTTAAATTGAATATCCTGTATTATCTATACTTGTTAACAGCAAATTAATACTAAAGAGGTATTGTTTAGTAAATATCAAACTGGTCCAGGCCATACTTCTTAAGAATGTATTTTTAACTAAAAAAAATATATTTAACAGGTTTTCATGAAAAAGAATCACAATTAAAAAAGACAATTTTTAATAAGTTTACAATTTTATTTTAAAACGTGAATGTCAAAACATAATAGCATAAAAAATTATAATTTATGAATTGGCATTGGGTCCACGTTTACGTCCAAAGGTTTGAACAACATTTACAAATCTTCTGTTGTATTGGATGCGACGCTTGGCACGACCTGTCTTCTTTTTCTTTTTTTCTACTTTTTCAACCTAAAACATATTAACTTTTAATTGGTACATACATGATAAAGATTAACCATAAAATTTTTTATTAACATTATTAATATGAATAAATAATGATGACTTTTTTTACCTATGGTTTTAAGTATAAATTTCTATTAATTCTAGAATTCAATTGGTGAAATATGTTTTTCAATTAAATTATTTATGAACACTCATTGATGCTGGAGCCTTTAATATAATTTCCAAATACTTGATTTCTAATTGTAATAAAAAAAAGGAAAAAAAAATAGAATTTTTTGACTTATTTTTATTATTTGTGATAAATGTATGGTTATATTTTGTTACTAAGTTTTCTCAATATATATAAAGGTAAAATAAATAATAAAGTAAAACATACTTTTTGTACATTGTCTAAGATTACACCTTTAGTCGGAGATATGAATTAATTCTAGAATTCAATTACTGAAAGTTTTCAAAGATGAAGTAAGATTGGTTTTGAATTCTTCAATATTAGATATTTTAAAATAGTTGTTGGTTGAAAAACAAGTTGTCATTAAGTACTAAGGTTACAGTCAGTAATAAACCGAAGCAGATAGCATACATGACAATTATTATAAATCACTGTTGTTAAAAGAAAGTAACGTATATATTTACTGGGTGATCAACACCCTCAGGGACACTATTATTTATATTTACTATTATCCCTGTTCTCTCCTACATCTATTTAAAAATTAAACTTTTAATTTTTAAATAGATATTCAGTTATTTGTTTATAATTTCACATAAATTCATTTACTTTATAAAAGTCATAACCCTGACAATTATTTATCCTAATTATTATTTATCATAGATTAAAATCGCATTTTATTCTTGACTAAATCTACTTTTTATTAAAAAAAAATGTAAATAATATCAATAAAACAATTAAATTACCTTAGGTGTCTGTCCTTTTACTTTCCCAGCCCGAGCCAAAGAACCATGTACTTTACCTGCAATATAATCATAATGTTAGAAAAAAGCTTTTTTTAAAGAAATATCAATTTGTGATTTTCTTTAACTTTTTATAAATATATAGCCATAAGGTATACAACAAAATCCAATTAAGTAGACTAGGAAATGTGTATCTTATTAATGTTAAAATGATCAACTTTTCATATGTATACTTTTCTCCTAAACCATTACAGTTTTAAATTTGAAATTTCTCATTAACATTTTATTACACTTTTACTAACTATATGAAATAGTTTTCAATCATGTGGTTCCAGAGGAAATTTATAAATAAAAAAAGCTAGTTAATACTATTACTGTTATCCACGCCAAAAGTAACTGGTAAATATTTAATGAAAACTATAATTTTTAAGAAAAATGCACACCTCAAGATAAAAAAAAACCAGGAAAATGCATTTTGATTAATATCAGACTGAATGTGATTCTAAATAATTATTGTTTTCACAATAATTAACAAGTACCTGCACAGTTGTTAAATTGTACAATTTCCACAATTTGCTTTCTATTAATCCTAGAGCTGTGGTTTATACATCTTGCCAAAGGTCACATCCATTTGTTCATTACAGAATGATGGCCTGGACCTAAGGACTTAATAAAAAATGGTGACATTATGGCTCCTAACATTAACCTATTATATTCTGTTTAATGTTATAGTAAATGCTTAGATATCTAGCACAACTGAGGGATGGGTTTTGCCAGTTATTGGTATTTCTGGATAATAGAAATTTATGTAACAAGCTACCGTAATATGAACACTATTAACATTTATGTTTATATGGGTTGCCTGAAATGCAGCGTAAAATTAATGCAAACTGTACTGCAATACATATTTGAAGATTAAATAGTTGTCATTTAATTGCGATTGAAATTTAGCTATATAGTAGGACTACAGTATAAACTACTGTAGTATAAATATAATTAAATACAATAAAGGTAATGTAAAATTACAATCTATTCAGAAAAAAGTAGAACATTGCATGGTTGTAAAATTCACTCAATATTCATAAAACATTAAAAACTATGGTTCAGTATTTTAATTAAAAATTGTACAGTAATATATATGGTATGTTAAATCAAAACGTCACTTACTGAATACACATAAAAAATATGAACAAAAAAAACAAACATGTTACACAAAATTCATATGTAAAGTTACATCTATATTTTTGAACTTCCATATTATAAAAAAAATTGTGAGTTTTGGTTTGTCTTTTTAGTGACCATCACTTTTGCAGAAAAGATTAATAAAGGAGATGCAAAATATCTTGTTCAGAGTAGCAAAGCTGATGCTCAGCAAAATTTAAATAGAAGCATCTGCAGTACTGGACAATTAATCTTCTCTTCTGCAATTTCATCTTTCTATGAGGAATCGCTGTCACTTTTTGGTTCCTGTAGAGCAGCATGTATCAATCTTCATCCCTTATCTTCTATGGCAATTCAGCTTCTGCATTGACACCAATCCATTGTTATGTAATCTTGAGTGAGGTTACTCATAAACTTTGAAGCAAGAAGTTTTTTAAAGGTTGACACAATTTCTTGCACAACATTGGCTTCACTTTCCTTTAAAGAATCTTTGATTAAATTTATGGACAAGTTTCTCCGAGCAAGCTATGTGCTTTGTTTTACTGCATTTCAGGTAACAGCTATATATGCTGAAGGTTTTTAAGAATTCTTTAACTGCTTCAACATGGTAAACAAGCTTTTGAAAAAAGCGCATTTCATATTCTGTATAACACCTTGGTCCATTGGCTGGAAGGCTGCTGTCACATTTGGAGAAAATTAAACCATGAAAATATTACCCGATAGGAGTCAAAGTTCACTTGGGTGAGCAGTGCAGTTGTCTAGAATTAATACACATTTGTTGTCTACTATTTTTTCTACGTCTACAGAAATTAATGTACGGTATTTTTTCATTTTTATTGTACAGATAAAAGATACAGTACTCTATAAAAATGTACTACTGATCAGAACATTCCATAATACTGGATACTGTTATCATAAATACTGGATATCAAAGATTTTACTGTATTAAGTTTCAAATTACTTGATTAATTTAATAATACGAGGACATCTCTAAAGTAAAGATTGCTGGGAAATTTCTCTACTTAAGGTTGGCATACCTGTGTTGTTCATGTCCACGCTAGTAATATAAACATTGCATTGTTGTCTGTAAGTTATCGCGTTGTATTTACATTATAAAATGAATAGGAAACTCAATGTTGCTGCTGACTGTGAAATATGTGGTATCATACTTTTTTTAAACCATCAAAACGTTAAGCTAGCTGAAATTCGTCGGCAGTTGGTTGCTGTGTACTGTGATCATAATGAATGAAACACCTGAAAATGATGTGAAAGGTTTAGAAATAACAGAATTTTTGGGCATGATGAAGAACATTCGGGGAGGCCCTCAATAATCACCAAGGACTTGTTGAAATGCACTGATGATGAAATCAGAAAAGATTGGCACTCAATGATTTCCAACCTGGCCCTGGTTTTTCCTGATGTTTCAAGAGCTGTTATTGGTCACATTGTGACCATTTAGGCTTCAGAAAGATTTGTGCACGTCTTAATGGAAACTCACAAAAAAATCCGATTGGGATCTGCTTTGGAATTTCTGATGCATTACACAGAAAAAGGTGAAGAGTTCCTTAATTCAACTGTTACTGGCAATGAAACATGGATTTTGTATTAAAACACGAGAGAGAAAACGGCAGTCAAGTGAATGGCATCATCCTCCAGCCAGACCAGCAAAGGAAGCCACAGCCATTTGGATGCCAACTAATGGCCACAGTCTTTTGGGATCGGTTTGGCATGATTGATTTCATGTCACGTGGAACAACTATAAATGCAGAAGACTACTGTGAAACTTGATGTAAGTTACAGCACACCATTCAAAATCAGCGATGTGGGCGGCTGACTGAAGGCATCGTCCTGCTACACAATAATGCACGTCCAACATATGATTTACTGAGAACCAGACTTAGCTCCTTCTGATTACCATTTATTTGGGAAATTGAAAGAATTTTTGGGTGGTAAGCAATTCACAGGTGACAAACTTAAAAATGCTGTTTATCAGTGGCTAAATGGACTGTCAGCAGAATAATACGACGAGGGTATATTGAAGCTGGTGTATCACTACGATAAATGTCTTAATTCATGTGGCAATTATAAAGTTTGCAGAATAAATTTTTTACAATGAAATGGTCTTTACTTTAGAGATAACATTTTTCATTTAATATATCAGAAATAGTTTAATAATTATGTTAAAAATAAATCTTAGTATATCATTATACACTTCACGTGTTACAGTAATAAATTATACAAATACATTTAAATTACCTCCAAGCAATGGTACAGTAACATCAATGCTAAAATTGGCCAAAGAACAAACTTGCAAATCTTCAGTTAATGGTTTTCCACAATTGTACAGACTTAATAAATCACAAGGTATATTTTCCAAAACTGATACCCTTTGCTGTAAATATAAAAATAAATGCCTATACATTCAGTGACATAGATATTAATCATTAAATAATAAATTAAATCACATCATCATTCAATCAAATCAATAGACTTAACTTTAAGATTATAACATGTATTGCTAGTATGACTGAAGTTGGAGGATACTATAAATTTAATTAAGAACTTTATGTAATCCTGTAAAGGATACTTTAGTATCCTATAAAAACAATAAAGATTCTTAAGCACTAAAAACAAGATCTAGAATTGCTACAGAGACGCTATTGTATAACGATTGCTGGACAGATCTAGTATCATAATTAATAATTTTGTTTATTCAATAAATGGAAGTATTTTCAAAAATAGATTCAATTATTAATTTAAGGATCAATCCATTTGAAGTGAACCAAGGGTAGTTGCTTGACAAATTAAAAAAAAAAAAAAAAAAAAAAAAATTGAAACTTACTTGTTTCCTACTGTTTCAGGACCTTAAAACTATTTTTAAAAATGTTTTATTTAAGCACTTTACCTGTGGCGCCATTTTTGTTATGGTGCACACACCTATTTTTGTGATTGCAGGGGTTTACAGAAAAAAATCATAACTAAAAAACTACTGGTCCTGGAAGGATGAAACAAAAAGCAATTTATTCATATTTTCTCAAGGTAAAAGATTGGTCCGGTGGTTTATTCACCTATCCCCCTCTTCTTTCTTTGAGAAAATTACCAATAAAGTTGAACATGAAAAACTGTGAATTTCACTTTTATTTTTTCAAGAGGCATGGATGGCACACACAGCTTGAATTATTTTTTTATATGTAGGTATATGTAAGTAGTTTTATCATAAATAATATTAATCGTGATATACTTACCCCTAAATTTTTATAAATTTTTGAAAACTAATTTTTTTTAATAATTCAAATTTTGGCTTCAAATAACTCAGATATAGGGCCGGTGATAAAAATCTCAAATTTGCACAACTTAGTGTTTTTGTAGATGTTTAAGTTTCTTGTATATTTTACTAATAAAAAAGTTATAACCTCTTTTGAGTGACAGTTCAAGTTCAGTAATTAATTAACAGAAAACAAGAGTAATTTTGGAAAATTCTAATTATGAATTTTAGGACAATTAAATTTAACACCTGTAAAAGAAATTAAAATGACAATTACTTTTACCCTAAATCAATAAAGATTTATAAAACTCTGCGTACATCCAAATTCATGCTTAAGTGTTGAACATTTTTATGTATTATACTTTTATAAAAGGATGTATAAATATGATACTGTACTAACTATCTTGTGCATATAAGACTACTTATACAGCCCACTATCACATTTGTCAAATAAATCATATTATGTAATTTTTAAACATTATATCATCTACCACTGCCAGTATTTTGGATGTAAATGGGATTTACCGATTAATTAATTCATTCTTATTTAAAATAAAACCATTTAGAACCAACTGAACTGAAAGATACCTTTAAATGTTATGGTATAAACATACTTTCATCAGATGTTTTATTCATGTTTTCACAACACTGATAACATTAATTTTATCACAAATATTATTTGAACATGCAACTATATATTAAATTGTTAAGAATCTCCACTACTCCATTCAACATAAATAACTTCAACAGTAAAGCAAAATTAACAATTTTGAGTAATTTGAACTTGTTTAAAATAAGCTGAATGGTAACATATAACAAAACAAATAATGTAGGAAAAAATGAACAATAAATCTCCCCACCCCATCCGCAGGTGTTGCTTTTGTGGCTTGAGCAATTTATGCAATGAGTGACAAATGAACACGAAGCAGTCATTTTTTTTATTAATTTGGCAAGTTTTACTGATACATTACTTATAAATAATACTTCACCAAATGTTCAGGTCATTTGCACAAAATTGAAAATCTAGAGGTCAATTTAGCAGTTAAATTATAATTAACTAACTAAAATATGGAATGTAATTACATTATAGCTATACACAATATCTTACATTCCATTTAAATTTATCTATCAAAATTGAAAGTAGTAAAAAATACTAGCATACATCAATGGTTTTTAGAAAATTAGTTACTTATCGGTTATCTGCCCACCATGCACATTGTTTAAACCAATGTTTTAATTAAACCGCCCACTAGTCTACTAGTCACAGGTTTTTTTAGAGGTGGCCAAGTGTCAATCACCTCAACTATAGTGTCAAATGTGTATTTTTCATGACCTTGCCACCACATGAACTTATTATAATTATAATCTAACCAAACTTAACCTACGCTCGCTAACCTTGACTAGCAAGCACAGGTTAAGTTTGGTTAGATTATATTTATCATTTTATTTATTTTCTTATTTCAAAATAGCGTTTCAGTGGCGGCATCTAAGATCTAACTACAGTTTGAATCTGTTGGAATGGAAAAATTCATAGCAGGCAGGTAACTGATAGAACCGAAAATCCTCTATCATACAAAGATTTTCTTATTCAGCAAGTACAAAACAATTTAGCAGATGTATTTTAAGCAATATAGAGCTTAAGTGGGTCATCAAACCATTATTGCTATTATTATTCATTGCAAACTCAGCAACATGATTACAATATCAAATAAAATTATGAGCTACAGGAGGGGTATTCTCAAAGCTGAAAAATAGTGGGCATGATCTAAAATTAAAATGTAAATTGCCAGTTAAGTATTAATAATGATTACATTTGTGACAAAAAAAGTTCTAAGATAATAGTTAAGAGCTCCAATGTTACACGGTATAACAGTAAATGCAATGGTTTATGGTAATGCAATGGACAGATGGTAGGTATAATTCAAACAGTTCAGAGAGAATTATACAAAAATATGAAATTACAGCCAGAACAGCCAAAAGCTGTAATTTAAAGGAAAGATCCTATTTTAATATTTCTAAATAAATGAAAGTGCTACTTTAAATCACAGAATATAAAACTATTCTAAAAAATATATATAATAGGAATGTTTAAAATAATGCTATTCAAGAGGTAATTACAAAAGTATTGTGTGTTCGTGACTCATTTAAAATATTGAAAGATTAACAATTGAAAATGTTTATATAATTACAATTTATTGGTTTAAAAACATAGTAAAACAAAATAAGACAAATCAGTAATAATAATGAGTGACAAACAAATAGTAATAGTAGTCAGGACCACAATAATAATAAACAATGATTTTATATACAAAATAGAATTTAAAGTAAGGTCACGATTTATTTACAGATAAAAAAATTTTAAAAACCAGAATTCAGTTCAATTGAAAAAAGACATAATGATTGATATCATTTACACTTTAAACAACTAGGACACCAGATAGTACAAGTTATCAGTTCTTTTACTGCAAATACTTTTCCTGGTCACAAATAAAACTACCGTAGCAATTTATAAATGAGTTACTTTACTCCTTTCACAAACTGTCTATGGTAACTCACCAACAGTATCCTGCATTCTCACACTGTCCACCTGGAATGCTTCTGACATCATAGCAGAAACTACCATGACAGATTAATGCCTTCTTACTGTTGGGTAACGTTAACAAAAAAACACACAGCTCGTATTTGCCAAAAGAAATTGGACTTTAATTATCTAAAACAACTGAACTTATGTTAAAGCATAACTTTAAAAAATAAAAGAAATCATGAAATAAACATAAATTAATTTCACATAAGAAATATCAACTGAAATCAGCATATCAGTAATAATAACATTAAAATGAGATTTACAATTAATTATATACTTAGAAAAACAAAACATCAATAAACATAGTAAAACTGGAAAACTATTGCATTACTGACAAAATGCTGTAATATTGAAAAATTAGCAATGAACAAATGTCATTAACTTAGAAAAATAAATTACAGTAAATCTTAATTGGCACTGGCCTTTCCTGATTTATGAACAACAAACTTAGCATTAAATACTTCAAACATGTAATTCTAGTTTAATGTAAAAAAAAGGCCACAATAATATTAGTTCAAAAAGAGTTAATTACGATAATCAAATTAAAATAAATAAACATATAAATAGAGTTCCTTTACTAGTAAGCTTTCTTGAAAATATAAAATTAGAAAGAAGTCCTAAAACATAACTGGACTAATTTGCTTTAACAAACAGGAGTAATTTGCTTTAGGTTAATTTAAGAGAAGTATTATGAATACAGTTCATGCGTAGAAAAAATTAATCTCGGCAATCAACAAGTTACAAGATTAAATTATGGAGTTAATTGCCATAACAACAAATTGCAATAATAAAGCACGTAAAGTAGGTAACTCAACTATCATGAATGCACTTAAGTGAATAAATGGTTTTTTAAACTAAACTTGAAAATGAAATTGAAACTTGAAAGGCATAAGGTGAACTGAATGTTCCACAAATTTTAATTATAAAATAATTGTTTAATGTAATAAATAATGAAAATTGAACTTGCCTGTAGCACACAAATATTAGCAAGAGACGAACTCGTGAATGAAGGTAAATGAATACATACAGCAATCCTGGGCATAGTCCGCAGTGGTGTATCATGAATACGGGGGGTAAAACGTGGTTTAGAGGTTGAGCAGGACGTGGCATCTCAAAAATGTAGCAACGAGTTTGAAGAGATTCAGCAGATAGAGAAGATTCGGCGTCGATAGAATTGGCAGTATGTAGTAATTGAAGCACTTTCAGCATAGACGTAATATACAGAATTTGAAGATTAAACTTGACAAAGAAACGAGGCAAAAACAAAACATAGAGATCGGTGAAATAACGAACCACTGATGGGTAGAACTAGAGATAATTTAGACAGAGAAATACCGCAACGTGTATGCGATGAAGATATTAGCACAAAGTTGGAGAGCGAAAAGTCATAGGTGACTCGACATGATGAAGGTCTGATCTACTCTGACGAAAAGATGGCGTGAACGAAAAGAGAGGGAAACCACAGCTAGAGAGAGAGAAAGTGTGCGTTGGCAACAAGAGTAGTGTCTTAGTGTTAGTATGAGAACGATCAGAGAAAATGTGTGGAATTCGAGAATGAAGACATAACAAAAATGATTTACAAGCAAGCAGACCACTAAAGAATCACATGATAAAAAATAATTCTGAATACACAAGTTGAAGAAATGACATCAGGGCCGACAAAGAGAAATAGACTTCTAGGAACTATGACAATATTGAAATTGGTTGAGAATAAAAAACACTAAGCCTAATATATACATTAAGACTAAACAGCAATGAAATAATGCGTGATAGAAATAAGCTAACACCAATATGATGATGCAACAGTCAGTCAAGCTGGAGCCTGAGAGAAATGATATCGAAAACAAACCCAAACAACCTATTTTAAAAATACACGCAGATAAGCCTTATAAAAAATTCAAAAATAAAAATTACCAAGCCAGTAAACTACAAGACTCGACCATAACCTTGAATTCATTGGAAAAAACGACTTTACGCAAACGGCGTAACACTTACAATTGCACTGGACATAACCAGCAATACATCTATATTCACCCCTTCAAAAACTGATCTTAACTCATACTTCCTGGAGTATTAATACTCCTATCCTCTTGACCTGTAGAACCAGACAAAGATGAATTGTGAGATCAAGAGTCCTTACATTTCCCCATGAATTCCTACTCTGGTCTGTACATCTATTGCAAGCTTGTCGTTGGACAGTATTACAAAGAACGATTGATTGTTAAATGAATCTATTAGCCTTAGAAAAAGGGATTCCTTTTAGTCCTCTTCTGGATTCCTTCCATTATTAGTTTATTTTACTTTCTTTTTATTTGGCAGGAATCAGTTATACTTGGATAACAGTAGTTATAATATATTCCTTTGAGCATAGCAGCCAATCAGACAGCAGCATTTTGATCACGTGACTTAAACCACGCCCACTTTATTCTAGAGAAAAATTTACATATTTCGCACTTTTTTTGCAAGCGTCAGTAATGATCATTTTTAACAACAATAAAATGTTGATTTTAAATATTTTTACATTTTTTATAGAATCATAAAAATGTCTAATATCTTTGATAAATTGAATAGTTTAAATTATTGTAATAATATTAGAAATATTAGTGAAATGGTGCACAATAGGCGATATAGAATTGAAAAAGTGGAGTTTACAAAGACAAAAATGGTGATTCAATTATTCCATCAATTGGTTTCTAAAAAATATTTTTACCGGAAACATTTAATGATCTTACACTATCAGATTTGAATGAAATTTATAATTCTAAAGAAGTTTATGTAACATATAAGGGTTTGAAAAACTGTCAAATGGACATAATAATTATCATGATGTAGAGTTTACATGCAGTATTGTCGTTCCATATTAAGTTGTATATATTTTAGAGATGTAATGTATTCGTTTTTATGAAATGTAGATTTAGAAATCAATCATGTAATTGAGCCGTGGTTAAAAAAAAAAAAAAATATCTAGTTGTATTTGTAAGGAAACTAAATTAACAAAATTGAACAGGCTAATAAAATGGATGTATGCTAGTTTTTACTTTTTTTGTATAAATGTCTCAATTCTAACTGTATATTGTAATGTCCCCAAGCCAGTGTATTTACATCATCTATGGCCACCCTTTTGTCGTCATAGTTTAACAGCACCAATTTATTTGTAACTACAGTGTTTATTTGTTCTAAAAAGTGTTATAGTCTTGTAAGTTTCCAAATCTGAATCATCAAAACATGCTTTATAATTGTCAACCTAATACTTTATTGCACAATATCTTTTGTTGTTTTAAAGGTGTACATTTTCGATCTCAATCTGATAAATTCAATGATTTGATTACCGTTTACTTCGTCTTTAAATTTGCCTAGTACTTTTTTATTTTTCATGGAATGATTTGGATGGTCTTTCAGATAATCTGACATACCAAAATGTTGAAACAGATCATCACTGCCCATGTCGACGTAAAAATCATCAGTTTCAATGTCGCAGATGAAACTATCCGTATCCATGTAACATAAATTGATTTTATCCCCGTATTTTGGCTTCATAACATTGTTAATGAAAATCATACATTACAGTTTTACTGTGATCCAATATTGTAAAGCCCACGTAAATCGATTTATTTAAATACAGTGTATCTTTGGCCATTTTTACGCCAACTAAAGACTCTTTGAATATTATCCCGTCTATAAAGGTGGATTTTGCGATTAAATTTTGCATTCTGATTTTGTCGACAAACAGTTTAAAATTCATGTAATTTCTTACGGTTTCCATACTTTTACCAAACACAGAATTGTTCATCAGTTTGCAAAAGTCTTTTTTGAACTCATTTGTGGCTTTCTTGCAGTTATCGGTATTCAAATCTATATAGCTCTTGAGACACGCTTTCTGATCGAAGGACAATATATTGTGCACTTGTTTTACAATTAATCCGTTCGCTATAGCCTGCTTGAGCACTACATAGTGGCAGTCGTAGTTTGTTTTACCATCAAGAGTGGTCAATAATTTTCTGCAATTTGAACAGGGCAGCACTTTTGAAATGGGTAAAAATGCCAAATCGTTATGACTGTTATGCAAATGTATCAGATACGTTACGTTGACTTTGAATATATAGCCTGTATCCACATCATGAGGATGATTCATAACAGAATCTAAAATTCGATTAAAATGCTCTTTATTCTCCCATTTAAAGTTGCCGTATGGTAAAGGCTGACTCATACTAAATTCGTACAAGTTATAGGTGTCAACGAAAGCTATATATTTACTGAGGGCGTTGGGGTTATAGTTTTCCAGATATTTATTGTTTGCTAAGGCGTGTTTTTGCACGCAAGTTGAAAAGACGCATCTGATGTTCAATTCGATAAACACGCACATGCTGACACTTGTGAACAGTTCCAATTTGATATTTGTTTTATGTAGCATGGCGTCGAAAGCTAAAACGGGTGCAGAAATATAATGCGCGGCATCAAGGCAGTATTCTTGCAGGCATAACGACCTGAAATTCTCAAAAACATCAGCCAACGACATCACACTTTAAATATACATCGCTGTATTGGCCCAATGTTTTACATTTAAAATGATCCCAAACTGTTTTTGCGTGATTACATTTGTCGTTGATAATATGCGAATCGGTGAGGAAGCTATAAAATTTTTCTTTAGACGGTAAGTCAGTGTATTCGTAAGAGTACACGCCCTTTTTCGTGACCATTGGTAAATTGTCTATCGTAAAGTGTTGTTTGACATAATTAAAAGATTGTTTTGGTAAATTGGACGCTAATTTTTAAAACCTAGAGGCCATAAATTGAAAAGCGTCTACTAATTTTTTGCCTAAAACATCAGACATCCGTTTCGTAAACATTGTATAATTTTCACTGGTTTTAGGTAGGATGTTTATATCCCCTCTATCGTAATCCAGCTGTCTTATAATGAAATGAGAGTCATAACCAGTTAAATTGTGAATGAATCGTGGTATTGTATTTTGTGCTTGTCTGCGTAAACTGCAGCAATTGCTGCAGTACGCGTACACAGTATAGTTACAATGATTGCGAACATTTTTGCAATCCAAACCGAATCTCTCATGACACATTTCACATCGCTTAGCATTGTCGAATTTTCTTTGTTCATCGACAGAAAGAGGCGTCATTGCAATTTGTATCATTTTATCTGCAACTTGATTCGCGAGAGAGGATAGAGCATTTATGAAATTTTCAGCCACTTTTTCGCCTCTAAGTACAGGTTTTTGCGGGCGGACTTGTTTTATTTTATCGAAAACAGATTCATGACAAACGAAATACAAACAGTAACTCATCAGTTCGTACACATGGGTTGCATAACTATATTATTTTGTATATGTTGGATGATGGCATCGAATTCAATATGCATTTAAAATCGGCGTATGCTACAACAGGCATTGGAAATTGATTTTCATACCTTTTAAATTTCATTATATTTTCACCCGGTTTTAGTGTTTTTATACGTGCCAGTTCATTGTAAATACATAGTTTTAAATGAGCTTTGATTCTATCTTCACTATTTCTATTTTTATAACAGAATGCAAAACAGCATTTGTGTACATCTAGTTTGGATCTGTGTTTCGTTAATGGAGATCTAACCAGTCGTGAAAAATCGTTTATATAGCAATAGTGTGAAATATCATTATTCTTTAAAAATAATAAATCAAAATGGTTTGGTTTTTCAATTACGCAAAGTTTTAAAGGTCTAACTTCATCAAAATCTGTCAGTGTATACATTTACAGAAACATTGTTGGCAGATTCAAATTTTTTAATATCTTTTACATTGCGGATTATTACTGGTTACATTTTTTGATAAAATTGCCCATTTATAAAATTGTCTTTATTGTTAACATTAATCACACCCTTTCTTTATTTTATTGGGTAAATCTATATATGAACAACCATGTAACGGTTCAAATTTATTTATACAACAACATTAAACCATCAATACTGATTAAAGACCAACCGCTGTCTTTGCCTTGAAATTCAGATTCTTCAGCTAATAGTTTTTCAAACGCTTCATCTATAACTTGATCTAAATCATTACAATTACATACAGGTGTATTTTTAATTTTAAAAGCAATGTCTTTGCAATCAATGTGGTTGCCCCAACTTTTTTTATATGTACATTCAAATAGAAATTAAATTTTACAGCGTCCATTGTTATGTGCGATTTTAAGATGTTGAAAATGCAATTTCTTTTACGGTTTAAAAATAAATAAATAAACATCTTTGTTTGGTTTGTCTCCATTTTTGTAATAATGTGTGATTAAATTTTTTTTAAACGCCTTTTCTAAAATTATAAAAGAATTTGCATCACAGATAGCTAATCTAATTAGATTAGCTATCTAATCGCTAAAAACGGTTAGCTATCTAACCGCTAAAAACATAAATAGCTAATCTAATTAGATTAGCTATTTATGTTTTTAGCGGTTGCGCAATCATTTTCTAAACACCCATGTTTAAACTCCATCACGTCTATATAATGAATAAAGTACTACATAATATTGTATTCGTTATGAAAAATGCTATTGCACATGCACAAACAAAACTGTAAACACATACATACATTAAATAGAGATCAAAGGTCAATGCTATTGTTAATGTCTATCTTTCATTGAATAAAAAGACAATATTATTATAATGAATGAGAAGAATTCCCTGACGTCATTGACAGGCTATAATAAGTACACATGCACTACGCAAGATTGGGGACATCAATAAATTCCAAGAATCATTAATGATGCTCACAAAAGAGTGCGGATAACAAAATATGTTATACATTTTTACTCAGGTCCATTAAACCGGTATAATAAATTATATTACATTACAGTATAAATAAATTAAAATATGCTAAATAATGACGAACAAATATTTTTAATACATCAAAATAATTTAAAAAAAAAATGACTATTTGCTAACATGAGAGATAATATAAATAGAAACAAAATAAATTAATCTCAATTTTAACTGATATTAGAAATAATTAATACCTTAATATCAGCAATGGTTTCACATCCATCACACTCAATAGTATGAGCACTCTGTCCTCTAACTTCGAGATGCATCTTCAAAATTTTAACCTGTAAAAAAAATCTGTTCTAAAAAAATTCTAACAGCAAAAATATGGATAAAATACTATTTTTTGTAAACAAGACAATTTTACTAGTTTCTAGAATTATTAGATCAAGGTTATGATGGAAAAGTTTGCCTGTTTTAACAATGGAATTCCCCACTAGCAAGTAAATTGCAGAACTGTTAAGAAAAATGCGTATTGTTATTTTTGCCACTACTATAAATGCTTTATTTTGTTAAGGGTATGTCTTTTACTGACAAACTTGTTTGGATTATTACAGTTTAGCCAACCACATCTATAGTACAATTTTAATGATGGGATATCATCATTTTAATAACGAGTAGAATCCATAAATATATCTATAATACAGAATTAAGGACATAATTAAGTAAATGACCCCGTCAATTCTTGTAAACTAATATTAGATACAGTTTCTAAACATAATTAAAAAAAAAGAAGGTACTTACGTATTAACACCACCGCAGCTACAGCTTTATTTAAAAACAAAGTAGTCAATCGGATTTCGGTGGAAAATGGGCCGATATAGAGTTTAACGTAGATTCAAAACAGTCTCTTTATTAATTTTAATAAATGGTTATTTATATTTATTAATATAATTTAACCAGACTTAACCTACACTCTCTAACCTTGACTAATTAACAGGAGTGTTTAAATTATTTAAATAATAAATAATTGCAATAATTACTGAATTTATTAAATAAATACTCAAAAAATTACGGTGCTAATTAATCAAGGTTAGCGAGTGAAGCAAGCGTAGGTTAAGTTTGGTTAAATTATATTTATAAAATAAATAAATATAAATAACCATTTATTAAAATTAATAAAGAGACTGTTCATTTTCCACCGAAATCAGATTGTCTACTTTGTTTTTTGATAAAGCTGTAGCTGCGGTGGCGTTAATACGTAAGTACCATAAAAATTTCACACCGATATATGTTCTAACAGAATTTTATATAGCTGAGAAAGAGACTGTGTTTATTTTTAACATTAGTACAGCTTCATTTCTATCCCATTTAGTACTTCCATCCTAAAAACATCTGATTTTTACTTATTCTTAGAACAGACTGAAAAGTTTTCATAACAATAATAAGACTAATAAGCTCAGTGGTTTTCCAGTTATATTGAAAATAAACACACTACAGATTGAACTGTAATGAACCACAATTTTTTAGTCTGTTAATAATAACAGTAAACATCTCAAAAGTAACCTAAATCCAAGGAATTTATTAACTCACTTAACATTATATTTCTTTAATTTCACGTTTATTATATTACTTACGATTAAGATTAAATCACTAATATAATTTTAAAAAGTCTAGCGGGTATTTTACAGATGAAAGTAAATTAAATGTAATTTCTTCAGAAATAAAAACGACATAATTGGACTAAATTGAAAAAAAGTAATCGTACAATGGTAAAATATCTACTCCATTAGCGATACAAAATAAACTACAATTTTCAATAACTATACTTCATTATAAAATATATATAACTCAGGTACCATTAATTATTTTTAAATTATGCACCAAAACGAAAACGAAGCACGAGTTCAAACTCGATAGGTTAGGATCCTACATTTACACACACTAATACAATACTCACTTAAATGGTTAATATGCATTAAATAAGGAAATTTTACATTTCAGTTACTTGTAAGACCGTTAATAATATATCGAATTTCAGACAAGTAACATTAAGAAATACTTACAATTCAATACGCAACACCACGAAACGTAACTATACGAGAACCGGAAAGATTGATTTTGCTTATTGACCAACTGTTTTAATTTTTCTTTACACTGCATTTTATTTATTTCTTAAATATTTATTTATAATTGTGTTTTTCTTTATAAAATTAAAATCACTAATTAAAAAGTATTTATTGTTTTTAAATATTTATTTTGTAATTCAATATCTGTTGTTTTTATTATTTATCAACGGTATACTTTTTTATATATTTTTTTAATAACTAAGCAATAAATTCTATAATTTGAATGGCTTAAAATTCCCAGTATTTTTCCCTAATGTATGCTTTTCTTTGCAATTTATAAATCTGTTCACATTATTATTGTGCTATACCATATTAGAATATCATATAATCGTGACTTCTATTAAAATTTACAATTTTATGTAAACCATTTCATCTTTTATTATAGGTAAATATTTTTCAAGTAATTTGAGCATATTATTCTGCATTCTAAAATAAAACACATACTGCTTTGCGCTTTACGTTAGCTTTCAAGTCAGCTGACTATTGTTATATCAGCTGACCATCGAGTAAGGAAAAGGGTGTGCGCGTACGATTGGCTACGAGTTGAAGAGTGCTGTGTTGGATGGCTGTAGTTTATTACAAGGGGGATGGTTAAATATAATCTGATAAAGTTGTTTTAGTCACTATTTGAAAACAAACCTTTTTTGTGCTGTGCTATGATGTTATTACTGAATAAAAGTTCTCTTAAAACGTTCTTTTTTGTGTTGTATAGTTTCATCTTGGTTAGGACAGTATTTTGTTGATAAAAGTCTATAGGTGTGTATACCGGTGCTCACGTGTAACTAAAGCTATGGATTTTAAGTGGAGAAGTGCTCTTTCTTTCCCTGCATTTTTATTACTTAATGTGATACATGGATTTTACAGTTTGTATTTATTTCTATATTCAATTTATTGTGAATTTTTAAGAAGAACTCAAGTGTTATATTATGAAATAATATTATCTTCCAAAAACACTCATACTTATGGTTTTGATAATACTAAATTTTTTCAAAAGATTCCTAAACATTTAGCAATTATTATTGGTTCAGAAAGAATATTTTATACAGATTTGGTAAAGTTGATCTGTTGGTGCAGTCAGTTAGGTATAAAGTTCATCAGCTTTTATCATCAGAATAACAGTAAGTAAATGTGTTTGTTATTCATTTATGGCAAATAAAACTAGAACAGTTCCCTTCACATGTAAAACTATTATTTAATATTCACATATAATTAAAAAAAAAATTATGTTTAACTTAATTTATTAGTCTTTTTATTTATTATTGTTCTACTTTAATGTGTTACAACTTTGCAACTTAAATTAACTAATGTTCTTTATTTTCATTACCCATGTTGGGTCCTTTTAATTCCTGTCGAGGAATTGCGTTTTTCTATCATGTTATCACATTGTTATTTTATTTATATCTTTCATCATTTTGAATGTGGATTTTTTTTAATCATACCAAAAAATATCTTTTGAATGGCAATAGTGAGCTTTTATGCAATGTGTGATCTAATGACTTATACTATTTTCATGTGCTAATGTTGTCTAGTCTATATTTCTTCTGTTCATTTACTGTTTTTTGTGATGTGTAATGTTTTAACTGTTTTAAAATGAAGAGTATTTATTTGATCTTTTTTTATTTCTTTGCTTCAGAGTTTATAAATTTTGTATTACTTTTATTTATTGTTGCATTTAAGATTATATCAGTTACTCTTGCAAAATCATTAATCTAACATACGTTTTTTTTAAAAATATTTATTAAAGAAGTTAATTTTTACACGATTAGTGAATTTTTACTTAATCTTTCACTTGATCAAACAAAAAAATTAATTCAGGTCTTATAGCTTTCTGAACAAACAAATAAAATATCTGAATGGGTTTATTTGTAGAATGTACCCCAATTTTAATATATTATAAAACTTACATGAAATGAAAATATTTAATTTGCTATAGCAGGTTAATACGAGCTTAAGTAAAACATTTGTAATGTGAATTTTAATAAGACCAGCACCTTTAATGATCTGTTTTATAAAAAAATCAAAAAAGTGTTACCAGAGCTTTACTATTTACTATTTTTAAATAGTAAATAACTTTACCACTGGTTATTTACTATTTTTAAAATTATGTGTTAATATAATTAATTGTAGCTGCAGTATTAATTTTTTAGGTACTTACGTATTAACGCCATCGCAGCTACAGCTTTATTTAAAAACAAAGTAGTCAATCGGATTTCGGTGGAAAATGGGCCGATATAGAGTTTAACATAGATTCAAAACAGTCTCTTTATTAATTTGAATAAATGGTATGGTTATTTATATTTATTTATTTTATAAATGTATAACCAAACTTAACCTATGCTCGCTTTGCTCGCTAACCTTGACTAATTAACAGGAATGTTTTGATTATTTAAATAATAAATAATAGCAATAATTACTGAATTTATTAAATAAATACTCAAAAAATTACGGTGTTAATTAGTCAAGGTTAGCGAGCGTAGGTTAAGTTTGGTTAAATTATATTTACAAAATAAATAAATATAAATTACCATTATTAAATTAATAAAGAGACTGTTCATTTTCCACCAAAATCCGATTGACTACTTTGTTTTTAAATAAAGTTGTAGCTGCGGTGGTGTTAATACGTAAGTACCATTTTTTATTTAGTTGTTGGTGTATTTCTGTAAAAAAAAGTATTTTTAATAATAAAATAAAACGATAAAATTGTAGTAATTATTTGGAGAATGAATTGTTTTAATTTGGAATTATTTTTTAAGACTGGTTTTTTAAACTTCACATCCCAAATTAATTTCCTAGCGTGAGTAGATAACTGTGGGCACATAATCCAGTGTAAGCAGTCAAGGTCAAGATGTTAATAGATAAGGTCAAAAGTAACAAAATTTAGGTTGGTTTTTTATGGTATGACTAACTTTATTCCCTGGTGCCCTCTTATCTGTTATAATAGATAAGAACTGTTATTCCCTTTTGATAAAATTACAAAAAATTATGTACATATATATATATTTCCATAGAAAATTGTTTCAGTTTTCTTTTGTTTTATTTACACCCTTATAATTCTGTAACTGTTTTAATTAATGTAGAAGCTTCCATTAAAGAATCTTAGTTCAGATCTATTACAAAATCGTTATTAATTTATGTTAGCTCATCTAATGAATGTGTAAACAAATTATTAAGCTATTTTTAGTGCATTGAATGTATTTTAGTAGACTTAAAATTTAAGCTCGAATCCATACACTTTCAGATGATTTTGTGATAGTTTAATTGACTGGTGCTGCCATTGTTTCATTTTGACATCAACTAATGTTATTATGTTTTGTTTGAATTAGGCATATATTCTTATGTGTTTTTCATATGTTTTATTTTTAATGTTATTCAAAGTGTTAAGAACTGTATAAAAATCCAATTGCTATCATTTTACTGTTTTATTTTATTAAAAGGTTAGATAGTATTTTTATTTTTTAATAATGAAAATGAAGACAAGAATGGCACAGAGTTTATAACACCTAGATCGCTGAAAATGCTTTCAGGTTGGTTTATTATGAAGAAAGTGTAGCTTATAATAATTTTTTCTGTATGTTCTTAAAATAAGTATTACTTACATTTCATATTATTTTGATTGAAGGTGGATGCGTGTATGTAGAGTTTCAGATTGTTGTTTGTATTATACCATAATTAATTAATAATTAGAAATACAAATCAAATGACAAGAACCTAAACAAGTGCTGTTTGTAGGAGTTTTCCTCCCAAAATATTTGTTGATTTTTATAACTATTAGTTCGTTGAACTTAAATGTATCACAAAAATATAATTTATAGCATGAATATATAGGATGATTCAGAAGCAAAGGAAATCATTTGGGAACTGATTCTAGAGCATGAAATATGGAAAACAGTTTTTACAGACATATGTTCAAAAACGCTTTGTTATAGAGCTGGCTAATGAAAAATTTAATACAAATTTTTTGTTTCTGCAGTGAAATTAAGTCATACTAAAATTTTTCAGTTGTTATATACAGGGTAAACTTGATGGTTATTATGTTTTTTTAAATTGAAAAATCCAATAAAACAGGTCCCAGAACTGTCTCCTGTAGTTTTCATGATATCAAACACAAAACAGAAAAATGTGGTGACGTAAAACACAGCTTTTTTAGGTTTAAAGTACAATAACTTTGTAAAATGGTGATTAAATGCGTAAATTTTATTAACAAAACTTGTCGAGAATGTAGTTCTGAGAAAATTAAAGTAATAAAATTTACGAAAAAAAAATTAACTTTTATTATTAAAAACAGAACAATTAAAACTTCAGAAAAGTTTTATGAATCTATAAAAATTAAAAACTGCTGTTTTTAGTACAATAAATTTAGACCTTTTAAAAATTAGGTTGGCAATACTAACTGTATGCTTTGAAATTAATTTGAATACTACTCATTGTGGTTACGTGTTTAATAATGAACACTAGGATGTTTAGTTGTTTTTGACTTAATTTTGGTTGTTTAATTATTTTTGAGATTCTAGTTATGTAGTATTTTTATTTTTGTTGTACTCTAAACTGTACCTACATTTTTCCAATTGAATGTGTGTTTAAAAAACTGAAATTCTGTTTTGAATTCTTTGTTTTGAAAAATGCTACTTCTCTTCACTCCTACATGAACTGCTCAACATTCCAATATGGATGACATGATTACAGACTTCATCCATATCATGTTCTGATATAAAATGCCTTAAAAACTTCAGTATGACTTCATTTCACTGGGGGAACTGAAATCCAGGCCAAATTTTTCACTAGCCATAACTCGTTAACAAAGCATTTTCAGATATATGTTTGTATGAACTACTTTACTTATTTTAAGCTCTAGATTCAGTTTACAAATTATTTCCTCCTTTCTCCTGAATTATTGTATAAAGGTTTATATATTAAGTTCTTCAAACAAACCAGCTGTCTAATTAGACAGATGGTTTTCTGTGAACAGATGTTTTATTGTATGTATTAATTATATTTCAGATATTAATGCAAACTTGTTGTATGAAGCATTTCATAAATGTAATAAAGAAAATTCTAGAAAAGTAGTTTGGAATAAATCATTTGAAGAAATAAAAAAACATATTAAACTTGATTTAAATGGTAAGTATCATGTAATTACCAAATAATACCCTTACATTGAACTCATAAGAACCTTTAAACAGGAAATTTATTTCTTCCCATTTTTATTCATACCTATCAATATTTATAATAAATATTTTAAATTTCCATAATTTTTTTATGATATAAAGATTAAGTTAATTGGTTAATATAATATTGTAAAAGGATAACTGCTTCAAAATGTTTGAAAAAAAGATAATTTGCTGTTTTTAACATTTTGCATGTATTTTTCAATTTGGACTTACATTTGAATATTAGAAATAAAAATAGGAGCTTGTTGACAGAGAAAGCTTGTTGATAGGAGCTTGTCGACATTTGGAACACAAAATAAAATTTATTGCTTAATTTCTGAATTTTTGAAACCTTTTTCAGATCCCATGCGAAATGTATGCAACAATGGTTTATTTTAATTTTAATTTATTTTTTTAATGGCTGTATCTAATTGAATAAAGAAATTTAAACTTTATTGTTTGTGTAGAAGTATCCCATTGATTAGAGTGTATTAATCCAGGGTATATATTCAGATGGACAAATAGACATACAATCCAGTCATTTATGTAGGGCTGTTTCATTTCCCATCTTGAACATTTTTGTTTTTAAAAACTATAATTCTGTGAGATTTCGCTATGACTGAAATCTCTCTTTGCAGCAGCAGTATTTATTGGTCCTTTAATAATCCTACATTATGCAATATATTTTACTTTTAATGCAGCAGATAAATACCATAATCCCTCTGCACGACAAAATTTTCCTGTCATCGGGTGATGTATTTTTTTTTTTGTAACATTATTTTTGTTCATCAGAAGGAAATTAGATTAATGAATACAATAATAAAAGCATTTATTGTTATGTTACAATTATAAAAGTTGTCATGTTATGAGAAATGGTTTTACCAACTCTGAGAGTATTGTATAGAAATTACTCGATATACCCACATTTGTCTTGTACTATAAATTGTTAAACTTTAAATTGTAACATACGCAGGTATATTTTAAATATGGTACTGTATTATGTTTCAGTTCTATTTAGAAATGACAGTTCAATAATCCAAAACAAGTTTCTAATCTAATCAAAGACATACCTATACTTTTGGATAGAAATTATTGTAGAATGGAAGCTAAAATGATTGTTACCATGTGTGAGTTAATGCGATTTCTGGAGTGCAGTTTTTTAATCTAAGTTTTCCAGCTAATGTACTTGTATTTTCTTGTGAACATACTTTATCAGTAGGATATCATTCTATGTGTGTAATTATGTTATAACAATACAGTAGTAATGGTGGTAATGATGAAAATTATTAAATTTATTTTAGTTAATTCAGACTGGGTGATATTTCAGTAACTACTTCAAAATTAGATTGTAAATCTATTGCCTAGAATTTTCAGTGGAATTTTTTCTGTAAGATTAATTATTTTAATATTGTGCGAATTCTAAGATAGTTCTTTTAAAGTTATTATTAATATACATTGAATAAAACATGCACTATTGAATTTATTATGTGCAAATTATTAGTTTTCATGCGAATAAAATGTGCACATTTATTTAATTAAAAATTTAATGAGTGTAATTTTTTCTAACCTAATAGTGCTTTGCTATATTGGGGAAAAGTCAGATTTGTAATTAATATTAAGCTGTTGTTAACAAACTTCTTTGATTTTTAATGCATATGTAATCAACTTGAAGGTTATCTTTGTGAACCTGGTGTAGGATGCATTGTGTTGTAACATTTTGTTGAATCTTTGAAATTCTACTGATAAGTATTTTATTCTCTGTTTTATCTTATATATTTTACACTTATAATTGGTAATAAAGATTTTTATTGAATTTCTGTTTCTTATTCTAATTCTTTCTTTTTAATGCAAAAGAATTTCTACTTGTCTTTCATAATTTTAAAAAATTTTTTAAATAAAATGTATTTAGTAATATGAACTAAATTAAAATTGTTTATTTGAACAATTAGTTGGAGTAGTTAGTAATAAATAATTCATAAGCTAATTACAGCTATTATGAGTTGAATTAATTATAGTAACGTATTTGGTAATTGTGTTTTGAGTACTGCTCAACAGATATTCCTTCCCAAAAGCCCAATGAAAGGTAGGTTCTCTTTATCATGCAATTGTATTTTTTTTTACCATACACCCTTTTTATTATATACACATTAAATCATGGAATTTTAGCAGTAGACAAACCACTACCAGTTTATTGACTTGGCGGCTAATTTGTCAATAACAAAAGTATTACACTTGATGTAGATTGTTTTAAAAATTTAAGGTTTGCTTAAAAAAACACCTTGAACGACTTCCTTTACAAATCTTGATCTTTAATACATAAATTTTAATAAATTTAAAAATAATTTTTTATCACATATTCTATGTTTATTATAGTATATTTTAATAATTTTGTAACTATTTTGTAAAAACTTGTCTATTTATTTTGTCAACCTAGTCTTCTGTATTTCCTGTTAAAGAATTAAGAGATCCCCTTCAAACAAACCATTATCATAATTATTGCATGCTATTATGACTAATTTTCCTGTTTTAGTTGGATTTTTAAACCCAGTTTAATCCTTTTTTAGTAATGCAACTTTTTATTTTTCATTCCTCTGTAACTGCCAAAACTTTGTTCTTTGAATATCCACTGTTTAAATAAATTTCATTATGGTTATAGATTTTTTTTTAATTTTGTCTAAATTTGATTATCTCAGAGGATTTTATTTCTGTTCAGTTATACTTTCCATAGGTTTAACTCGTGGTGTTTCCTTTAACGGTAACAGTAATTTAGTTTTGAAAATTATGCTGAAATATTGTTATAGAAAAAATTTGAACTTCATTACCACCATCAACCTGTTTCAAAATATTGACAATTGTGAGATCTTTTTTAAACTAAAAGTTGCATGGTTTCCTCTTAAAAGAGCCATTTTTTTTAAGTCTCTTTATTCATTATTAATGTATTTATGCTATGTAGTTTTTTTGTGTTTTACTGAAGTGCATCCTCAGAATATAAATCACTGTTAATATAGAACATAAATCAGCTGTTTCTCCTGAAAGGACATGTAGCCAATGGTTGAAATTTAAACAAATTTGATTTATATTTAAAAAAATAAAAAATACTCTTTTCATTTAAAAAAAGGAAAAAGCCTTTTTCTTTTGGATTAGGTTATGAATAATAAAATGATGAAGCCATTATTTCTTTTTTTGAAGAAAATATTTTTTTCACAAAAAGAATTTTGTGAAAATCAAATTTAGAGTGGCTTATTATGGTTAATAAGCTTACTATTACTATGGCTTATTGTGAAAATCTAAATAAATGGCTTATTTTGTTTTTTATTAGGTTTTGTAACTTCTGTCAATCTGTATTAATGCTCATCAACTTCCCCATTGTGCGTTCTGTAGGCTTGACTTTAAAATATCTTTCATGAGAATTGCTCTGTGTATATTCTGTTGAGGTAAAACCATTTTTTTTTTGTAATGATTAAATTTCTGTTATATTAGTAATTCCTACTTTTTATTTTATAGTTTCACATGCCATCATGTTCATATTTTTTCTGGCCTTGAAAAAACAGACATCTACTAAAACTGTTTTACTAATCTCATGAGAAGATATTGACCACATCGTGTTGCTACAGTTTTACAAAATAGTCTCTGTTTAAGAGAGTATTGTAGAGATATGTAAGAGATTAACTTATTCTATTTATTCTGTCTTCTGATTTATTTTGTACCACACAAATGATATTAAATCTATCCTAAGAGAATAGGTTAAAATTTTATTTACTAAAAAATAAATTTAAACAAGTTTTGATTAACTTATTTTTTATTCTCCCTTGTATATGAAGCCTCTATTCTCAATTTAAAATATCTTACTAGAATTATGTATTAAATTTGTGGGGTTTAATTTTCTTTTTTCATTTTATTATGAAGTGTGAACTGAGTTGGTAAAAACCAGAAATCTATTTTTCATCAAGAGATAGCACTAGAAGCAACCCATGATAAATATTTTCATTGCAGATATATCACAGTAAAAATTTCACTCTTATAACTATTCTTATAGTTATCTTTTATAATCTATGGAAAACTGTGCTGTAAAATATGAAATGTCTTGATTTTACTAGTCCTCTAATTGTCGTGTTTGAAAGATAAATTTAAACCTAAATCTTTCTAAAAGTTCAATAATTCTATGTAAAAGAATTTTTCTGATTGGTATAGCAGTTCCTGAGTTTTAAGTAAACATAAGTAGAAACGTACCTAAACTTTATTTTATATATATATATTTTTTCTTTTTTTAATAAATTTTTCTTTGTTTTACTTAAATATTTTTTATAAATAATAATAATAAATAATGGAGGCGCCTTCCTTGGTAAAATATTCCGGAGGTAAAATAGTCCCCCGTTCGGATTTCCGGGTGGGGACTACTAAGGAAGGGGTCACCAGAAAACTAAAAAATAACATTCTACAAGTCGGAGCGTGGAATGTTAGAAGCTTGAAAAAGGTTGGTAGGTTAGAAAATTTAAGAAGGGAAATGGGTAGGATGAAGGTGGATATAGTAGGAATTAGTGAGGTTCGGTGGGAAGAGGAAGGCGACTTTTGGACAGGTAATTTTAGAATAATTAACTCAGCGTCAAATAATGGGCAGGCAGGAGTAGGTTTCGTGATGAACAAGAAGATAGGGAGGAGAGTGGAGTATTTCAAGACGCATAGCGATAGAATCATTGTAATAAGGATAAAATCAAAACCTAAACCAACAACGATTGTTAATGTCTATATGCCTACAAGCGCCCATGATGATGATGATGATGAGGTAGAGTGTGTATACAAAGAGATTGATGAAGCAATTAAACACGTAAAAGGAGTTGAAAATTTAATAATAGTTGGAGATTGGTATGCAAGCATTGGAAAAGGCAAGGAAGGAAACATAGTGGTTGAATACAGGCTGGGCAAAAGGAATGAAAGAGGGGACCAACTTATAGAGTTTTGCACGAAGTATAATTTAGTAATTGCCAACACCTAATTTAAAAATCATAATAGAAGAATATACACTTGGAAAAAGCCAGGCGATACTGCAAGGTATCAGATAGATTATATCATGGTTAAGCAAAGATTTAGAAATCAACTTGTTGACTGAAAAACTTACCCTGGAGCAGACATTGATAGCGACCATAATTTGGTGATAATGAAATGTAGATTGGGGTTTAAAAACCTGAAGAAAAGGTGTCAGATGAATCGGTGGAATTTAGAAAAGCTTGAGGAAGAGGAGGTAAAGAAGATTTTTGAGGAGGACATCGCAAGAGGTCTGAGTAAAAAAGATAAGGTAGTAAATGTAGAAGAAGAATGGAGAATGTTAAAAAGGAAATTCTTAAATCAGCAGAAGCAAACTTAGGCGGAATAAAGAGAACTGGTAGAAAACCTTGGGTTTCAGACGATATATTGCAGCTGATGGATGAACGTAGAAAATATAAGAATGCTAGTGATGAAGAAAGTAAAAGGAACTATCGGAAATTAAGAAATTGGTAAAAACAGGAAGTGCAAACTGGCGAAAGAAGAGTGGATTAAAGAAAAGTGTTCAGAAGTGGAAAGAGAAATGAACATTGGTAAAATAGACGGAGCATACAGGAAAGTTAAGAAAAATTTTGGGGTACATAAATTAAAATCTAATAATGTGTTAAACAAAGATGGTACACCAATATATAATACGAAAGGTAAAGTCGATAGATGGGTGGAATATATTGAAGAGTTATATGGAGGAAATGAATTAGAAAATGGTGTTATAGAGGAAGAAGAGGAAGTTGAGGAGGATGAAATGGGAGAAACAATACTGAGATCTGATTTTAAGAGAGCATTAAAAGATTTAAATGGCAGAAAGGCTCCTGGAATAGACGGAATACCTGTAGAATTACTGCGCAGTGCAGGTGAGGAAGCGATCGATAGATTATACAAACTTGTGTGTAATATTTATGAAAAAGGGGAATTTCCGTCAGACTTCAAAAAAAGTGTTATAGTAATGATACCAAAGAAAGCAGGGGCAGATAAATGTGAAGAATACAGAACAATTAGTTTAACTAGTCATGCATCAAAAATCTTAACTAGAATTCTATACAGAAGAATTGAGAGGAGAGTGGAGGAAGTGTTAGGAGAAGACCAATTTGGTTTCAGGAAAAGTATAGGGACAATGGAAGCAATTTTAAGCCTCAGATTAATAGTAGAAGGAAGATTAAAGAAAAACAAACTAACATACTTGGCGTTTATAGACCTAGAAAAGACATTCGATAACGTAGACTGGAATAAAATGTTCAGCATTTAAAAAAAATTAGGGTTCAAATACAGAGATAGAAGAACAATTGCTAACATGTACAGGAACCAAACAGCAACAATAACAATTGAACATAAGAAAGAAGCCCTAATAAGAAAGGGAGACCGACAAGGATGTTCCCTATCGCCGTTACTTTTTAATCTTTACATGGAACTAGCAGTTAATGATGTTAAAGAACAATTTAGATTCGGAGTAACAGTACAAGGAGAAAAGATAAAGATGCTACGATTTGCTGATGATATAGTAATTCTAGCCGAGAGTAAAAAGGATTTAGAAGAAACAATGAACGGCATAGATGAAGTCCTACGCAAGAACTATCGCATGAAAATAAACAAGAACAAAACAAAAGTAATGAAATGTAGTAGAAATAACAAAGATGGACCACTGAATGTGAAAATAGGAGGAGAAAAGATTATGGAGGTAGAAGAATTTTGTTATTTGGGAAGTAAAATTACTAAAGATGGACGAAGCAGGAGCGATATAAAATGCCGAATAGCACAAGCGAAACGAGCCTTCAGTAAGAAATATAATTTGTTTACATCAAAAATTAATTTAAATGTCAGGAAAAGATTTTTGAAAGTGTATGTTTGGAGTGTCGCTTTATATGGAAGTGATGGAAAATCGCAGTATCTGAGAAGAAAAGATTAGAAGCTTTTGAAATGTGGTGCTATAGGAGAATGTTAAAAATCAGATGGGTGGATAAAGTGACAAATGAAGAGGTATTGCGGCAAATAGATGAAGAAAGAAGCATTTGGAAAAATATAGTTAAAAGAAGAGACAGACTTATAGGCCACATACTAAGGCATCCTGGAATAGTCGCTTTAATATTGGAAGGACAGGTAGAAGGAAAAAATTGTGTAGGCCGGCCACATTTGGAATATGTAAAACAACTTGTTAGGGATTTTGGATGTAGAGGGTATACTGAAATGAAACGACTAGCACTAGATAGGGAGAGCTGCATCAAACCAGTCAAATGACTGAAGACAAAAAAAAAAATTCTTATAAATAAGATATGTGAAACAAAGCTAAGAATGTTATGATACTTACGATGGCTGTCCAGAAAATAACTTATGTTTTGAAATAAAAAACCAACCAAATAAAAAAAAGAAATTTTATTATATTCATCTGAAAGGGACAATCATAAACTATTTTTCATATACTCGCCATTTAAATTGAGGTACATAATGAAGCACAAGCTTTTCAATTCCTTCTCTGTAGAAATCTGCTGCCTTAGATTTTTGGCACCCATCTTGCACAAAACCTGTGCAAGATGGGTGCACAGGTAAGTTTTCCCAATACAATTTCATGCAGTAAACTTCTTTTGAAATTTGGGGGAAATGAAGTGAGAGTTGCGTAATTGTAATTCGATGATTTTCACAAATTTTATAGTTGATTTTCATCATCAGTTAATCAGTCACAAGGTTAAGCTGACCAATGCAGTCCTAATCATGAACATTGGTGTGGCCATTTTTAAACTGAATGCACCGCTGCCTCACTCCACTTTCACTTATTATTCCATCTCCGTACACCTCACAAAGTTGTTGACGAATTTCAATTTGTTTGAGGTTTTTTGCCAGTAAAACCCTAATGACTGAATGCACCTCACAACTTGCGGGATTTTCTATTGAAGTGCACATTTCAATAATTCACAATGAACAAAGTAGAAAAATCACAGTCCACATGCTATGACTGCTTGATGTGTACTGAGTGTAGAAACGTTTTGATGCCACGATGGCGGCTCTATCCCCACCCATCTCCACGCTAGATACAAATGTAAGTTACTTTCTGGACCACCCTTGTAATAAAAAGCAAAACAATTAGAATAAAGAATGGGTAATTGAATTCATATAGTCAGGAATTAGATTGATTGAATACGGTGTTCTCCATTTCTTTATCCATAAGTAATTTTCAGTCTCATTTATGCTACATCTTCATATGAAAATTATCTTGAAAGTATTGGCTAGTAGAGTACTCTGAAATCTTTCATTCATTCAGAAAAAGCTGACAATGGATTGCATAACATTCCTGGCTATGCCAGTCAAGTTATACAATTCATTTTTGAATTTTTTCAGTTGAATCATTTTAAGCTTTATTTGTATCTTTATGATAAAATAATTCCTTTAAATTGAAAGACTAACCAAAATTAAGAATCCTTTATTTCATGCTTAAAAAAATTTTTATTTTTGGCTATATCGTACTCAAGGGGAAGCATTGAGGTAAAACTAATTTTTAAGAAAGTAATTCCAAAATGGTGTTATTAGATTTAAAAAATAACTTTTTAAAATTATTAAGATATAAGATATCAGATATTCAAGATTCTAAATAAACAAAGTTGTAATTTTCTAGAATGGGGATGAACATTTTTGGATAATTTTTAAGAAATAGTAAGGGCTATCAAAAAATTAAGATTTTTTCATTTTAAATGCAATGGATATCATGTGAGATGCACTTACATGTTAAATAAATTAAAAAATTATGTAAGTAATGTTTTATAATGGTTTGAAGGTCTATTGATGTAAAAAAATAGTTCCAAAAAAACTCTCATAAACTTTTTTTCTAAATCAATATATAGGCAAAAAAAAAAAATAATGTATGAATTATATAATGAAGTCATTTTTTGGGAATGGTGTGTGAATATTAAATAAACACTTTTGGTAATTTGTGATCTTGATAAAAAAAAACTTCAACTTTTATAAGAAAAACTTTTAGCTAAAGTGTCCCAATAAAGATTTGAAATTTTATTTCGGCCAAAACACCGCCACCCCTTTTTACAATTTTGGCAAAAATGTAATATTTTCTTTTCCTTCAAAGGTAGTACCTGTCTAGAAAGTTTGAAGAAAATCACCAATGGGTCTAGAATTATAAGACCAAATATAGGTCATATATATGTACATGTGCACACACATCTTTCTGACAAAAATAGATTTTTTGGACTTTGGAGCATTGAATTCCTTTTTTTGCAGTTTATCTATAATTTATTTAAATCTATTTTTTTTATTTTGTTAAAATATTTTTGTTTAAAATGTTTCCTTTAGGCACAAAGCTTTAAAAAGACCAGTTTTTTTAGATTTTTTTGGCCAATCTGTGTGCTACAGCAGCATGCACTGCTATACCTGGGAAAGTAATAAGTAAGCCAAGGGTTTGAATTTCAACTTCCAACTGCTGCGATGCAGTTTGATTAGTGTATAGGCAAACATTAATGTGTTGCGAATTTTTGAACTCGGCTGACATAATTTTTGGGCTGTTTTATTGTCTATGTTTTTTTTTCAATGCTTCTCATAGTTACAAAAGTTGGTTGAATATTGTGAGGTTTGTCTTTAATATTCTTTTTATCAGTTTCTTTTATTGCCTACAAATGTTTAGTGTCCATTATTTATAATATTTGATCAGCTTTGTTACAGTAAATAATTTGTAAATGATAATTGATACATCTAGGTTTCATTTCTTCAGCTGTTAATAATTCAAATACTGCACTTTAAAGAACAGTTTAAAATACATTGATGTTGCTGTTACATTTAATTGCATAGCCATTAAAGAAAAAAAAACAACAAAAGAATATGTGAATGGAAATCAGTAAAATGTCAAAATTGGTAGTAAATGTAAAGTTATAATCACAGGTTTTGTGGAGTAGGATGGTTTAAATAATAAATAATTAATTTTATAGAAATTAGTATATTAATAAAGTTAGGGTCGTGGGAAAGGTTTAAACTACATCTTCTTAAAATTGTTGGCGTCAAAACATTGTGATGTTCTAGAATTTAGACCTATGGAAATTGTAGGGTGTGTTGTAAGGTCTAATGCTAGTAGCCAAAGCCATATTTATTAAAACCGATTTCAGTAGATCACCAAATTTTAACAGTACAGGATCATGCTGTTGACATTTATTAGTTGGTAATTACCAGCAGTGACTAGTTTATGCAGTGGCACTTAAAAGATTATTTAAAAAAAATAAATAGATTAAAACTAATATTAGTAAAATTAGGTGGAGAGTTAATTTTGTGTAGAAGTGATGGATAAAAATAAACTAAATTCAGTAGCTATGATTTTTTTTTAATTCAAAATTTCCTGGTTTTTTGTTTGATTTAATAAAATCATTTTATTAGAGAAAAAAAAACATTTTTTCTGTTATAACATTGTTGACATATTTATTTCCTTCTTTCGTAATGCCAAATGATAAGAATTAGGTTTTTAAAATGAAAAAATGTTGGACATTTGACTAACAAATCAAGTTATTTTTATAAAGTAGTATTAATCGTGTACAAAACAAATACTATTGTGAACTTTAATTTGGTGTTAATTAGTAGATTATTAGTATTAATTATTATTGGTATTAATAAGTAGTTTAATTTGGTATTACATTAGTAGAGTAGTAATTCAATAATTACTACTTAAGAATTTAGGATTCAAAGAATTAGAATATTTGTGAAAAAATTATTGTGAAATAACTAATTTATAATTGCTAATATGAACCTTTAATATTTACCTTTAATGCAAACTTTTATGCTTACCTTTAGTTATATGAATGATAAAAAAAAAAAAAAATGAACCTAAACAATTTGAACAAACAATCCAATGTAACAAATTTCATAAAAAGCTAACCCAATTCAGTGGGATATTTTAGTTATTCATGTTAATGTATGACAAAGCTAAGAAATAGCTAAAATCTGAGTTTATACTAGAAAAATGAGGATGTATGAGATTCTGTTAGTAATCTTGTAATCATCATAGTATATCTGTTCATCTGTTATGTCAATTTCAAACAGAGGTCTGAATTACTGATTAGCTTTTTTTTAATGGTGTTCAAAGACCTCATTTAAATCCAAGTAAACAGAGTTGTGTTTAATTATATTTAATTAATCATGTTACGTGAGTTGTTTAGTAAGAGTTCAGTTAACAGAATTCTCTTAAAACAAGTTAACCAGAAATTGAATAAGAGCAGTTGTTTTGGTTGTATAGCATTTTTGTGGTTTAGTGTGATCTTAAATTAGAAAAAAATTCTAAGAAACAATATTTTAAGGTGACAAAAAAATAAATTGTTTAGTTGTGTTTCTGTTTTTTTTTTTAATGTAGAAAAAATAAATGGTAAAAATCATAAAGAATTGCATTTTTTTGAAAACCTCACTTTCTGGACTTCTAACATTTGTAGATGTAAATTTTTTTATAGATTTCATATTTCAAAAAGTAAAATTATATATAAAATTGTTTGAGCAGTTCAGAAAGTAAGGCAAGTCTATTAGTTTGTTTTATTATCCTGTGCTTTCCAGTTATTGAATTTTTAAATGTGTAATTACTCATTTTAGAATTATGTTTTGATTGCATGATATGAGATTTCCATAATATCTGGTGTAGCCTTATTTATTAGGAACTACAGGATCGTTGGTTCCTTGTAATATGAAGGTTTATTTGAGTTTCATCAGGCTAATTTGTTTTGTTAATTCAAACCTAATAAAAAATCATGTATAAGGTATGTTAAATTTTACTTATTGTCTGATTTTCATACATGTGGAAGGTAAGTTTTCTTGATTTTAATGAAACTTTGGATAAATTGTCTATCTACATGAAAACAAAATTAGGTTTGTTTCTATCATAACTACACCTATTAGGATTAGGAGCTAGCTGTATTTTACATTCTGAAATATTGAGAAAATTTTTCTGATGTAAACAGATAAAAAAAGATCTAGCTTTTATAAATTATACCAAAACATTGAAATATTATTCATTTGTATTATGTAACTTTTTAACAAATTAGATTTTAGTCACCTAATTATGTTAAAAATGTTTTGCCAATTGTATTCGATTGTGTTTTGCTGTAATGTATTAGAAAGTAACAAACATATATATATATATATATATATATATGTTTATGTATTATATAAATATGTGGAAAATATTGCAAAGTGATTCATTTTTAATTAAAAGATTTTATCATTTTTTTAGGCCATAAAAAATGTGATGCTTCAGAGCAGATACATGTGAACATATTTAGAACAAATGATGGTATGAATTATTTAATTGAAGCTTCCAAAGAATTATGTAAAACAAACCATAATTCTTCTAGTGTTACATTGAACCTTCTTGAAGATGTTTTACAAGCTAAGATTAAAACTACGGATCCAGATTTAGCTATTATATTTGGTGATACTTGTTCCAGTTTTGGTTTCTTGCCTTGGCATGTAAGAGTCACAGAATTTTTGTAAGTATTTTTATTTTCAATACTCTATCTATTGAAGTCATTAATATACAAGTGTTTTAAAACAACTAAATTTATAAATAAATATACATTTTATTCTGGTCAGAACATAATATATGTTACCTAGATCTTTTTGGTCATGGATAATATAAAAGAAACTGCTGCAATATTTTCCTGAAAGGAATAAGGTCAACCATAGGAAAATTTTGATCAAAGTGGCATTTCAAATGATTAAATTAATGATTAAAATTAAAGTGGTAGTAATTCATAATAATATATAGAAATATGTTAATTATTTAAAGTAATAGTGATGGTAGTTAATGGGGAGGTAATATATGTGGTTTATTTAATAATTCTTGGGACAAATGACCTAGAGAAATTATTGTTGTTTATTCAGTGACAGTGAGACTAATGGTACTTTTCAATATAATTCCTGGCTACATTTAGATAGTTGTTTTTTTTTTGTGAATTTTCTTATTTCATTAGTAAAGAATTGTTCACGTTGGTGTCCAAGCCATTCTTGTAATTCTTTTTTGGCCTGCAGATTGTTGCAATACTTGGTGCCAAGCTAAAACTTTTAGGGAACCAAATAAAAAAGTGGGTTGTGTGATCTGAATTGTAAGATGGATATGACAACTCCTCCTAACCAACATTTGAATACTTTGAGTGGTATGTGAGTGGGCATTATCAAGCATTATTATTATTATTATTTGAAAGAGAACCCTTGTTCTCTTTCAAAAGTTTCCTCCTTATTGTGGGTTTTACTTTATTTTCTGCCATATCACAATAGTATTCACTATTGATTGTAAGTTGTTCTTCAAATAATTACAATAAATTGGGTCTTTATAGTCGCAAAACACCATTAGCATCATTTTACCAGCTGACTTGTAGGTTTTGAATATTTTCCTGATGGGTGAATGCTGATGTTTCCAGATCAGATTGGTGAATCAAAGTTTCATCACAAATTATTATGTATTCTAAAAAAAGGATACCTTCTGCTAAGAACCATTTTTAAATTCTTACAATATGAATTTGGGTGTCTTTATGATTTTGAGTCGACTTAACTCTCAGAATCTCTTTGAACATATTTTGTGGTATTTTAGCTTACCATGAAATGGAAATTGTTGATACTTGCACTACAAATTTCAGAAGTTTCTCACCTTATGGATAAAACCATTAATGTGATTTTGTAAAATGTCAATTGAAAATTCCATCTGTCTTTCGTTATGAAGAAAATTGTTGACACTTTTTCTACCCGATTTATCTGTTCATTCCACTTTTAAAACTTTGCAAAATTTATTAAACCTATATACATTTTTTATCATATTTTTTTAACATCTATGAATGTATTTTGGCCAGTTTTTACACTTAAAGAATATAAAAATCTTATTTCTGCATGCTCTTTTTCCGTGGTACACATTTCAGAGCAGACATTTATGAAATAAACAAAAGAGGTATAATAATGAAAATTCTTTTTGAAGAGCTGATATTTTCTATATTAGAGGTGTCAGTTTTAATTTTAGACAGTTTCTCAGTTTATTCTATTAAACATTTTTCACTTTGTCATTTACCTTTTTGATTATTGATCGACCTTGATATAAATAGAATCTGCACACAATAAAATGGAAACATGAAGGTTTTAGTTAATTGATAATTATTTTAGTTAATATTTAAGTAGACATTGAATGAGTGATTGTTTATAGAAAGACATATTGGACATTATATCAAGATATATTATTTAATGTGAAAAATGAAGCCTGACTGAAACCACATATTTCATCACTAAGAATCATAAAAATTTGAATATCTGGCTTGTTTTAAAGCTTATCCGTTTGTTTAATTAATTGATGTGTAACAACGGTAGTAAAGACTTTTTAATACAGTTTTTAATAAAACTTTTCAGCTTTTAATTTTGGTACTTATTAACGCCACCGCAGCTACAGCTTTATTTAAAAACAAAATAGTCAATCGGATTTCGGTGGAAAATGGGCTAAATAATTTTATATTTAGAAAATTCTAAATATAGAATTTAACATAGATTCAGAACAGTCTCTTTATTAATTTTAATAATGGTTATTTATATTTATTTATTTTATAAATATAATTTAACCAAATTTAACCTGCGCTCGCTTTGCTCGCTAACCTTGACTAATTAACAGGAGTGTTTTGATTGTTTAAATAATAAATAATTGCAATAATTACTGAATTTATTTAATAAATTTGTAAAAAATTACGGTATTAATTAGTCAAGGTTAGCGAGCGTAGGTTAAGTTTGGTAAAATTATATTTATAAAATAAATAAATATAAATAACCATTTATTAAAATTAATAAAGAGACTGTTCATTTTCCACCGAAATCCGATAGACTACTTTGTTTTTAAATAAAGCTGTAGCTGCGGTGGCGTTAATACGTAAGTGCCTAAATTTTCATCCATGTTACTTCTAATTTTCACTTAAGATCATTTAAAAAAAGTACCTCCTGCATTTTTTTTTAATTTAATAATTTTGTTTCATAACCATGTGATAGCTTAATTAATCAATTAATAAAAAAATTAAAGCACTGTAAAAAGAGCAACGTTGTTAAAATTTTAGTAGAATTTTTATCATTTTTCTCATTCTTTATTTTAACATCTATTTTACCAAATTTTAGATAATTGTAAATTAAAAACAATTTTAGAAAATTTTTTATAAAATTAATCAGCTACAAAAATTATAACTTCAATTTTTTAAATATACTTTAAACTATAATTATTATACGTAAATTATATTTTAATTTTATAAATGTTATAATTTATGTTACAAACTGACATTTTTATTTTCAAAGAGCCGTTCAATACTTCATAAGTTGCATAGAATCAAATGAGAACTGACAATATAAATTTGTAGGTTAAGTTGATTGTTATTGAATGCACGTGTATACATCATTAAAATTCATGAAAAATCATGTAAAATACTGACGTCAATACTGCATCTTACAAATTTGCACAGTGTATATTTTTTAATTACACTTTAAAACGCTATTTAAATAAATAATAATATAATATTCTCAATAAGTGCGCAATTCTAGCACACTCGGCAATGCTTTGCTATTGCTAGATTTGAGTATACATACAAATTAAATGAACACAATTGAAAGTTTCATAAAACCTTAAAAACAATGAACATTAGGAACTTCACAAAATTTAACCTTTCACTTTATAAAAGTCAGAATGTAAATAAATCCAAATGGCAAAACAAAAACACTACCTATCGGATTTAATTCACACCACTCTCTAATCACAGTATTCGGTGGAGCCACAGTTTTGAGAACAAAGTACCAGAAGTGGTTGGAAAACCTTTTTGCAGCAGCCTTACCAATCTCTGGATCAATATCCTGATAATTTATCAGTTGATGCATGAATAGGAAATGCATGATAAGGTGCTCTAATTGCTTCTGATGAAAGAAACCAGGCTCAAACGTACACTTTAGCAAGAAAAATACATATTATTCTTAAAAAATTCTTCTCCCTATAAGATAACTGGAATTGATTTTGAAACAGCTATATCTTGAATGCAATTAGATTGGTCTTTTTAACTGTTAATAATTTTCTAAAAATTAAAATTGTGTTGCTCCCAACCAGTAATCCTGTTCCAATCAATAAAAAACTGGGCTGTGCAAAACTTTAGTACAATTGCCACTTTTAGTTGACGGTGTTTGAGGGTCACTAGGCGACCCTCAAACACCTTCAAGGTGGAACGTAATATACACAACGATTAATTCCATTCAAAAGCAGTATACTCTCTTTCTTATCTCGGCCAATTTCTTTCTTCTTCTTAGAGAAATTTATGTAGATGCATCCAGGACCCCAACAATTGTTTAAAAACATTCTGATTAAAATTTTCAAAAGTTAATTCGAAAAATTCCTGAAATACGAGGGCAGTTTCAAAAGTAACCTCCATTGTAGCATAGCGCTAATTCTTAGTGGCACTGTCATTGACACATTGATGTATTCTCTGTGTCAGTGTGCTTTCAGCTATGTCAGTGTGAACTGTATACTTTAGCCCGTTCGCTTGTTATAACCTAAAACATGAGCGCTGCAATAGAAAATCCTGTGAAATGCGAGGTGCGTGCTGTCATAAAATTTCTTTGGCCACAAAATGTTTCGGCAGCAGACATCTATTGTTAGTTGTGTACTGTGTGTACCTTATTTCCATGTAAGAATTGCCCATTTCCATGTCAGATGTGTATCCAGTAATTACAAATATTCACATGTTTGTTTCTTTTCTAAACAATCACAATTTGTTTCTCAGTTTTGTTGGATACCTAGCTACGTAGAACACCCAGGTGATAGATGAACTGATGCATTTCTTAGTTGTACGCTGGCAGTTTTTGAGAATAGTGCTATTCAAAGTAATAATGCTAATGAGAATAATTATTTTAAGAATAATGCTTTGTCAAAAGTTGGCTAGGCAGTTAGGCAAATGAACTATTGACATTTGTTTATAAAAGGTATCATATTAAATCTATTCTATTTCCTTGAAGTCAACAGTGTGGGATTGCTGCCATGAAGAAGTTGCTTTCTGTGTTTGGGATAAACTAGGGTAATGTACCTCATGTCATCTGGGGAAGAGCCAGTATTCCCTTGGATACTGCTGCTTAATTGCTCATATTAGGTGGCAATGTATTATAGGTCTAAACTAGCACACAGAATGAGTATTGTTTTGGGTGATGAGACAAACTGAAAACCTTTTAAAATTCTTAAAATAAGTTTGACTTTTATCTCAGTTTTAATTTGTTTTTCTGTTATTTTAATTTTTTTGGGGAAGGAGCTTTTAAGCTTCATCCTTAAATAGGTGTAGTTCCTATTTATAATTTAATTTTTTTACGACATCTTACATAATTTATCTTTTGACAGAAATAAATTTTCATATCCTTTTACTTTCAAAACTCATCTCTTTATTGGAAGCTTACATTACACTATGAATTGCTTACGTATTAAAAAATTGAATTGTTTATTTTATTTAAATAATTTTCTTTGTTGTTATTTATCCCTTTTATCTTCTTAATTATGTCTCAAACGTTTCTTATAATGTTTTTTAGTTTGAAACAGTTCTGCATTGTTTCATGTCTTTCAGATGGGTAATAATAACCTATCTGGTTTTTCAGTTTAAAAAAAAATTATGTTTACAAATTTCAAAATGGTTATATCATTATTAAATCATTAATATCTTTTATTAAATAAAATCATAAACATTTTTTTATGAACAGAATGTAATGAATTTGTTTAAAATATGATTTCAAAAAATCAATATCTGGTGGAAGTCTGATGCATTAACAATAATTTTTTCTATATTTTTCAGGCATTTCCATTCGCATCATAATATTACTTCAAGAGATTTTATATCATTGTTAGAAAAATATAATAAATGTGAACAAAGGTTTGGAAAGTAGCATAAGGTAATATTTATAAAAATACTGGTCTTGATAAATAAGTGTTATGTATAAGAAACTTAACAAAGACGATATAATAAATATATTTTTATTTATAATGCATAGGTATTGTTTATTATTAAATAAGTGTTATTTATCATTGTTGTATTCCATGATACTAATTATAAAATAAGGTTGGTTATGGGTCTATTATAAAAAAAATATTTGTTTAAAAAATAAAACAATTGAATTTTGTTAAAAATAAATAGATTTTATTTTAACTTCTAATTTTTAACCTAGTTTATGTAAGTAGTTTTTATATTAGTATTTACTTCTATGTAATAAATAATACCTTTTGCTAGCAATATTGCTTGATGCTATTTTCCATCTGTGCATAATTTAATCTGATTTATATGTAAAGTAAAAATGAAATTAAGTAGTATTAAATATAGCTAGCATTAGGAATTATTCAGTAGTATTGATTTATTCACTGCTTGCCTTATATGTATTTTTGTCTAAAAGTATAATGCATTTAGGGTAATTCATATAAAAGCTGTTTGCCTGAATTTATTTCCTTCATTCCTTCAGATGTGATAGACTAATTCAAAATAACTGATAGAGCTGGGTAACATACTATGGTTGTTGGTTAGTCATATCTGTCATGAAGATAGTGTTCAGCAGGGGATTGTTGTAGTTGAGGCAGACATATACGAAACCAATAATGAAAGTTTATATGTTTACTTTTATTGATTGATCGATAAGGATCAGGAATAGGAGGCCTGGATTTTCCCAGTCACTACTTGGATATTTTTATGGAACATCCAGATAAGAAGTTCCTTGAACAGTTTAACTGGAAAGCATACCCACTCAACTAGAAAGTTGAATGGCCTACCCAACTCCCATGGCACTTGCCTACAGAAGGAGTAAAGGGCAAGGAAAAGGGAAGAGGGATGGTCGACCCAAAGAGGTTTGCTTTTGATTGGGGTTGATTACTGTAGTTTATTTATGTTCCTTATGTTTCTCTACTGTTTGATTGTTTATTTCTTGTGTTAATTAATTAATTTATATAACTCCTATTCTTTGGAGATACTGAGAAACATCATAATTTAAATAATACTTAAAGCCTGAAAAAGCTTTAAATCACAAATGTGATCAATTGACCCAAATTATATTACAGTAGTAGAAGCTCGATTTCACTTAAAATATTTATTAAAAAAAATAAATAGCTAATTAATATTTATTTTTCTGAAAATAGTAAGTAAATTAAAAAATGAAAAAATTTGGTTTGTTATATTTGTTACTGTTTGTACTATATAAAATTCTACAAAATTAATTTGAGGTTGGCCACATTTTTAATCCATACAATTTTCTTTAAATTAAAACAGTATCCTACTTATTAGGTTTCTCGTGAGGGTAAAATATTTCTGTTTAAATCAGGTTAATAAAGCCTTCTCCACATCCTTTTGTTGTCTTATCTGTACTTCTTTTTCACTTGTACTCTTACTTTAAATTTTTATTTAATATTATCCTGATTTTTTGAAGTTATACTGAGAGTCTTAGAAGTTAGTACTAATAAAATAACTAAACACCAAATTTACTTTAAATGAAATCAGGAAAGATAAATGAAGACTCAAAATAAAAGTCTACTATAAGAGTGTGAAGCAAGAACTAATGCAATAAACTGTACTAAATAAAATATACTGAGAACTTAAATAAATTCAGTTACAAATTGTAACTGAATTCAGTCAATTACAATGAAGTAAACTCCAAAACAAAATATCCAATGTGAAATAAAATAGATGAAAAATAATATTAAAATGGTATATAAATGTAAGTGTCATTCACTTTCTTAGCAACATCAACTCTATGTAACAATAACTAATTTACGTTTTCTGTAATACTATTCACTTATTTGACCATTCACTTGCAGTTAAAGATATTAAATACTTCTTGCACAAAGCAGCAGCTGTCTGTCCCCTGATAAGTTTAAGTAGTCTAGCTGTAACTGTTCAGTTTGCTTGCTGTAAGCCATATCTTTTTATAACTGATGTCTTAGTAGGTAATATGCACTACATACTTTTACTTCATATTTTCCTATTTTTAAAATTCCAGAAATATGTTGTACATTATAATGGGGTAATTCAGCTTTTTTATTTTTCATTGAAGACGTTGCTTACTATTTTAAGCAATATTACACAATTCTTCCTCTCAACTACCACATTTTCAGACAATATTCTAAAATTACAGTAAATTAGAAAAGAACTTTCAAACATACTTGCAAATGAATCAACATATCTGTAGACAAAAACATAATTCAGTTTACATTTAATTCATTACCGTTAAAAACCATTTATTATTAAATTTACAGAAATCTTTTTCATTATATATGTAATACAAAGTTAAACTGGAGCTGTAACTAATTACACGATACTTCACTTTAAATAAACAAAATTTTTCAAATATTTTTAAAAATGATTGGTTTGTGTGACAAGGTAGATGTGATTGGAAGTACATAATGACTTCCTCAGAAAAATTTGCTCAGGAAAAAATAACACTAATAGCTTATATATAACTGATATTTTTTTGCAAAAATTTCAGAGGGAAAGAACAGAAAAAAATAAAGCTAATTTAATATAAAATTATTATTCTATAAAGATTGGCAGTATGGAGGACTGAATCCAAAATGAAATTACCATTTTACAATTATATATCAAATCTTGTTTTTTGACACTGGCAGTTAAAAACTTATATCATTATCAAAAAATAGATTATTGTTTAAAAAAAATCATGATTTGTAGATTATCTAAGGATTTTTAGACTAAAAAGCTGTTAAGTAATTAGTTATTCTAGCAATTAATATTGTATAAATGGTATATTTTTGTACCATTAACCTCTGTTGAGTGTCAACAGCATGCACTGAAACTGTATCCGTTCATGGGAATATTTTATTAAATGTTGCTTTGGCACTTATCTCATTTCACATTGTTCAGTTTCCTAGATGGTTTCTCCCGCAGACATTTCAAATGTTACAAAGTTTCAGGTGGTATGGATGCGTCTTACCCATGTTTCATTATATGTAATTATTAAACAGAATAGTTATTAGAATGTATCAATCCACAAGGCACAGAAGAAATTATATTCATTTTAGCTAACATTTTGTAATCTAGAGATCTTTTTCACCCTTCTCATTTTGGAGTATAGCTGCATTCTGAAAATAAATGTATGTTGTAGATATTGTATATCTGGTTATACATTGTAGTTGGTGTATAAAAGTAACATAACAAAATAACTAACAATATCCTGACCTATTGGTATATATAGATTGATGTTACATTATAGTTTTTATAATAAAGTTACTCATTGTGGTATTTTATTAATGAAGGAAGTGTAGGAATTGAACACATGGTTGTATAAACATATACTTCAAAAGCTACTGTATATATACAATTAAAATAGCATAAAATAACTATGATACAATAGATGTATTTCATTTGTAGTATGAAATAATACTTGTATAAAGAATGAAGATGTGTATATTTCCAATTTTTGATTTTATGTAAGTTAAGGCAAGCAGTTAATATTGAGTTGTAATTTAAAAAAAAATAATTTGCTTTATTTTATATATATATATATATATATATATAAAATTATAAGTTAGTTAATTTATTTAATGATGTATATATAATTTTTTATTTTAATTTTAACAAATCACAATTTTTTAAAATTGTATTATATACCCTTACTTTAGTTGCAAGTAAAAATAAGATAAGTAGATAAAAAATTCAAACTTCTTTCATTTTTTAGAAACCAAACTGAAGTTTTATTTTATTTAATTTTTCCTGTCTTAGTGTAGTATCTTCATACTGATTAAATAAATTGCATTTTGCTGAGAAATTACTTTTTTGTTATTTTATTGTAAAATAAAGAAATAATAGCAATAAAAAGCAAATAAGATGTACATTTGCTTAGATAAAATTTTTATTAATTTTAATTTTTTTCCTAACCTTCCCATTTTTAATTATTTTCATAAGTGTAAGTTTAAATTGTATATTTGAAGTGATTTTTTTTTTACCTAAATATGGAAAAGTAAAATAATCTTATCTAAGGATATCTGGTTTTGAACCTTATCATTATAGACATGTAGAAGATAGAAGATTTGATTTGCAGTAAAATTAATGTATGTTGAAAGCATCAATTTATGGAGCAAACTAGTACTACTACAAGCATGAAGATTCATAGTTCAGCTAATTCTCTTAGCCAAAGTGTTTAGACATCCACTTTCTAGATAATTCATTCTCAGAGTTATCCTATTTTATCCTTTTTCTATTAGGTATTTTCAAGATTTTTATTTACATAAGTTTTTTAATTTTTCTGCATTTGATGTATTCACATCACGTTTTTTTTGTTGTTAATTTTATCATTGTAAAAATAGTTTAACAAAATAGTATTTTAAATAGTTAAATACTAACTACTCAGTATATGCCGGGTATTATAAAAATTGCATGTTAAGATGAATATGTATGTATGTTCAAAAGACTATGCACTTTGAACAAGTGTGTGTCATATAATGTGTCTAATGCACATCTATTTTGATATAATGATGTGTCTGTTGTAATATGCTTTGTATATAGAAAATTTAATTATGTTTTTGAATGTGTTACTATCTAGTACCTACATGTGTGAATTTATTTTTGTAAAATTAAAGTAAAATAATGAATTATGTAATCTAAACTAGATATTATTGCATCATGACATGAAGTTAAAAGTGATAAAAATGACCAAACCCAGTTATTATTTATTAGTATGATATGTTCATTTATTAATTGAAGTTTTTATTGTTATTACTTTTTTTTTTCTAAAATCAATTGATTAAACTTTTTGTTGAAGCGCTATTTGGTATCAAGATGCTTAACAGATGATTATAAAGCAAATATGACATTCAGTGGCAGCTTTAACAATGAAGTAATTCATAATTTTTCTTTTTGTAAGTATACTTCCTTCAAGTTTGTGCATAACAAAAGTTTTTCTGGAAGTGTGTATATAATCTTCTTTACATATTACTCTTATTTAAAAATTTATAAAATATTAAAATAAAATTGAACATTGCAAAAACAAAAGTAAACTAAGTTACAAGTTAAGTAAGGTTACTTGTAAAAATGTTGACTTAAGTATATAACTCCAGTTTCAATGAAAACGAATTCCCAGTTGCAGGATAAAAATTTATCTTTGCAATCTAAGTACTAAATTAAGGGGTAAATAAATATTTAAGTGTCATAAGTTGTGTATAAAGTAAATCTGATTATAATGATTAATTAAAAATTTGAAATTAACTTTAATCCCAAATACCAAAATGATTCTAAAAAACTGGAAAATTAAAAAATTATTTTTATAGTATGATTGTTATTATGAGTGGTTATCCGAAAGGTAAGCTCTGAAGGGCTTTTAAAAATTATCAAAAACACTTAAAATTTTTATTGTTTTTTGAAATACAAATTTTATTCAATTTTTTACATAGTTCTTGTCATTGTTGAGTCACTTATGATAGCGGGACGTCAGAAGTTGTATCCTTTTTTCATAGATTGATGCCCCCTATGATCCAAGTCGTGTATTAATAGATTGTTTGACTTTGTCATCGTTGTGGAACTGTTGGCCAACAAAGAAGGTTTTAAGACACAGAAACAGATCATCACTTGATGCAAGGTCTGGTCCATATGGGGAATGATTGAGCTGTTCCCAAGGTGAAGGTCATGAGAAGATATTGCATTGTGTGATTGAGCGTTTTTGTGAAACAACACAATGCCCTGGGTTAGCAAGCCTTGTCTTGTTCTGAATTGCATGACAATTTTTTCAGAATTTCAAAATAGACATCACTACTATTAATTCTGTAGCCTTGCGGCTAGAAGTCAAATAGTAAAACTTCTTGTAGTCTCAAAACTTGCTGTTGATCTTCAGAGTGGAAAAAATTAGCTTGCATTTTGTTCTTCTGTACGTCAAAGTGTCTTCCTAGTCAATTTGTGGAATATGGCTATTCCATAAATTGTTGTTTCATTTCAAGCATTATATGTGACACCTATGTCTTCTCCCTAGTGACTATATGGCTCAAGACCTTGTTCTTTTTACTCAGTCAAAAATTTGAATACTCTGCCCAGTTATTTCATTTCATGCTTTTTTGTAGGCATCTTAGGCATGCACACAATTTTTCGATAATTCAATTTCTCAAATGCAATTTTGTGTAGAAGCAAACGTGAATTTTTTGGAAAGAGATGCATGATTAATTATCTGTTCTCTTTAATCTTGTCATCAATTGTATGTACCAAATTGTCAGTACCTGCTTCATTCATCATTGTGTCCTTTATAAAACAATTGTACCCTTCTTCATTCCATTGAAATTACTTGTTGCATTTTTCATAAATGTTGCAAATCTGACTGAATTTCAATCAGCTTGATGTTCCTTGCATACAAGACACCCACACCACGGGTGTCATAATTTTCTTAATAATTATAAGCATACAGAGTAAAAACCTGTATAGAAATGGCATCAGTCCCATCCTATCATATTGGTAACTCAGCTTGTATGCATAAAATTGCAATTATAGCACTGCAGCAGAAATATTTAGCAACAGAACTTACTTTTTGGATATAGTTGATATTATTATTATTATAATAGCATTATGAACCGTTTGAATTTGTGTATTGCATTTTAATATTAATTTTTAAATTTATACAGAGATCCTGCTCTTAGTCCTTACAGTCAGTTTCTGAAAATTCAGAAGCTGAATGATTCCACACTAAGCACTTAATGGGAAATGAAAAAAAGATACTTGTTCTGCTAGGAACATATAACAAGAGATGTAATTTGTAATTCAGATTTAAAGATTAAGTTTTACATAACAAAATTAATACTAATGATTTAACAAAAAAATCATTACAAAATGTATATTGAAGTAATAATTAAAAATTACTGTGTAATTTTTATTTTATTTATTTACAGTGTATATTAAAAATTGAATGAAGTCAAATGATTTCTTAAAAGCTAGGACAGCCTTTGCCTAGAGGAGGAATTCTGTTGAATTTAATATAAACTGTGCTCACTATAATTCTATTGTAATACATTGTAACGGTTATATTGTGATGAAAGACATAACTAAAACAGAATAGAGTGCTGTGTAAAGTAGTGCAATAATTTGTCGAAATTTAATATATAAGCATAAAAATAACTAAATGAGACAAAAATGTTTTAAAAATCTAAGTAAAAAAAAGAGGATAAATAAGTAGAAAATTTAGATACGATTGCCTAGCGAACAAAAGTGAAAAAAAAAACAGCAGAAACTAAGATGAAAATTTAATTAAGGAGTTTAGTAGTATTTAATTATTATTTATGTATTTAATTAAATTTAAATTAAATAAAATTTTAATTTAATTTTTATGTAAATATTTTATTACTTATTTACTTTGTATGCATCTTGTACTATAATGAAAAGATACGACCAAATTCCTAACCACAGTATTTCATGTCGCAAAAATAGAAAAAATAAATAAAAATAAAAAACAGTATATGTAGATATGTAATATTAATTACTGACTACTTCTTTGGGTATATTATAATAAAATTGCCTTCAGATGTGTGATGAACTACTGTGAAAAAATTGAGCATATCCTGCCTGTGGAGGGGGTTAAAAATTTCTTAGATTGCGATTATGATGTGTGCTAATTTAACATGGAATTTTTAGGGATCACTGTATTCAACCTGTTGTTTTTTTTTTTTTTTTTTTTTTTTTTTTTTTTTTTAGTTCGGTCGTTGTTTAAAATTATTTATTCAGAATGAACTGTAAGATGAATCTATAAAGGAGAAAGTTATTTGAAATACGTGTTAAGTGGAATAAATATATTTAAGCAATAAGCAAATATGTATTTTATATTTTGTGTAATATCTTTATTTACTGTGTAAAAAATTATACATTAACTTGAATCCTTATTTTCTGATGATGCTTTCAATAAATCTGTATACCAAACTTCTTACATTCCATTCTTTGACTCAAAGAATAATGTATTTTTTTTTATATTTCTGTTGTATTTTGAGTTATTCCTACCCAAATGTCTAATTCGAGGCTGTTTAAACTCCAAAATGTTTTACCCAAGAGGATACTGTTCAATAAGTAAGAGATGAGAAAAATTTCATCAACAGTAATAGATATTGGTGTTGGTAATTTATGTCACAGTTAAATCACAGAATGCACAAAGCTTGACATACTCCACAATACAGATATACTTCATATATACATAGTTTCAATTGTATTATAAGTTTCTGTTCTCTGATAAGACAAGTTCATCTACCAATTGACACCCTCAGCTGTTGACAGATTCCAGCAATTGACAGATTGTGACTTGATTATAATGTCCTAAAATTGGTTGGTTCCTTGGAGGTAAATGATATTTACTGTATGTATATATATATATATATATATATATATATATATATATACATACAGTATATATATATTTATGCGTGTGCGCGTGCACACACACACACACACACACACACAGTAATTGTAGACCTTGTTTCTGCTATTGTTATATCCTTAAAGTAAGTAATAAGTGTATCGATTCATTGGCCATAATAATGTAACCAGATTTACATAGAGGATCACTTATTAATCATCCAAACCCCAATAACATTTTATTTATGCACTTTGTTTTATGATATTAAAATTCAAGTATCTTCAGCTTACAACTGGTTGATACTTTTAATAAATATATAAATCATAAATCAACGAAAACCTTACAACTGATGGTTCAGACTGCCCCATGATTTAATCAAGTTTTTATACATAGCATAGTTTATATATTTCAGACATGTACAAAAATCAATTTAAAAAAATAACTGGATATTTCTATTCTTTTAAATCTAAAAAGAAGTAAAAATAATAAAAAGTAATGTGTGACAGATAATTCTTTTTTCATTTTAATTTTGGTTGTCAGGAATTTGCCGATTTACTTAATGTTTCAAAGGAGGCTTGCTAAGATTTGAATTTAGGTTAAATTATTTGTTAAAAAAAAACATTTTTTACAAACCTTTTGTTAAAAAAAAAACTTTTTTTGTAAAACATCACTGAAATTGTTTATTTCATGCAAGCTTAATACAATCCAAAAATACTTGTAGTAACAAAAACGTTTGTAAACCTGTATACATTGAGCAAATTTTACATGTCATAAAAAAGGCAAAAATTAATCTGAACGCTCATTTTATGAAGAATTATTTTTGTTATCATGAAATAAAATTTTATTAAACTACATAAAAATATGTTAACATATATAAAAAAAAGCAAAATTAGTGTTAACCCAAAATTCAACGACCTTTTTTTATACGGAATCAGTTTGTTTTTTCATTCCATCAGTAGTCACCCAACATTGCTGGGTCCCAGTGACCTTTGTATTGGATCTTCATAATCCTAATGTTGTTATAAAATCTCGGCGATGAACTTGTTCATTACTATTTTCATCTTATTTTTAACCACTTAAGAATTCTTTTATTAGGCGTTTTCTTCTTTTTTTTGTTGTTTACAGATCCTTTTATCACCTTTGCAAATGTTTTCCATACTGCTAATACTTTTGGTTGATTGTCCTTCAAAAGCAGTACCATAATCACTTTTCCAATGTTAGGTCCAGTAAATATATATCCTCTGTTTGGCTTCATTTAATTTGGAAAAAGATTTTTAAGTGTCTAAAGTTTTCACCTTGTTTAGCCATGACCTTACAAAATTTTTCATTTATCCTACGGATTTGATATAAAGGGGAGGAAGGAAAATCTCCAATTCAACAAAAGGGATGTAAAAGATATTTTGATCACCAGTTTCAAAAGAAATTCTCTTTGTCAGAATATTTTATTAAATAACTTCTTGTTGCTTAAGAATATTTTGTGAACTATTTTGGAGTCTATTAATGTAATCATGATTTCAAATCTGCACGACTTATACTTAATTGTATCCAGAACAGCAATTTTGCTATCATGTTTCTTTTGCTGAAACTGAATAAATGATTAGTAATAGAGATGACTTCTTATTTCTATTGTGGAATAAAATTGCTTTTAAGCTATATTCAGATGAATCAATGAAAAGATCCATTTTGCAGGTTTATGGACTATTCCTACGTCAGTCATTTATCCATCAATCAAAAAACCAACTACTTTTACTCACCAACTAGAATTGCATTGCAGTTTACACAATAAACATGAGATGCTTAATTTTTATCTTGATCCCTAATTTTACAGTTAAAATACAAAAAATTAAGCTTTTTAACTTCTTTTGTTTTGTTGTGATTAATAAATGACTACAAAGATAACAAAACTCATTTGGCAAATTTTACAATATATTTGGTGAAAACTTGATATTTTAAATGTATACTGTACTTAAAAACACACAGTCATGGTGAACAAAGGCTGTTTTCTACTGGGAATAACATAAAGATAATATTCCAGGATGTCCAACTAACCTGCAGAGTTGCTACCTGCAACATAATGAATATGATTGAATATGTAGAGGGCAGCAATTCATGATGTAGTAATGTAAAAATGTGATGTGTTGGGATCTTTGCAATGATTGATATTTAAATTACAAGCAAAATAAATTATAAAAATGATCATTAATTTGATCTGTGTTTCTAATATGCTTTTTTTTGTGTTTGATATCACAGGTGAATTTTTCTTGCGTTTAGGTTAACATATTTATTCATTATTTTATAGAATAACAACAGGCCAGTGTTCAGTATGGTTTCTTTTTTATATATCATCACTACATAGACTAATGTAATTTTAAGTTACCAGATAACTTGTGTAGCTATTTACAACTTGGATGATGTACTTGTTGAATGGATGGGGAATTCCATTGTTGTCAAAGTTTTTGTGGTAAGGGCATTCAAAGATCTCTTTTTGAAATTACTGTCTGTGATAATTATTTGAACAGTTTTGATATTAATAAGACTGATAGAGCAGCTGCTTCTTATTGGTGCACAGTGAAGTCACAGTTCTGGTCGTGGTCTTGTTTCTGTGTGTGATCTAGGATTTGCACAAATGAAGAACCATACTGAAACAAACTTGTAGAGATTCTTTGAATATACTAGTGTAGATTGTAAATATATCTATAAAACTGTAACACATTCCCTTATTATAACTGATCAGTATTATTGATCATTTTGCTTGCTATCTTGACATATATAACTTCTAAATATATAAAACTTGTATGTGCAAAGACACATGCATTAATGAAGGCTTACTGCAGAATATTTATATTATTTTTCTGCAGTTATCCAGTTCACTGAAATCAATCTAATTTGATATATATATGCTAATAAAAAGTCAACTGAGCTTTGCAGTCCCATTATCAAGCACGGCTTCATAATTTAAATCAGTGAAGGTTTTATTGATTAATAGAGTTATAAACAAAATTTTCTCAGTAAAGGATAAACAATTCATACAAACAGTAAACAAATAAAGAATTTAATTGATGGCAACATGGGTAAAATTGAAATATACACTTGGCCTTGTTCTTAATCTGTACTCTTTTATTTATTGTTTTCCAGTAAAATATGTTCTATATTGCATTTTTTTGTTAGAATTAATAAAAATATGTATACTTTGAGTAGCTAAAAAAAAGTTTTTTTTTTCCTTCCAAAAGCTCATAAGAGCAATTACTGTTAGTCTGTTTTTGGTTTCAGATTAACCATTAGTAAAACTGTTATTAATTGAACCCACAATTGGAATGCACGGTATATGATTGACAAGAAAATCTAATTAAGTATGGTTATATATTATAATTGGACAGAATTTACACTTAGTCCTGCTGGTGCTAATTAATCTACTTTTTTTAATGATATTGCCACATAAGCTTGAAGCTTGTGTGTGGGATACGGAAATGCAAATTTTTAGCATATGAAAAATTACATGCCTGATTGAGATTCGAACCCAGGACCTCCAGATGAAAGGCCAGTACACTACTCTGCCACAAAGATCGGCAATTTACTAGAAAATTGTGAACTTGCTGAAAAAATAACATCATGTACCATGTAAGTTAATGCTACATGCCTGTTAAGTGCTATAACTATAATGATTGTAAGTGACCTAACAGATACATAATTCTTTCCCAAACATGACTAACCATATTCGCAAGAACAATAGGCATCCTATGCTAGGTTTATAAGAAAGAATGGGGAAGAAATAAAGTGGTTTTCAGTTTCCATCTTCAATAAGCCAAAAAGTCTGTGGTGGGTAGTGTAAAGCAGATAATGCACCTCCTATGGAAAATAATGAATTATTCTGAATGTCTCCATTCAGAAGGGCAGTAACTTTATAGATACTATACAATTTCAGATGTTTAAATTTACAAATAAAAGAGTTCATAATGATGCATATGTGTATTTATCTGTTGCACAAAAGGAAAAATGTAAAATTACATTTTTTATAATTTGCTGGTTTCATTCCATTTAAATCGATTGTACATTTCAGTTTAGTTTTTCTTACAGTTCTTCCTAGATCAAATAATAGTAAGATAATTGATAATGGTATTGTATAAAAAAGTAAATATCTCAAATTTTTTATTGACTGCCATGGTACTAATATGATTAAGTTAAATTAAAAATGTGCTGTTAGCAAATTTATTCCATTGTATTTACCAATTTTTTTTTTAGTGTATAAAAATATAATTAATTAAATACCATGTAAATATAATTTATTTATTTTATAATGATTAATTTTGTATATTTTTTTAAATTTTGCTGTATTTTTATTTTATTGTAATTCATAATTGTATACCATAATATAAAATTTACTACCAGAAGTGATATTTTTTTATTTACTTTATTCCATTATTCATATTTTTTGGATATAAATATTAAAAATTAAAATATAAATATTAAAAATTAAAAAACCTTGTCGATAATTAATTTAATTTTTCTTTGGTCTGTAAACTTTGGATGTGATATTTTAGTGATTTGTTGCTTTTTTTCATTTCTAATTCACTGATTTTGTAGCTAGAGTTGTTTATTTAATCTCTACTACTATTTTTTTACTGTTTAAAAATTGGCTGATTATAATTAAGAAAGAAAATGTTGTATGTATAACTTGATACATTGTCAACTGTTTAAAAATTTCTGTACAATCAGTTAATGCTGGTATGAGAATGCAAATCAATCAGCAATTTTTGATTGGAAACAACATTAATTTTCTAGCAGGTAAATAAATTTAGGTTGAATGGGGGGATATTCATATGCACAAAAAATGTGATTTTTTTTCTTGACATTCTAGGAAGGATTATGTTTGTGTAAAATTGGTGAAAGCCTGTTTACATAGTATAAAAGTAATGCATATTAATATTTTTTGGAATAATGAATAAAGTTATATGTAAATGAAACAAAACAGGAATTACTGTGGTTGAAGTTGCTCATTGATGATAAAAAATATTAAAGAATTGTTAATGATAAAAATGGAACCTAGGTCTAAATTGTGTATAATTATGATATATACTGTTAAAAGATAAGCAAAAGAACTACTTAACTACATATAAGAAACTACATATAAGAAAAACTGTATATGAAGACATCATAAGGAGTTCACTCTTAAATTGAACTGTGCTAGATAGATTCCATGATGCATTAAGTAGAAGAATGTGGAGTTGGATTAAATGTTAATTTTTTTACTATTTTGTTTTGTTTCATTTTTTATGGAACATTTCATCTTGCTTTAAAAAAAATATATAATTGTGTCCCCACTTGGTATACATTTATTCACAGATCGTACAAAAACAAATTAACCAAATTTTACAGAATGAGTTTACTTTATATCTGAATAAAATGTAGATAAAAAATGAATTTTATATACAGAGAATTATTATAATTGTGTTTTGAATTTCTAAATCTATATATATAGTATTTCACCAGTTATTATAATCAGTGTAGGAAACACAATTGTTTAGCATTGTTAATGCCATCATGTTAACAATGGGTGCTGTTGAAAGACCTTAGCCTCTATGGCTGAGGGGTGGTATTACATTTTTCACCTGTAAGACTTGGAATTCTTATCAGGATTACATTTTTTAAACCACTATAAAATTTATTTCTTATCATATAAACATTAGTAGGATAACTGTAATAATTAGGGTAGGCCTGAAGTTGTCAGAACAAAATAAATTCAGAACGGGATTGTTTTTTCCATAATACATGCATGGTTGTTTTCATGGAAAATGAACTCCATATCCATTGCACTTGATTGCTGTATCCCTTTGTGATTGTTTTAAACTGTTTATTGGCATATGGTCCCATGCATTTTTCAAAATATAAAGGAAAGGAAATAATATGATGCCTTCTATTTGTGATAGGTGATGAAATTATGCTTTATAATTGTAAAAACACTTATGGAGGGGAATTTTAATTGTGATATAATGGGAAATAATTTAGTTTTTACAGTATATTTTTTTGTGCTGTTGTAATATGTAAAAAGAGCTGTAATATGATAGTGTATATTGTAATATGAGTAATATAATTGATATGTATATTGAATGTTGTTTATAATACGTGATTGTGACTATTTTATATGATTGTAATAATGAGTTTTAAGTACATGAAAAAATGATCTTTTATGCTAAAAAGTAGTGAAAAGACTGGTAATGGTACTGCTACCTTCCAGGAAGAATTTCTTGCAAGATTTCCTAATTCTTCATTATTGACCTGTAAAAAATCATTTGACTGAGCTTAAAACTTGAAAGTTGGAGGTGCTCCATAATCAGTTAGGTGTAGAACTATTGTAGAAAACAAACATGTTGTTACTGAAACATTGATAAAGAGCTCTCACATATCAACTAGAAAGGCTTCTGTTAAGCAAAAAATATCCAGAACAAATTTATGAAATAACGAGTATTATAAAGGGAAATGAAGATTATATGTTATTAGTCAAAATACTTACACTGTGAAAATGATATAAAAGTGAAATTTTGTGAAGAACTTATTTTTATTAAGCAGTTTCTCATTTTTATAACTCAATAATGTAAAGTAATGAAGCATACGTTAAATTGAATGGGCGCTAAACCGTCATAATTATGTTTATTAGTCTGATGAAATCCTTGTATAACTTTAGAAGAGAACTTAATGTACCTGGAATTCATAACTGTTGTGAAATTTAAAAAGTAATTAATAATAATGAAAAAAAAAAATGTATTGGAATTTATTTCTTTGATACTTGTAAGAGGTTATTCAGATTTTGAGATATTGTTATTCCTAAACTATTTAAGAGCCCTATTTTGTGCCTGTGTTTGGCAGTCAGTTTGATCATCTCTTCTCTTATTGAAGTTAGAGACTATAAAAAAGTTTAGTGAATGAATTGGGCTCTAAGGAAAACTCCAATGGCTACCATGTTAATGTGACTTGATATCCTGAAATTTTCCATTTTGGAAATTTTCAAGACATATTTATTTTAAATCCAGATAACTTGAAATGCCTTAAGGTAGTTTTATTGAAAACTGAATTGATTTTAAAAATTAGGGTGAAATTTTTTGAAAATGATTTCTTCAGTGGTTAAATATGTAATAATAAAATCCTTTTTTTGTAACATTTATATTTACGCTTTTCTTATTATTAATTGGGGAAAGTAAGATAATCTATTACCAAAAGTGGTTTAAAATGCTAAGGATTATCGTTAATAAAATAGACAGAAAACCTCTTTGTTGCATATTTTTGTGGATATTTTACTGACTGGTGATGTATCTTAGAGTTTAAGGTGTGCTTTTAGTAATAATCTCATACAGCAATATGTTTAAAAAAGAAATTAATGTGTACATTCTCAGATACATACTGATACAGTGTACTGCAATGCACCATTGTGTTAAATATAAAAGTTTTTTAATCAGATTTATTTGAAACATGTTCCCTAATTGTTATGGGATGCAAAAGTGGCAGGAGTTTCACAAATTCTCCCTTCGAATCGCAGAGCCTGGACAGTGTCCCTTGCTGATGTATGATTCTGTAATTGGGTGTGTTTAAGGGTTTATTTTAATGACTGGTTTAAGTTTCAAGTTTTGTTATATTTTATGGATGGATTTATGATTAGCATTCCATATCCGTTTGGACCAGCGTTCTCAAACCCATTTCTGGGTCCGACCGCAGGAGGCTAGGCTTTTAAAACCTGTGCACTCGACATAATTTCCCTTCAGACCGTCCGCTGAAGTCCTTTTGGTGCTAGTGCTTCATAGGCTAGCAGGAATACGCCACAACGGGGAAATTGTTATTAGTGACATATTTATTACAGATTTGCATGTAATTATACGGTTCTTTTTTAAATGTATGTTGTACAATCCGTAACTTTTAAAAGAGATAATGGCACATCTATGCAAGTGCTGCCACATCCGATTCATAGATCAGCTCATATAAGATCATCTCATCATCAGATTTTTGTTTGTTTGGTTCTTTCAAAGCATTTTTACATGGCACCAAGTTCTTCAAGAAGGAGCAGGTCAAGAATATGATACAAGATTGACTTGGACACCAAGGTAAACAATTCTTTACTATAGGAATGGTTGGAATAAAAAAATGCCTAAATGTAGCTGGAGATTATTTGAAAAGTACCATTAGTTTCAATGCTATGAAAAAATAATCTTTTCACAATCATTTGCCGCTTTAATTTATGAATAATGATCCTCAAATTTACTGTGACACAAAAATATTTGTTTGTGACACTTGCTCTGTTTTAATTTCTCTTTTTTCTCCTTTCTTATGCTCATGTTAAGCCATTTTTTCGTCTTCCATTATGAATTTTTTTTCTTATAGATTTCTGTGACTACAGAAATAAACCTTAAAATCATATAATAAGAAATTAAATTTGCAACTAGATAATGAAGGTGAAATCTGGAAAATCTGGTTAAAATGTAATCACAAGACTTATTTTAGCAGTTTTATTTTATTTCATTATTACCTTTTTTCATAAATAACTTTAATAAATTAGTCTACTCAATATTTCATCAAAAACTTACTTTCTGCTCTAGAATATGTTTAACTGACTCATATAACAGTTTTTTGTTATTAATCACAAAAAAGGTTTAATTTCATACATGTTTGTCATTACTAGAGTCATTTTTATTGCACTGATTACATTTTTATTATTTGAACATGGGTATGTACTGTTTGTTCTTTTTAATGCTTTTATTTTTGTTATTTATAATTTATATCTATACTTCAACTGAAACAATTTATGAACCATATATTTTATATTTTTTATTGTTTCATATTAGTACAAAATTGAAAACTAATCATGTTATCATATCACGTTATGGTATAATTTGTTCACAGCTGCTAATCAAGAAGTAACATGTTTTTGTTGGTTTGGATCTTCAGGATTGTTGTAGTGATGATAGAAGAAACTAAAAATAAAATCATGCGACGTATACAAGTTATGTTATGAAAAAAGAAAACAATCAGTGTAGAATTGGGAAAACTATCATCTGGGAAAAATTAAGTCAATTTGAAACAAGGTCATCGACTATCTTTATATTCCTGAAAAATATACAGATAACAACGAAATTCATTTGAATAATTTGTATATAGATTTGTTTAATTTTTTTTGAATTTGCAATTATACGTATAATAATGTTTTTGATATATTGCTGTAGATAAATTATAAAATAATACTGAAAAAAAGGAATCTTCTAATCATTATTAGAAGAAAAATAATAAGACCCATTTTAATAATACAGAGTGTTTCACGAGGAATCTGCAATGTAGTTTTTAAGATATCTGACTTAAAACCCAAAATTAGGGGTCCAAAAAACAACTTTTTAATATTTAGCTTTCTTAAAAAAGTAATAAATGCATAAACGTTTTTTAAAATCTTGTAGAGAATTTAATTCTTAAAAAAAGTGATGTAATCAATGTCTATGAACACTGAACACAATGTTTTCAAATTCGTTTTTATTGAAAACCAAAACAACTAAACGGTTAAGAAAACTGAATACTGCAAATGAAAGTTTAAATTATAGGCCTATTTCTCAAAATAATTTTAACCAAATTTTGATTTAAATATTGCACTGTATTTTTCAATTAAATTATTTAATGTGATATTTGATGAACCCACAGTGAGTAATGCATTTTTTATTTCTTTACTTCCCCGGGTTGGTCTAACTGATAGGTACAGCACCACCTGGAGGATTGTCTGTTTACTCTAATGACCTCCCCACCTACCGGTATTACATTTGGCATGGTAGGTCGGCTCGCCGGTCAGCTCTTTTGAGTTTTTTATGCCCTTTATGACACTGTGTCCAAACATTACTGCCGAAACACGATGCCAGGTCTTTTTTTCTCTTAACTTAACTAGTCCCCTGGAGTCCCCAGTGGATCATTGGTACTGAAACACCTCGACATGTCAGCCCTCGCCACTGGGGCTATCTGTTCGACCCTAATCTAGAAACCCCGACGTCGTTCCTCCACGTCCTTTATTTGAAGCACTTTCTTTGTAAAGTCTTCGACGTATTTTTATTGTTCTTCTTTTCGGAGCATAAATTCAGTCAGGTTTCCCGGTGTCAGCCCTGTGATACCTGCTTTAGCTCTCTGGGTGTTCCACCTACTACATATGGCAAATACCATATGTTCTGCAGTATCATCCTCCCTGCAGAACGTGCATGTAGGTTCGTCTCTTCTGCCAATCTTAAATAAGTAATTAATAATCTTCCCATGACCCGTAAATATTTGTGAGATATAATAATTAACCTCACTGAACTTCCGGTTGTTCCAGGCCATCAAATCTGCAATGAGTTGTTTCGTCCATCTAGCAACCCCTCCTTCATCCTACTTATTTCTCCATCTCATTGTCAACCTTGTTTTAGCCTCCTGTTTATTCAATCGTTATGCAGTCTCTCTCCTTTCTTCCACCTGTAATTCCACTGGTGGTGAAGAAGCCAATACACACAGCGCATCATAAGAGACCATCATGTAGGCTGAAACAACACCAGCAATATTTTCCAGTGTATCCTGGTCATCCGATTCAGATTCCTTTTAATCCAAAGGGACGATCCCCAAATTGGTGTGGCATACAGCATGGATGAGATCACTGCAGATACCATCAACTTTCTTTTTGATGCTCTTGGAGCATCATGCTCTTGGTGGTTAGTAGGCTGTTCAGTGCTTTGATCATATCCTCAGATTTTGTGCAACAGCTAATTATATGTTCTGTGTATCTGCAGTTCTTCTCTAATATTACAGCTAAATACTTCAGCGTGCTCACTTCTTTAATCCGCTGACCATTGACTGTTAGATTAATCAGCCTGGTCTGCCTCCTCCCTGTCAATAAAATTTATTTACATTTCGCTGAAGCTAGTTGCAACCATCCAGCAATTTACAGTTTCTAATGGTAGATTAGCTTTGTCCTGAATATTATCCTCTGTTTTGCTTTGTACAAGTATAGCAATATCATCCGCATAAGCGATTGTTTGCATACCTTCTGGTAGTGTTAACTGGAGCACCCCAAAATATGCTATTAGCCACAATAGCGGTCCTAAGACGGAGCCTTGTGGTACTCCTCCATGTATTTTTAATTTAAATCTTTCTTCCTTTGCTTCGACTGCACACCATCTGATTGATAGGTATTCCCTAACTTGTCGATGTAAATAAGGCCTCACTCCCTCCTCGTCTAGAGCTCTCATTTTCACCTGCCACAGAATAGACTCAAAGGCATTTCTAAGGAGATGAGGAGAGGGATACCTCTGGTCCACCATGTTCCAGCTCTGACATCAGGCGCCCAGTCTGATATTGATTTGGACTAATCCCAGCTCTGTCCTCAATCTCTCTGATTATTTTTGCCGCCATCATCTTCTCTACTAACTTCTCCATAGTGTTGATGAGGCTTAATGGTCTGTATTCCATTATATTGTCTTCTCTAGTTGGCTTGGGTAGAAAGACCACCCTAGCTTCCTTTCAGCACCCTGGGAACCTTTTATTTTCGATGCCAAAACTGGCCACATCGACCACCTTCCAGGGTACTTTATTAATGAGATCTTTCAATTTCACAGCTGGTATTCTGTCTGGACCTGGACTTTTCTTATTGCCTAATTGACTAGCTGCATACTGCACACTCTTTGTAGAGTATTACACATTAGCTGCTCAAAATGTCCACCTCCATTGGCAATTCACATTTCAGTGCAACGATTTAAGGACGTTGTTGCCTCCTGCAACATTCATGGGCTATCTTTTATTTCTTGAGCGGGAACCATGATTCTTTGTAAAAGTTCACGTTCATTGTTGGATTTTTGAACATACACTAATGACTTCATGTGTCTCCATACAAAGGAATGTAACAGGTTCAAATCAGGGATCTGGCTGGCCACGCTATTGGTCCTTCTCAGTCAGTCCACCTATTTGGGAATGCTTCATTAAGATGCTAAGTTACATGGCGATCAAAATGTGCTGGGGCTCTGTCATGTTGGAAGTACATAACTCTTTGCGTTACCAGTGGAACATCCTCTAAACGTACAGGAAGTTCATTTTGAAGAAAATTTAGATAGGCCTCCCCATTGTAATCACGTTCTTCTAGATGTTGTACATTCTGAAGATGGTATGGATAAAGATGTTCACGGCATAATATTCTCCATTTACAAACATGTGGAATATGTACATGCACAGATAATCTTCGTGTACTTGTTGAAGGAGTTCACTGTATCATAGGCAATATCTGTTTGTGACTTACGTTCCCGTTCAGAATGTAATTCAAATAATCCATGTTCTCTCATTTTTCTGTAAATACCTGTCATTTGGGAATAATTTGATTAGGAAATCGTATACGATGTTTCTCAACAGATTATAAGCATTACCATTTCAGGATCCATAGACAAAATGTGTATCTGTATATTGCTTGTTCATAAATTTATACAGCATTTACCTACATGTTGGTTATTGCAAACCAACATTAACTTAAAGAACACAATAAAATAAAATAAAATAGTGAAATAAATATGAACATTAGTAGACCAAAAGCACTTAGTACCTAATAATTGCTACTCTTATTATTATTTCATGTTGAACTTCATACCACAGCACAAAACTAAAAATTAGTACAAACATGTGTAAAAACATAACCAATAACTTTTACAATGGAACATGCAGTAGATGGCTCCTATGCACATAGATCAGGACTTCTAGTGGCACACAAATGCACTAAAAAGTATTGTTTTCCAATCACAACTACAGTTGTGCCAGCTAGTTATGTTTGGTTTTCAATAAAAACGAATTTGAAAATATTATGTTCAGTGTTCATAGATGTTGATTACATCACTTTTTTGAGAATTAAATTCTCTATAGGTTTTGTAGAAATCATTTGTGCATTTATTACTTGTTTTAAGAAAGTTATTTTAAGCTAAACATTAAAAAGTTGTTTTTTTTTACTCCTAATTTTGGGGTTTAAATCATATATCTTAAAAACTAAAAGGTGACATAGTTGTGGGACCTATTTTATTGAATTTTTCAGCTCAGAAACCGTAGAAAACCATTTATTTCCCCTCTCAATTAACGTTCAAAAAATTCCAGTACAAAACTGTAAACTGTAAATAAGTTTGTCGACTTTTATGGCTGAGTAGGTAGCGTATTATTATTTCATGCAGAGGTTCTGGGTTCAATTTCTGGTCAAGCATGGCATCTTTTCACAAGTTACCAATTTTTATCAGGCTAATGACCATAGCTGTTGATGCCCGCTCACATTTATAAACCTAATAAAAAATTTAATTAAATAAAAATGTACTATTAAATTTTCATGCATTCATGATAAACTGCCAAAGACTGCAGTTTAGTTTATAATACATTTTTCCTAATAATTTGGTTTTTCACCTCTTGTTGAACAAATATATTGTATCAAATTTATATTAATAAACAGACAATTTCTTACATATTAGTTTTATGAACTTGTCAGTTTATTAACCATAAACACATAGTTGATATTTTATCTTACATTAAAGAAGGTGAGGTCCTTACATTAAAGTGAGGTCCTCACTTGTAGATGTAGAGTACGATGTTCCAAAGGAAGTGTGCTCAGTCTTTTGGTTTTCTTGTTAATTATTATCTGTTTCAAAATTTTGAACCATTCATTGCTACCCTCTTTGCAGATGACACAACTCTCTATCTATATCCAAAGACTATTTTTTATTAGGTCTAGAAAATTCGGTGTTAGTACAAAAAATTATTCATTGGGTAGTTTTAACAATATAAATTTAAACATATATATATATATATATATACAATCATTGTGTTTTTTTTTCTCAAACAGATGTAACATTACTAATAATGATAGTTTCTATGGCTCATGGTGTGAAATTCTGGTTGTTTTGTTAGATGATAATTTGATTTGTTAATTAAAATATTTGTGTTCATTTATGATTCCGCAATGTCTGCAGAAAACAGTATTCATTTATTTTTAAAAGATACCATTATTCATTTTTAACTAAACTATCAAATAGTTGACAAACTCTTTTGTCAACTAGTTTGACTACTTGTCAAACTAGGTTAGACAAAAACTAGATCTGTTGTTTAGTTTTTGTCTAGTCAAAAAGTAGACAACAGATCTGTTTTTGCATAAATAGAATACTTTAGCTTATGAGAAAGGACATTATTGTGCTTCTGTTGCCATTTTTAATAAATTACTGATCGATCTAAAAGATCTACCTACCAATTTATTGGTAAGAAATATTGAATTAATAGGTAATAAACTGAATAAAATATTTTTTCAATAAATTGAAAAAATATCAAAAAGATCTTTTCAATAAATGAAAAGTTCTTTTTTCAATTTATTGAATAAAAATGATTTTCTTTTACAAAAAGAAAAAAATTAATACTCTATAGATACATTTTTAAACAATACTAATTATTTTGTTTTCTCCAACTAGTTTTCCAGCTACTGCCAGGTCTGGGTGTGTATATGTATAGGCAAACACAATTATGGCTTGCCAAGCCTGACTTACCTGCAGGCATGGTGCAATGTACATGTATAAGTGAAAGTGTACTAATAAACATGTAGTCTGGAACAGACTCAGGTTGACCACTCCTGTGATGGGTGGTTAATTGAAACCCAACCATCAGAGAACATTGGTATCTACAGTCTAGCATTCAAATCAATTAGAACTCTCGACTTCAAAAATCAGCTGATCTTGTAATAATGAGTTTAATCACTAGACTAACCCAGTGGGTTTAAAACAATACTTGAATTTAGCTTTTCTATTCAATGTGTACATAAACATGTGCTCAAATAATTTTCATGAATGTTTTCTGAATTGAGATTTATTTTATAGTTATTTTATACATTTAGTAACTTCATGCAATTAATTTACTATTATTTTGTATACAAGTATTAATATATTAATTGATAATTTTGACATGCATTACGCTTTTTATTATATAATTGTATATATTATGTTACTACTCTGATCAAGATTTTACCATGATTTCGCTTGATCGATTAATGCAATTAGGTAGTTCAATTTTTATCCTCATAGTGCTATACTTTCCAATATTTTGTCATGATATATGTTATTTTTTATTAAGAATCAGTCAGAATAAAATTTTGCTAATTCTTTCATAGTACAAGGTATTTGTTTTATTGATTGAGAACTTTCAAAAGTTCGTTCTACTGGGTATAAAAAATCCAGACCCTAAGCTTGGTCGAGATTTTAACCTTCAAAACCTTCAGTTTAGCAGTTCACAATGATTGAGCTGCAGGGGTAGCCTGCTTAGTTTACCTACATTATTAAATCCTGATATATTTTGAAAAGAAATTTTACTGTTAATGAATTTTAATTGTAATGTTGGGTTTAGCAATCTCAGGTCTTCAATCAAATTGTTATATGCTATATCATCATCAAACTACACAACTTCATCAGTTATTAATTCTTATGTTTTCTCAGAAGCTGTTCAAGGATTTGAATATTGTTCATTATGAGAATTTCTGCTGTTAGACTGGGTTTACCTAAGAACTAAATTAAATGACTTTGAATTATGCTCCGAACAGAGAACATAATAGTCTGAATTTATATTAGCCTTAATAAATAATAAATAGGTACTTATTCAGGGCATAACAATTATAAATTGTGCAGAACATACTCTGAAATGACAAGTTTCTTTATTTTAGATATAACAAAAAGGAACTTACTGAGAATGATAAGAGACAACTCTAACCTTTATTATCTCTTTATTCTTGCCCTACATTCTGTTATTCATTACTGTACACACTATCAGCTTCTGTACACCATCTCCCCAACTTGCACTGATCTTCCTTTTTTCTTGTTCCATTTCTGAACGTCCGTATTCTTAATGGACAGGATTCTTTGTCACATGCCCAACCATCATGAAACAGTACTTTTTGGCAAAGATTTACTGTCTTAAGGTTTACTGCCTTAAGTTTTACTTGCCTTAAGTTTTACTGAAATGTGTTCTTGAAATTTTGCTTACGAATTCAATCTCCTTTGAGCCTTCTTAGAACCCTTTTTTAAAATTTCATTTCTTGACAGTGTAAATGGCATTTGTTTTTTTTTTTTGGCAATGTTCATGATCTAGAATAATTTCTTAGTGTCAGGACATAATTTAATATTTAAATCTAATGGCTTATGTACAGCCATAGGTTGCTATATTTATAAAAAAAGCCCCTTTTATGAAATAATTTTTTTTTAATGGCCTGTATTATTAATCTTTTCTTCCATTTTTCCATTTTAGGTAACTTTTTTATTTTGACTTTCCTGAATATAGCAATATCTGCTGTTATAGCAATAACATGAAAGTGTATTGATAGGTAAAAATAAAAATTAAAACTGGTCTTTTTTAAGTTTTATGCCTTAAGGAGACAAAGAAAAAACTTTTAAACAAAAAAAAATCAGACTTAAATAAATTACAAAAAATCTGCAAAAACAAAAATTATTTTTATCAGTTTGTGTATGTAGGTATTTGGTCTTATAACTTGGTACCCTGTTGACCAATTATGGTAGACAGGTACTACTTTTGGGAAAGGAACATATTACATTTTTGGAAAAAGGGGTAAGGGTGTTTAGGCTGAAATAAAATTTCAATTCTTTACTGGGGTACTTTAGAAAAAAGTTTTTCTTTCAAAGTTGAAATTTTTTTTATCAAGATCACAAATTATCAAAAGTGTTTATTTAATATTCACCCTCTCCCCAAAAAAATTATAAAAATTTTTTTGACCAACATCTTGCTTCAGAAAAGGAGTCGAAGAACATTTTTGCATCTATATTTTCTACATCAACAGACCTACAATACACTACAAAAGTATTTTGCCCATCCCATTGCAATGGTCTGCGGTAACAAAAAATATTTTTTTAATTTTTAAAAAATTTTAAAACTTTTTTTTTAAATTTATAATTACGACAGGGATTATTTTTTTTAATAAACAATAAACTTTTAGCCTTGTTGAATAACATAGAACCTTATTTTCTTTTAAAGTCAAAAAGAAAAGGACTGAATGGGCCCCACACTTAACTATATCAATCTTTTTTAACTTTAATTTTCAGGATTGAAAATATAACTATATCTAGAATATTAATATAGACAATATGGAAATATTAAAAAAAAAATTAGACCCTTGGGTCGTGGCTTAAGAATTAAGAAAAAACTTGAATTTTTTGTAATTTCTAATACTTTATTTGTTTTTATAGGTGGCTATTATTAAAAATATTATAGAGGTAGCTATTGAGTGAGGGGGCCAAATATGACAACATTTTTTATTAAAAATCTTGACTTTTTTTAGCAATTGTATTCTAAAACCGGTCAGGTTATTAAACTTTCATTTTAAAATCAGCTGATTTTCAAGTCGATAATTCTAAGGTTCAAGTCCTTGTAAAGGATAATTCTGATGATAAAAATGTCATTTTTATTTAAGGGGGTCATTCATATTGGGCCAATTTTTTTATTGTGTATTTTAATTATACTCTAAATATTACATAATTATGTCATTAATATTTAAAAACCCATGGCATATTTGAAATAAAAATTTTCTGGCAACATTTTTCTGGCTTTGTTTTTTAGTCTAGATCAGTGAACTTTTTGAAATCTTATTTTGTACCGGTAATAAATTCATATAGTTTACTTTATTTGTTTAAAAATATAAATTTTATAATTTATTTTAATTGATTTTTCATCGTACCTTTGTTTTTTTTTAAAGAAGAAGGTTTCTTTGAGCTATCCTTTTTCTTTTCAAAAAATCTTCTCAAAAATTTTTTATGAGATTTTTGTAAAAAAATCTCAAAATATATAATTTTGATATAAAAGTAGTTTGCAAAGAATTAAAATAAGTTATTGGCCTTTTTTCATTATATTTTATTTTAATGAGATATATTTTTCTCTGGAAAAAATTTTGTATTTCAAATTTTTTTTTCATAGTTGTGTAATTTTTTATTTGTAATTAATATTTTTCATAAGTGTGTACTATTTCAATGAAATGATTTGCAGAAGTTATTATGATTTTTATACATAAATATGTTCTTTTTAACCATCTGTTTTCCATAAAATGTTTATTCAAGTTTAAAGCTTTTTGTTTGGTTTGAGAGTTGTTTGTATTTTTGTGTACTAGTTTAACATATTTTAATCTTAGGCATTTGTTTTATGCATATTTTACCAAGAATCACTGACAGATAAAAAGAACAAAGTGAAGTAGTCACAAGGTAGTAGAATCGATCTTTGTAAATCACCTTATAAAACCTAAAAAAAAAATCTTATACAAAATTTTTATCAAGAATACAGATGTTATGTGTAATATTTAAAAGGTGTGAACTTAGTATATAGGACAATGTGAAATATGTGTATTTGAAAAAAAATTAAATAAATATACAAGATATCAAATATATAATTTAACAATACACTAATTTTCTTATCATTTTAAGATTGACATCATCTGACTACAATGTCTCTCCTACATTATTGAACAAATAGATAAATAATAATTCTGAAAAGATCTCAGAGTGAAATTCCATGGTAAGAAATTAAATAAATTTTAATTATTTATTTCACACTTATTCTTTATCAATGAATATGATTTTTAAAGCTTTTTTATTCTAAATTTCTTATACCTTTTGATTAATGAATTGTTTATGTTTTATTACCATAATATGCTAGAGTCTAAGCATATTTGTATAAGATAACTTTCCTAATTTAAAAATTAATCTTAAAAATATTTTCTAATTGATAATATTCAAAGACACAGTTAGAATCTGTTAGTTTGGTACAATGTGATATACCGCCTTATTTATTTATTAATTTACTTTTAAAAATCACAAATTATCTAATTACTGTTTGTTTTTATGAATATGAAAAATAGATTTTGTATTGTATGAAATAATTAAAAATTCAATTGGGTTTAAACCTAGAAATTTTTGGATGAAAGTTAAATGTAATACGATTCTCCCATGGAGATTGCCAAATGCAACTGATATAAGTTGGTTGAAAATTAATAAAAATTATAAATAATATAACTCTTTCAAAGAAGCTATTTGGGTCACAAAATGACTTCTGTACGACTATGACTTCTAGAAATTAGTGTATTCAGACAAATGAATATAATCTATAAAATGATGAAGCTAATATATTTTAAAAGTTTTTATGAGGAAATAAAAAAAATAAAATTTTGGTGAAAAATATAAAATTTAATATTATTCCTTACCACTCAATGGAGTAGAATTGAAAAATACTATTTTAAATTTCTCTAATTTTTTTTTATTTTTATGAAGTCAATTTTATGTTTCTTAACTTCTGATCAGTTGAAAACTTGTATCATAATGAAAATCTGTTTCATTATGATACAGGTTTCAGATGTGTAATTTAAACTTATAATACAGCCGTAGAAAAGTAAATATTGTATAATTCCTTAATAAATTTATGGAATACTGAATGAATTTTCATTACCTGAGAAATATGGAAAAATCATGATTTTTTTTATTCGTAATTTTACTTAATTACTTTAGGTTTTTCTCCAACCTGATTACAACTCATAAGAATTAAACAGAAAAGAACAAGACTGAATATCGTATAAAACTAAACCCTTTTCCCTTAAACATTTTGTAACACAACTTTTAAAGACAAGGTATTTTTTTTTCGTGACTTACATTGTATTAATATGAAACATAAGATAAACTGTAAAAAGCATTAAATTTTTTATTTTATTTTTATTAATTTTGAATGGAAATGGAACAAAAGTAACAGAATCTTATATCTAAATTATATAAGAATGTATTGAGAGGAAATACGAGTAATGCCGATGAGACAGAGAAAGAAAGAGTGAGATAGAGATAGGTACTCCGTTAAGTAGTGTTGTACAGAGAGTAAAAGAGTGGAGGCGAGTGGTGGAAAACTGGACGCGCGCCCAGTAAGCTGTAAGCCGACATCTGTGTGTAGCTCTAAAACTCTGTCAGTAGCGTCGCGGCGACCCGGCTGTGTATCCCTCTATCTTGAAATATTTCGGCGCCAACACATATAGTACGATTTCTCAATTTATACTCCAATTCGAGTCAAACTTCTTTTGAATAAAAGAAGTAATGAAATTATTTCAATTGTTACTATAAATTATTATCTGAACGAAGTGGTATGTAATTATTTAAATATTAAGTTTTTTTTTTATTAAAATTTTAATTAAAAAAAAAGCGCGCTTTACTACAAATAATATTATATTTAAAGGATTTAAAAAAAAATTAAATATTTTAATATTTAAATTATTGTTTAAGCGATAGATAATTACTTTTTTGTTTTTTTCTTTTCATTTTAATACTTTTTATAAACTTAAATATAATTAAAAAAAAAATTAAGTTAACATTTTTATAAATTTTATGATATTTGAATATTTTCAATTAATCTTTTCTTACTTTATTTGTTGAAAAAATTTTTTACTTTGATTAAGAATGTATTTTCAATAGATATATATCCGGTTAAGATATAAAAATTACATTTGTTATCTGTATTTTTAAAATAAAATTAAAATTTTTTAAATATCTACTTTATTTTTTCCCTTATATTCTATAACGTCTATCAAAAAAATTAATCTTACTTAATTAAACTTTTCTAAATTAAATTAATCATTAAAACAGTTTAATTTCGTTTTATTGATTTTTATTACTTTATTAATAAAATATATGTATCACTAGTTCAATTATTGTAGCTATAATTTTAATATCTTATAAAAATTTTATTGGAATACTTTTTTTTCATTAGTAGCTTTTCGATGATATCTAAATATAAAAATTACGTTACATATAACAGTTATTTTGAATTCACTTCGGTTATTTTGAAAATAAAATTTATAAAAAAATCTTCAATTGATATCTGACTGAAAAATAAATTGTTATTTAATATTGATTATTAAATAAAGAATTCATTTCATAATTTACCGGCGAATACTACTTGTTATTTAATTCAATAATAAATTATTTTATAAAATTGAATTGTACTCTTTTAATAGCGAGTGAAATTTATAATTTATATATTATTTATTTTGTAAAATGTAATAATTAAGCGTACAACTTTTAATATTTATTTATCAGCCTATAATATATTTAAAAATAAAAAATAATCTCTATTAACTATACACTAATTTTCTTATCATTTTAAGATGGGCATCATTTAACTACCATGTCTCTCCTACATTATTGAACAAATAGATAAATAATAATTCTGAAAATATCTCAGAGTGAAATTCCATGATAAGAAATTAAATAATTTTTAATTATTTATTTCACACTTATTCTTTATCAATGAACATGATTTTTAAAGCTTTTTTATTCTAAATTTCTTATACCTTTTGATTAATGAATTGTTTATGTTTCATTACCATAATGTCCTAAAGTCTAAGCATATTTGTATAAGATAACTTTCCTAATTTAAAAATTAATCATATAAATATTTTCAAATAGATAATATTCAAAGACACAGTTAGAGTCTGTTAGTTTGGTACAATGTGATACCATCTTATTTATTTATTCATTTACTTCTAACAATCAGTTAATATTGCAAATATTTTCTTGAATACAATTTTTAGAAAGTTATTCAGAAAAAGTATTTTTACTTTCACAGCTGCTAGTTTTAACCGAAAGGAATAATGTGATCAATCATATAATAATGTACGATATTTTGATATTTCTAAATAATATATATATAAAATAACATAGAACTAAGTATAAATTTCTATAAGTTTTTATCTATATTAATTTTTATATCTCCTTAACAGTTAAACCTACATTCGTCAAATTTGATGTAATATTTTGTAAGGTTATTGAAACTATTATTATTTGGTCTAAATCGGATGATGGTCGGTATATAATGATAGAAATTGTATTTCGAAGCGGGTTGAATTTCAAAAAAAATTTCTTATTCCTGTTTACTCTCTATATAAAAAAATGTTGAAAAGTTTCATAAAATAAAATTCATTTAACTTTTCTTAACTTGAATATTTCTCATAATTATTATTATTTTTTTCGTTTTTATTTTAAATGAGATGATAAATTTAGGAATAGTTTTGTATTGTTAAATTTCTGTGTAGCTTTATATTAATATAAGTTAACGCGATAAATATATGCTAAAACCAAAAATAAAATTTCTTTAAATTTTACCATTTTTTTTTGAAACGAATTTTATCGATCGTTCATATAATATGAGCACGATAAATCTTCTAATATTCAAAATTAAAATTTTTATTATATATTTATTTATAAATGAGGCTTTATTATTATCAGAGTGGATATAATTTTAACGTTTGTAAATTTTTAATCTTTTTTTTCTATGCTAATTTCTTTCATAACTGTTATTAAATTATGTGTAAATAATTTTTTTAGTATTTTGAGATAAAGTAATTTAACATAAGAATAATTATACAGTTAATTTTCAATAATTGGTTTAATGAAATATAAAAAAAAACTTTTTATTTTTAAGAAAATAAAAACTGACAACACAGTTGTAGGACTTTCCCGTCTTGCGGCTTTTTTCTGATGAACGGCTTACACAAACAACTGAATTTAAAATATTTATCATTTTATTTAAATATAATATTTTTTGTTTATTTAATTCAATGATTCTAAATAAAACGCGCGGGCATACCGTATTTCATTCGAGCGGGTGTGACGGTACTAGCGGCAACTTAAAATACTTTTTTACACTGTAAATATTATTCATTTATTTAATTCTACCGCGCACCTGTGACGTCACAACAAAGCGGACGACTACAGCAGCTGTACGTCAGAGCTACAGTTGTTCTCCTTGTGGTGAAAGGGGGTACTAATGACGCAGTATATCCACCAGTTTATTTAGAGCATTTTATTGGGATAGGGGTACGATTTTGCAAAAATGTTTTTTGAGATATTTTTTAATTATTAAGAAATGTTCCTAAGAAAAAATATGATCTTAATTAGGCGAAATCTCGAGATACTGAGGGTGATCTTGCTCTATAGCCTCACCCCCTTGACTTTTTAAGTTGAAAATTTAATGACATCAATGGCCCATATATAAAAGTAATTTGTTCAAGTTTGAGATGGAAATGTAAGGTGATATAGGGCACGACATCGAACACACATATACATACGAACGTCCGGAAAATTTCCATCCGGTTTTTTTGGGTTATTTAAGTGTCAAAACGTTAAGATCCGGTGAAAATCGCATATGCCCAAATTGGACCGATTACCGTACTTTCTCTTCTAAAGCTATAGCTCTGCTATAGCGCTAGATGGGAAAGTAAAAATAGGTTGTATTAGAGATAATAACCTTTCAGCTGCATCACTTAAGAGGGATTACATTTTAAGATTTATCTAAATTCCGGCAAAACTCAACAATATCGTTGTTAGATTTTTTTACTTTTATATCCCCATATGAAGTGAGAACTTTTCATTTAACGGTTTTTTATTTTACATGTAAAACTGAAGTTTTGTCTATATATTATTCTCTTATCTATTTTCTGTTTATTAAAAAAAAAAATTCTATAACTGAATTTACGAAAGTTAGTAAGTTCATAACACATGATCTTTAATTCCATTATAATGAAATAATTTAATAAAAATTCACTTGTAGGCAGTAGTATTAACAACAAATGATCATAACATGTTCTGCTCCATGCGAAATATCATGAGTTTATGTTAAACCGTAACTGAGATATATAGTCATAGAAAGAAAGGGCAATCCAAATCATACACGTACATACGTAAATAAAGCTTGAAGAGAATACTGTGATTATGGTTTTAGTAGTTTTGGAGTTGGATCTCAAAATATACAAAAATACAAAACTCCTGATACTCAATGTGATACTCAATTTTTATAGCTTGTTATTAAGAAAGATTTACGCTTGTATATTTATTAATTTATACACAGAAACAAAGTTTTTTAAAAAGTTTACGTAAAGACAAAACACCAATTTAATATGATTTTTCATAAATGTTCCTTTTTTTACAATTTTGACAAATCGAGTAGAATTTCTTTTATTACTTGTTTTTCATATCTGATTGAGGAGTTATGAATTTAATGTAAATTTTTTATAAAAAAAATTAAAATTGACATAAAAAATTTCTCACTAAAGTTTTGAAATATTTTTTCTTTCAATTCATTTTTAAATTTCTTCATTTTGAAGTCGGTATTAAATTAAATATAAACTACTAACAAACAACTTACTAACCTTTAATTTAGCTCCTACTTAAAAAGTTGAGATTTAAATGAGAATTGCAAAACGTATTTCTAAAAACGATTTTTTTTAATTTTATTTACGTTAACCAGCAGACCTGGCAATGCTTCGTTATTGCTAGATTTGAGTATATATATATATATATATATATATATATATATATAGATTAAATGAATACAATTGAAAGTTTGATAAAACATTAACAAAATTAACATTACGAAACTTCAGAAAATTTAACCTTTCCCTTTTTCCCTTTTACCCTTTTACTCTTTCTCCCTTCCTTTTCCCCTTTTCATTCCCCCTTTCTCCGATTTCCTTTTTCCCATTTTAATTTTTACCACATTCCCTTTCTCTTTCCACATTTTCCCCTTTCCTGCCCTACCTTTCCTTCCCTTCCTTTCCTTCCCTTCCTTCCCTCATTTTTCTCTTTTTCCCTTTCCCCTTTTCATCTCCTTTTCCCCGTTATCCCCCTTTTTATTTTTTCCGATTTTTCCCTTTCTCCCTTTTTCCCCGCGCGTAAATCGGTCCAATACTTTTTTAGTCCATAGCGGACACACATATCGGAAACATTGAAATGGAATCGTAAAATATCTAGTATAGCGTGTGTTGTTTTTACGTTCAATAGATAGCGCTGTTTTTTAAAAAATGCTGATTTTTACTTGTTACAGGTGTGACATCTTAGGTATATAAATAGTAGGTATATAAAAACACGCGCGTATTCGAATGCAACGTTGTGTCAAAATTTCAATGTAACCTTTGAAGTACTTTCGGAGATTTAAGATTTTGAACAAAGGAACATTTACATTTTCATTTATATGGATTTTTAGTTTTATTGTACGTTTACAAAATCTCTCGTATTCATGAAAAAAATCCATTCACAAGAAACACGAATGCAAGAGGAATTTAAATTTTGATAAAAAAAGTACGGATGAACGAAGTAAAATGATAGTATTACTGAGTGTGAACTAAGACTTTATGAAATGAGAAAATATATCTTTAATTATCTAAATTACTTTTTTGAATTTATTTGCCGAAGTTCTTTGAATATCAGAATTACATCAACTTTTAATTATTATGCTATAATAATCTTATTTTTTTAATAAATCTTTTACCAAAAAAAGGCTTAAACGTACTAGGACCGTTCCGAAAATTCTTGTCCGACTAAGAAAATATGATTTTTCAACATTTAAAAAAAAATTTCAACGTAATCACTTTACTATTCGACGGATATACTCCAACGACCTTTTAATACTCTTAGCATAATGCGATTTGTCCAAGTCTACAAATTAAACGGTTGTTTCAGCTTTCATCGTATCATTTGAAGTGAATCTTCATCCAGCGAGCTATTTCTTCAGGTTTGAGAGTAGAAAGTAATCGTTGAGATATAAATTCGGCGAATTCGATGTATTTCACTTCGAAGCGTAAGTGATGGAATTTTCAACAATCCGAGGCATTATCACAATATGCAGGCGCATATTGTGGTAAGAGCACTTTATTTTTGGACAAACGTAAACATTTAGCCTAAATAGGACCCTTCAATCGGTCCAGTAGTGAAGCATAATATTCCTTTATGATGGTCCTGCCTTTTTTCAGATAGTCTATGAGATCGGAGCACGAGAATTCCAAAAAAAAATCCTAGCCGTGAATTTTCTTGCAGATGGAACTATTTTAATTTTCTTTAACGCTTTTTCACCTGTTCCTCTCCACTATTTAGACTGCCGTTTGGTCTCTGCTGTGTAATGATGAATCCTTGTTTTATCAAGTATTATAAAACATTGAAGAAACTCATATGGAATCGCGTTTAAGTCTAAACATTCTCAAGAAGTTTTCAGGCGAATGCGTTTTCGGTTGACTATAAATTAATGCGGCATCCATCAAGAAAAAAACGTTTTTATTCTCAAAACATCAAATAAAATATAGTGGAGATGATTTGTCTGGATGTTTACGATGACAGAAAACTCGCGTGCCTTCAGTCGGCGACCATTTAATATGGAATTATACATTTTTTGTCGATCATAGCGGTTTTCGGGCGTCTCTAGCGTTCAACATTTTGAGTTGATATACGACCCCGTTTAAGTTCAGCAACCCAACTTTTTACCGTCGAAAATAAAAGGGAAAAGTCATTTAAAGTGAAATCTATCTCCTTTTGTTTGTCCTTCACGGTTAAACCTTTTCAAATAAATTACTTCATAAACGATTCAAAGTTCAATTTTATTAATTTATCAGAAAATGTCAAAATTTATTTGCTTTAATCGATCGCCAGAAATAAACTAAAGGAATGTATTTGAAACTTAGTAATACGTCATCTAAAACATAATAAATGTTTTATTGTCATTACAAATGACAAATATTTTAGTCATTTGGTCATATTGTGCCATTTCTGTGCTAGTTCGAAAATTTTCCAATGACCCTGGTACATAAAAATAAAATAACAGATGGGCGTATTGAAAACACAACATATAAACGATTGCCTTGATTTATTTTTTATAGGGTTAATTCATCAAAAGTAAATGCATTCGCAATGCATAACGATAATAAATATAACTAAATAGTCTGAGATAAATTAGAACAAAAGTTTTTACTATTATAAAAATTTACTTTTTTTTTTGTTTAACCTCCGGGACCACCGTTAGGTATTGTTTCAGAGGATGAGATGAATGATTTGTTGTAGCATGTGTAAAAATGCCATGCGGGATTCGAACCCGGGACCGTTTTTATTTATTTGTAAATAAAATTTTATTTGAGCTATTTTAAGTTAACGCATAAAACGTTAGTGTTTTATTTTCCTTGAGGCATAAATGAATGTTCCATCCTGGAAGTTCCTGCTACAATTAACGAACATATTCCTTTTGAAAAAAATTATTATTTTAATCAAAGAAATAATCAAACATCGGTCCGGAAACGGTTTGTTTTCAATTTACGGTTAGTCAAAAAATCTCTCTTAAAGGGTAAAATAATTCAATGACGCAAACGAAATTTATAAAGTTAAATTACCATTTTAGATGTGATATTATAACTTAAAAAAATGAGAAGTATTTGAGATATTTGCGGAAAACCTAATCTTCCAAAACCTTCTTTCCTTTCTTCCAAATTCTCTGTGTAGACCATCCTGTTCTCTACGTCTGACTGAACCGTTATAAGTAAAATAATAAATAAAATTGGTTTCAATATTGTTCATTTAATATTTCTCGAGAAATCTTTGTGATATATAATGCTGATATATAATTGCCAAAAAATGAACTTTTTCTCATTTCTGAAAATAACCCCATAAAACCGTTTATAAGAAAAGAAACCGTAAAAAAAGTGAACTACCTTGAGAAGTATTTAATCACAAACAGATTCCTGTAAAAAATTCAACAGTAAAAATTCAACACGTAAGTAAATTCAATGATAAAAAAATAATTTACTTTTTTTTTCCTAATGAGAACTTTACAATCTGTTCAACTAGTGAACAATAAGTAAACACCCGCCCCCTACCCCCCGGCAAGTGGAGATGAGGATGATATACATGACATGTAAATGAGATGTAGTCTTGTGCAGAATCAGGCCAACCATCCTGAAACGTATGTTTAACTGAACCTAACTACCAAAGTACACCACCAGTATTCATTGTCTAGTAATCAAATTCGTATAAAAGCAACAATCTTTTACTATGATTCGAACCTGAGAACCTTCCACTTTGAAAATCAGCTGTTAAATAAATGATTTGCGACGGCGAGTTTACTACTGACCTTTTAGTCCGGTGGGCTAAAAGAAAAAAATCTGATGTAAACATCATATGACTTCCCTGTACGCCTAATAAATTACATATACACATGTTTTAAAATTAAAAGTACATAAAATTTGATTTCGTTAATAACTTCTGATATTTTTTCATACTTTTTTTGTATTGTTATTATTAAATTATTGTTTATCGTAAAGATTTTTTTTACAATCAGAAATTAATAATTATTAATAAATCAATATTAATATATTTAAATTAAAAAAAAAGTTAAAAAAAAAAAGAAAAAGGTAGATGAAGTCTGATTTGAACCGATGTGACTTCCCGTTCTAAGATTAAAATATTTCATTAATTAAAATTTTATTTGGTTATAACTCTGGAACCAATGAAAATAAGTATTACTTATGGTATATCGTTGAAAAGCTCTCGATGAGGAATTATTACTGCATGTTAAGAAAAACTCCAAAGTTCAATTTTTTGGGGATTTTGGGCTTTTTTGGACACTTTTGGTTCATGGTTCAGTCGATTGGAATCAAAAGGGGAGGTGCACAACTAGATGTTACAACATTCCTAAATCCAAAATTTTAACATCCTACGGCAAATCGTTTTTGAGTTATGCGAGATACATACGTAAGTACAGATGTCACGCCGAAACTAGTCAAAATGGATTCAGGGATGGTCAAAATTGATAATTCCGTTGAAATCTGAAAACAGAAATTTTTCGCGATCACCATACTTCCTTTACTTTGTACAAGGAAGTAAAAAAAATATTGCGTTGGATATTATTTTGTTTGCCTCTAGTAACTAACTGATTTAGTAATTCGTTATTTTGCCGCTAAAATTAGTAGTATATTATGGAACTATTATTATATTGCATATATATTTAATTTTGTTGTTAAAATTCTTATTTTGTAATATATTGTATAGTATTTATGTAAAAATATGCCTTATGCTATTTCAAGATTTTGTTATTTGGTATTTTTCATTACAAAACCGAAGTGCTTTGGATGGTTTATCGATAGGGAAAAGAGATATCAAATGTGCCCTTGTTATAGGTGAAGTATAATAACAGGTTTCACTTTTCATTTCATTTCTATTTTCTCATTTCCACTCATATCCTCTATTATATTCTTTTTCGTGTTTTATTATAATTCTCTTATTACTATTTTATAAAACTAGTGTATTACTATGAAAGGAAATAAGATAAGGAAGGGAATAAAAAATAACATTATAGTTGTTTTTTTTTTTTTTAAGAAATCCAGTTAATTATAACTCGGCTTATTTCTTATTTCTTTTATTTCTTTCACTTTTACAGAATTAATAATTAATGGAGTAATCCTAATACTAATTATAATATTACTTAACTTAATCATACTTAATTTAACATTGTTTTATAATACAATTTAATATTTATTACTTAACTTAATTATACTTAATTTATATTATTTGTATAAGATGAAAGATTAGGTGTCCACAGGGGTCTTGCCCGTTTTGTGACACCATCCCTTTTCTACTAATCTTTTTAGTTTGAGTAAGGGTAAAAATAAACAGTTTTATCTTATATAGGAGGATTAGTTTTGGTTCAATTCATGATTTACTCTGGTGGAAACTTATCTTTTCTGCAGTTAAGTATAGAGAAGATCAATCGTCGCCAAATATTTATGTTTACTAATAAACCTTTCATCCAGTGCTACCCGTTAAGTTATATATGTAAAAAATCTGTTACTATGTTATTTATAACAGGAATTTTCCTGTTAACAGGGAAAATTTTCTATCGATTAAAATGTAAGCATCCAGAATATTGTTATTACGGCCAAATAATAATTACTACAAAATTCTGTATTGCAACAGTGTGCATCTCAGAAACAGTTTTAATTTCAATTTCAGTCATAAAAGTTAGTATGGTACCTAGCATATTAGGAGGTTGTCAATAAATTTTTTTTTATAATACCGAAAGAGAACTGGGAAAATATTAAGGCGATGCTCCATCTCAAAGGGAACTTAGATTTACAAAACTGTTATTCGTGTGCATTTTTAAGCTATAAAAATTTTATATAAAAAAAGAACAAATTTCAAAATATTTGCATTAAAATTAGTATTTCTTTAAATTTCGACTTTCAACTTTTACAAGTCGTCGGGTACAATTTAAAAAAAGCCGACAACAAAGTTGTAATATTTTTCTGGCATTTGTTATTTATTCTTAAGAGTGGAAAAAAATTATAGTGAAAAAAATTTTTTTTGGGTGGGGTAATTTATAATAAAGTTTTATTGTAAAATTATAATTATATAAACAAAAAACAAAATTAAAGAATCGGTTTTCTGCTCTCCTATCTTCAAAATAATATTCCAAGAATATGTTTAATTTTTCTACGTTTAATATATTAAATTGAAGAAATTAAAAAAAATCCAGTGAAAAGTGTATGACTAATACAAAGTTACCAAAGATTTCCTTTATAGTTGGGGGGGGGGGGGTGAACTTTAATGAAATTTTATTGTAATTGTAATATTTTAATTCAAAGTTTATTATTTAAACTTTTAATAATATTAAAAGTTTAAATAAACAAAAAAAATCGATATTTTTAAACTTTGAACGGCTTTCTCATCCTCAATATTGCCCTCAAAGTATTCTTTTTTTTGTCTCTTGCATAACTACGCCTAGGAAACCATAAAAAAATTCTGTTAAAAACATGCAATAAATAAAAAGATAGTTTTTCCAATTTTTGTGGAAGTGGGGAATTTTGGGATAAAATTAAAAAAAAAGTGGTATGATAAACATGTACGTATCTACTGAGCATAAAGCCGGATTATGTTAGCAACATTTTGAGAAAATTGATCCTAAAAAACTATCTAGTCCATCCCTTGGAAATACTGATTCAAACATTTTACCATATTTTTTTTTTCTGTTTAGCTTCCAGAACCATCGAAGGTATTACTTCAGAAGATGAATGAGGATGATATGTATGAATGTAAATGAAGTGTAGTCTTGTACAGTCTCAGGGCGACCATTCCTGAGATGTGTGGTTAATTGAAACCCAACCACCAAAAAACACCGGTATTAACGATCTAGTATTTACATTTGTATAACAGTAATTGCCTTTACTAAGATTTGAACCTTAGTACTCTCGACTTCGAAATCAGCCGATTTGTGATAACTACTAGACCAACCCTGCCCCATATATACGAGTCTTTGTTCAAAATTTCATCAAAATCGGTTTATGCAGTCAAACGTTAAAACACGCCAACACATGAACATACTTACTGAGAGCGAAGCTCTAGAGCTAGGATACCAGGAAAATAGAAGAAACAAATAGCATTACGTGGATTAATTCTTAATGTAGTGCTACGTTAAAAGTCATAATTAAAAAAAAAAAAAACAAATGAAAAACTCTTATTTTTAACACGGATATTTTATAAGTCAATTTTATTTAAAATATTTTTAATTTTACTTAAAATTTTGATAATTCTAGAAAAATGCTCTCCGTATGAAAAAAACCGCTTTTAAGAAACAAAAATATTAGAAATCCGCTTTTTTATAAAAATAAGAAAAGAAATGTTTTTTACAGGGACTACTAACGAACGTGAGTTAAGGTTATATAATATGAGGGAAAACATGTCATTTTTCACTAAAAGGTTTTCCCCGTAATTTTCTTAAATATCCCTATAAAAAGTAACTAAAAAAAATCTACTAAATATAATTGTGTTATAATAATTGTTTTGTTAATTGGTATAATAATTCAACTCTAAGCGGTGATGACCACAAAAAGAGAAAAATATTTTTAAATTATCTATATAGAATATGTTTCTTATTGTTAAAACATCTACTATAAATACCAAAAAAACTACGTTTAATAAATTGATATATAAAATAAAATCGAAATCTGCCCATCTGATAAAGAGTGTTAAGATTACTTTCTTTTTCTTCTTAATTAATGTAACCAAGCTACTGTCAAGTAGCTTGGTAGCTTGGTAGTCAAGTAGCTTCTTATTTATTGAACTAGCCGATATTATTATTCTACTTCATAACTGTATTATTCACTATCCTTTAGGAAGTTAAATAAAATTCATTAAAAACTGTTCTACCTGGACAAAATTATAAACATGTAATCTAAATGTACACTTAAACTAACTTCATATAAATATAATATAATATTTATATAATATAATACATTCTACTTAATACATTACGTTTGGTTTTCCGGGCCGCACGACCAAATGTATCGGTGCAATACCTCGGTTGTACACTTTTTTTTTTTTTTACTCTCCTGATCCACCGTTAGGAATTCTTCAGAGAATGAAGCTGATTGATTTGTATAGCGTGTGTGAAAGTGCCATACCTGACCGGGATTCGAACTCGAGACCTCCGTATGAAAGGAGGTCCCGGGCTCGAATCCCGGTCAGTTATGGCAATTTGGCACACGCTACAAATCATTCAGCTTCATCCTCTGAAGAATGCCTAACGGTGGCACTGGAGGTTTAATAAGAAAAAAAAATAATAAAAATAATTGTCGAACACTGAAATACTCATTGAACACATCCTTTATTCACTTTATATAAAATATAAATTTTAAATATATAATATAAACAAAATATAATTTTATATAATAAAATAATAATAAGTACAGGATGTAGAGAGAATAGAGAAAATAGAGAGAAGAATCTTATGGAAAATATTAGGCTCAAAAAACAACACAGGACTAGATTATAAACAAACCAAGCGCTATATTCCAAAATAGAAAAAATAACAGATGTAATCAGGAAAAGAAGACTGCAATTCTATGGACACATATACAGAATGGAGAACACCAGATTAACAAAACAGATCTTCACCCTACTAACAAGAACAAGATTACCTGGCTTAAAGAAATAGACAGTGACCTAGTAAACAATTCAATAGACTCAGACATTTTAAAAGACAGAGCAACATTCAGAAAAACAATACAGGAATTAGAGTTTCAGGAGAGGAAAAAATCCACTAGTAGAAGAGAGAGAAAATGGACTCAAGAAGACAAAGAACACTACTCTAGAAAATGAAAGAAGCATCGGCTAAAAAGTTGATTAAGCGTGCCCTCTAAATGGGCTATTCGAAAAAAAATTATAATATAATTTATATATAATATAAATATGAATACTATATTATCTTTAATTAAATTATTTCCTTGTCTTAACTTTTAATTTTTTCAAAAAGATAATATATCACTAAATATTAACAGCTTTAATTTTTTCCCTTTTTATTTAGTTATTACATTCCCAATATTTTTTGTTTACTTCCAGATACACATTGTTGATTTCAACATAAATATTCCTTTTTTTCCTTTTCTATTTAACGTAAACATTCCTGCATAAGCATTACATAATATCCTGCGTTAAATAAACTGTTGTTGTATAAAGCGCTTTTAAGCCAATGTGGACCTACGGGATACAACTTTGGAGTACAGCAAGTAATAGCAATATCGAAATCATCTAAAGGTTCCAGAGCAAAGTGCTGAGGAATATTTTGGAGACGTTATGGTTTGTGAAGAACAAGGAGATCCACGATTACCTAGGGGTGTCATCTATTCGTAAAGAAATTCACCGGCTAAATTCAAGTATGTACTTAAGCTTAATGCGCGTAAAAACCATCTGGCTGTTAACGGTTTGGATAATAGTAAAGATGTAAGACAACTGAAGAGGCTGTTGTGCTTTGAATATCATTCTTTTCTTACCGATACTATTTATGAATTATTTTAATTTAATAATATGACTTCTTTTCTTTTGTTGTTTATGAATTGTTTACGTTTCGTAGTTTCGAAATTTATCTTTCTTTTTCTGTTTAGCCTCCGGAATCACCGTAAGGTATTACTTCAGAGGATGAATGAGGATGGTATGAATGTAAGTGAAGTGTAGTCTTGTACAGCCTCAGGTCGACCATTCTTGAGATATGTGGTTAATTGAAAAGATTTTTGAAAGTATATGTTTGGAGTGTCGCTTTATATGGAAATGAAACTTGGACAATCGGAGTATCTGAGAAGAAAAGATTAGAAGCTTTTGAAATGTGGTGCTATAGGAGAATGTTAAAAATCAGATGGGTGGATAAAGTGACAAACGAAGAGGTATTGCTGCAAACAGATGAAGAAAGAAGCATTTGGAAAAATATAGTTAAATAAGAGACAGACTTATAGGCCACATACTAAGGCATCCTGGAATAGTCGCTTTAATATTGGAAGGACAGGTAGAAGGAAAAAATTGTGTAGGCAGGCCACGTTTGGAATATGTAAAACTAATTGTTAGGGATGTAGGATGTAGAGGGTATACTGAAATGAAACGACTAGCACTAGATAGGGAATCTTGGAGAGCTGCATCAAACCAGTCAAATGACTGAAGACAAAAAAAAAGTGGTTAATTGACACCCAACCACCAAAGAACTCTGGTATCCACTAACTAGTATGCAAATCAGTATAACAGTAATTGCCTTTACTAGGATTTGAACCTTAGAACCCTCGACTTCACTGATTTGAGATGTTTGATTTGATTTGAGATGTTCTCTACACCTATGTTAAGTTACCTTTAACTTTTTTGTTTTAATAGTTAATTGTCGAATTGTGTGTACTTTGTTACGTTTAGTTACATTTTTATTCGTTATACTTTTTATTGTACTATACTGTGTTTAAACCTTCATATTATCTTAACTAAAACAACATTGGGTTTGGACTTCTCTTGCTCTGTCTCTTTTTTTAGTGTGGTTGTTAAACTACCCGAAAATTTTTCTAACAAGATTTAAATTATATTTTTATAAGTTTACTGAAATTGTTTAAAGGGATTTATAAGAAAGATTAAGATGTTTCAATTAATGAACATTAACGGGCACAGACGCGGATATACATATATATGTATTTTTAAAAAATGAATCTTTGAAATTAATAAGACTTAACCACCATAAAAGAAAATAATTATAAGTATATTAATTAATATTTTGTTATAATTTACTATATAGATCTATTTAAAATTGACATGATGAAAAAAAAACAAGATGCGAGAAAGTAATGCAGAATTTTTTTTAAAGTTTAATTAAAAATGAAACTTAAGAAAAAATGATAAAATTAATAAAAATACAAGGTTGTTTAATTTTGCTGTTTTGTTATTTTATCGGAAAGTTTTTTATGTTGTAGAACTTTTTGATACATCTTCTTTTTTAGTTAAATAATATTCAGTATTTAAAACGTTTGCATTGGTTTAATATAACTGCTACAGGCATAGTTTGTTTTTACAATTAACTCATGCTCATAAAGCACTACTAATGTAATGATATACTAAATTAAGAGTTGCCGGCCTCCGTGGCGCGAGTGGTAAATAGTAGAGTTGCCGAAACGTACCGATTATACGCGGAAAACTCCGATTATTGCCAGTATGTTGTCCCGACGCGACAGGTACAGTTTTGCTAATTTATTTGTCTGTGTTGATGTTAAATAACACAATGTGTTTTTTATAATAATGTGATCTAAAGTCAGCGAAGATTAGCTTTGTAAAAGGTAATATATAGATAAATTTATTTTATTTTTTGTCTAGTATTAATAATAAAAAAAATATTTTCTTACGTAGATAGCAGATCTAACCATAATATAATCTAATTTTTTATCTCAATCTGATGTAGCAATTAAAATGTTACTTTTTATTTATAGAAAACAAAACTACTGTACTGTCTCCATTCGTTTCAATTCCCAATTAAGCCTTTAAATTCCAAATAGTTTCAATTTTTTTTAGATCTTTTATAACGTTTAATTATTTTTGATCTCTTTTATTTGGACCTTCTATTGATTCTTTAAGAGCTGCTTTAATCAATCCTTCTCCTTTAATGAAAAGCCCCAGACAGTTACCCTCATATTTTTATTTGTTTTGATTAAACCTCTATTCTCATCATTACGTCTTCATTTTTCATTTTGTCTGTACACTTAAATATCTCCAATTTATTTCATCTTCATGTTTCAAATGCCTCAAACATTTATTATTTTCTTTTTCTTAATGTCTATATTTTACATCCGTACAGAAGTACGTATATCTTATCTATTATACCTGAACCTTGCCTCTACTGTACTACACGGATATTCTTTTCTTACTATAATATAATCTTTACTTTTCTGGCGAATGAAGCTAGAATAAATATATTAAAATGAAAGTATGGTGATTATGTCAAAAATGGGGTATCGGTTTTTGTGCAAATCTTTATATCTTAGGATCCAACTAGTTCATCTAGACGAAAAACACATGTATGTTTGTATATGCGTACGTACATACATACACATGTGTCGGCCTTATATATTAGGATTAACTGAACCGACTTTCTTCAAATTTGGCTCAAATATTTCTTTCTATACATGGCGCATTGTTCAATTGCTCATGTTAGATTTTATCAAGATTCATTAAATGGGCGGGGGTATATCGCAATTTTATTTTTTCATAAGCATTTTAGAGAAATGTTTAATAAAGCAAATTTAAAACCCACAACAATGGTTACACAAATAATCTAAATCCTTTTTTTTTAAACTCGCTTCCTAAAATTGAAATATATGTTTTTATTCTTTTGATCTTTCTCCCTTCGGTGAAATATTTTTCAAAAATGTTTAAAAGTTATAAATAGATATATAGATCTATTGAGAAATATCCACACTTTTAAATTATAGACCCCGGACCTAAAATACATAAAGGTTTTTAGAAAAATTGTTTATTTTAGCCTTTATTAAAAGCGTTATTATATTTAGAGAAAACTTTACTTAAGCAAATTTGTTAAGCTTAACCTACATATGAATATTTTTAGAAAAACGTTTCTTAAAATTTATTCTCCACTACTAAAAAATATAAATTCTTTTTTTGGCTCTAACTCTTTTAATTTTTATTATTAATAGTCGGGGAAGTCGTAATACTTTGCCAGCTTTTATTTTTTTTTAAAGTACTGCATTAATGTAATTTTTGCTTTATTTTCCGCTAAGTATAAGAAAATAGAATGAGCGATTGAATCATAGTTGTAAAACATATTTCTATGGATAAATTATTCACAACACTTTTTAATTATGGGGAAATTGTGTGCTGTCTTTTTTTAAAAACAATTTTCATCTATAATTAAAAAATTAAGGGTCTTTCCTGTTATGCATCCCACATCTATTTTTTTTTATTTCTCGCGTATTTATATAAAACTAGCAGACCGGGCAATGCTTCGCTATTGCTAGATTTCAGTATATATATATATATATATATATATATATATATATATATATATATCTATCTCTTTAGAGAGAGAGGTAATCTATATCTACCTCTCTTTCTCTCTCTCTCTCTCTACATATATATATATATAGAGAGAGAGAGAGAGAGAGAAAGAGAGATATTAAAGGAACACAATTGAAAATTTGGAGGAATACAAAATTAAAAAACTGAACATTACGGAACTTCACAAAATTTTACCTTTTACTTATTCTCCTTCCCCTTTTCCTTTCCAACTTCTCCCTTTCCACCTTCTCTCTTAACCCTCTCCCAGTTTCCTTTTTACTCTTTCCCGTTTTCCCCTTTTCTCTTTCCACCTTTTCCCTTTTGCCCGCGCGTAAGTCAGTCCATTAGTTTTTTGGTCTTTAGCGGACACACATACAAACATTGCCTTTTATATATAAATATATATATAGAAATAAAAAGTCTGTTTGTATATTTGCTTGTTTCGTAAATATCTCGACACCGGCGCCATTTAGCGAGTATAGTTTTTGCAAAAATATTTCTTTTCACGTAACTAATATTCATATTCTGAATATGAACCAAATCGGTCCATAAATATAATTTTTCTAAATATCTCAACCCAGCGCCATCTAGCGGGTCCATTTTTTGCAGAGATAATTCTTTCCACGTAAGTAATATGTATTCTAAATATGAGGCAAATCAGACCATAAATACAATTTTTCGAAATATCTCGTCGAATTTGTTTGGACCAGCCACCTAGCGGGTCAGAAACTTTCGCGAGCGTGTGCACAACAACTCACCAATATATATATATATATATATATAAATGAATGTTTCTCTGTCTGTATGTCTCTTATGCCTTATATATATATATATATATATATATATGTATATAGATTATGATGTAAAATCGATTAAAACAAATATTAAAAGATTAAATAATGTTGTAGATAAATAATTTTGTAAAACTGTTACCTATGTTAGCCTGTACTGCTTACAGATAAAATAGCGATCTGGTATTGTCTGTTTATACATAACGTTAATATCTCGTTGATATCTCCAAAATTAATGTGCCTGCGTATTAACGTTTCGTTATTTGAAGTATTGTTTAGTCTAGTTTTAGTTAGTTAAGTGTGTAGAATATTTTAAATTTATGTTATGTAGCACAGTTTTAAAAGTACTTTATAGGTTTCTTTTTCCGTACGGCAAGTCTGCTTTTTGAATTACAAATTAGTTAACGAAAGTTGACATCTTATCTTGTTATTACTCTACTATTTCATGTAACTTTGTAAAGCTAAGATAATTTTTCGTTAGTTAACCTGTAACAGTACGCTGTAAAGCAGTTGTTGAAAAGCGTTGTTATGGGTGCCATGATTCTATGAACTAAAAATTGTCCTACTTCAATGCACACCCGCAGTATTGGAGTGGATAAGTGCTAGTCTTGTGTTCGGGTAGTCGTAAGCTCCAAATTCAGAGAATATGTGGAAAAAACAGCAATAATTCATAAATATTACATAAAAATAATAATGCGGGGTGCATAACGGAAAGACAAAAAATTCATGTTATTTAAAAATGAATCACTAATCTATATCTTTTACGTAAAGTCAAAAGTTTGTCTGTTTGGTCTTGCATCATGCTAGAACTAACCGACCGATCCCTTTGAAATTTGCAAGATTCATTTCTGTTATTCCAGGAAAGTCTTTAACCCATAGATCAAGACCCTAGCTCCCTTGGGGATGAAGTTGTGTATTAAAGGTATTCATTAAAAAAGAAAAATATAATAATTAAAAATTAAATTAATTTCTGTCACCAGAAATAAGTTGTGAAGTTTTTCTCGTTAAAGGTCTGTGTACTTTAGCTACTGTGATTATTATTATTCTTTCTTTTGTAATCTAGTTTCTTTTTCTGGTTTCTATAAACCCAGAATACTTTGTTATTTATAAGTATTGTGGGAATAATACTGATAAACAACAATTATTATCAGAAAAATAACAATTATGGTGTTCTTACAGCCATGAGGGTAACGAACACTGCTGAGGTCTTTGCTAGACGGGAATAGCCACCGGGTTGGTCTAGTGGTGAACGCGATTTCCCGAATCAGCTGATTTGGGAATTCCAAATAACCTCGAAACGGGGGATGCTAGTGTATATATATATAAATATATATATATATATTGGAGAGGAGAAAAAGTTAATTTTCCCGGTAGGTAGTTTTCGAATCGCGTAACTCTGATAACATTAACCAAACCTGGCAACACTTACGTGCTTTTCAAAAGTGACGTACCACTGAACATTTTTTATATAGTTCTGATAAGTAAATTAATTTATTTAAAAGATACTGTGTCTTGAAATTCGTTATATTTTGAAATTTTATTACAAAAATATGGAAAAATGTAACTCGGGTGCTAAAAAAAAATGTGACGTGATTACAATCTGGAAATTTTGAAGTCAATGATTCCCCTCACTCTCGTCGAAAAAAAATATTTGAGTGCCAAATGATTTAACAATGAAAAATTTTAATTGATCGATTCTACATCTGCAATTATTGATTATTTTTTCGCTTCAGGTAATGAGAATAAGTATTTTGATTTTATTATTCTTTTTCAGAACTTTTATTTTTGAGTACAATAAAAAAATTTAGTGACTTCTGTGAGATTCTTAGCCTTCTTCCAGGACCCTTCAGTTATAAAATATGATGGGACTTGTGAAATTAACTCAAGTTTTCTAGTCTCATTTTTTGGGCTTATCAAAAAGATTCTTGTTTGGTTTAAAACATGAACAATGTTCGCTATGTTCTGATCTTTTCCGTTTTAAATAAAATTCAAATTTATTAAAATTAATATAACTTTATTAACATCGATTTTTTAAGAATTCATTTTTAATTACCTTTTTTGAACATTCTATTTATTTAGTGGCAATTAAAGTAAAGTTTTTCCAGCTTAAAAAAAAACGTGTTTTTCGTTTCCAATTATTTGGGATTTACAATGATTTTCTCGAAAAATACTGGAGATAAGGTTTTGAAACTTAATTATTTTTATCTTTTCAGATGACATTTTTCAAATTTTATCCTATAACTGAGGTCACAATAGCTTCAATATTGCCTCAGTTTACCGTTGAAACAGAAATTAGAACGAACATTTCTTCGAAAGCAAAGCAAATTTCATGATTTATTTTCATACGAATTTTTATTTTTATTTTTACCACCAGAACATTTTATGATATTAATTTCGCTTTTTTTGAGCCACTGTAAACATTTAAGTGTTTAGGTATATACGAAAAGAGTATTTTATTTCTTATGCAAGACATTTTTTTTTTAGATTTTTCAATGAATGTTTCATTATGGCCACCTTTTAAATTATAATTGTTCTTAATGTCCCAGTAAAATGACCAGGGTTCTACACATCATTTAATGGTGTTAATTATTTTTATTTAAAATTTCGAAAAATTATATTCAGAATTAAAAAATTAAATTCTTGAAATTATTATTATCATTTTCATCTTTAAATAAAGGAATTTTTCATATGACATTCACATAATTATATCGTAGCTATCGTAGCTATATCGTAGGTTATAAATAGCTTTAAATATGAATAGGTGTGTTGGTTTGTTTTTATGGAAAAAAGACAGTTTAAAACATAATTCAGTTTTCATAAATTTATCTTTTATTTCTGTTTACGGATGTGGTTATTTCAACTATCAACTTAATTTTAAAGCAGGCTGGTTAACTGTACTCGGTTCAGATTATTTGTTATTAAATGTAAAAAATATTTTTTTAGGCTGGTGGTTTTTAACAAAAAATTAAAAATTTATAGCAATGCACTTATAGAATCTTATAAAAAATAAACCGATTATCACTCGACTAAATTATTAAGTTCAACTTTACGTAATATTCTGTCAATAGATTAATATTTGCTATTTCACAGATATTAAGAAATTAGCATTTTTTAAAATACTGAATTAGCAAAATATGTAAATCGAATGTCTGCAAAATATTTAATGTGATGTGGACATTAATTTTGTAACTATGAATTAACATTTCTTTTAACTAATTCAGTCATGGGATGAACGATTTTAATAGTGATTTATTAGCATTTAAGTGATGTTAAATGGTCTGAAGTATTTAATTTTTTAAATAACACATACTGTAATAGTAAGAGAATATTTTATGCAACAATAAAAACATTTTAGTAATGACTAACTCTTTTTAAGTATCAGTGAAATTTTAAGTATGAATTTTTATTATAACGCACAATTAATTATTAAAAAAATAAACTGTATCGCAGTGAATTATATGCAGTAGGAATGTTTTAAGTTGACCAATGTGTGATGTAATACATGAAAATTATGAATAATGGATTCTTTGTTATTATTTTCTATAAAATAATAAAAAAGATTATATATATATATATATGAATACAACACAAAGTAGTTCTGAAATACTTTTATTCTCTCGGTATACAATTCATACTGAAAACATTTGCCTGTGACACTGGAAGAATGAGTAATACAAAAAATATCCACCGAGTGAAGTATCAGTTATTTGTTTTTGTCGTTTGTTAAAAAAAATCAAATATTTAGATACTACCCACCGGGTTGGTCTACTGGTGAACGCGTCTTCCCAAAACAGCTGATTTGGAAGTCGAGAGTTCCAGCGTTCAAGCCCTAGTAGTCAGTTATTTTTACACGGATTTGAATATTAGATCGTGGATACCGTTGTTCTTTGGTGGTTGGGTTTCAATTAACTACACATCTCAGGAATGGTCGAACTGAGACAGTACAAGATTACACTTACACTCATACATATTATCCTCATTCATCCTCTAAAGTATTATCTGAACGGTAATTACCGGAGGCTAAACAGGAAAAAAAATTAGATACTAACTACGAACTGTAAATGTAGTAGTGTTTGTAGACTTTTTGATTTACTCTACAAACACTGGGAATTTTGGTTTTTACTTTCCCGTCTATTGCTATAGCTTTGGAAGGGAAAGATTCTAATTTTTTTGGTTAAGTAATATAGTCAGATGAAGTATGATTTTACACCTAACAGCCTAGTAACTATCAGGTGATCGATTGAAATTAATAGTCTGATAATTGTGTTTATTGGTCTGATAAAAAGCCTCAAATAATTATGGAAAAGTAATTTAATGTACCTGGAACAAATTTAGAAGGGATCACAAAAAGTTGAGAACAGGAACCTCTTCGATGTAATAAAGTTCTTTTCTTATGATACCAGATCTGCATATAGAAGGATGATAATTTAAACACTTACTCTGTTACACAAAGTGAGTCAAAAGTATAGAAATCCTTCAACAATTTTAAAACCTTCGAGATAGAATACTGTAACTTTCAGGATAAAGTATCGATCAATTAATTTTCCTTTTGGCGAGAAATAAAATTTCAATCCCTTCTTGAGGGGTGGCCCAGGGGTTGTAACTCAAATATTTTAAATGGTAACACCATTGATTTTATTTTGTTAATCATCATAATCAATAAAAAAGCAAAGAACTGAAATAAAAAAATAATTGTAATAAAATACAGTTACGGGATCTATTTTTTCAATATTTTTTGGTTAAACTTTATATAAAACCAATAAATTTACCCCTTAATTTGGGCCCCAAGAATTACAGTCTGGCTTAATTTTACCAAAGGTACAGAAATCAGGACGAAATCTTTCGCTAGCCAACACTCACTAAAGAAGGGTACCTATATTTATATGAACGTTTTTCTTTATTTTCACCAGTAGAACAAGTCCTGAAAGTTCAGCAGAACATTCTTAGTGAATAATTCTGTATTTCATATAATTACAATATATATTATTTATTAATATTATAATATTTATTTAATATTATTTATTATAATTTTAATTCTAATTCTATTAAAAGTTATTATTAATATTTAATTTAGTAACAGTAATTTTTTAATTAAGCAAAGAATTTTATGATGACATTTGCATTGTACTAATGTGGATCATTTTTTAATTTTCCTATTAAAAAAAAGCCCCGATCTTCGTGGTGGAATGGTAGCGTCTCGGCCTTTCATCTGGAGGTCCGGGGTTCGAATTCCGGTCGGCATGGCATTATTCATACTCTAAAAAATTTTAACGGGTTAAAAGAACCAAAGCAGTCGATAGTCGATACCCGTTATCTCATAAAAAAAACCAATCAAATATTTTAATATAATATGCAGTCTATAAAAAAATATGCGTACAACCTATGTAAAATAAGAGGATGATTCCTGTTAAAAGTGTAGTTATAATTCTAAAAAATTCCTTCTTTAATCTTTGTGATGAAGCGAAGTGTTAATTACACCCTTATGTATTTTGATACGTTTTCTGTTAAAAATAAAAAACCAAACAAAAAACAACTGATTATTATTCAGAAGGCCAAACGAACATCAATCTTTTTTCTTTTCTCATTTACTTACCCTTTTTTCTACTTGTCTTTTGTCTCTCTCTCTCTTTCTTCTTTGCTTTCAAACTATTTGTATAACTGTCGTTATACGGTATTCTATATTGTAATTTTAAGAACAATGTTGGACTAAGCCTGTCTTGTATTCCATAACCTCTTTTATATTGATGTTTCCCGTGGTTAGCCTTATTTCTATCTCAAATTATTGGTACTTAAAGTATTACTGGTGTTAAAGTAAAAGTAAACTAAACTGTTAATGACGCGAAGAAACTTTTAATTAAACTAACTTTATGTTAAACGTTCCATGAATATCTTTTACACTTATTGTCTGTATACAGGGTAATATCGTACCGATATAATATGAGTAAAAGTTACTGTAAAATTCTTGTTATGCTTGTTACTCACTTTGACCGAATTTAAGTCATAATTATTATTATTATTTATTATGGAAATATAATTTTAACTTTTCTTGTTATATTCAAGAAAATAAAATAATAGTAATTTAAACTTACTATATTATGTAAGGAAAATGTAATTATTTACTAAGTGCATTATTCAAAAGTTTTTTGTGATTATTATTATGTGCGAGTAGAAAGACGAAGAAATCCCCTCCAGGTAAAACTTGAACAAGTTTCAAATAAAAACAATTATTCTTTCTTAAATTTTTTTTATCGAAAAACAGTGATAAATGATTTTCACAGGTCTTGGAAACCCATAGGCGTGGTCTAGTGGTGAACGCGTCTTCCTAAATCAGCTGATTTGGAAGTCGAGAGTTCCAGCGTTCAAGTCCTAGTAAAGTCAGTTATTTTTAAACGGATTTGAATACTAGATCTTTGGTGGTTTTTTTTTCTGTTTAGCCTCCGGTAACTACCGTTTAGATAATACTTCAGAGGATGATATGTATGAGTGTGAATGAAATGTAGTCTTGTACATTATCAGTTCGACCATACCTAAGATGTGTGGTTAATTGAAACCCAACCATCAAGAACACCGGTAGCCACGATCTAGTCTTCAAGTCCGTGTAAAAATAGCTGGCTTTACTAGGACTTGAACGCTGGAACTCTCGACTTCCAAATCAGCTGATTTGGGAAGATGCGTTCACCACTAGACCAACCCGGTGGGTAGATCTTTGGTGGTTGGGTTTCAATTAACCACACATTTCAGGAATGGTCGAACTGAGATTGTACAAGACAACACTTCATTTACACTCATACATATCATCCTCTGAAGTATTATCTGAAAGGTAATTACAGGAGGCTAAACAGGAAAAAGAAAGAAAAGGCCTTCTTTGAAAAATCATTTAAATAAATCGGGACAGGCTCGGTTCGATTTGGCTTTACTGACTCGGCTCAATACTTATTATGGGATGATCCATATCATGTGCTGTACGACTGTTCAAAACATGAGTTTAGATGTTCAGAGGTGGTCAGGATGTTTGAGGGTATTGGTTCGAGTCTGGATCTGCAGACTAACTGGAAAGTTAGAGATGAGTGGCGAATTTTTGAAAGATTTTTAAGGTTTTTGGCGCTGGAAAGGACTGCAGAGAGTATTTAGTGTAGAATAGTAGCTTGGATGACTAGGGACTCGTTTGGGTGCTTTTTCGCCAGAGTAGGCGCATTCGGCCATTGTTCCCGGTTGTTGTTTGGTATGTTGGTGGGTTGATTGGCAATTTCGGTTTCTTTAGTATGTCAAAATTGACATACTAAAATTTGGTAGGTCAAAATTGCGATGTTGAAAATAAGTTTTGAGGATATGAAATCAATATTTTTTTTTTATAGCTCATTTTGTAATTTTTTTTGGTTATCAGTTTTTGATTCGATTAGGTGACTTTGAAAAGTAGCTTTTGTTAGTTGATGGGTTTTAACACCGATGGAAATGTCTTTTGAGGCTCTTGCATCGGTACCATCCTGATAGAGGTCGTACTGATGATCAGGTATTTAGGGTATCCTAGTAAAGGCTTATACTTTTATACGGAGTTGAATACTAGATTGTGGGCAGCGATGTTCTGTGGTGGTTGGGTTTCAATTAACCACACATCTCATGAATGTTCGATCTGAGACTGTACAAGACTACAATTCATTTACATTCATACATATCAACCTCATTCATCCTCTGAAATAATACCTTACAGTGGTTCCGGAATCTAAACGAAAAAAGAGATGTGTTTAGGGTCTAGAAGATGACCTCCGGTAAACCCCATCAGGGCTAGGAACAGAGGGGGTAGTATGGCGACCGAATTTGTCACAAGGCGGGTGTCTTCCCCTGTGGGGTAAAGATGAAGGCCTTGTTTGAAGCCAGTTTTGTACCATTAAGTTCTTTAAAGTTCAAAAAAGTGTTAATCTGATGGTGTAAGGTCAGGATTATACGAGTGATACATCTAAATTTCCCCACCAAACTCTCAGTTTTCGACGGGTCAAAAATATATATTGGGTCTGGCGTTTTCGTGATGAAGACGATATTTCTCCTGTTGATGGATTCTATTCGTTTTATTTCTTATCGCTTGGGGTAATCTTTTCAGTTGTTGAGAGTAGAGGTTAGAATCATTCGTTTAAATGAGCGGTAGCAGCTCAGAGTAAAAAATCCTTTTCCGATCCCATCACACAAACAAGATCACATCTTTTGACGTCAATCTTGCTTTGGCTCAGTTTTCAGGCCTTCTTCGATCACTATCTGTTTCGATTTACTTGATCTATTTTTAATTGCCCGTAATGAACTATTTAAAAAACGTTTTGATTTAGTTCCGTTTTAGCAACGATTCGTATATGAAATTCGTTCCATTGAATTTTTCATTGTTTAATCATTTGGCATCCAAAAATTGAACTTTTTTTGTATCCAGATTTCTTCAAACAGTTTAAATTTGTTTTGTGGTTGATGTTTCTTTGTTACTAATATCATGTTAACTAATGTGCCGGTTCTGAACTATTTTTAAATGATTTTATCGACTTTTTCAGTCATTACCTGACAAGAGCTAGGTGCATCATTGACGTAAAAATTTGTAGATTGAAAACACTTGAACTAGCTTTGTGCCACCTATTGATATCGTATCATATCCATAAAAATCCCACAATTTTAGAAGCCTGAATGCATTCCTCTCTTTTTTGTAATAAAATTTCAATATATACGAATTTCTTCTATAATTTCGATCATTTTTAAGAAAAAAAAAAAATTTAAATAAATAAACTAACAAAATCAGGTCTTTAGATCTTTATAAAAATACTCAGTGCTATGACAGCTTTGAAAAACACGGAAGTATTGCCATGTTTGATTAAAATTACCAGTTATGCGATTCTAAAGTTGTCTAGGCCGGAGAATACAAAAAATATTTCCCTAATCCCTATATATATATATATATATATAGTATCTCGAAAACAAAGCGTTTCTAGACCTTTGTTTATTGACTTTATTCATTATTTTCACTGATGTAATAATAATTTCACTGTTTTATATTTACAGGATATATATCAGTGAAATTATTATTCAAGAACAGAATGATATTCCCAGTTAATGTTTTAAATTAAAACATTGGGTAGAATTAAATAAATTCATTAAAAAAATTTCATTAAAATTTGTTTAGTCGACTTTGCGTGATGCGCAACCAAATTTAAACAGACACATATCTTTTACATTTTATATTGTATGAAACGTTAAGATATGCAAAGATTATTAGAACAATGCCATATTTTACAGTACAGATATGTTGCACATTAAAATATAAATTACGTTATTTTAAAAAAATAATAGAAAAGGCTTCGTTAAAATTTTAGATCCAAACAATGACTTTATTCCGGTTTTGTATTAAATCTTTGTTCTTTTGTATCTGTGTTCTGTGATTACTTGATTAAAGACAGCGATTTCAATTGAATTATTGTATACAATATCGATCATTGTTATCATAAATACAAACGACCTCACAGTTTTCAATAATTAAAATAGCTTTGGTAATTTTAAATGAGATATGATGATTTAATATCTATCTTGGTGTATAACTTTTTTCGTATTAAAATCTTACAGCACCGGTTTACACAAGGCATTCACTGCGCTATAGAATTTCAGAAATTGTTCAAATAAATTTTGATTAATGGCTAAGGATGCATCTTTCCTGGAGTTTTAAAATAAAAATTGTATTCGAAAAGTTTATAGTGCGTTTATAATGAACTGATTGTAGTACGTACTAAAATTCGAATTGAACGATTAACTTTTTCGTTCGAAATATGTTATCCAAAATACGTAAAGCAAATTAAAAATTTTTTTAAATTATTTACCTTTGTCATATATATTCTCCATGGATTTGTTAAAAAAAATCTAATGTGGACACCACATGACTTCCTTTTATGCCTATTAAATTATATATAAACATCTTTTTAAAATGAAAAGTACATTAAATTTTTAAAAAATTCAGAAGTTACTAAACTTCTGATATTTTTTCATATATTTTTTTATATTGTTATTGAATTATTATATATTGTAATTTTTTTTTTTGTAGTCTGAGGTTAATAATTATTAATAAATCAGTACATTTAAATTAAAAAAAAAAAAAAAAAATTAAAAGGAAAATAAGTACCACATGTTATATCGTTGAAGAGCTCTCAATAAAGGCTAATTACTGAAGTTAAGAAAAAGTCCAAATCCAATTTTTTTTTTAATTCTGGGCTTTTTTGGACACTTTTGGTCCAGTTGATTGCAATCAAAAGGGAAGGTGCCCAACTAGATGTTACAACAGTCATAAATCTAAAATTTCAATATCCTACGGCTAATCGTTTTGAGTTATGGGAGATACTTACTTACGTAAAGTCGTCACGCCGAAACTAGTCAAAATGGATTTAGGAATGGTCAAAATGGATATTTCCATTGAAATTTGAAAACCGAAATTTTTTACGATCACAATACTTCCTTTATTTCATACAAGAAAGTAAAAAATCATTCACAAAAATAATAAAAAAATTGAATTAATCTGATGCGATTAAAGTAAAATTCTATCGATAATTAGCCGTGTTATAGGAAATTTAAATCCATACAAATCTGCATTGTTGAATTTTTGTTTAAACAGCGTGTACAGTTAAAAATATCCTTTATTAATATTATTATTTATTTTGGAAATAACAACAGTAAACCTAAATCTATATAAAACTCACGAAAATATTCCCTTCCAAAATATAATAAGGATAATAAAAATACCGGGCATACAAATAAAATCTTCTTCTTTGTCTGTTTAGCCTCCGGAATCACCGTAAGGTACTACTTCAGAGGATGATATTTATGAGTGTAAATGTAGTGTTGTAGTCTTGTACAGTTTCAGGTCGACCATTCCTGAGATGTGTGATTAATTGAAACCCAACTACCACCAAAGAACACCAGTATAGAATTCAAATTAGTATAAAAGTAACTGCCTTTACTAGGATTTAAACCTTACAATTCTGGATTTCGAAATCAGCTGATATGCAATGACGAGTTCAACGCTAGACTAACCCGTGAGTTTACAAAAAAGAATATCAGGGTTTAAATTTATTATATCTCTTGGATATTAGTGAGATAATGAACAGCGTTGATTTAAAGCTAGAATCAAAGAGGAAAATATAATTTTAATTGCGCGTATGGCCGTAGATTGATTCCCTATCTTTTTGCTTGAGAGTGCCACTGGCAAAGATGACGACTCATAAACAGGAAGCCTTCTGTGTCGAGAGTTCTAATTTCAAATCCTAGAAAAGGCAGTTACTTTTATTCGGATATGAATACTAGGTCGTGGATACCGGTATTCTTTGGTGGTTGGGTTTCAATAAACCACACATCTCAAGAATGGTCGACCTGAGAATATACAAGACAATACTTCATTTACATTCATACTTTTCATTCTCTGAAATAATACCTTACGGTGGTTCCGGAGGCTAAACAGAAAAAAAAGAGAGTGTATGCTAAAATGTGAATCTGTAGTCAAAGTTTAACGTCAATTCCGTAGAAATTTAGTTACTTAAATGGTGATCCTCTAAGCGACTATACATTCGTCGATGTCATAATCGATTTGAATCTTAGGATATTTTTATAAAAGGAAGAGTGTGGGACACCAAAGATGACCGAAGAGAATGTTGAACATGTCAGGGAGTCTTTCCTGGTTAGTTCTAATAGAAAAGTCAACCGCGAACTAGCGATGCCGGTGACAGTGTGGAGTGGTTTAAAGAAACGCTCATATACGCGTCCATAGCATTTACTGCTGTTTCAAGCTTTGAAGCCTACCAATAACGCTGTGCTTGTTTGGCAGGCTTCATGCTGCAAAATTTCGCGATCGAAATGTTGCAGCATAAAGATGACCACTTTTTTGATCGTATTGTGATTAGTCAAATTTCCATCTTATTGAACATGTTAACGTAATGTCTGTTCTGGTGGTCAGAAAATCCTTATGATGTAAAAAGGAAATTTTTACATTCTACATTTTAAGTAAAAAAGGAAATTTTTACGATGTAAAAAGGAACCCCCCAGAATTAAATGTTTTCTGTGCAACATCCTGATGACAAGTTCTTTTTCACTGAAACAAGCGTAACAGGAGTTGCTTATTTGCCTTTATTTTTCCTCAACTGTAAGATGGATCAGAATTTTATTTGACAGTAAGATGGTGCCCCTTCTCGTGGGAATAACTCTGCAAGGAATAGGTTGAATGTTGTTTCCCAATTGCTGGATCGGTTGGGATGGATGTGACGACAGAACCTTTATGTGGTGGTTTTCAAGATCACCTGATCTGACCCAATGTGATTTTTTTCTTTGGGCTTTTATAAAGAAGGATCTTGTGAGTGTACCTCCGATATCTAACGATCTACCCGATTTTAGGTACAGTATTGAAAAAGCTGTCGCTTTCATTACTCCAAACCTGCTGGTTGTAGTACGGGGTGAACTCTGCTATCGGTTAGATGCGTGCCGCGTGACGAGAGCTATTCACATTAAACACTTGTAGGAAAGACTGTAAGAATTAGTCTTTCATTTTATTTGTGATTAAAGTTTAGAAATATTAATTTGCTTTAAAACCCCGATTTTTTTTTGTATACCCAGTATATCGATACTTATATGTAATTATCTATTTATAAGCGTATGAAAAATTTCCCTCATATCTCAGTAATAATTAATAAAAAATCTGGTGAATGAAATAAACACGTTTAACAAAATATCTTTTATATAATCTTTAAGAAAAATACTGTAAAACACGTTTATAAAAAAGTAGGTGTTTAAAAAAATTCAATGAAGTCAATGAAGTTGCATGTTATCAGTGAAAGAGTATGACAATAGGTCGACGCATTTGTCCGTCAACCGGGTTATAGGTTAACGAATGGGAAACTGCGACTTGATGAAAGGAACGTAGATTGATGATATATTATGTAATTTTCAAACTACACAGAAGAAAAGAAAAAGAAAGTAGGCTTTACGGGTAGTCTTAAAATGACCACTTTTACTGATAATATAGCAACTGATAATACGAGGGTCGGCTGATAAATTTTGCACATATATGCGTAGCACGGGAATGAAAAGAGATATTGGAATGAAATAAGAAATGAATAAAAGTACAATAACTTAGCTACAAAATGCAGTATTTATTTTAAAATATATTCCCGCTTACACTGATACACTTTTCCCAACGTGTGACAAGTTTTTGCATTCCGTCACTGAAAAATTCTAGCGGTCTTTCTTGGATCCAAGTGGCTCAGCTTCCTTCATCTTATCGTAGGTGGTGTAATGATTACCTTTGAGATACCTCTTGTGATGAGGGAAGAAGAGGAAGTCGCAGGGAGCCAAATTCGGCGAGTATGGTGGATGCGGAATAGGCACAAACTTCAAATTGTGGAGAGTTTACGCGGTACCCATCGTACACGGATTTTACGGTAACTTAATATGACCTACTCATTCTTTAGATATGCCTAACTGAATAGCGATGCGTTGCTTGGTGATTCGCCGGTCACTTTGAAGCAAATCGTCCACTTTCTTTCGATGTTTCTCGTCAGTCACAAAAACTGATCGTCCGCTGTGAGAAGCGTCCTCAATTGTAGCTTTACCAGCTTCACATAGATGAAATTCCAACGTCCACCTATTCACAGTAACCCTGTCAACAGTTTCACTATCGTAAACCGCTTTTAAACGATGAAAAATATTCGTAGGATTCACAGTTTCTGCTGTTAAAAATTCAATCACTGCGCGCTGTTTTAACCGTGTTGACATATTGGCCATACTCGATTCCATTTTAACTGCTACTGAAAACAAGCAGCTAAATGGATTTCAACGCATTATCGCAGGTTTGTAGAGGGGTACTTTAGCTATTATGTGCTGTGACGCCTAACTCGATAATACCTTTTGTCTCCGTGTAGCACGCGAGTGTGTAAAATTTATCAGCAGAGCCTCGTATAGGAACTGGTATTATAGTTACCGATAATTTCACTCTGAATTATACTATAATAATTTTTTTTGCGCTGTAAGTTAAATGAGAAAGGAATGAAGTCATATTTTTGTATACTAATAAATAAAAAAATTAAAAAACAGGTTTTTTCAGAATTTCTCGGAGAACACCAATTAATCAAGTAATGTGAGAAGCGAGTAGCGTAAATAACACGTTGAATAATGATCATTGTTAATCTGTAAAAAGATCTAAAAAAATGTTCTTTTAATAATAATAATATATATGTAATTAAAAAGTGAATGTAATATGTTTATATGTTTATGCGTGATTTATTTATTTCATTCCCTTCATTTACTATCTGTAAAATTATTCATGAAGTTTAATATAAGTTTAATTAAATAAAAAAAGATTGATTTAAAAAAAAAATTGGCTCATGTTTAAACTGAACACAATTTCTATCTCCGTACTACAAATTAAACAGATTTGTATATTTAAAGATTTTTTTTCTTCTGATTTTTGTTTTTATCGAATAGCCTAATATGTATATATATATATATATATATATATATATGTGTGTGTGTGTTCGCGCGCGCGTGTGATTTATAGATATATGTATGAATTTACATAAATGCCATTAAAAACAATCTTAAATAATAATCAGAAGTATTTAAAAGTACAACCCAAATTAAGTATTCATTGGCTTTATTAGATACTCTGTATATATATATGTTGTCGCGTGTTCGCGGCTCGATCAGGATATTGAGAGATTGAAAATTTTAAATGTTCATAAGATTACAATTTATTAGTTTAAGAAAATAAGTAAAATTATAAAAATCAATATAACAATGACAATAAGAATAATAAACGACAATAATGAACAACTCACAATAATAATCAGAATAATAATAATAAACTACGATAATAAATAAATATAAAAAATAATAATAGTAGTCATAATAACAGTAATAATATTAAAAATGTCAATAATAATGATAATAAACAGTGATTACATACAAAACAGAATTTAAAGTAATCGTCAGGATTTATTTACAGGTTATTAAATATAATTCAGTCCCATTGACAAAAGACATTAACATGACCGCTAGTCTGAACACTTTTAACCACTAGTCTTGTATTAACATCAATAGTACATTAGATAAGTATAAAGTTCTTTACTGTAAAGTTAAAGTTCTTACTGCAAATACCTTTGCTGCTTACAAATAAAACTACCCTAACAGTTTATGAATGAAATTTGGTACACTATCTCTTTCACTTATAGTCTAAAAGTAACTCACCGAGCCATTTCTTGTTTTGATATACTGGAATAACTTGTGACGTCACCTTAATCGCGTCGATTTGTATACACTAGAAATTCGCTCCTTCACTGTCCTCCTTACAGAATACTAACAGTATAATAACTGTTAGTTGTTAAATGCGAAAATATAAATGCGTATGTAAATATATATGCGTATGCAAATGCATACATTTTATTATGAAAACTTGCAGAGAATTTAATTATGAAAAAAAAATTGATGTAATAGTGCATAAAAAAAAATTAAAAACAGAATAGAATTTAACAGAAAAATGTTATGAATTTAAAAACAGCTGTTTCGTGCAATAAATTTAGATCTTTGAAACATTAGGTTGGGAACATTAACTGTATGCTTCGTAATTAATTTGAATACTACTGATTCTTGTCATAAAATTGTGGTTTCGTCAACTGTGGTTAATAATAAACGGTAGGCGGATTAGATGTTTTTGACATAATTTTAATTGTTTAATTATTTAATTATTTTTTAGAATCAAATTTTGAATTTTTTTTAAATTCCGTTTTGAATTCTTGAAAAATACCGCGTCTCTTCATTCGTGCAGAATATGATGATATGATTCCTGTGTGTAGGGCTCCCCCCCTCTCACTCACTCTCTAAAGTAGACTCCGATAAAAGCTTGAAATTAAGGGAGATTCAGTTATAAAATAAATAATAATTTCTATTATAAACAAACAAGTTATAAAAAATAATAAATAATTTATCTTACCGGGACATGGAATTAGCACAACTATTAATTTTCAGTACAAGTCAAATTAGATCCTTATATTTTAATTTTATAATATTTATTTATTTTTATTTCGTGAACATATCGTCAAAAGAAAATTAATCTCAGGCAATTCTGAGCAATTATTTGATCAATATGAACGGAACATCTGGTGTACTCTCTCTCTCTCTCTCTCCCCTGTAGTGATGATAATTCCATTCATAAAATATAAATTCGGACAAGTGTTCTACGAATTAATGCTAAGTATTGCCTTACCTCGTTACTTTATCCCTAACCTCTCTTTACAAAACTGTAACTTTACCCCTAACTCTAGCCACAGAAGTTCACCTGAAAACAGGTCCCCCATAAATCAAAACTGATTGCTAGTTAGTAATCGCTTGACAGTTGACTAGAGTACTGATAACACAGCGCGGACTTTGACCTTGCACGAATCAGCCGCCGTCCAAACCCGCTTTCCGACATTTAAATCTTATATTTTTCAGATCCTAAGCATATCTATTACGGTATATTAAAGTATGAAAATAATTGATGTTGGTCAAATAGTTATTCAGAATTATCTAATTTCATTATACAATTAAAATAATTATAAAAAAAAGACAATGCAGTAATTTACAGATGAAATTTTTTTTCGTGAAATAAAGAAAACGAAAAAACTCGACTTTTGGAAAGGGATTGAAGAAGGGACATATCAAATAAGAGACAGAAAAAGATTTCTAAAAGCGTCATAGTTAGGTATAACGTTACCGTAGGTGTCCACGTGGAAAAAGTGTAATGTACATGTTAGGTTAGTTTAGGATTTAATTATAAATTAATATAAAAAAAATTCTAGGTTAAAAAAACATTCTAACCTTTACATAATTTAACGATATAAAATTTGAATCCCTTATATTTAGATGTTATTGCAGACCTAATAACATAAATTATATTTAGACATAATATTGTATTTCAGAGATAATATTTCTTGAATGGCTTTCCACTTTTCTCTACAGAAAAGTGGAATGCCATTTTCACATCTTACTTCTGTGATTAGAAACTTTCAATACTGAATTTACTTCACTTTATTATAATTTATTAGCTTAGCGAATTAATGAATTTTAACTGTTAATTTGGTAATTTGATTACAGAAAATTACCTTCCTTTTGCTTGATAAATTATTTCATTAATTTACCACAGAAACTTTGAAGCTTGTATGTGGGAATATGGCAATGGAATTTTGTCGAGTATAAGTAATAATTTTATGTCTGACCGGGATTCGTATTTAGAACCCTCGGAATTCGAAACATTATTATTAATGTCAACGTAATAAATTAATTAATAGGTATAAAATATATTGATTGCAATTTTAAAATTGAATTTTATGGAGTTTTATTGATGTCTGATAGTATCTCTTTCTTTTTGTAACATACTAAATATCATCTGGAAAAAAGCGGCGTCAAGAGAGGTTTACAGTCGGAAGTCGTAAGCTAAATTTTCCCTGGTGAGCAGACCGATTACCACTACGATCGACAGCTGACCGTTTATCGGTCCTCTGTGTACTTTTTTCTACGGTTATAAAACTGTTAAAAGGATCAAAGATAACTCCCTCCAGTATTATACTATATATCTCGGAAATATTGTGCTGTGTTTGTATATATGTGTGTCTCGTGCCATTTTTCTTTGTTTAAAGATTTTTTCTTATTCTTTTGATTTTTTCTTCTTTTTAATGTTTATTTCTTATTCTTTATGTAAAAAGTTTTGTCAAAAAGAAATAACGAGTAAATGATTTATTACAGTAATGTTTTATTGATTTTATTTCTTCTTTATTTATAAACTATTTAATTAATCCTTTTTCCCTTTATTTGAGATTAATTATTAAATAATCCATCATCCTACATTTATCAGGTACCAGATGAGTAACTTCACATTAAATTAATCCCGGAAAATCTCGGAAGATTTTATTTATTTTACATAAAATTTTGTAAAATGTGATTATCATCATTCGTATATTTCGTTAACGGATCGAATTTTTAATCGACTTAAATACAAAAGTTGAATATGGATTTCCCAGTATCAACAGCTTTTTTTTTTAATACTAAAGAGGGAGATGAAAATGTCAGAATTTTCCCGTAAAAGAAAAACTGGTATATCAGTAAATTAACAAGCATGTTAACTCTACTATAAAACTAATTAAAATTTTCTACTATTTTCAATAATATAATAATTGATAAATTATATATGATATTATTCATACGAACTCTTATGACGTGGAAGAAAGTGAAACTTGTGTTAAATCTACCGTTTACAAATTTTTTGAAGAAAAGTACGATATTACTTTCGTTCGCGTGGTGTTGTTGGGGAGGGGATGAGATTGAATTTTCTTTAACTTTTGAGGCATGAGGAGTAAAAAAATACTACTCACTCAAAATTTAACCTGAGATATATATACCGGATGATATTTGAGTATAGAAACAGCTTTATACTGCATATCTGACAAATATTTGGAGGCAGAAAGACACGGTTAAAAAAGGTATTTCTACATAGTTAAAAAAAATCTGCGTTTTGGTGGGTTTTAAATTTTGTCCGCCATCTTGGATCCACCATATTGAATCAAACTTAATTTTTTAAATAGAAAGGTGACGTATGGCACATGATTTCGATTTAAAATTTTACAAAATAAAAAAAAATGGTGAAATCCGTTTTTCTGTTAATGCCTTCGTTATTGAGATATAAACATTCAAAGTTGCAAAAACGGAAAAAACCTTCCTATTTAAAAAAAATTAAGTTTGTTTTAAAACGGCAGATCCAAGATGGCGGACAAAAATTAAAAACCCACCATAATGCAGATTTTTTTAACTATGTAGAAATACCTTTTTAACTGTGTCTTTCTGTCTCCAAATACCTCTCAGATATGCAGTATAAAGCTGTTTCTATACTTAAATACTACCCGGTGTGTGTGTATATATATATATATATATATATATGACTATGTATAAAATTTTGTCTAGAAAATCTCCAAAACTACTACATCAATTTCATTAAAATTTAGATACGTTGAGTAGTGTAGCTGAAGTTATACATGTGAAAATTTGATAAAAATTTATTGAGCAGTTCTTGAGTTAAGCTCAATTTTAGATTACGTTGACTTTGTATTAGTGTATTTTTCATACGCGCTTATACAGTTAGTCACAGTGATGAGGGAATTCAAACTTGATGCTTATATGAAGGGTTTACTCTTACTCGTTAATCAAACGTATGTTGTGCTTGTTTTCTGAAAATTAGTGCGTTTCTAACTGCGAATAGTGTAGGAGTCGGAAATGAAAAGTCGGTCTTCTTGCGCAGTTCTCTGCAACAGCTTTTTTTGGTTAAAGAGAGTAATTAATGAAAGATAAATTAAATGTTGATGCGATAATGATGAAGAATACTATTTACATTTTGTATTTAGAATAATAATCGTTTTTAGCAGTTAAAAAGAAAAAAAATTATTAATTATTATTAGTAATCATTTTTTTGATAACAATTTTAATTAAGAAGATAAGTGTAATAAATTATAAAGATAATAAGTCAAAAATAATACTCAATGATAATAATAATAAGTTAATGGATAATGAACCTGAAGCTCTGACGTGTGCCAAGTTGCAGTTACCACAGCAGAACCTGTATGATATAATGATTTTATTTACTTACGCTATAGTTTTAATCCCTTGCCTTGCCTCCTTGAGACCGGCGGGTCTGTTAACCGGTAAAAATTACCGTGATATAATAATAAATAATAATAAAAAATATAATAATAATTATAATATTAATATAATGCTTTATAATATTAATATTATTTTAATATTTTGAAATTAAAGAAATGTGGAATCAAAAAGAAGTTTATATAATCCCAATAATTATATCTGCGGAAGGAATAACACCATCTACTTTGCCTAAGTCTTGAAAAACTGAAGATCCAGTGGAAGACCCACGCGTTAATGCAAAGGAGCGTGATAATTGACACCTTCTATGTTGCCCGGAAGGTATTAGTCGACAATAGCAAGCCTAATCTCGTTGGTGTAAATTACTCTGAGTTTAAGGAATGTCACCGGCAAAAGTAAAAGCTGTAAAAGTGTGTGATAATAATAATAATAATAATAATAATAATAACAATAACAAAAATTGCAATAGAGAATTAATGAATAAAAGTCATGTATGTAAATTAATAATGTATATGTATTTAATACATGTAAATACCATTTTGTAGTATCACTACAGGTAAAAATCTCGTTGGAATAGGATTAATAATCATATCAGGTAGTTTTGTTGTGGTGGGAGAATGATTTCAGTAAAAAAATAAATTACTACTGTTTCTCACTTTCTTCCCTCTTTACATTTACTTTTTATTTTCTCTTCTCTCTTGTTATGTATTTGTATGCATGTGTGTCTTTTACGTTGATACTACTCTACTACAGGAAATAAGATAAAATATTTTTGAAAGATACTACACCTATACAAAATTAAGAGAGAATTACATTATGAGGATTTGGTATATTTGAGCACTATTATTCGTAAAATTAATTTATTGATTACTAGTGACTATGGTATTTTGATAATAAATTTAATTTGTAAGTTATATAAAGCCCTAAAATATAGTTTTCTTTATCTAAAGAGGAAAGCTAACGTTTTGATTTCTTTGTAAGTGTTGTATTTAATAGATACTTAACACATACTAGTTTTAATTCACATAATTTAGACATCTTATTTACTTCATTCTTATTTTATCCGCTGTTAAATATTATTGGAGTATTACTATCGGTCAAAAAATTAACTTCCCTTCGATGTGTGTATTTCTTGATGTGTTGATCAAAAAATTCGATATAAATTGTATTAGTAGTACATCCGCAAGTATTTACGTGAATATGTTTTATATGACCGATGTTTGGATGCTTGGATGTTGATAACATAACACAAACTTTTTTTCAGTTGTGAAGGAAATATTCCTTTATATATTTACAAATTATGCAGTTTAACATTATAAAATTGTTAGTAACTTATTCAATACTCGTCTATGATATGAAAATTGATGTGGACACCACATGACTTTCTTGTACGCCTGTTAAATTATATATATACAGATCTTTTAAAATGAAAAGTACATAAAATTTTATTTCATTAATAACTTCTGATATTTTTTCATATTTTTTTTATTGTTATATTATTGAATTATTATTTACTGTAAAACTTTTTTTACAATCGGAGGTTAATGATTATTAATAAATCAATATAATTAAATTAAAAAAAAAAAAAAACAAAAAGTTAAAAAAAAGGAGATGAAGTCGGATTTGAACCGATGTGTCTTCCCTTTTAAGATCCAAATATTTCATTAATTAAAATTTCATTTTGCTGTAACTCTGGAACCAATGAAAATAAGTAACACTTATTATATATCGGTGAAAAGCTTTCAAAGAGGATTTATTACTGCAGTTAAAAAAAAGCCCAAAATCCAAATGTTTTTTGGGATTAAACAAAAATCGTATCCAGTCGACATTTAGATAATAAATAAAATTGCCAATCATTTAATCGCTCTTTAGTTTGATATAATTCTTCTGATCTTAGTTTATGTATACGTTCTCTAGTTTTCAATTTTTTTCTCTTTATATTCATCACCCTCTCTTAATCTTTATATTCTTTCCTTGGTCTTAACGTTTTATTCCTCTGTATATTTATCATCTTCTCTTAATGTTTTTATTCTTTCTTTGTTTGCAACATTTTCTTCCTTTTTATTTTTTCTTTGGTTTTAACATTTTCTTCCACTTTATATTTATTATGTTCTCTTAATTTTTTTATTCTTCATTTGTTCTTAACATTTTCTTCCTCTTCATATTAATCTTCTTGCCGTTTTTTTTAGATATATTTATTCATGTTATCTTTCTTTCTCCTGTATGATTGTTTCGTTTTAATTTTTGATTATTCACCAAATAATCCAATAATAAAAACTGAATATTTTACACTGTAAGGTCGAAATTAACATTTTTAACCAGTATACAGGAGTTTACTAAACGGAATAGTTTTTATTATTATTATTAACTTTTATCTATACAACATACCAGGAATATGAAACTTTTGTTAATCAACAACTAAAGAAGATACGAATAATACTGATCTAGTAATACGAGTAATAAAGGCACTTTTATTCTATCTTAATAGTTCATTTAAGATTGTTGAATAAATAATTGTATAAATATTTGATGTTAATAAGAACTAATATTTCAGCAATTGTGTAACTGTCCACCTTATTAAAGAATTGGAGGATCGTAACTTACTTTGAGATGAAAAAAGTTTAAATGAAGTGCAGCAAAAAATGCGTGTATGTAATTTAATAGGCGTACAAGGAAGTCGTGTGGTGTTCACATCAGATTTTTTGTATATGTCACATGAACGCGTGCTAATGACACGCATTTGATATGTGACACGTTGCTTTGTCTTGTTGGACGAAGAGACGAAGACTTACTTTTTCTCAATCTGTTAACTAAGTGTAGAAATCTTCAATAAGAATTGTGCGGTACACTTCTGTATTGCCAATCCGATATAAAGATACCGGCCCCTCTGTACGATTACCAGATACTTCTCATCGTCAAGTGGTGGCTCACACGTCCGGTGAGGATTTTACACTGCTTTGTTGTGATTTTTACATATAAATTTTTTCGGGCTGGTAGAAAATTTTCTTTGAATATCGGCTCTGGAATTCTAACGGAAAGTTGCCTGTCTTGTTTTTTGATTTTGAAACCAAGTTTATTGTACGCCATTTTTGTTTTTAAGGAAATCGTGTATGCTGCTCTTTTCTGGGATATTTTTCCCATCAGAGATTTTTCCGGGAATATTTAGTGGGTTTCTTGAAAGGATCTAGAACGCACATGAGGTTTTACAATGGTAACCCTTTCCTCTAGGTTAAAAAAAATATAACTTAAAAGAACGAAACTACATTGCACGGAAGCATGAACAGTTTACAACTGACAACAGTAGACGAGAGTCCTAATATGCACAATCAATATTGAAGGTAGTACTAACAGCGACTGTTGGCTATTATTAACGTTAAAACTGACAGTCAAATATCTACAGTTCAAACCAGTTTGATTCGGTTTTAATTTGCTTTCATGGTATAAGAGGGATTAATCAATAACATTTTCTTTGAAGGTAATGATTGTCGCTATACAGCGAGTCCTTCTGGTGAACAAAATGATAGTTTTATTTGTCGGGCTGAAGCTATTGTATTTCGATGTACGTTAGTATTATTTAACGCAGTGACCTCAGGGGAAAACACCCTCCATGAGACGGTTTCGCTCGCCACGCCACCCCCTCCATACCTAGCCCTTATAGGCTTTGCTGGAGATCGTCTTCAGTACCTCGGCAATGATATCTTTCAGTCAAGCCTAAGCCAAGATCCCACCGATGCAATTACCACAAGCGACATTCCCATCGGCGTATTAATTACTAACATAAACTCCAAACAAAACACATTTAGCCAACTCCTACACAAGACTGAATGACTTTCTAAGAACGAAGGAACTGAACTCTACCTACCTGAAAGGTAAAAATGAGTTCAACACACAACGAATCATAAACGCAACATAAAAACACTAATAAAACATAATAAAAATAAATAATGTAACATAAAACATAATTAACGAAAAACAAACAAATCTATTACCAAACAGAAACAAAAACAGCAACAGTTTAGCAAACCATTAAACAAAATATCATTAAAACCTAACATAAATACAAAGAAGATAAGTCCAAGCGGATCATCACACTCCTTCAGCGATCCTTTTTTTCGTCAAATATGTGATAAAACTTTCTACGATACCACATCCGACCCGGCTTTTCCATTTAACACGGAGATCAAGTGTCGACCCGATAATATCAAGCCGACAAACGGTCTCCGTGCGCATTAAGTCATAACTAGCACATTCATATATCACATGATATGCATCGTCCAATAATCCTCATTGGGGACACATACCAGAGTCCGCCAGGCCGAATTTTTGTAGTCTGTCGCGAAAAGTGCCATGCCCTGAAAGAAATTGCGTTACATTCTTGTTTGGGTGTACCCAAGAGGCGTCCTGAAATGAACAATATTAGGGGGAAAACATGCGTATAACTTTTACACTCTGTCTCATCCCATCTGGCCTGAAACAGGATGACACCATGTTGTTTTATTTCCTTTATTTCTTCCGAAGTCAATTCACCTGGCTTCTTAGCAACATAACTCTGTTGCCTTTCAGACGCTATCGGTTTCACGCCGGCGATCACCAAGATCGCTTCCCGTGTAACTGTACGGTAACCACCCGTTACCGTTAGCAACTTAAGGTGTTGAGCCCATAAAAAAATATCTCGATAGCTTTTAAATTTTAGCCTATCCGCCTAAACAGGGGCCGCATGTAGCATAATTGCCTTGCAGACGCCCTTATACAAAATACCATAGTCTTAAAACTAAGACCCCCAATCACGATTGATCACACGTCAAATTCCGAAGAAGGCAGTACAGGCCTTCCCCACGACATATTGAAGCTGCTTCTTAAACTGCAATCTCTCATCAAGAAACACCCCAAGGTACTTTTGAGTCTGAACATATCTAATACGTTGGCCTGGCATCGATACATCGACTCGCCGCCTCACAGCCAAACGACCTATTTAACGCACTGAAGAAGACAACAGGAAACCAAAGTACTTTTCATTTTTTGTTATATTTAGCCTGGCATGGGATATTTTATTCTTCAAACGCTTCGTCATCTTTGAGAGTCAGATATATTCAGGCCGTGCGCGTGCACTAAAACATGGCTGAGATAAATAAGTAATATTTATTTGATAAGATATATTTTTGCGGAAGACACGATTTGCAGTAAAATACTAATACAAATCAATCTTGAGAACCTTACTAGAACGCAAAATTGCGTTTAATTTTCATCTGCTTGTATGACTTCTATTTAGATTGTTTATGACGTCATTACCATCTAGTCAAAATAATAATAAGTTATTTTGGTTAAGAAAGCTTTTCTCATTATCATCTGAAGCTCAATGTTGTTGTTTGAAAAGGTATATGCACGCGATTTTGTGTTTGTTAAATAGAGTGCACTGTAATCATATTAAGTTTAGATTTAATATAATTATTATTCCTTGTTCTATCATGTGATAAATCTTTTGTTCCTGTTTAATCGACCTAATTAAGGTTTCAGCCTCACACTTTCATGTAAGTTTAGTTTATAGAGTAATTCTCTTTTACTTAACTCGTAGTCCTTTTACTTTTTTAAAAGTGCTTATTCTTGATAAATTAATTTAGAATAAAACATTGATATCGATATTTTATTCATATATTCTTTTCATGTATTGTTGCACAATTGAGCGACAAAATATCTGTTGTTTTTCAAACCTACCTTTTATCTCTACGTACTTTATTAATCGATTTTATAAAAAACAGAGAATTTCTCAGTTCAAGGTTTCCTCTTCGCTATGCAAAGCGATTTAATGATTTTTTTTTTTACACTATAGGTGAAGATTTTCTGGTCATCCTATTTTTATGATAAATAATTTTAAATGGAAGATTAAAAAAAATACTTTTTTTTACAAAAACGATTTAAAAATATTTCTCATTTCTTAAAATCATAATTTAATATTAGATTACCTTAGTGTAGTAATGTATAGACTGATATTATTCTTGTATTCTGAATATTTCCATGTAATAATTCATGATAATTTGTTAAAAAATGGTATAAAAGTAAGACATTCTGTTACATTCATGTCTTAGTTCAAGTCTTTACAAACAGTCTTAGTTCATGCTCTGTGATAGTCTTTCTACATCATTTATTACCTTCTCGGCGAATTTAGCGAGAATATTTAAGGGGAAAGTATGGTGATCATGTTGAAAATGGGGTATCGGGGGATTTTTGTAAATCTTTATGTTTTAGGATCCAACTAGTTCATCTAGTATAAAAAAAACAACATATGTATGCGTATGTGCGTACGTATGTGTCACTGTTTTTGGTTGTCTTAGGATTGAAAAACAGATTTTATTCAAATTTAGCTCAAATATTTCTATATATGGACAATCATCTTAATTATTCTTCAAATTCGTTAAATAAATGGTGGATGGTGTAAAAACCAAATTCGATTTTCTTCAGCAACAAATTTTGCTCGGATTTCAGCTACCCAGTGAAATGAAGTCGTACTGAAATTTTTAGAACGCTAATTAAGAGAGAGAGTTAGTGATATCTTATGGGTTTTGACGTGAACAATCGATTAAAATAGATCTCAGAATCGTATCTGCAGTAGCTTTTGAGAAATCTGAAGTGAAATCCAATAAATTGGGGTAAAAAACCCTATCTTTTATGTTTGACGTACACAACTTTGCTAAATGGGTAATAAACAGATAAAAACTTTAAACAGAATTTGTAGAAGATTTAATTCTGAACAAAATGATGTAAGATAAGTTGAATAAAACAAAGGAAAGATAGAAAAAATAGAATTTTATTTAAAACCATTACATTACTACATTTATCAGAAAAGTACTTATTTAATGTAAAAAACCATATTCATTTTTGGTGATGTAATAAATTTGTAAAAACAAAATTTACTATTAAAAATTCCTGTTAAAAAATCTAAAAAAAATTAAAAATTTCACAATTGTAAAATAAAACTAAATATGCAAAAATTACTCAGGTAATGTTTTTATTAATCACAGAAATATTATAAATTATTTGAAAGATTATTATTATTTAAAAGTTGACAATAAAATAACAACAGCTGATCAACAATGTGCAATACTGAATTACTGTTCAAATCATTTTATGTGATACATTAAGTTAACGGGTATTGTGAACTGTGCTGTCGTTGCGAAGGTTTCTGTGAATTTTAGTTTGAACGTAATCGGTTTACCATTGAAGTAATGCCGAACTAATTTACAACAAAGGAATACGCTGACATGGTATTAATTTTAGGTGTGTGTAATGGTAATGCTACAGCTGCTGCAGTAAAATATGAAATAGGTTTTCTGAATCGCAGGATTCCAGATCCCAAAACAATTAGCGCGATTTTCCATAATCTTCAGGAAACGGTTTCACTACCTAGTATTCGTACCAGCTACGAACGATATGTCCATCACGACGCTATTATTTATAAAATTATTATCGATGCAGTTTACCCTTTTCATAAACAGCCTTATCAACATCTACACCCAGGAGACGATTGTAGTTCTTGTAGACGCTTCGATTGGAGTTCTGTAAATGGAGGACTATAAATCGACAACTCTGCAAGTATCTTTGATTACCGATGAGGCAAATTTCACTCTAGATGTCGTCAACAACTTACGCAATGAACATACATGGGCGTACAGAAGTAAATCCTCATGAAACCTGTGGAAGGCAATTTTCAACACCAATTTAACGTCAATGTATGGTGCGCAGTTCTTCACAATTAGCTGATTGGATCGTCCATTTTACCTGGCCGCTTAAATGCTGAGATTTTTGACTTTCTTCAAAAAGAATTGCCGCAGCTGCTTAAATATATTCCTCTAGCTCTGAGACGCAAAGTATATTTCCATCACGAAGTGCTGAAAAATTGTTTTAAATTTTCACATTTAGTGGTTTAAATACGCCATATGAAACTTTACTAATTCTTTTGAAGTTGGCATAAACTTCAAAAAGTTGAGATTTAAAATATTAAGTCTATTTTTTAATTTTTTTATGTTATTTTTTTTGAAGTCGATTTTATTTAATTATAAATGCTTATTTTTTCAATTAAATTTATCTGATTTAAATAAAAATTATATAATCAATTATATATTAAATACTAGATGCTCGTGACCTGACAAGAGTTCCAAGTTTATTCCGAAAATGACAGCTGCTTTCTATAATAATAAGCATCCCATGCTAGGCTAAATAGGGAAAATGACGACTGAGACGGCTTCCTATCGACTTCATTGCTAAACACAATATAATGACAAGCACAGTGAAATACAAGTGGTATTCAGCCTTACAAGTGACGTCTTCATTTTATTCATCTAAGCGACTAATTGTATAATGAACATTGTTTCTGTTGCGAGAAAGAAATTCTGACGTATATCTTGTACGTCAAGTGCTTTGAATCTATGTCTTAAGAAATAGCGGGATAAATATACTAGCTGTACTATGTATACAAACTTTTATATTTGAAGGTTAAACTATTTTCGAGATAATAAAACAATAAATTTCAAAAACATCAGTAAGAAAGACAGAATTTTGATTCTGTAATTTTATTTATTTAATCTTTTTTAACTCAGGTGATCTTCAAACGACGAGAAATAGAAAGTATCGACCGGAAGTTATTTATCAAAAGAAATTATTTTTTTGTTACATCAGGAGAGTAACATTTTTAAAAGAAAATCATATATGGATTAGATATACTTGATTGTTTTTGGTTACGTCTTTCTGAATATCTTTTTTCTTGCTACACTAAGGCTATTTTGTATCACTGGAAGATTACTCTGATTTGAATAGATCAGAAACTTTATCCCTATTATTATAGAGTTGAATAGACATTCAACTACTTTAAAAGAGATTTCGAATCTGAAAAAAAGAATTCTGGTAATGTTGTTTTCAGTCTTCTCCTTTGAATTCAAATGAAAATCGTTACTAATAGACTGTACTTGTTCTTACATTACCATATAAATTTCTCAGTATCTAAATGTATTCAATAAATGAATGAATGATTTTTATTTCTCTGAAAATAATTTACATCAAGCTTAATATTGTAAAATTTGAAATTTAAATTTTGAAATTGTATCCTAAAAGGATATTTACATTGTAATATTTTTTGTCGACACTATTCTTAAGATTATAGGACTTATTAAAGGTAAAAGATAAAACAAAAAACGAGAAATTAGGTTCTCCTGAGCGTTATCTGTGTAGGAGATACCAGAATATGTTTGTTACAACAAAAACGTTATTTTTGTACAGTACACATTACTAAAATAATAGAATTTAATGAATTCTTATTTAATTTTCATTACAAATCATAACTTTACTTTTACATTATTCTATTATACTAACAATCGTACAGCATAGTGGTTATGTTTCGGATTATAATTAAATTTTACTCATTCCAAGATGTAGAATAAAACAAAAAATGCAGTTTAAGAGTACAAAATCAGATTAAGATTATCGCTAGATGATAGATAACTAAATATTTCGATAAAATATGTATTATCTATCATTAATTCCCCGTCGTCAGGGAATTTTTGATCATTATTATTATTAATATTAGTAGGGTCATTCACGGGAACCGGATGTTTTAAAAATAATCATAAAAAATTGAATATTTACTTTAAAAAAGTTTTATTGGTAATGAAAAAATTGTTAAATCAAAGCATTTGTTACTTACTCATGAACGAAAAATTATGTCCGGCAAGTGATGTCCATTTTGGGCAATACATTGTTGTAGCCTTTCACGGTAACTGGCCTCAATTCTTTGCAGCATGTCTACATCAATCTGGGTGACGTGATGACGAATAGCGATCTTTAGGTGCTCTAATGTACGCGGTTTATTGCCGTACACACGCGATTTCAGAAACCCCCACAGAAAAAAAATCACAACTACTCAAGTTGGGGGACCGAGGGGGTCAAGGAATGTCGCCGAATCTGGAAACGATCCGTCCCGGAAACAAGTTACGGAGAACAGCCATCGTTGCCCTCGCTGTGTGCTCTGTAGCTCCATCCTGCTGGAATAACACATTTTGAAAATCGATTCCCCGGTTTCGTAACTCAGGGATGAAAAACGTATTCAACATCGCAATGTAACGATCAGCTGTTACAGTTACGGCAGCGTCATTTTCTTAAAAAGAAATATGGTCCAATAACACCGACCTTTCCTATTGCACACCATACAGTCACCTTTGGGCTACGAAATGGTCTCTCGTGAAGCTGATGTGGGTTTCTTTCTGCCCAATACCGGCAATTCTGTTTGTTGACGATGAATTGCTTCGTCACTCATTATCAATAATAAATTTTCATTTTCTTAAAAAATGGTAAGCATTTGTCGACAAAATTGTAATCGCTGCTTGAAATCTTGCTCTTTTAATTGCTGCACAACGGCTATCTTGTAAGGATGGAAATGCAAGTCTGTATGTAGAATTCGTCTTACCGTACTTGTGCTCATTTGAAGCGCTGCTGAATGCCTCTGAATAGAGCGGCGTGGGCTTCTGACAATGGCTTCCCTTACTCGTTCGATGTTCTCCGGAGTGCTAGCAGTTCGTCGGGGACCCGGTGGTTTTTTCTTCAATATTGAACCACTTGTTCGAAGGTTGTTTACCCATCGGAATATTGTGTTACGAGAAGGGACACTTGCATTACGATGGATATTAAACTGACGGCGGAAATCTCGCTGAACAGCAGTTACGGATTCGTCATTTCGCACAAAACTGTCATACGCGTACAGGCATTGGTCTAGCGTCCACGGCTCCATCTCAACGACTAAAATGAAAATGCTATGAACAAAGGAAACGTCAAACACCAACCACGTGCCCCTCCCACCACGAACGCCCGAGTACAACCCACTTCAAAATCATCCGGTTTCCGTGAATGACCCTGTAGAAGTGTAACAATTTTTAAAAAATCTTCTTTACGCCTACATCAATTAAAAAATAATCTAATAAATTGAGGTACTTTTTTCCCCCTCGGTGTTTAATTTACAACCGGTTACAATTTACCGGAACCATAAGTAAATTTTAATACCAAAAAAATGATATCCAGGTTTCAATGAGTATTCCATTGAAATCTCTCAAAGAATTATATATGGATTCATATGTATACTTATTTTATACACATATAAATATATAATTAACAATAATAAAGTACATAAATGAGCCAAAAGAACATTGATCAAATCCAGAACATAAGAAAACAAAGGAAACACCAAAAAGTAGTCCTATCAGGCACACAAAGAATCAAAAATAACTAATCAAACAAAGAAACGATGAAATAAATCAGATAGATCCAACAAAGGGAAGTAGCGAAACCAAAAGTTTCTCAGCACTTCGTGATGGAAGTATACTTTGCGTCTCAGCGCTAGAGGAATATCTTTAAGCAGCTGCTGCAATTCTTCTTGAAGAAAGTCCAAGTAGATCTTAGCATTTAAACGGCGAGGTAAAATGAACGGTCCAATTAACTAATTGTGAAGAAGTGCGCACCATACATTGATCCTAAATCGGTGTTGAAAATTGCCTTCCACCGTTTCATGAGGATTTACTTCTGCCCATGTATGTTCATAGCGTAAATTGTTGACGCCATCTCGATTGAAATTTGCCTCGTCGGTAAACAAACATACTTGTAGAGTTGTCGATTTGTAATCCACCAGTTGCAGAACTCCAAGCTAAACAGACTATCTCCTGGGTGTAGATGTTGATAAGGCTGTTGATGATAAGGATGTTGATAAGGGTAAACTTCATCGATGATAACTGTGCTGAACTTAATTTATATTAATTTCTTCACAGCGGCGTGTTGGACAGATCTTTCAACATCATCAGATCGATAATAAATATTTAATAATAATATTACAATAAAATTTCAACATAATTCACCCACACTACCAAAAAATAAATCTGTTAACTTTTTATTGATTGTGTATAAAACAGTGGAATTTTTTTCCATTTAACATATTAATCATTAAAAAAAAATAAAAAAAATAATATTTTGGAAGGTGATTTTGTGGTGGGATAGTAGGAAAAATACAGATTTAAAAAAATGTTTGAACAATTTTTGTTTTATTTAAAGATATAGTATTTTACAATAAAACTTCATAATAAATTACCTTCAACCCAAAAAAGAAATCTTAGGTAACCTTTTTCATGTACAATATTTTTCCACTATATAAAAATAAATAAACAGTGTAGGAAAATATTACAGCATTATTGCCAACTTTTTTTTATCGCTCCTCACATAAAAAAAGTCAAATCAGATTGTTATAGCGCAGTGATATATAATTTGATATCACTCATATTCAAAGTATTTTCACGGGAAAATTCTAAAATATAAATTGGAAAATTTGGAATAATTGTAGTATATATTTCCTGCATTCTAGTAAGCCATGAAACGAAGATTTAAAAAAGTTTGTCAATAAATTTGAGGCAAAAGTAATCTTCTGAATTCCTGTAAGTCTTGAATTTGTAAATGAAAATTACAGTAGTAATGAAATGTAAGATATTTGTAAGAAATGAAAATTTAAGTAAATTAGTTGGAAATTTTGAGGTAAAAGTAATATACATTCCGGTAAGGGTTGAATTAAACTCGTTGGTTTCAATTGTATAGTTTTTTTGTATTATTTTTAAAAAATATATATATTTTAACGTAAGTTTCCTCCCCCCTTAACGTTTGTTTTAATAGTTTTATTTTTCATAGGTTGGTAGCATTTTCGGTAAGATTTTATATTAATTTAAATAAAAATAAAATGAAGTATTATAAAATAAACTTTAAAAAATAAAAATCCATAATGCATCATGTGTAAAAAGATTTCTTTTTTAGAATTCTTTTTTACATTTAGACTTTTTAATATTAACACCAAAGAAATAGTAAGTTGTTTTACCTAATTCGGCAACGACTTCTGAAATTCGAAATTAAAAAAAAAAAAATAAAAAAGCATTATTTTTTATGTTCTGGCTGATTGTTTTTTTTTTTTACTTTCTTGTAAGAAGTAAAGGAAGTATTGTAATCGCGAAAATTTCGGTTTACAGATTTCAACGGCAATATCCATTTTGACCATCCCTGAATCCATTTTGACTAGTTTCGACATAACGTGTGTACGTACGTACGTATGTATCTCGCATAACTCAAAAACGATTAGCCATAGAATGTTAAATATTTAGATTTAGGACTGTTGTAATATCTAGGTGTGCACCTCCCTTTTTGATTGAAATCGACTGAACCAAAAGTGTCCAAAAAAGCCCAAAATCCCCAAAAAATTAGATTTTGAAGTTTTTCTTAACTGCATTATTAAGTCCTCATTAGAGCTTTTCAACGGTATGTCGTAAGTGGTACTTATTTTCATTGGTTTCACAGTAATAGCTAAATCAAATTTAATTAATGAAGTATTTGGATCTTACAAGGGGGAGGCACATCGGTTCGAATCGGCTTCTTTTCCTTTTTTGTTTTAACTTTTTTTTTTAATTTAAATATATTGATTTATTAATAATTATTAACTTCTGATTGTAAAAAAAAAACTTAAGTAAATAATAGTTCAATAACAGCAAAAAAAAATATATGAAAAAATAGGAGAAGTTATTAACGAAATAACATTTTTTGTACTTTTTATTTTTAAAAAATGTGTATATATAACTTAATAGGCGTACAAGGAAGTCATGTGGTATCGAATTCAGATTTTTTAATTAAAATATGTATATATATATATATATATATATATATATATATATATATATTTTGAGTGATCTTATAATATATTTTATATCAGTAGATAAAATCGAAAGGGTAACTTAAAACATACCGAAAGTCCAAATTATTTTTGTAGAATTTAAATTATACAGTTAAATCAATATTTTCCTTAATACATAATAATTTTTCTTTAGCTTTTATATGCATTTTATATTGTTTTAGGTTTTTATGTTTGGTTTATAATAAAACCTAATAAATAGACTTGAATGAATTACATTAAAAAATAGAAATAAAATTAATGAAAATAAATTATTTTAAATATTAAATTACAACTTAATAAATATTTGTTTTTATACTGAAAAACCTAATTTTTGTTTCCATGGTTTACACTCGAAAAGTTTGTTCACAGAAAAACGATCCTGTCAGCGAGTGGACTTAAGGAAAGTTATTTTGTTCTGAAGTGAATGCGTTCGGTTCTTTACGGTAGAAAACTTATCTTGGTAGTGATTCAATTTATTATAACTCATGGATAGAAGGAACCAATTTCGATCAAATTGGTCGCTCTAAAATCTTTTTCAACTAACATCATCTAGTCTCTAAAGAAATATATTATGATTCCAAAAGTAATTTATTTTAAAACCTCAATTAATGTTATTAAAATATATACAATCTTTGATTTTATATTAAACAGATTTTTTTAAAATACTTTATTGGTTTCAGTTAAAATATTCCTAGTCGAACTGCTAATACGGGACAATATCATATGAGATAGGAAATAAATTTCCTGTCTTTTTGGCTAATTAAACTTAATCATATGATTTCTTAGTAAATTTCTTACGGGTAAATTGTGATCATTTTCCCGTTGCTATGAGATTGTTGCTAGTTGATTGATATGAGATTAGTTTTTATTTATGTTTGCTTCGATTCTTGTTAGATGAAAACTTGTTAAAAACTTTTCAGTTTTTAAAAATACACATAATTAAAGTACTTGCATAAAAACACAGTAAGCTTTATTGTCTAATAATTTTTTACAGAAAGAAATGTTATCAAAATATAATTTTTTTATAAAATTAAAAACTACTGTACGTAAAAATATAAAAGAAAATTAACAACTGTGAAAAATATAAAGTGTATTGAGATAAGCTGTGATAAAAATGTTTATTTAAAAAAAAAATAAATTCCTTAAAAAACAGTTTTGTCACTAGAAGACCGAACATACTATGCACTTTATACTGAACTTCGCTATGCGCTTGAATTGTCACTGAGAATACTTTTTTTCTAAATTTGGTGGAACAAATTTTTTTAACATGCAATACTACGACTCTTTTTAGCTTATATTTCTTTTAAAATTTTATCAATAAATAATAAAAAGTCAAATTTTTGCATTGAAGCCTTATATTTAATTACTAAAAATTATAAAATTATTAACTCCACTGAAAGTTAACATACCAGTACTCTAAGTATAAAAATTTCTAAGTCAGAATGTGGCGAACATGTACAACATGAGGTGTACATAGAAAAACATGAAATGAAATGCCATACAGAGTTTCCGTGTCCTACAGATTAAAATACGTTAAATTCCAATCGGATTTCATGTTCTGATGTTGATATCTTGTGAACCCCGACTGGGATCTGGTTAAAATGGGTGGAAATATCGCGTGTCAATCAATTAATTAAAACCGTTTACTGACTCCTGAGAATTTATAGCACTCCAAGATAGAACTGTGCAGAAGGAATAATCAGATAAACTTAATTTAAATAACATATTAATATAAATTTTAATAACATTTAAATAACGTATCAGAAAATATTTTCTAAAAAAAAAATAAAACTTATGAAAATATTATGATTTAACTTTTTCCTACTAGGTAAAAAAAAATGTGGTGAACGATGATGGGGAGGGGGTGAATAATAATTAAGCGTAATATGCTGTATTTCGAAAGGAAATAAGACTATGAAAAATTGCGGTGTCTAGTTGATTTCATAAGAAAGCTACCTATTGTAATGGGTACCATGATTCGACTTCCGGAAAATTTTGACATATCTTTGCATTTCATATCCACCAAATCACAAAACCATCGTCGGTTCAAAAGTTTATATGTATATTTATATATATTTTACTTTTTTGTGGACACGACACATCCATAATTTTGCGCCAATCACTTTCAAATTGATACATAAAATAACGGCCCAAAATCACGGTCGAATTCGTTAATGGGCAAAATCGGACAATGGGGTGAATAGGTTGGGGAGGGGGGGGCTTTTTCGAAAAAAAACAAAATATCACTCTAATTTTCAAGAAAAATATCGAATTCGTTTAATGTTCCTTACTATTGTTTGGATAAGGGCCTAAAACTTATATAAGTAAAGTTTTTTGATATCACCAACCATTGGCTCAGGGAGTGAAAAAAAATGGGTTTCGAAGACAAAAAAAATCATTCCTCCCTTAATAGGCACAGTATCGAATCGGGTTAAGTGGTGGTTAGTCCTCTAAACATTATCTAAAACTTTTGTCGGAAACAATTTTTGATATTACCAACCCTTACGGCAAGGGTTGACAAACCTATTTTGCTAGAATTGTAAGAAGATGGGGTTTGTCGTATGCTAAACACGTAAACTTTTTTCACATGCAACCATTGTCGTAATGAGAAAATTTGAAGTTTTTTATAACTTTAAGGTGGAAATCTTTTTTATCCCCTACTTAACACCAGTGAAATCTACCTCCGCCTTCCGGCGTGCCAAAAGGGATCTCTTTTAGACAATTCGATTTTTCATTTTAAATAATAATAATAATACGAGGGTTATTTTAAATCGCCACCCCGATGTAGACATTTGTCGTAGCGTGGTACCAACTTTCAAATACCCTCGTCATAGAACGGCGCCGCCTGCGTTTTCAGCCATGTTTCTACGCTGATCTATAGCTCGATGTTTCTGCCAAAATGTTGTCCTCCTAGCCAGCGTTTCATGTGAGCGAAGGGGTGAAAATCGGATGGAGCCAATTCCGGGCTGTATGGTGGGTGAATAAGAATAAACGGAGAGGAATGTTGTCATCAGGCATTGTCTTTCTCCATGACAATCGTCGGCCGCACACTGCAGCTGTAACAAAGAAGCTCCTACAGCGTTTTCGTTGGGAAGTGTTTGATCACCCACCATACAGTCCGGAATTGGCTCCATCCGATTTTCAACTCTTTGATCACATGAAATGCTGGGTAGGAGGACAACATTTTGGCACAGACATCGAGTTGCAGAACATCATAGAAACATGGCTGAAAACACAGGCGGCTCCGTTCTATGACGAGGGTATTGGAAAGTTGGTACCACGCTACGACAAATGTCTAAATCGGAGTGGCGACTATGTAGAGAAATAGCGTAACTATGTAAGTACTTGTTACAAATAAAAAATTTTTAATTTTCACTGTGGTTTTAATTTCGTGACCGATCGGTCCTTGAAAAAAATAACCCTCGTAATAATAATTATTTATTTATTTATTTTTTTTTTTTGAGGAGGGAGGTGGAAATGCATTTACGCACGGAGTGTCGGGTTCCCGCTGATGGTATTATCCAATCACTATCAGCAGACTACCGACTAAAACCACCCCCCTTTCTACCAGGACTCGACCCGGAACCGTTTAACACATTACTTCCGGTCGAATTCTCCTATACTAGCCTGATTAGGTGCTACCTAATTTTCAGGACTATCCAGATCAACCTTTTTGGCCCTGAGAATGTTGCCGACGAATCGGGCTACATTTTCCCACTGCTCAGGTCACGGAGCATCATCGCAACCACGTTGTGGGGACTCAGTGCTCCGTGATTTGCCTCTAGTGTCCTTCGATCTACCGCCCACCGAAAACATTTGAAAAAGGTGTGCTCAGCGTCGTACCGTACACCGGGGCAATACAGGCAGTCGGGGGACGGCGCTTTCCCTATGACATGGAGGTAAGCGCGGAAGTACCCGTGACCCGTTAAAAATTGGGTCATGTAGTACTCCACTTCTCCATGCCGTCGCTCCGTCCACAATGTGACCAGAGGGATAAGCCTTGCGGTCCATCGTCTTCTGGTCTCGTGGTCCCAGGTCTCTTGCCGTGCGAGGAACGTGCGAGTGCGTTCCTCGTTGGCAATGGTCACCCGGTCTTCGCCTGCCCGTCGCCTCCAGTAGATCACCTGGCGCTCCCTTGCTAAAGTAGCAATGGGTATGACGCCGGCGATCACAACTACTGCAGGCTCGGAGACCGTCCGATACGCGGAAGCGACTCGCAAGGCTGCGGTGCGTTGCACCTGCGCGAGCCGCTTCCGGTTTCTCGCAACTCTTAATGTCTGGGCCCACACTTCCGACCCGTATAACAGGATGGAATGCACCGTGGACATCAGCAATCGCTGTCTGCTGGCCTTCGGTCCGCCGACATTCGCCATAAGCCGGCTGTGAGCAGTTACGGCTCTCGCAGCTTTGTCGGCGACTGTACGAAGCTGCTCAACAAAGCTCATTTTCCGGTCAATCATCATACCGAGGTACTTTGCGGCCGGTTTGGTCTCGACAACCTCTACCCCGACCCGCAGGGAGAGAAGGGTATCGATACGCTTCTTCGTGAGAACTACGATCTCCGTTTTGCTGAGGGCTAGAGACAATCCATGATCGTACAGCCAGGCACCGACTCTGTGCATGGCCCGACTGAGCCTCAGTTGGGCGCGCTCCACGTCGCGGTCTGCGACAAGTAGCGCAACATCGTCAGCGTACCGAACCAAGGCAGATTCTTCAGCCGTAATAATAATAATAATAATAATAATACGATTAAAAATAAGATTCCGTCGGAATTTTTTTTCCATAATAATTTGATATTTATACATTTTTCTATATTTTAACTGTTAGATATTTTTTGGTTCAAAATATCGATCGAAAATTTCAATTATTTTTTCTGAATTAGTTATTATTATTGTTATGAAAAAATTCTTAAGATGTAACAGAAGGATAAATATTGAGCACCCATTCTTAAAAACTGGAGTTCTATAAATTGGTCAATATAATCTTTAAAAACAAACTAGTTGGTAGTGCCATAGGTTTTTGATTAGGAAGTTAACTCAGGGGTAAGCTTTGTCGGTTTTTTGGCTCATATTGTGAAAAGCATTGATTGGTAAAATTATATTATCTATTTGTAAATAACAAATTCCGCGATATATGTTAGAAATAAAACTAGTACAGCATGTGGTGTACAAAGAAAAACACACGAAATGAAATGCCATACAGTCTTAGTTTCCTACAGATTAACTTTACGTGAAATTCTAAATGGGATTTTATGTCCTGAAGTTGATAGCTATTATGTGATACTAGTACTGGTAAAATTCATGCGCCATAGTTTTTCACAATTAAGAGATCGGCTTTTCCACAGTAAAAAATTTAGGGCTGTATGAAACTTAATAATATCGAGAAAAATTACATTATAAGAGAGGAAAAAACAATTTTATTGATATTGACTGTAGATTACTAAAATATTATTCCAGTCGTTTAAATGTAAGGCTAAGGCTTAATGTAAGGCTTGTTTAAAATGAGTAGGGTTGATGTTTCATTACGGTTAAACATACGACTAAGAAATTTAAAAATAATGTTTATTAAAACGGTTATTATTTTCAGTCTTTTAACAAAAGTAATAAAGATATATTACTCGTAAAAAAAAAAACAAAAACAATACAAAGTATCAAAGAAAGTTTGTGTTATTAGAGGATATGAATATACCAGTGACCAGTGACCGCAACATTTATAGCTTACTATTCTTGACAAAAAATTTCATTTCGTATCTTTTTCTTCTTCTATTAACCAAAATCCCTCTCTTTCCTCACTACTCTTGTTTTTTTTTTTTAATTTTTCTAACAATGGAATTGAACTAACTTAGTCTAGTTTATAATAACAGTTGAGTGTTTTTATATTCAGTTTTTATGTTATAAACGAAAAGAAACTAGTTTTTTGCGGTTAATTCAGTTCCATGTTTAGAATTGTTAATAATATTGAATATAAAAATGCATAACAATGCTGTTTTATTTTACATAATAGTATTAGTAGAAAAAAAAGAGTGTGCGAGAGAGACAACCAGACTCCATAGAAAAACATTTGTTTTTAAGAAAAATCATCCTCAATATTTAAAAAAATTTAATTAGTGTATTTGTCCCTTGTTGAATTTTGCTTTTAATACTACATTATTATCATACATTTTTGTAATATTAAAATATTTAAAATTTTAAAATAACTTAACATTTTAAGCGTACGAGGTGTGATCAAAAAATACGGTGAATAATTTTTTATTAAAAAAAGTAATAAGGTTACATAGAATTCGATTTAATCTCCTACCTCGTCTTCTGTACAAGTTCTGGCTACTTCACAACCTTATTATTTGGTCCTACCAAGCTACTTGTATGATCGGTTCTCGCAAGTAAATGCAATCAGGAGTTATCTGGCGTTTTTAATACCAATTCAGATGTTCCACAAGGTTTAGTTTTGGGTCCGGTCCTATATCTGAGGTTCTCTTCAAGTCTTCCCACCCTAGATTGCTTTACCATTGCTCATTTTGCGGACGATACGGCAATATTGACGGTTAACGATGTTTCAACTCTAGACTCAGACAAACTTCAATCGGCGTTGGATGTCATCGGCTTGTGGCTGCACAAGTAGAAAATAAAGGTTAAGACAGCTTAGTCCAACCGCGGACAGACCTTGAAAGGCTTAATAGAATGATGCGTGTATCGTTCACGCGACACCGCTCCCATCACCCGCTCAGCTCCGTCGAGCGGTTTCACCTGTCCAGGAATAGAGGAGGAAGAGGCGTTGTGGATTTGCGGGAGGTTCATGAAAAACAACTGCTGAATCTCCGGAAATACTTCCTAGAGAAGAACCAATCCAGCTTGCTCCACGGGGTTATAGTAAAACGTGACAGTAGTCTATCCCCACTGCGCCTCAGTGATGAGAAATTTCAGCCCCTTGAGGATACCTTCTCCGAGATCAGTATGATGGATAGGTGGCGTTCGAGGGAGTTGCATGGGAGGTACTATGCGGCGCTTATGGATGAAGCGGTTGATCGAGATGCGTCTGTGGCCTGGCTGGAGTATGCCGAGTTGTTTGGTGAGACGGAGGGCATTGTATTTGCTATACAGGATAGGGTCGTCAGTACACTCAGCTACAGAAAGCATGTCGTCAAGGATCAAGTTAATGATAAGATTAATTATTTCTATTTAAAAAAATTCTTTTTAACGTAAAGTTTTTTAAGCGAAGTAGCGGGAAAGAATTATATATGTCACAAAAGTAATAAAAAAAATCCTGTATGAATTAAAATATTCATGAATGGCGATAAAATAAAACAAATATTTTAAAATAAATCATTTTATAGAAGTAAACATTCATTTTAACAAAATTAATTCAAAAGTAAACTTTGAAGTATTTATTTAGGATTTTTAGAGATATAAATATATTTTTTTCTACGAGATTATGAGATTTGGATACACGTAAAGCAAAGTTTATCTGTGTAAATTGTCTTCTTTTTTATTTTTTATTCACCATCTGTTAATTAAATTATTTACAGTACAAAGTAAAGAGAAAAAATGTGTACACTTTTTAAATAGTTACAAACAATTCTTTCGTTTTGAAAGGTAGAGTAAATGTTGAATCATTTAATTTGTTTTACTTTTCTTTTATATTTATTTTTACACGTTTAGTTGATAACTGAATTATAAATGAAAGTTCCCAGTTTTATTTCTGTGCTTATCCCCATGTTGTTTATTTCTCTACGCTCTATGTAGGGGGGATTAAATTTAGTTTTCATTATTAGGCTACTTCCATCATTCGCATTTGTTTTCTTTTGCAATAAACATTTTTTAAAAAAAGTGTATAATAAAATAACTAAAAACATAGACAGTATACATTAAGGTGTATGTAACTTAAAGTTGAACTTTATTGTAAACTGGTTGTATTATTTGACAGCCGTATGTCAGCTCTGTTTTATTCAATAGAAAAAACGAAGAAATTACGCGTAATAGGAGATAAATCTGCTCGTATCGTCTTTCTTAAAACAAAGGACATTATTTTATTCCTTTTCCATTCCTTTGTATCTCTTTTTAACATTTCGAGTTTCCGCTGAATTAATTTCTACGATTATCGTCTATGCAGTGGTGAAAATTTCCAATTAATTTCTATGGTTTTACCTATTTTCTTGTTAACAAAAAGAAATTAATTTATGTAATTTTTTATTAGTTTTACGCACGGCAGAAATATATTTCAAACTTCGGATTATCAAGAAATATAATGTTTAAGAAAGTGTTTTTTTTATGATGAGAGAGAGGCTGGTAATATCCTTCATCAATCTACCGAGAATTTTTATATTTTGTGGTTGCCATGGTAGGTGGCGCTTGTGTTTAAACTATTGTAACTCAAAAAAAAAAATCGCACAAAAAAATTAAGGTATCGTCGAAAATTGCAATTATTTTTGTTCTAATTGGATTCAGTCGATTTTAGTTAACGTCAGTCGTTTGAAAATTAGAGACGTGAAAAACGGAAAACACGATTTTTTGCACATTTTTTTAAGAACGTCAACTCTGAATTACTATAAAATCCAAACAGATCATGAAAAAAATGTTCTACTTGTGAAGATAGAATTAACTATTGCTTCTCAATAATTATAATTAAGATTTTGCCCAAAACTACTATTACTTAAGCGTGGAGAGAGTTTTTTACGAGACAACCTTATATCTTTAATTTCAATACATATTTTACGGGAATAAACACATCATTGTAATCCTAGAGAAAATTTGAATAAGATAATGGTATTTTGAAAATAAAGTATTTAATACTAAACTTTTAATTGAGGTCGGAATGATATGAAACGATCATTCAAAAAGTACAGTCGTAACTAGTAATTGAACTTGCATCCTGTTCGTTGCTGTACAGACCGCGACAAGCGGGCATATTTTAATTTTACAGTTTTACCAGATTACTTTATAAGTTGTTAATATTATAAATTATAATTTTTGTAATTACTATCACAAATGTAAATATTATTATTACTGTTACTGTAGTTATTTTCATAACTATTCGCAATATTTCTGTCAAAGACTCAATTGCCTGCCTCCATTGCGCGAGTGGTAGCGTCTCGGCCTTTCATCCGCTGGTCCCAGGTTCGAATCCCGGTCAGGCATGGCACTTTCACACGCTACAAAATTACCATTTCATTTCATCCTGTGAAGTAATACCTAACGGTGGTTCCGGAGTTAAAAAAAAAAAAAAAAATAGGGGATAAAAAAGATTTCTACCTTAAAGCTAAGAAAAAAAAATTCAAATTTATTGAATACGACAGTGGTTGCATGTGAAAAAAGTTTCTCATGTTTGGAATACGACAAGCCCCATCTTACAATTCCAACAATATTTTGCTCATCCCTTGCTGTAAGAATTGGTCATATCAAAAATTATTACAGACAAAAGTTTTAGGCAATGTTTAGAGGACTAACGACCACTTTAAACCGATTCGATACTGTGATTATTAAGGGAGGTATAATTTTTGTTTTTCTTCGAAACCCCAGTTTTTCTACCTCCTGGGCCAATGGTTGGTGATATCAGAAAAAGGGTTTTTACCTAGGTTTTAGGCCCTCTTCAAACAAATAGTAGGAACATTAAACGAATTCGATGTTTTTCTTAATAAGAAAGTTATACCGATATTTTGATTTATCGAACCCCCCCCCCCCCAATTACCACCCACACGGTCCGGTTTTTGCCGTTAACGAACTCGACCGAGATTTTGGGACGAGTTATGTTTAAAGAACAATTTGAAAATGACTGGCGCAAAATTACCGCAGTTATCGTGTCCACAAGAAAGTAAAATATATATATATATATATATATATATATATATATAAACTTTTGAGCTGACAGTGGTTTTGGGGTCTGAGGGATGTGAGACGCGAAAATATGTCGAAATTTTCCGGAAGTCGAATCATGGTACCCATTACAATAGGTAGCTTTCTTATGAAATCTCCTAACTGTGTAGGTAATGTGTTATACTCCGTATATATTTTCCTTCCGAAAATGTCTCTATTTAGGAGACATGTTTCATTTACATTCACTTTCTGGGAGAAATGGAAAAATCTCTTAAGAAACGGAGCTGGAAAACTACAATTATTTAGGAAAAAACGATTCAGCTTAAGAATTGACCAATTAGAAAAAAAAAAAACATTACATTATAAAAAAGTATATGAAAGAGAAAACATAGCCTGAGATTGAAGCATTAACAACTGAAATGGTAGTGACTGTGTTATTAAAAAGAATGCAACTTATATTACTAGATTCAACTGTGCACACACATTTAAAACAGGAAGTTTTATTGTACTCTTTATTACTTATACGCCTTTATTTCTTTTAAGCAACAATAAGAAAGTTGAACACCCGCTATAACAATAAAGAGCCGTTCACTGCGGATAAAACAATAACACATGCACTCATATACACAACCCCTCCCACAGACCTACACCCACATACGAAAACAAACCATATGCGAAATAGAACATTAACCTTTGCTGTTAACTACAAATGGCGATTTATTAATAAAACTTTGCACAGTAGTAATCGTATTCCTTAATATGGAAAATATAGTTTAATTAAAATATTAAAAATTATCCCGTGATTAAAATGATTGAAAGAGGTTGGCAGGTCATCTAAAAATTGTTTTGTTCTGACATACGTTTGATGATAATTATCTGATCAGAACAGTTTAACGAGAGATTATAAAATCTCTCACGTAAAATATCAACGCGATAAATAAAAGATTAGAAAGAATTTTTAGGCTATAAAGCAAAACCATCATGTATATATGTAAATAGGTAGATTTGGCTTTCATTATACTAGTTTTGCTTTTTGTGTAATTCCTAGATAGGAACGGAACGGAACGCAAGGGTAGCGGGAGTTAATTATCTCCCTACTAATGGCAGAGCTTGGACCAATGTCCCTTGCTGCTGTGTCTTTCTTTTATCGGTAGGGTCATTATTTAGTTAGTGGCGGTTATAGATTTTTATAGTTTTATTTATGGACGGTGTTTTTGCACTCCGGTCTTTTAGACCAATACGAATTAATTGATCGGGGCTGATCGTGGGAGACTGGGCGCATACGACTTTCGTAGTCCCGGCGTAATTCCCCATCAGTCCGTTCACTTAAGTCCTTTCGGTGCTAGCGCCTTTCGGTCTAACAATAATACGCCTTCCGGAGTCCCTAGTGTTTGGAGGTAGCAATGTGCTCCCTTCTCAGGAGGGATTCACATGTGCTGACTGAAGTAAAGTTGTAAGTTTGGAAAGGAAGGCGAGTAGTTGGTAAGGTTAAGTTAGGGGACTTCACTCTGGCTGTCATTCGTGTTGTATCTCGACTGGACTTGGTCGCCTGGACTCCAGTCTGTGGTGGTGAGTCGCTTTTTGATTCTTTGTTCTTTCTTCTTCTTCTTTGATCTTCTTTATTCTTTCCGTGAACCGACTATAATCAGATTACAGACCGTCTAGATAGGAAACAGAGTTTTTGTACAATTCCACAATCACACACGGCTGCTATCCACTGAGTTTCGGTAAAGACGTTATTATTCGACCAGAAGTTGCAATTATAAGCTACAGATGAAACTAGAATAGCTATGCTGGTTAGACTTCCACGGCATTTGTCTAAGAAAGAAGGAATAAATGATTATGAAAGAGGGAAGAGAGAAGGGTTGACCGATCCACAAAGGGAATGTCTTAATCGAATCGTTTACAGTCACTAATGACTACGTTAGATATATGTTAGGAATATGGAAATATAATACTTTTAGGCAATCTTTTAAAGATCTAAAATTAATAATAATAATAGTTCTATTTATTTATGAAGAAATAATCGATGGTAGGTAAACTGACTTTAAAAAAAAATGTAAACATTCTAAACTATAACAACAGATTTGGAACAGGTAGTTTTGTGTACGTTAGTAAACCATTATTTGATTGTAAGTCACCTTAGATAGGGCTAAACTTCATGGAGAAATTAACATATGATATTGGGACCGGTAATTAAAAGAAGAATATTTTTTTTTAACAAGGTTAAAGTAGTTAACATTATGCGGGAAAACCAGGCATAAAATTGTCAGACTACGTAATTTTGGCGATACATTTAAACAAGTTCAACTATACCTCGGCTGTTTATTATTGGATTCGAAAAAATATATGACAATTTTGTTTGTAATAAAAGGCTTAAAATTTTATCTGATTATCAGAATTCGATAAAACTAGTATTTACGGAAATATAAATGGTTAAAAAATCTGTTTGGCCCCATTTTGACATTTTTAAGGTAAAATTTTCAAACATATTTATTTTGAAGCACATTTTTTTTGGATAAATATACATTCGTTGTCTTACGGTATATAAACATTTATTGAAAAAACAAATTGGCGAAAAGAGGAAAAATGAAGAGAGATATGGCGTTTGCCTTCATGAATAGTTCTGTTTATTTTCATGTCCTAATGTTCCACATGATTTGCCGACACCTTCTGGAACATTCTGTGTAATATATGTATATATATATATATTTTTTTTTTCTTACAATTATTATGTATAAAATCGTTTGTCTCTGCTAGGTACGGTCTGATACTAATGCCGAATGCATTGAAAATTCTCTCTCTTATTATATCAAACTTTTGCCGGATGCCTGAGACAATATATCGTTTCCTTTCGTTCCCCGTCCTTAAAAGTACTCTCTTGTCTGCTATTGGTCAGAGATGTACCTAGTACCACGCGCTTACTCGTGTTTATAATGATTATTAATGAATATTTTCTCATCCTTGGAATCATCAGCATTTCAAAAGTTAAAAGTACAAAAATTGGTGATGTGTATTTAACATATTCATAATTTTCAAATTGATTTCTTGTGGGTTTAAAAAAAAATCATCCTTAACGGAAGTACAAATATTAATTTGCAGTTTTACATTAATTGTGTTTATATTTTTTAAAACTGTAATGCATGTTAAGAATCTGGTATACAAAGGGCACTAGTACCCGAAATTTTCATGAAAGTAATGATGTTATATATACTGAAAGTATACTTGATAAATACAGTGAAAATATAATTTGTAGTAGAGATTACTGTCACTTCATTTCTCAGGAATTTTTTTGTAGAAGGCAGCAACCGGATGGTTATTATTTCTCATAAATCTCAATCAGGAAAATGAATTATAACTAAAACAATTTTCAGAAAATAAATAACAAATGAAATTAATGAAAAACAAACATATCAAATTTTTCAAGTACTATAAAAAATAAACGTAAACGAAACCGGGCTGTAAAAGGACCCTCGGAGACAAAATGAATTAAATCAAGATAGGTGTGTATAGTATTCATTTACATGTTTTTTATTCTGATATTAAGTCATTATAAGAAAAAATAACATATGGAAAAATGTAAATTTAAAAAAGAAATCCCTTTCGGCACGCCGGACGGCGGAGGTAGATTTCACCGGTGCTAAGTAGGGAATAAAAAAGATTTCCACCTTAAAGTTAAGAAAAACTTTAAATATACTCAATATGACAAAGGTTGCATGTGTAAATAATATCACATGTTTAGTATAGACAAGCCCCATCTTCTTACAATTCCAACAACATTTTGGTCATTCCTTGCCATAAGGGTTCGTCATATCAAAAGTTTTTGACAATGTTTAGAGGACTAACGATACTTTAAACCGATTAGGTACTGTACCTATTAAGGGAAGTATGATTCTTTTGTCTTCAGAATCCCATTTTTTCCACCCCCTGGGCCAATGGTTGGTGACATCAAAAAAAGATTATTTTACATAGGTTTTAGGCCCTTATCAAACAAATAGTAGGAACTTTAAACGAATTTGATATTTTACTTAATAAGAAAGTTATAACAATATTTTGTTTTTTAAAAAGCCCCTCCCATTTTCACCCTCATGGTCCGATTTTGGCCGTTAACGAACTCGACCGCGATTTTGGGACGAGTTATTTTTAATCATTTTCAAAATGATTGGCGCAAAATTACGGCAGTTATCGTTTCCACAAGAAAGTAAAATATATATAAACTTTTGAGCTGGTGGTGGTTTTGGATCTGGGAAATGTGAAACGCAAAGATATGTCGAAATTTTCCGGAATTCGAATGATGGTATCCATTACAATAGGTAGCTTATGAAATCTGCCAATAAAATAGATAATAACGCATATATATATCTTTTAGGTTTGTGAGGTAGACGTTTAAAATATTGTTTCTACCTATACGATCGTTGATAAAAAAAGCTAAACATTACCAAAAGTTTGAAAGATTACAGGAATTGAAAAAGCTTATTAATTTCTGCCATATCATCACAAAAAATTTGCCAATACAGTACGCTAGTTTAAGTTTTCGACGTAAAACCGTATAACGTACGCAAACGTATGAGGAACCGTTATGCGATTGTAATTCAAGAAACATATCGGATCATCCATCACAAGGTGGAATGACAAACATTTTTTTAATTAAACTAATGAATCACAAACAGAAATGAAATGGTCTTAGTATGCCGTTATGCAGTAGTATATTCGGATTATTGTAGAAGGCGATGGGAAACCACTTAATGGGAACCCCATTTTTCGGGGGTGACTGGTATCACATTTAGGGGCAACAGTAAGATATGATGTCTTACGTGTAATTCTGGATTATTTCACATTTGCATTGATGCAAACCCTCCCCTATTTTGTAGGTAAAGGTAGATATTATTTGCCTGCAAACTTTAGTTAATCCACCGAAAATTTGGTTTGATTTGTAAAAAAAAAAATGTATATAACTAACTATGGTAAGGGGAAATCAAGAACAAGAATAATATATTTTTGTTAAAAATTGACTTTAGAACAAGTTGATCGTATAAGAATTTAACAGACCATCTATTACAGAATGAACCTATACTAGCAAAGAAAGATTTAAAAGGACAAATAGCTTTAGGCCCCAAAGGTGTATTGGACAGTTAGGACAAATCAAAAACACGCAATCTTACAAATTGACTATTCAATTTCACAAATTGATTTATTTTTTGTAAAAAATGTTTCTGATCTGGATTCAATTCCTTTAAGGTGAACCTTTTTTTCTGGTTTTTCTTAGAAAGGATAGAATAAATCTAATTTTACACTGTATATTTACATTATATATATATAAATCTATTCTTTTATTGAAGAAAAAGCAATAAATATCTACCGTAGTTAGGTTATATTAATATCAATGTCAGGGAAGGTTATATAATCACATAATAAGATTTCGCTTATATTTAAAAATTAAATTACATATAAGTTTTTTTTTAAATCTATTAATTCTTGAAAATAAAATTAAAAAAATTTTTTTTTACTCATGCGATTATGAAACGGACCGTAATGAATAAGAAAAATAAATCTTAAATTCAGACAGTTATAGGTTACTCAAATAACACAAATTGTAATTTAACATTGTTTAAACAATTACAGAAAATATTTTTTAGTGATTGGAACATATGTTTAAGAACTAAAGAGCACATAAATATTAAAGAACTTTTACATACTAGAATATGGAGAAAAGAGAACGAAGAGTAAGACCAAGAAAGAGATGGTAGGAGTTATATGCTTTTAAGAAGAATAAATTCAATTTAACCCATATTATGGCAGATTATTAAAAAAAAAAAAAAAAAAAAAACCAATGAAAAACGTCGACGGCCTACATAAATCTAAAAATTACGGAGTGTAAAGTAATAACTAATCAGAAATAGAAAAAAATTTTTGAGACAATAATAAAGGAAAAAATAAGCTATCGATAGACCAATATATTTAACCTCCAGTTAAATATACATAACACTAAGATGATAGTTATCAATTCTTTCGATTTTTTTGATGTAGTAAGCAAAATAAAAATAAATCATTTGCAAACTGAATTTTACTTTGATTTTCAAAAGTTTAAATTATATTATTTTTTAGATTGTATCAGTTTTTTCCGTTATTTATTTTAGAGGTCGGAGTTTACATATATATTCTTTTATTTATTTAAAATTGTTTATTTTTATTCTAAACTGTTGGCTTACAAGAAAGATAAGCTTGTTGTGGTTCACAAGTAAAGAAAAAGGAAAGAAACCTGTCCAAAAAAATAAAAAAAAGAAGGTTAAGAGAAATAAAAGTAACTGTTACCTAATATGCCCTTAAGAAACTAATGAAGTGGCGAAAAGTTTGAGACTTTTTTTTTGAGTCGTCAGTCAGTTGGCTGGTTGATGGTTTTCTTCTTCTGTTTCTGTTCTGTGTTAATCTTTTAATTTGAACGTATCATTTACATTCTTCTAATAATACATCCGCAGGTATACATTTCATATATTCTAATCCAGTGGCGGATCACAGGTAAAATTAGTGGGGGTGCTTCTCCAGAAAACTTTTTTCTGGGTCTTTTCAAGGCTGTGGTTAAAGTTTTATGTAAAATAAAAGAACCGAAAAAATGAATCAAATATGTGTAGAATAGCTGGAAACAGGATAATAATCTAATTCTACACTTTATCACATTGAAGAATGTAGTACACGGTTTTTAAGCATATTGTGCTTATAAACCGTGTTCGGTTTAACCGAATAAAAATAAATATCAATACAGATAGTATTTTTTAGTATTATTAGATAATAACCCACCGGGTTGGTCTAGTGGTGAACGCGTCTTCCCAAATCAGGTAATTTCGAAGTCGAGAGTTCCAGCGTTCAAGTCCTAGTAAAGCCAGTTATTTTTACACGGATTTGAATACTAGATCGGGAGATACCGGTGTTCTTTGGTGGTTGGGTTTCAATTAACCACACATCTCAGGAATGGTCGAACTGAGAATGTACAAGACTTACACTTCATTTACACTCATACATATCATCCTCATTCATCCTCTGTAATATTATCTAAACGGTAGTTACCGGAGGCTTAACAGAAAGAAGAAAGTATTATTAGATAATAACTTAACAAAATGTCCGCTTAAAAACACTATAATCCAGTGTTGCTTAATTTAAATTCTTACGTACACAGAAACAAATATATAATTAGTTTTTATTAATTATCTTCTCTTTCGCCCTTCCAGCGTGTTTTTGAACAAATTTGACACTCAAAGAGCCCCTGCTTTCCGCCATCTTCTGATCACTACTGAAAAAACAACTTAAGTACTTTCATATTCCTTCCACTGAATAAACTAGAAAAGGAACGTTTATACACACGCGGAGTAAAAAAAAACTACCTTCCACCAGCACGCCAGGGTCGGCACTGCGGGAGGGAAAATGTACTCTCTCCCTCGCAACCTCGCGTGCAGCTTCCTATGTGCGCATGCGTATACTAGCTAAACACCATGCTGCTGGAACTGTGAAGCGTACAGTTCCATACAAAGATTATTGTATCTTTTTTATAAACTGGAGGATGGCTACTGACATTAAGCTTAAGGATTATATATTGTATAAGCATAAAGAAAGAATTAAAGAAAAAACGACTCATTATATTAAATGTTATAGATAATATCAAGTGGAAATAATGGGTGCTGCAGTTCCACAGTGCCTATACGCGAGCCGGCACTGTTCTAATTTTTATCTTTCGTTACAGTTTTTACCTTCTACACATCGTTCCATCACCAAATTACATAACTAAACCTGGATGTTTTTATAAATGTTTCACCAGCTTTTGAAATCTTTTTACAAGCTATTCTACCACAAATTTCTTTCCTCTCCTGACATCTGAAACTCTCTTCATCTTGAACTGTATGAACCCATCTAATTTTTACCATCTACCTTTTCTAACACTAAAATTTAAAATGCGTCTGTTAATTTCCGTTCACTTTTTACGATTTTCTATGTTTCATCACAATAAATTCTACAGTTCAGAATTTCAAAAATTTCTTTCTAATTCTTAGAGCTATGTTTGATTTCTTTTTTATATGAAAACTCTCCTTGGTTGCTCTAATCTGCTTATAATTTTACATTTTCTTGTTCATTCTTTGCAATTTTATTATCTAAATAAAAATATAAAAGTAATTTTGTCATATTATTTCTTCTTATTTAGTTTTTCATTATCCCTCCTTTCTGTCACATTAAATTACCTAATTGAGAGAAAGAGAAAGAAAATAAAAATATTTTGTTGGGAATAAAATTAGGACAGAAAAGATAGAACTTTTTGAATAAAACGGGATTTGAGGATACAGGGACAGAATTTTCATAAAAAAAAAAAAAAATGGAAACATGCATGACTAGTTACAAGAATAAAAGTTGTATTGGAGAATAGTCGATTGGTGTCCATATGAAAGTAAAAATAAACTTGGTAGACCTGAAAACGGTAGAGTAATAGCATTATAAACCTGGAGGAAAATATTAGATTACATTATCCTAAAATAGAACGATCGAACACAAAGATAGAACAGTTAAATACAATCTGATTATACACTATGAAAATAATCCAAAAACTGGAAATAAATAAATAATTACTAGCAAATAAACCAGATTAAAATGTGTGAATAAAACCTCGAATTCTAAGGCATAAGTTCATGATTCTAAAAAAATATTGTACTTCTAATGATTTTTGAATATTAAACCTTTAAAATTTTTTTATAAATATTTCTGTATAAAAATTTTAATAGATTAGACGACGACACAAAAATAAATGTAAATAATAAGTTTAGGTAAACAGAGTTAATATAGTATTATATTTACTTAACCCACCGGGTTGGTCTAGTGGTGAACGCGTCTTCCCAAATCAGCTGATTTGGAAGTCGAGAGTTCCAGCGTTCAAGTCCTAGTAAAGCCAGCTATTTTTACACGGACTTGAATACTAGATCGTGGATACCGGTGTTCTTTGGTGGTTAGGTTTTAATTAACCACACATCTCGGGAATGGTCGAACTGAGAATGTACAAGACTGCACTTCATTTACACTCATACATATCATCCTCATTCATCCTCTGAAGTATTATCTAAACGGTAATTACCGGAGGCTAAACAGGAAAAAAAAGAAAAAAGTATTATATTTACTTGTTATATTAAAAAGTGAGATAAAATCTTTCTATTGTATAAATTAAATTTTCGCTTGCCAACAATTTAAAAAATGTAAATCCCAGTACTTTCGGAGCTGTTACTCCATTTTCAGGGATTTATAAAATATGTTAATATAATTCAAATCAATAATCGTTTTTAAATTAGACTGTTATGTTCATAATAGTCAGTCGTCAAGAATAAAATTAATTCATTCGTCTATAAGACAGTAAGGTCATGTTTGTAAGATGTTTGCAACTATTATGACTTAGTAAATTAAATCTATAATCTTTCTACCGTTAATAATGTCTAAAAGAAATAAATTAAAAATAACCTAAAATAGGAATAGAAGGAAAATAAAAATTAAAGATATTTTAAACAAGATGTCGGGAGGGTACAAAGAGAAATAAATAATAACATCTTGAGAGTTTCTGTCGAGAAAAAATGAAAACAGGTCATTAGGATGTTTAAGGGTACACGAACTTTGATGATGTTTGTAGTAAGAGTGGAGAAAGAAAAAAAAAATAAATGTTTGTAATGTATAACGATTTAGACGGCCCAGTTAGTTACTTTTTTAATACTAAGACAACAGGGAGGTAAGTGCGAGCGCGCATGTACGTGTGTGTATTGTTTTGGTAAACATCCTGTTGCATAACACTGACATATATTATTTCACACACCTATTAAAAACATATGTCGTGTAATTAGCACTTTCACACTTTGCCAGTTGGAGCAGTTTCATAGAAAAAAAAAATATAAGATAAAAATTATAATAAAACTCAAAAGAATTGTTATTATTGTGCAGGGAAGAAACCCTAAAGTCAAATGAAAAAAAAAACTAATTTAATCAACGTTATTTCAATTTTTTTAAAGTTTTATTTGAGATTTCAAAAAAATTTGATTTGAATATTTTGATTTTTGAGAATTGATTCATAATATTACAATTTTTTTAATAATCCCTACCCCAAAAGGGGGAAAACTTCTTAAGACCTGTTCCTAGCCCTGACGGGCTTTATAGGAGGTCGTCTTTTAGATCCTCTAAACTTGAGAACACAACACAGTTGTGTTATTTCAAGTGCTTTAATATTGTATTATGTTTTCACCAGAAGTAAAACATGTTAAAAATTCTTGCGCAGTTCTGCGCAAGAATTGTAAAAGAAGACAGACTTTTCATTGACAGACAAAAAAAAAAATTGTATATTTTGTATTATACTTTTTATATCATTATACAGATTTTTTCACCGCTGTTTTGATTCAGTATTCAAATTTTTTAATACATTTGAATAATTTTCACATGTTTTATCGATAGTTTACAAATTTACTTCTATATCATCGATTTTTCGTTTTAACCAGTAGTGTAATAGATAATTAATATTAGGTTATCCCGGTCAGGCATGGCATTTTCACACACGCTATAAATCGTTCATCTCATTCTCTGAAGCAATATGGGAGGTTAAAAAAAACAAACAAATATTAGGTTATCTCTATCTATATGAATACCGCCTCTTCGTTTTAAGGTTAGTTAATCTTATATAAATAAAATATTTTATGTATACTTTTTCTCATCTTATTGGGCCTTGGGGGAGGCTGCTTATTGTTTACTAGTTGAACAGATTGCAACGTACACATTAGGAAAATAATACATGTTTTTTTAAATTTTATTACATTTTAATTTTTGATTCAAAAATTTTTAATTTGTATTGTAGCTTATTTCATTTTTGTTATTCATTATGAAATACGTAAAAATGTGATGTATATATTTAAACTTGAATTTGCGTTTTACTATTTATAATACGAATTATTTTAATTCTTTCTTTAAAAGATAAATAATATTTCTTAAAGCTTCTCATGTTATATGGGAGCTTGTTCAGGAGTGCTGTTACAAATACTTCTGATGTTGATTTACCAATCTCGGGGAAGTATTTCGGTATGATAAATCTTATGTTGTGATTATTTTAATGTGTATTTCTAAATTTATTTTCAAAATAGTATTTAAGAATTAGTCTCTAAAAGTTTCAAATGTTAAAATATTTATACTCTTACCTCAAAAAAAAAAATTTAAATCCCATCCAATATTGATTTAAGTGGAGCTAAAATATATCTTGGTGCAAAACTAAAAACTGTTAAGCCGTATCTTATTACTCAGTCAATATTATTTATTTTAAGGAAGCAATCGCTTCCTTAAAATAAATAATAATAAAATATATATATATTTTTTTTTTTCAAGAATATTTTCTTTAGAATAATATAACAATTTTTATGAGATCCTGCAATCAACGAAATTTTGTAAACACTAATAACCCTTAAAAAGAAATCATACAGTTTATTTTTACAACACCATTAAAATTATTTAATTCTATCAACTATATCAAACGGAGGGTAATATATTTGTGTGGTATAATTATATCCATTAGGGTCAAAACCAAAATTGATTATACTCTCTATAATTTGAAACAGCTGAACCGATTTCATGAACCAAATAATTCATATCAATTCTCAATTACACGAGTGGAAAACGGGTATAAAATGATTACTAAAAGAAATAGCATACACAACGGACTATTTTTTCCAGAAATCTAAACTGAATAAATTAATTGAAATTAAAATTCTTTGAAGAATCAATTTTTGATAAAAACTCTATTTAGATATCAAATTATAGGTGTCTGTCTACAACCAGATTATAAATGAAGAATACGTAAAACAAATTAATTACAAAAAAAAGATTAATTTGAGGCTCTTTAAATAAATTGGTGGGTATGAAGACTGAAGACACAATCTAAAATAAAATTTATTATAATCATTCCTAACGCTTTAATTAACAATTCAAAACTGATACAGAATAAAATGTAGTACCAAAGTAAAATTTTTTTGAAGTCGCTATGAAGAAAATAAAAATTGATTTTTTCGCAATATCCCCCACCCCCTGATCGGAGTTAGAAAAAAATTAATTAAATCAATGCCTCATATTTAGAAATATTTGAGTCAAGTTTGAAGATATTTGGTTTGGTCAATCCTGTCTATATTCGCCGGAAAATAAAAAGGGAAAAGTTTAATTTATTTTCTTTGAGACTTTAAAAGGAGTTTAATAATGTATACTGCATATATATAAAGCTCTTATAATATATAAAGCTTATATATATATATATATATAAAGCTCTTTTGTTTTATCAAATGTGATAGATTCCATTAAGTATATGACTGATCCTGTTTCTTTCAATCAGAATCATCGTTTTTCCATTTTGATGCCATTTACATTAGAAATAATTACTTTTCTCTTATCTATATTCCGTAATATATTAAAGGAAAAAAATCTAATTTTGTACTACAAGATTTGTGTACCAAGAATTATTATTTTTATTATGAAATTATTTTGTATTACAGTTAGAAATATAATATTTCTATATTTTTATAATATAAGATCTTCCCTCTCACGTTATAATATATAATAATAATAATAAACACATACTTGAATATTTATGTTTTATTAGGCAATATTATAAACACAGTAATAAAATGTCTGTCGGTTTTCAACATTAAATATTACTACCACATCAAAAAATACAATAAATTGTAGCAGACAAGTAAACCATTTCCACTTAAATATTTCTGCCTACTATTTCCACCAGGATAAATAAGATATTAAATAAAGAAACAGGACATATACTTACTGTACTTTAAATACGTTACACGCACACACACACACCAAATACAAATATTAAATAACACTTACATGTATGAACATTAGAATATGACTATTTAAATACTTAGAATAAGGTTACTTATGTATTCAACATCATATTTTTGCAACATATTATGAATGATAAAACTCTACTAAAATTTAATTTATCTGTCCTTAAGTGTCTGAATCCAGGATGCTTGCGAGAATAACACATGTATATAAATAAACTACCGTTCTTGAATTACACTTTGTTCATGTTTCTTTGAGTGCTAGAAAATAATAGATATGATTAGAGTAATAGATACTGTCTGTTACTCAGAAATATTTCCTTTCAATAAAATGTTTTATATTTTGATTATTTCCTTTTTTATTTTATTTAGTCGTTTTCAGTTTGATATCTTTTACTAAGTATTTATGTAAATGAACGATTAAAAGTAATTGCAGAAAATATACTGACTGAGGAGAAGATTGACGTGAATTTAATTATGAAATATATTTTGCTTTTACTGACAAGGAAAAGGCGTTTGATGGTGTAATTAGAGGTTTGATTTGGAAAATTATGGAAGGAAGGGATTATCCGAAATATCTAGTAGCTGAAGTTATTATGAAATCTTTATGATAATAACATCATAGTTTTGGAATTGAAGGGCAAGTTAACCGAAAATATCTTAACAAATAAATGAGTTAGACAAGGGTTCTGTGTATAAGCAACTATTTTTAATATATACACTTCATTGACATGGAAAAATTATTTTATTCTGGAATTAATCTGGATAACGATAAGAAATGAAATTCATCGTTGTATGCTGATGATATGGTTACAGTTCAAGAAAGTGAAGATGAATTACGAAAACCAATATTTACTCTACAGAAAGTTGTTGCTTGTTACACTTTAGTATAGCACAAATAAATATTAAGACTGTGGAATTTGCTATAAAATGACCTGTGAGAACGAAAATTGTGATGAACAATCGGAGTAAAGCAGCCTAATCATTAAAAGTATTTTGGGTCTAGGAGCTTGCGGGCGTGAAACCGATAGACTTGATTGCGTCGGAGTGGCAACAGCGTTATGTTGCCAAGAAGTTAGGAATTAACACCTGACAAAGTTCGGGAAATTGAAAAACATGTAACGCTTTGTGGCAGGCCAGATGGGATGAGGTAGAGGTGGAACGTTATACGCGTGGTCTCTTTCCTGATGTTGTTAGTTTGTAGGACGCCTCTTGGGTACACCCGAATAAGTAGGTGACGTAATATCTTTCTGGGGATGGCGCTTTCCAAAACAGGCTGCAGAGGTTCAGCGTGGTGGAATCAGGAATGTGTTCGCAATGCGGACAGTTGGACGATGTGCATCATGTTTTGTACGATTGTTTAAAGTACGAGTTGATACGCACGGAGAGTATCTGTCGGCTCGATATTATCGGGTCGGGGCTGGATCTCTGTGACAATTGGCGAAACCAGGCCGAATGGATAATAGTTGAGAATTTCATACACTATTTTGCAAAAGAAAGGATTGCCGAGGGCATTTAGAGTGCCGCCTGGGCTTTACCGCGTTCTTCTTTTGCTTTTTTATAGTTGTTAAGTTTTTATTGGTTTGTTTTATTGTAATTGCGTGTTTAACTCACTTTTTCCCCTTTGGGTGATAGTGGATTTCAGTTCTTTTCCTTATTTTGTTTTCTCGGTCTTGTTTGAAACTAACGTAAGATGTGTTTTGTTTTTAGTTTTGTTGGTTTTTAGGGATAGTAGTACACCGATGGGAATGTCAAATGTGGCATCATCTGACTGAGGCAAGAACAAGGCTTTCAAATTTTTTTAAAACCATATTTTAAAGGAACCTTAACTACAAATTAACAAACAACAAACAAAAAAAATTACATTTAAAAAAGGATCTCCTCCCTTGTGTAAATATAACTTCAAGCTACCCCTAACTGAAGTTAAATTAATTATAGCTTAAACAAGTAGATAAAATCATAAGCTAATAATTTAAAAGGAAATATAAGATAAAGCTACCCCTAACATTATCTAATTTAAATAAAAAACAGTAGTAAAAATACATAAAAGTGAACTTAAAAGTTGATATTCAAAAGCCACAAAAATATTAGATAAAGCTACCCCTAACATTATCTAATTTGAATAAAAAACAGAAAAAAATCAAATAAACCCAAATAAGCAAATAATGTACCGTATAAAAAAAAAAGACATATAAAAAAAAAAGGAAAAAAAACAATGGATTTTCATACTTAAGCAAGATGCCTGATTAAAGGATTACTTTGATGAAGTAAATTAAGTGAAACCTCACTCATGCTAAATTGTAAAATCCAGAATTAAACTGAAACTAAAGAAATCAAAATTCTTAATGCATCACACATCCTTTTACAAAAAGATAAGCTAAATTAAGCTTATGGGTTCATAGGCTGAGGCAAGAACAAGAAAAGAGACAAGAACTTTTTTTTTTGATGCCTTTTACTGAGGTTTTGAAGATGACCTCCGGTAAAACCCATAAGGGCTAGGTATGGAGGGGGTGGCGTGGCGACCACAACTGTCACATGGTGGGTGTCTTCCCCTATAGGGTCAGGATGTAACCTTTCATATGGAGAGGATAATAACATAAGGAGAAAGTTGCCAAATTCCAAAACATGTGTGGATAAATCCACTGCACATTAAGGAATAAAGTAGGAATGGAAACACGTATAAAGTTTTACTACGCGTTGGTGGTCTAAGCAAAACCTGGACGAACTCGAAACAAACTATGGCAGCATTCAGGCTGCTGAAATGAAGTTTTTAAGAAGTACTTTAGGTTTTACTTTTAATTAATAGACATATAAACATTAATATAAAGGAGTTTCGTCTATAAAAGAAAGAATAACCAATTACAGGAGTCGTTGATGCAACATTTGCAAAGGATGATTCCCCACAGATTGACTTTAAGGGCATATCTATATATTGTTGACGGAAGTAGAGATGTTGGAAGACCTTTGGGAATATGAATACTGGAAGAGGTTCAATAACCTAATCCTTTAATGAAGAAGAACAAGAAGATGAAGAAGATAAATGTTAAAAATTAAAAAAAAAAAATTTATATTAAATTTTTTCTATTTTAAAATCAATAGGTTGGTACAGAGAAGGGATTTATGCATTTGCTTTTCTATGAAGTTTGTGTCTATAACTACAGAGCAACGTTTTCATGTAATAGCAGAATAATTTTCTTTACTCATGCCAATAATAATGCAGAAAACAAAATACCTAATGGAAAATTTTTTTAAAGCTGAAAGAACCAGAACATTTTGAGACTTTAATTGAGTGTTACAGAAAAATAGTTGAAAATAGAATTCCATACAAATACATATTATACGACCATTTAGTTTGTAGATATGTTAGCTAAATTATGATAAATAAATCATAGAATAAATTCCAGTTTTTTGGGGTAATTCTTTGTAAATCTTATTTCTAATTATATTTTTGTTGAATCTTTTAACTTAATTGTTTTTTGTTAGTTCTGTGTAATCACCTTAGCTTTGTTTCATTTTCGTTATTGTTTATCCTTACGTAAACATATTTTTGTATATATTTGTTTTGGTTTCAAGAAGATAATAATTGTTTTAATAAAACTTTAATTTTTTTTAATGTCTCTTGCCCAATTTCTTGGCTTTATTCATTAAACATATTAGTAACAGAATCTTCCCAGGTCACGTTAAGAGCACTCCACTGAGTAAGCTTTTTGGTTAGGTTGATATTCAATTTCTAGAATTTTGTGTAAGATCGACTTTTTTAAATATATAGTACCGTGTAAAGTTCAATAAGAAGGAAGGGAAATAAAGGATGAAAAGTAAGGTTTAGGCAGAATAAAAGGTTAGGTTATAATTCTTCCTGGTAGGAGGTGGAAAAGAACCCACCGGGTTAGTCTAGTGGTTAACGCGTCTTCCCAAATCAGCTGATTTGGAAGTCGAGAGTTACAGCGTTCAAGTCCTAGTAAAGCCAATTATTTTTACACGGATGAATAATAGATCGTGGATACCGGTGTTCTTTGGTGGTTGGGTTTCAATTAACCACACATCTCAGGAATGGTCGAACTGAGAATGCACAAGACTACACTTCATTTACACTCATACATATCATCCTCTGAAGAATTATTTAAACGGTAGTTACCGGAGGCTAAACAGGAAAAAGAATGAAAGAAAGGAGGAGAAAAAGAATCAAGAACTCACTAGGGAATGTAGTTAGACACCTGAAACAGGTCTGTTTTTTACCGGGATCATGAAGGCATATTATGTAGATTACATTGTCATGATTGTGGGTTTTTTTAACTTATGCAGTAAAGATTGTAGGATTACACCTTTGACCTTCAAGGAATTTTTAAATCCATATTTGGTATACCGTATTTTCTAATGACATTAGATTGTATTCATGCAGCTCTTTAAGTGTGTCACTTAGAAGCATTGGTCATTTTAATGCTTATAAACCACTAAAAAGATTGAATATTTCAGTTGATGCCAGAATAGGTCAATAGGTTAATTGGTGGATTGCGGAAGTCATTGAGTTAAACATTAAGGGGGAATTTTAATTGTTTGCATGGTAATGATCTTCCTGGTTGTTCACGATTAAAAAGACGAATAATTAAAATAAACTCAGCTGTGGAAAAACTTACTGTTGGGTAAATTACAACAAAAAATGAAACATAGCTCGTTTGCCAAAGTATTGGACTTTATTAACAAAAAAAAAATGAAGAAATTAAAATTTTAACTTTCGGTTAATTACATTTTTATATACATAAAAACAAGAACGGTTCTATATATACAACAAATGTTGATAATAAATTCAGCATCTGGATTATTAAACAAAATAAAATGGCACTACAGAAAATTTCACAGTTTTATTACAAGTAGAATAATTTAAAAAAAATGATTATTTATTATTAAGTACAAATAATATAATAAAACTTACTTGAAGATAATATAATTGAATAATTTACTTCAGGAAAATCATCATATATAAAATTAAAACTAAAATATATGTTTCGTATTGATCAGAATTTAATATTTTTAAATAAACTTTAAAATGCAACAATGCTGTAAATCCAACTTAACAATATGCAATACAAACATATAAAAAAGAATTTCCATTTTTTACAAGTATATGTTATATATTTTGAAAGAAAAAGGAAAAATGTTGAACTCCATTATTCATTTAAAAAAATAGGTATTTACTGCTATGACAATTAATTTTGCTATACCACTGATTAATTTAACAATAAAACACCTTAAAAGTAACCAGTATAGTTGACAATATTTTAAAAATAATTTCTATTAAAGAAATAAATAGATTACACAGTTAAATATATTAATAATTGGGTAAATAAAAAATAAAAAACTATATATTTAAAAAAAACTATGATAATTCATAAGTAATTAAAAAAAAATCTTTTCTTTACTCTGACATGCTTTTCAGATATTCATACTACATTTTAAACAATTGCATTACATAAAGTAATTTAATGTTCTTATTTTGTAATAGTTATCACTTTGAATTTTATTCACATTTTTTTATAATAACATATGTATACGTGATAATTTAAATAAACATCTGCATAAATTTACTGGAAGTAAAAATTACATCAGCCTGCTCATCATTAGTTAATTTTGGCACCAAGTAAACTCAAAAAAATGCGAGCAAAATATTTAATATAAAAAAATATATAAAAAAGTTTATCACCTCACAATAATATAATAGCAGATTTGTTAGAAGTATCAACTAATTGTAAATGAGTGATGTGCAACAATAAATGTGTTTAACACAGTCTGAACACATGGTGAAAGCAGTAATCATAAAAAATATACATTATGGATCACAAATCAGCCCAAACTACGACTTTTTTATTACGATCAACACTAGCGAGGTAGTTTCCAAATGGATGCCATGCAACAGCAGCTGACAGAAATGTAACAACTCCAAATAAAATGGCACGTGGAAAACAATGATTCCATAAAGCATCTTCAATACAAAAACTAAAAAGAAACAATTAACGTTATTTCCTAGGGTAAGGCTTCCGAAATCACCACACTAAACGAGAGAAAGAAAACGAGAACGAGTCGCAGGCAGAACATAGCACAGAGTAGAAGTCTGACCTGCACAGCCGAAGGTGGCGTGATGAGAAGAAGGGGGAGCAAACTAGGCCGTAGACAGAAGAGTGTGTGTGTTGACGAAACAAGTAGTGTGCAAGTGTTAGTGCGGAAAAGAAATAGCATAAACGGTAAGTTTGGGAACGATAAGAGAAACGTGGGGAATTCGGGAACGATAAACATAATAAAGATTTTTTTTATAAACAAGCAAACCATTAAAAGAATTACGTATGACTAATAAGATAGCTTCTGGATACGAACAAGTTGAAGACTGACATCATCGCAGATAAAGATAATTAGACTTTTAGAAACTTTGACAACAACATTAAAATTGGAGAGAACAAAACAGTTATACCTAATTTGGCTAAATAGGAATTGTTTTTATGAATCATTACGACTACAGCAGACAAAATAGAAAATTACGGTGAACTTGACACTACGAGAAGATCTTGAATTTATTGGATTAAAGCTACTTTACGCATTGGCGTAAACACTTACTTAGATTGCATTCTTTTCTTTTAGTTTATTATTTTACTTGATATTGCCACATAAGCTTGAAGCTTGTGCGTGGGATATGGAATGGAATTTTATAGCGTATGGAAAATGCCTGACCGGGATTCGAACCCGGGATCTCAGGATTAAAGCCCGACACGTTACCACTCCACCACGTATGTTAGAATTTCCTTTTTTAAGTAGTATTTTATTGCGTAGTATTTTCAATAAATTACGATTACTGTGAAAGAAAAAGAGAAGAAAAGTTTTAATTTTATTGGTATTTATGAAAAATAAAAGTTATGCAACTTTGAATTTTGAGAACTTCACCCTCAATTTATTACGAGTACTTACGATAAAAATCAGAACATTAAAGTAAATAATTCTACAAATAAAAAAATAATGAAAAAAGGTTATATTCTACTCTTTTGAGACGTGGGGCCCTCTGTGACCGTATCTCCTCATCCCACTTGACCAATCCTACCCTATTAAAGAGAATTTTTATGTGCATGTTGTATTTGTATTTGTCTGTTTGTGTGTATGCCCGTCCCCCCCGTAGCTTAGCACATAAAACACCAGTAGTCGCGTGATGTCATTCCGTACAACAGTAAGTAATAATGTGTTCAGATAACAGGCATCGGAATTAACCGATCACTAGCGGAAAATCCCGATTCGTTAGTACATATCTCGTGGTGTTCAGGTGTATAGTAGTTATATTATTATATATTTATTACTTGTACTTGTTTTTATTATTTATACTTGTAATATGTATTTATTTCTTTAATCATATATATGCGAAATATATATTAATAATATATTTATTTATTTATGTGATTGCTTTTCTTCATAAAATAATGAACTGTAACCAAAACGTAATAACTCAAATTAACCATGATACAACTGGAAAACTGTTTCTTCTGACCATCCTTCATCATCTTTTTGTGATTTCAATTAATTTATATATTTATTATTCATCCAATATTCATTTTAATTTTAAAAAAAGGAACTGCTAACACGTTTTTTATTATAATTACTGATGTTTTAATTCACCTTATAATTTCATGTTTTCGATTATTATTTAATATTGAATTTTAATTAATTTTAAATATATTTTTATAGTTCTATTTAGAGCCCATTACAGAGTACTCGGACTGCATTATTTGTAGTTTTTCTTTTAAGGAAATTCTTATTCTAATGTCGTTAAATATCATCTTTTCTTTAAGAGGTAATAATGTTTTCTTTTTCCATTACAAAACTTTTTTTTACTGAGTGTATGAAATCAGAAATACTAATTATTATTATCTTCAAAATTAACCAGAAGAAGCAGTAGCTTGAAAAATGACCAGTAACCGAAAATCGATGATACAAATTGTCCCCACTGGACCATAAGAACTAGTAAAGTATAGCTTAGTTCTTTTGATGAAGAGGTAATCGATTTTGGACACCTAGTAATCCCGTTCCGAGACGCCGCTCGGCAGCGCAACCCGCCTGGAAGGCGTGCACACCGGGAGAAGCTAGTTATAAATAAAATTATATGGAATTAATGACACATACTCAGAAGAAATCAACAAAATATCATCAAAATCGGTTAAACTAATCTGAAGATATCAAACAAAACGATAACTGACGAAAATAAAAATTATGATTATTGTTTCCCACTAATAAATGAAACTGTCAAAATACTTAAAACATATGACACGATAATGTAATGGAATTGTATAATATTAGTTCAAGAGTGTGACTTTGAGTCTAGGAACGTTAAAAATAAAAAAAAAGGTTTTTATGCCCTCCATCCCTTTATTTTTTATTTTTATTTTTTGTCTTCAGTCATTTGACTGGTTTTATGCAGCTCTCCAAGATTCCCTATCTAGTGCGTCGTTTCATTTCAGTATAGCCTCTACATCCTACATCCCTAACAATTTGTTTTACATATTCCAAACGTGGCCTGCCTACACAATTTTTTCCTTCTACCTGTCCTTCCAATATTACAGCGACTATTCCAGGATGCCTTAGTATGTGGCCTATAAGTCTGTCTCTTCTTTTAACTATATTTTTCCAAATGATTCTTTCTTCATCTATTTGCCGCAAATACCTCTTCATTTGTCACTATATCCACCCATCTGATTTTTAACATTCTTCTATAGCACCACATTTCAAAAGCTTCTAATCTTTTCTTCTCAGATACTCCGATTGTCCAAGTTTCACTTCCATATAAAGCGACACTCCAAACATATACTTTCAAAAATCTTTTCCTGACATTTAAATTAATTTTTGATATAAACAAATTATATTTCTTACTGAAGGCTCATTTCGCTTGTGCTATTCGGGATTTTATATCGCTCCTGCTTCGTCTATCTTTAGTAATTCTACTTTCCAAATAACAAAATTCTTCTACCTCCATAATCTTTTCTCCTCCTATTTTCACATTCAGTGGTCCATCTTTGTTATTTCTACTACATTTCATTACTTTTGTTTTGTTCTTGTTTATTTTCATGAGATAGTTCTTGCGTAGGACTTCATCTATGCCGTTCATTGTTTCTTCTAAATCCTTTTTACTCTCGGCTAGAATTACTATATCATCAGCAAATACCATCCCTTTATAGAGAAATGAAAAAGACCAAACAGCATTAGAAATTATCTTGGTTTTAGTTACTAAGGAGTATTAAATTATATTAAGAAATTTACTTACCCTTTGAATAAAATTTTTAAATAGGAGTTTCATAAGGTTCATATTTCCTTACCTCCTAGAGATCGATTTTAATCAAACTTAAAGGTATCAATGTTTTATTATACAAGCATCATCTTGACAAATTTCATCAAAATCAATCAATCCAGTCTGGAAGTATATCAAGAAAAAAACAGGGCAACATATATACATACAGACTTATGTGCACACATTCTTCCAGAATTTTTTTCATTCCTAATAATATGGTTTTTTGGTAAAAAGGAGTCAGGCGTTATGATCTATAAAACCCGCAACGCCCAAAATTTGACTCGATTAGGATAGTTTTTCTTGTACGGTACACTGTGCAGCTAGGAAAACATAAAAGAAGTAGATAAAAACAATTTTTTTTTTAGAAAATTTAACATAATTTTTTTTTTACCTGATTTCTTAGAATTTTTTCTTTGTAAGGACATGCACCATTCTTTATTTACAATAATGTGTACAATTTGAACCCTCCAGATTGAAAGATAAAGTCTGATGTAAAAAATTTTTAATTTTGGAAATTTCGAGTATTTTTATCTTTTTTTTTTAAAAATTTGAAATTTTTTTTTCGGTCAATGATATTGTATATACTTGTACCTATGATCCTACTAGCCACCTTTTTTGACTTGGACAGTGACAGAGGAAATGTATTAGAAATTTTAATCACTAAAGACCTGAATTGTTTCTATTTACATTTTTTTAAAAGAAAAAGTACATTAGTGATTGAAAGTAAAAAAAAAACAAAACCGTAAAAAAATGATGTTTTACGAACAAATTTGTATAGACGTTTACTTATATATATATATACATTTGCCTTCCTTTCCAAGAAAAAAAGATCTTTCCCCGTTTACGTACCAAAAGTGAGTAGAAAAAAATGAAGCAAGTGATTCAGCGGAAAGTATTTTAGTAAAGAAAGGAGTGTTAGTGTGCATTTGTGTGAGTAAAAAGAGTTGTGTTTCTGACGATCTAGTTGGTTAGTGTTGGGACATTCAGCTCCAATTTTCAAAAGAAAAGGAGATTTCACAGCCAATATACTCTTTCTAAGAGTTTTCAAAAGAAATTTTCGCATCATTTACACTGGTAAAACCACTCATTCGTTTGCTCGTTACAACTGTTAGCAAAAAACGAGTAAGGGATCTTGGAATCTACGTACAACTTTTTTTATGAACGGATAAAGGATACGGCACGACGATCCTTAATTTTTTTACAAAAGGTCGTGAATCAGTTTTAAACTTCTTTTTTACTTTCACGTCTCTTTATTTTTATTTTATTTTTTAAAGCTGTATCTGTTTGCTTTTTCGTTTCTTTATATGTTGTTCTCTTAATAAATTAATTCCTTTATAAAATAATTTTAATTAATATACTATACCTTATAATCCTTTAATAGCTAATTTTCGTTACCGTCGGTTCTTAGCAATGAATTTTTTTATAAACACTACAACACAAAAATGATTTATTAATTTAAGATTACAGTTCAAAAATTTTTTTTAAGATATCCATTTATTTATTCTTTCAATAAGATTGCTTTCATTGAGATAATTTTGAAATAATGATTTAATTAAATTTTATATAAGCATTAAAAATAATGGAGAAAAATGTAATAACATTTACAGCGTAGCTACGAAAGAAATTGTTTCTAAGGTTGAGGTTTTTTAATTTTGTCGTATATATATATATCGATTTAAACTTGATCTTTATTAAAAAACGGCAGTTAAATTAACAGTTTGAAGTGAATTTCTATTTTCATTAATTTCATTTTTTTTCCAGTAACACATTTTGAATGGTGACTTTATAAAATATAAAACTGTTAAGAAATTATTTTATTAGAAAACCTAAAAGTAGAAAGTCTTTCGGTATCTCATTTAGTGGTACATCTGACTGCTAAACTGAAGGTCTCGGTTCGATTTCAATTTTTACAATAAAATATTGTTTTTTATTGATACTTCAAAAATGAGTACTATCTCATTGTACAAATTGAAATTGAACTTTTTTAACTAAAAGAAAAAAGCTAGTAGTGGAAATATTATTATTTTTTTAAAAGCAGATTATCGGTAAAATAAGCACCAGAACTATTGAACATTGGATAAAAAACGATAAATTAGTTATTTTAACGTAAATTGTATTTTACGGAATTGTTTTGATAAAAACATATTTATTTGCATTTTTATTTCCTTATACAAAGTAAAGGAAGTATTGTGATCGCGAAAAATTTCGATTTTTAGATTTCAACGGAAATATTCATTTTGACGATCCCTAAATCGATTTTGACTAGTTTCGGCGTGACGTCTGTACGTACGGATATATCTCGCATAACTTAATAACTATTAGTCGTAGGATGTTACAATTTTGGATTTAGGACAGTTGTATCATATAGTTGTGCACCTCCTCTTTTGATTGGAATCAACTGAACCAAAAGTGTCCAAAAAATTTGGATTTTGAAGTTTTTCTTAACTGCTGTAATAAGCCCTCATTGAGAGCTTTTCAACTATATATCATAAGTGGTACTTATTTTCAGATTTATAGCCAAATAAAACTTTAAGTAATGAAATATTTGGATCTTACAAGGGGAAGGCACATGGGTTCGAATCAAAGTTACTTTTTAACTTTTTTTTAATTTAAATATATTGATTTATTAATAATTGTTAAACCGTGATTGAACAAAAATACTATAAATAATTATTCAATAATAACAATAAAAAAAAAAAATTAAAATAATGAGAAGTTATTAGTGAAATAAAATGTTATGTTCTTTTAAAAATGTGTATGTGTAATTTAATAGGAATTATTATGTATGTAATAGTTTTGGTGAGACATCTGATTATACTGATGAAAAAATTAATTAAAAATTATAATTTAGAATCGTATTATTTTTGGATATTCTAGTTTAATTTCTGTTTAATTTTATTTAATTATTTTGGAATTTCTGTTTAATTTTATGTACATTAAAGTTAAATACAGAGTGACTGAAAAATACACCCTCACAAGAACAATATATACACTGAAGTGTACATGCCCGATCTTTAATAAAATGCAAAATATTCTTATCTTTTAGTCTATTACTCCTGTGATATTGTGGACAATATTCTTCCTAATTCGGAGTTAATCATCATTTCGTTTATTTATTTTTTGTTGCCAATCATTTAATCGAGCTTTGGTTTGATATAATTCTTCTGATCTTAATTTGTGTTCACGTTCTCCAGTTTTCAAATTTTCTCTCTTTTTATATTCATCTTCCCCTCTTAATCTTTTTATTCTTTCTTTGGTTTTAACATTTTCTTCCTGTTTTTTTCAGATATATTTCTTCATGCTATCTTTCTTTTTATTGTTTGATTGTTTCGTTTTCTTTTTTGATTATTCATTAATTAATCCAATAATAAAAATTGAATACTTTACGCCGAAGTCGAAATTAACATTTGTAACCAATATACAGGAGTTCACTAAACGTAATAGTTTAATTATTATTAACTTAATATTATTTATACGACACACCAGAACTCTGAAACTCTTGTTAATCAACACCTGACGAAGATACGGATAATAGTGATCTAGTAATACGAGTAATAAAGGGACTTTTATTCTGTTCTAATATTTCATATAAAATTGTTGAATTAATAAGTGTATAAACATTTGATGTTAATAAGAACTAATATTTCAGCAATTGCGTAACTGTCTACTTTATGAAAGAATCATATCTCACTTTCAAATGAAATAAGTTTAAATGTGCAGCAAAAAATGTTTGTATGTAACTTAATAGGCGTACAAGGAAGTCATGTAGTATCTACATCATATTTTTCTGGTTATATAAACGAATTGTTTCAAATGATAATTCAAACTTCAATAATTTTCATTAGTAATAGTAATACTTTCAATTTTCATTTTTTTGGTTCTGTGTCTTTAATTTTATTACCCGAGAAGGAAGCCTTTTGTACAATCTATCGGAATTATGCACGTTTTATATAGTTTCTTTAAAGACTCCGTCTGGGATATTAGTTTTGAGTTTTATTTCACTTTTTTGACTTTTGTTTTAATAAATTTTTATTATATGATTTATATTAATTTTAAACCTTATAAGTTTTATTATTTTAGAGTTATTTTACCTTTTTATTAAAGATAATTCCGGGCGATGATAACGCACAGGCGTTTTTCGCCCCCAAACAAAAAAAAAAAAAAAAAAAAAAAAAATAGTAAACTGGCTGGTTAAATTTTTTTATTTTTTCCATAATAAATAATTCCGTCATTGGTTGAATGTATTTTACCAGATTTCGTATTTTCGTTAACTTTTCATTTTTCTAATCTATTATATTTTTACAATTATTTCTATTATAACAATTATTAATATTAATATAATTTGGTGAAATATTATTTTTTAATTGGTTATTTTATAGCGATAGTCCATTAATTTTCATTTTAAGACCTCAATTATAAATAGAAATTAAAAAAAAAAATTTAATCGATTTTGATGTAAATATATTATTTTATCATTTTTTAATTAAAAAAAATTGATAAGCTATTAAAATTAAAAAAAAAAAAAAATTAAGAAAATATCATAGAATAAAAAACTTTAACTTAATAACGCAAGAGTAATAAAAAAAAAAGGAATAACAAAAATGTGTATTAATTTAATTTTGTTACGTAGAGATACTGCTAACACTGCCTGAAAATATAGTCTGAACAGAACTGCTATAAATAAAATTGGAACTAAGTAATCCAATCAGCTCGTATTCCATGGTATTAAAAAATATTTACTACCTCGATCAAGCCAATTGGATTGTATTGACAAATAAAAAACATTTATTTGCCCATTGACCTGAATGAATATGTTAAATATAATTAGTATAAATTTTAAATTAAAATTATTGTATCATTCTCTTTTTTTGTTAAAAATAAATCATTAAATATTGGTTACAGCAATTGTATGAAAAAAATAATCGAGAAGGAGATGAGGTATTGAAAAGGTTGATGTATCTGAAAGAGGGTGAGCCTTGTGAAAATTTTATGCTGCATATCATTTATCTTACCATAATACCGATATAAAATTTGAGAAAAATATTTATAATCAACCCCACCTCATCCATAAATTTGTTATATTCATCTCATTTTACTGCTCTTTTTACTATTTTATTCTACAGACTCTTATTATTTCTAAATATCGCTGTTCACTAAATGAGGCGTAATCAGGATGGAACAATCTCATATTATATCAGAGTTAGAGGGTAAGAAACTTCCTCCACTTCTAAAAAATTCAGTTGGATAAGTTTATTTACCAACCAGTTCTTGATCTTCTAACCAAAGTTTGTGAAAGTATTTTTAAATTATTTTTTAGTGAGAAAGTTATTATTACTCAAACCTTATCATAAAGTTTAAGGGATAATAAACCCTGCTCCTAAATATTGGATTTCAATAAAACTTTTTTTGTATCTAGTTTTATCTATCAAGTTTAATTTTATTTTTATTTATTATTCTAAAATAGTCTTTATCAAGTTGGTAATTTTATTTTATCATCTCTCTCAGAGATTGGTGGTAAACTTTTCTATTAAAAATAAATGTCTTATAAAATTAGCTCAAATTATTATTTGAAATATATTTAACTAGGTTGAAACAGTAAGATATACTGTCTTGAAGATTGGAATTTGTGACAATTATATGAATTTTTACTTCTTTTTTAATTTTTTTTGCTTGCCAATATCGCCACATAACCTTGAAACTTGTGCATGGGACATGGGAATGGAATTTTGTTGTAGTAACATATAAAAATTGCTATGCCTGAGCGGGATTCGAACACGGTACCTCCAGATGGAAGGCAGAGATGCTACCACTCCGCCAAGGAGATCGATGGAAACTCACATTTCTGTAAGTTTGGCATGCTAACACATGGAAAAGCGGAAAACCATCTAATTTTTCATTTTCCTTCCAACAAGCCTGTTTCGGATACTTATTCCCAAAAATAGCTTTTTCATTTTCAGGAAAAGATTTATGGGTTATGCTAGGCAGCTTACAACTTAAAGTTATTGCACTTAATAACTCTCATATATATATGTTAAAGTTTCGAAGTTGACCGATTTCAATTAAAACTGAGCATCAAATGGCTGAATTCAAAATTAAAACTTGGTATCAAACTGATTGAATTCAATGTTTAATATTTTTTTAAAGGAAGTCCCTGTTGTCTGCGGTTAAGTTAAAAGTATTTTTTTCGGATAAGTTAAAAATTATATTTCGTAGACGATTTGAGGTAATTTTCACTTTTTTCGTATCATAATTGTTTAATATTAAATCGTATTAACCAATATAGTAATTACATACAAAAATTTCTTTCTGATATCTTAACTATTATCCTGGGTTACTTGTATTATTTTTACTGACAGATTTTTCCCCTTTTAGATTCCTTGTGAACGTGCTATTAACGGGGAAGAATTTTTGTAAGGCTACACACTTTGAATAAAAACAGTTAAAAAAAATGTAAAATAAAGTAAACCTTTCTTTTTCTTCTTCTTCTTAACCGTTTATACGCGTACGGCTCTCGGTCATTTGATAGATCATGTTTCTCAATTTCCTCCAGTCTCACGATCATACCTCATCTTGAGTTCACTAAGTTATAAATACTTGGTGATAATATATGTACCTAAGCAACTACAAAATATTATTATATCATATTTTTGTTTCGCATTTTAGTGTTATATTTTTGTAGATCTCATTATATTGTAGTAAAACTTCTATTACCAATTTTGCATTGTTTGAAGTAGGATTTGTGTAAACCCTAGGTATTTTTTTTTTTTTTTTTGTTCAACTTGTGTTGGCTGGCACCGACTTCAAAAATGGTTATTTTTGTAAATACTTTTACTTTAGTTAATAAATAAAAATATAATTATTTGTAACTTTTAGTACTATTATTTTTTGAAGTCGGTTTTTATTTTTATTAAAATTTTTTTTTCTTAATTTTTAATGGTATCTAATACCTATATATACATATATATATGTACACACACGCACACACACACACACACACACACACACACACACACACACACCGAAAGTGTGTGTGAGCTCGTTATAAGACTATTTATTTACCTTGCAGCAAAATTAGAATTTTTATTGTAAAATTAGAATTTATTATTGCATAATATAAATATAAATATGATATTATAATATAAATATAAATATTTATATTATAATTTTGCAATTAGGAATAATACACTTTTTCACCATCTTATATAAATATTAAATTTAGGTTTAATATTTATATGGAGTTTAGAGGAAAGTAGCCAAGAAAAATAGCAATCAAGAAAGATAGAGAAAGAAATGTATGAATATTTCCATAGAGACTAAACAACGATAATATAGACGGGCATTAAAATTCTAGTCATAAAAGGAACAGGAGCAACTTTGTACTGGTGCGAACGGTCAGCGGTTAAGGGTGTCGGGCCGTTCGTGTTTTTTGGTATTTTTCCTAAGATTATCATCGGATTTGGTTAAAACTTATACAGGATCGCTGCGAAAGTATACTTTTTTGATTAAAAAAAATTATCAAAATCGGTTTACTAAAGTTGGAGATATTGCGTAACACACATTAAAAAAAACCAGTCGAATTGAGAACTTCCACCTTTTTTGACATCGTTTATAAAATATACTTAAATCATATTTAATTAAATATGAAATATTGAAACAAATAAATTGTTTCAAATTCTAGAATGCGTTTAAAAAAAGAATTTATGAAGTATTACTTTTTAAAGCGTTTTGAAGACAATTTTCTCATCTTTTTATTTTATAAAACTTTTTTGGTATGAATGAGAGGTCATCACAGCTATGGTCATTAGCCCAATGGAAATTGGTAGCGTATCAAAAAGATAAAATGCCTGATAGGAATTCGAACCCGGTATCTCTGCAAAAAATGCCGAGACGCTACTCACTCAGCCAAGGAGGTCGGCAGAATATATAAAACTTATGTACATAAAAAAAAAAATAAAAAACATCTAAATTTGTGATTATATTTTTTCTGCTTAAAAAGAATCATTTTTTTATAATTTAACTTTTTAAAAGAAAATAAGTATGGTGAAAGGCAAAAATAGTATTTAACTTTATTACTGGAACAAATATTGCTGTAAAATTTAAATCCCTGGAGTTAATTAATATTAATTTAATCACTGTAAATATGATTTTCTTCTATAACACAATGGATATATTTGATAGAACTATAAGCCGTATGGAGAAATGAGATCAGCTAAGTAGTAAATGGTCATATAGTAAAATTAGAATTGACCAATAGCAAACTACGTCTATGCTCTCTCTCTCTCCCACTTATGAATTGAATAATTTGAATACAATTTATATTATAGCGATATATTAAGTGATTATTATACAAATTTATTCAGTATCATCATAGCAAGAAATTACTGATAGAACTTGATGGACAAGAGTTATTATTATTACAACAAGAATGTAAATCCCTTTGAGCATGCAAATCAGATTTACCTTGTTAAATATTCGAAACTATTTTCCATTGATTAAATTTATCTACGGTATACTCTAATACCAGGAATATTCTGTGAATTGTTATAGATAATCTAGGGATTTAGAACACTGGAAATCAAGAAGGGGTTGGTATAGAGTGCCCATCACATCTTTTAAATCCATTACGAGGGAAGGTTCATTTTTACATTCTTCTAGGTTAAAGAATGGTAAAATATTGGATATAAATATGTATTGGGCGCACGCAAGCGCTTATATTTTCTCTATATGATTTTAATTCTCTTTTTAAATTAATCATGAATTGTTCTTTAGGAGAATTGATTACATTAAATTAAAAAAAAAGAAGGTAAATAATTGGATTAGGGATTAGGGATATATTAAGGAAATACTATATTTTGAGGAAAATTTTATTGGTACTGCACGCCATTAATCAGAGCGTGCTTTCTTTGAAAGTAATAATTATTTACTAAACAACCAAGGGACTGTGGTGTATAAAATAAACATTGTAACAATATCAGTATAACTGACCTGAGTGACGGATTCCTTTCCAATTAAGAAGAAAGTACAGAGTGAGCAACAAACCGAACTGATAACGTAACCGCTGCAGAATCGTAGGTTATATTTTCTTTTTTCTCTTTCCGTATGGGGAGGAAAAAGCTCTGCCAGCCGCCATCAGGCCCGCACTGACAGCAGTGGGGGCTCTCACCCGCTAAAACCCCTCCCCCCATCATGCAGGGGCTGGATCTAAGTCATATGGTATGTACAGTCCCTGCATGATAACCCAGGCACTCTACTATCCGAATCCGTATGACTGGAAGGCATCCCCAGGAGGTAATCGACGAGCGACGACTCCGAGGAGCCCCCGCCGACCACACCCAGAAGCTGGCCTCCCTTGATCCCCCGTCATCGAACTCCACGTCTCTATAGATCCGCATCTGTTCAGCCTGTCGTCGCCTCTCCTCATTGGCCTTCCCTCCTATCATTGATGGGATCGTAGTCAAGATACAACTCCATTTGTTGCTGTTGCTGAGTATTACCTCGATTATATTGTTGGCCCCCTCCACACCCTGATCCTCGAGCACTACGCGGAATTTGCGCCATCTAGGGCAAAAAAACACCACATGCTCTGCTGTATCCAGTCCGCTGCAATCGTGACATCGACTTGTTTGGCATCTGTCCATCCTGTAGAGATAGTCCCGAAAACATCCATGTCCAGACAGGAACTGAGTAAATTCGTAGCCTGTGTTACCATGCTTTCGCTCCATTCAGTTCGTAGGTTATGTTGGAATGAAATTTTATGATTGATATGGATAAATTAAATAAGAAAAACATGAGACGTAATTTAAATGTTGCATTTAATTACCTAATTGTTACAAAAGATGTTCAAAATGACCACCCTGGGCATCGATGACATTTGTGCTAGACATATGACATATGTCATAGACATATGACATATTGTGCTAGACATATTTGTGCTAGACATATTGAGAGTTGTCTGACGCAAAACGTTGTTGTCAATTGTGTTGATTTCTCGTTGAATGTTCACCTTCAGTTTATCAGTATTGTGCGGACTAGATGTATAAATTCTCTCCTTTAAGTAGCTCCAAAGGAAAAAATCGCAAGTAGACAACTGTGGGAAACGTGGAGGCCACCGTCCCCTGCTGACAGCTCGTTCATTAGTGAAAGTGCATGAACGCGTTTCAGTGAAACGTTTGGTGTGTTCCACCTTGCTCCGTCTCGTTGGGAGAAGCTGTATTCTTTTTTATTATCAATTAATTGCGCATAAAATTCTTCGACAAATATGGGGTAAATTTGTGTATTGACAGCCCGGGTAAAAAAAAAAAATATTGGTCTCATTATACGATTACCGGAAACAGCAAACCAACACCAATTTTTTCATCGTGAAGTTGACACTCGGAATATCTCGTGAGGATTTCTCGCCATCCAGTACCTGGTGTTCTGTAAATAAACATGGCCGGATAAATGAAACCATGCCTCATCTGACATGAAATACGACATCGGGTCTATCTGTCCACCAACAATGTTTTCAAGAAGCCAGTTGCAATAATAAGTTGTTTCGGTTTGTCTGTCTCCTTCAGTTGATACAGAGTTGCAACGCGGTATAGTTTCAATTTTAATTCATAAGGAAGTTTACGACAAGGTGTGTATTAAACACCAGATTGTTGGGATATCTTGCGTAGTGAATTTTCGGACTGGCAGTAATTTTCCTTTAAATTTCGGCAATGGTCTGTGGAGTCCTAATGGAAGGTTACTTATTTCGTATTGCATTTGAAACCGAACCTGTTGCACGCCATTTTTTAACTAAATCGTGTATGCTGCTCTTCGCTGGGATACAGGCATTCGGAAATTTTTCTACGAATACTTGACGGGATTCTTCAAAGGATTCAAAACGAATATAGGCCACAACTATAGGTATCCTATCCTGGACTGAATAAGGCATTTTACACAAACACAACTGCACTCACAGTATTGTACTGCAGCAAAACCTATACTTCATTAATAAGTAACCACCTGGTAAATGGCAGCAACAATTACTAGTAACATATACATCTATTAGTCGTGTAGTTGTAAGAGTCTTTCATAAATAGTGTTGGGTAGCGGTTTCATTGTGGGTTCGGTTTTATGTTGCTCACCCGTATAAGAAAATAACAATGAAAGGAATCCAGAAGGGATCCTTTTCTCTGGCATCAGGTCCGTTTAACAATTGTTTTTTGTAATAGTGGTCAATGGCACACCTCCAAAAGCTGTTATTTGATGAGAAGGGTTACCGGACCAGAATAGGAATTTATAGGAAAATGTAAGGGAGCGGATGATAATTTTCACGCTTCAAAATTTAAGGAATGTAGCCGGGTCTACAGCAGGGTATGTATAAAGCTCCTCGGACAAGGGATATAGTCAGTAGGAAGCGAGTATAAGCGTGGTGTTGCAAGTTGTGTTCAACGCAATAAAAGTGACGTCACAAGCATTCCAGTGTGAACAGATGGTGAATGCAAGAAGTTGTTCGGTGAGTTCCTGACAGACAATTAGTGAAAGGGATAAACTATTAAATTCATTCATAAATTGTTGGGGTACACACCAAACAATTTTTTGTTTGATGTTTACCAAACCGTTCAAACCATTACCGTTCCTGTTTTTAAACAGGAAAAGTATTTGCAGTGAATGAACTTTAAATTAGTCTTATATTAAATAAATTTTTGAACCACCTACAATAGTCCTTACTGGAAATTCTATTTTTTATGTAATTTATTAATTATTATTATTACTGTTGTTTATTATTATTTTTTATTTATTTCCGTTTATTATTATTGTTATTGTTATTTTTTTCCTCTTTTTTATCTCGCCTCCCAGAGTCGAAACCGCAGTTAAGCATAAATACAGCTTCGGGGAGTGCCATCGCCTCAAACTACATCGGCAGAACTCAAGGACCCACCCAGGTAGTCGGAACCGGTCTTTCGATTAGTCGCCATGCCTCGAATGAGGAAACCCCAGAAGGATCCCTCACCGGGACTACGGTCTTACATTCTCTCCGCTTTGATTTTAATGGGGAACCCCCGAAGGGATTCCCTACCGGGACTAAAGTCTTATTTACCCCCCATGGCTCCAGCAGTAGCCCCCGTTCACTCATCGGTGATGAGACGCCGAAGCGTACCACCATTCCTGGACGAGGCTACCCCGCGCCAGAGCGACCATAATTCTATGCTCTACAGCGAGTACACTTCACTTCCGGTGTACGTATCTGACACCTTGCCCCCCCCCCCCAAAGCGTTTTATAGAGGTTTTGCAGGAAGTGCAACGGGCTTCCTTCTGGCAATTCATTATTATTATTATTGTTAATTTGTCTTATTTTCTATATTTTTAAACTAAAAAATTGTGTATATATAAACTTTTTAATTGTTAGTCTCTCAATATCCTGATCGATCCGCAAACATGCGATAATATGTTAACTGTATTATCAAATATCACTTGTATTTCGCTGGGCTTAGTATATATAGTCGCGTGTTCGCGGTTCAGCTAGGATATTGAGAGATAGCACAAATGTAGAATTTTGTTACAAATAAAATTTATTGCTCTTAATGTATAAAATAGGTCAGTTATAAATAGCAGAATACATTCCGATTTACTCTTTACATCTTACAACAGTTAAAAAAAAGTAATACTGAAACAAAAAGGAATTATAGCAGTAACAATCATAAAATAACAATTCACTTTATGCATGACTTATGCAACACTTTTAATGTTTACAAAAAGAGCTAGATTATTTCGCTTTGACCCTTGTGCACAAAGAACTCACCTAACAGCTTCTCTTGATTAACCACTTTCAATAATGGAATATTCATGACTCACACTTCGTTCGTTTGTTACCGTACACTTACTCCGAATATTCTCGCAAAATTTGATTCATTTTTCGTAAACCGTACTAGTGTTTATCACACACTATATTGAACTGTTCTCGGAAACAATGATTTTGGAGGGTGTAATACCCTCCTGCCTGTTGCAGTATACGGACTTAACGTCTTTTGCTACTGGGTCTTTCTAGTGAATTTAGGGGTAATAAACAGAAAACTGAGTGATATTCGCGGTCTATGTGAATTTTGGGACTGTGTTCCGATCCAAAAGAGTTTTCAGTGGCTGGAACCCGACTGAACGATTTGCTCATAAGCTTATCTTCCTGACGCGCTGCCTTTCCGTTCGAAGTGGACAGAAAGTCTCCTAATTAGGGACCACCCTCTCGGGTGGGTGCCAGAGGCGATTTTAGGGCCTGGTCTTCTAGGAATTGTCCTCGGCAGTAATTATATCTCTGGGCTTAGGGCCTGACTTGCAGTACCAGTACCCGACCCGCTCTTTTTATCAGTTCAAGTATTATGATTCTATTGACCGCATCTGTTACACTGTTCTATTAATTCTTTCTAGAAAGAATTCCTTTGTCGTTTCTTTTAGATTTTTGTTTCTTCATTTTCTCCCTCTTTATTTTTCTGGAAGCTTCTATTCCCACTAATATATATGTATATATAAATAATATTATATTTGGTTCAACGAAGAAGACATTGGGAAACGATTTCGTTCCTTGTTTTTCCTGACAAGTTTGCCATAGAATGGCACTTATTTCTGGGAAGAGCTGTACCATTTTCTATGGCACAGAGGGATGGTAGTTTGTATGAGGTGGCTCATGACCGTCACGGATATGATAATTTATATATTTAATACTTATCATTATACTATGGCAATCCATTAGTGATTTATGTTGACCAAAGCAGATAAAAAAAATCTTAAAATTGTTTATTCAGAGAATATAAATTTTTGTTTTTTCTAAAATTCTTTATTCACATAAGTTATCAAGAAGAAACTTAACAATGGCAACAATCTAAAAAATAAACAAAAAGTTGATATTGGGCCAGTTGGTGAGGAGATAAAGCTTTAAAATATATATAAAAAAATTACATAATACGAGTGAAACTGGTATCTTCTCTTTCGAAGTCGATTAAAAATTATTTATTTAAAATTATTCTTATTTTTAAGCGAACACGGCTTTTTTTTTAATAAAAGGAACTATTTCATAGAGGTTGATTAAAAAACATTATTTAGTAATGAATGCATGACAGTAACTTTCTTTTCTTAATATTACAATTAGAGTTAATTAAAGTAGCAAAAAGTAAGAGGTAAAGTAAAATAATGTTGTACCCCTTTCCCATCTGAATTTTCTTTTTCTTTCTTCTAGTATAACTCACATTTTTGCTGTTTATTCTTTTTCTTCAAGTTTTATATTCTCTTTAGACGTTACTGATAGTCTATATAATACCGTCTTTGTATATTTCTTTATTGTATAGTCATGCTGATGGAAACTCACAGCAGGTGAATTTTTAACCAAGAGAGTTTTTTCTTGTTTATTTTTCTTATTCTTTATTTTTACTTTTTCTATTTGGTGATACTTTTTATTCCATGTGATGTAAGATACAGAAGCGATAAATCATGAGGTTTTTGATTCGTGAGTTTATTTTTGCTTGTTTATTCAGTCATAAAGAAATTGTACGAATACGTCTTTGTCTGTTCGAAATGTATACCTAAAGCATTCATTTACATAGCAGTATACAAAGTCATGTAACGAAGGATCTAAGTTTTATATGACATATAGACGTTGTATGTGCTAGTACGTTAGAATAAACTTAAACACATTCTTTTTTTTTTATAATAAATTATTTTATTGGTAAATCTTTGATATCGATTATCCATTTTTTTCTTTTGAACTTTAACATTATCAAATTTAACATTTATTAAATTTAATTATCAAATTATAATATAATTCACAAAAATAGCTTTTCTTTCAATTAAATTTTTCAACGAACTTATGATTATTTAGGTTTTTCTTCATTTAGGAACACTTATTACAAAGAATTCTCTTCGTGGAGAATCTTTTTTTTTCTGTTTGGCCTCCAGAACCATCGTAAGGTATTATATCAGAGGATGATGAATGTAAATCGAGTGTAGTCTTGTACAGTCTCAGGTCGACCATTCCTGAGATGTGTAATTAATTGAAACCCCACTCATCAAAGAACACCGGTATCCACGATCTAGTATTCAAATCTGTATAAAAGTAACTGCATTTACTAGGATTTAGTGGAGAATCCAGATGGTTTAGATGGTTCAAATTCAACTTAACTTCAGGCAAATTTCCTGACGTTTGTTCGTATTGAATTGGTGTCATTATTTGTTTTTTTTTTATTGTTTTATATTGTGTTAAACTGTTTTACACTCTCTCTTTATCACACACTCACACACACGCGCGCGCCCATACAAATACACACACACTAAATATATATATATATATATATATATATATTTATTTATTTATATTTATCTGCGTGTGATGAAATAATTTGAACTAGATTTCATTGCGTTGGGGTTGGGGAAGTGATGAAATATGTATTATATATATATATTTTTTTTTTGGGTGGATTTTTGGAGCTAAAAAGGTTGAGAATCACTGTTTTAAGGTAAAAAAATTCATGATATCAGACTTTTTACGCGTAACTGGATACAATACTACACTGCTGATCCTGTTAGCCAAGCAATTCTTGGAATTCTTCGAAAATTCTACATTTCAAAAGTCTGTAGTTTCTCTAATACGTAATCACTAATAGAGTTACAACTCTATGGATGTTTACTTCAGTAAATGAACTTTTAACGGATCGGTTTAAATTTATGGCTGATTAATATAAATCTCACGCGCTGGAAGGCTTCACGCGATATAGCAATCATATGCTTACTTCCTCTGATTCTCATTAATAATGCACTGACAGAAAACATAACATTCTTTCCTCAGGGATACTACCGACTTTCAATACATGATCCCATGCACTTTTCATCATTGGTAATAATCATATACATAGCATTTAAATTTCGTATAGTTTTTGCGTAGGTTGAGGATGTGTTTTACATAGATGCGGGTGAGGGAACTATAAAGTTGCAGCGCCAATAAACACACACACACACACACACCCGCGCGCGTGTTTATCTGTGTGTGTCTTAATGGAGGCAGTAGAAACCCGTCTCATCTCCTTTTCCAACTTGTATCAATTTAATACTAAGATTTTCCTGAGACAAGCAGAATGAACTACTGCGCATCAACCAACTCCAACTACGCTATTCTAGTTTTTTTCTAATATATTTCTACGAATATCATCAAACAATCTATTATTATGTATAGACCCTCAAATGAATATCAGATGGCAAGATCAAGTAACAAGTGAAGAAGTGTTAAGGAGTATCGGAGAGAATAGGAAAATGCTACATGTGATTAAATATAGGAAATGGAACCGGCTAAGACATTGTATGAGTGGAAGATGTTAATTAATGGATGCGATGAAAGCTTGGTGAATGAAAGGAAAAGATTTCAAATGATGGTTGGGATCATGGAAAAGGGAAAATATATTGAAAAAAAGAGGTTAGCAAAGAACAGAACAAGGTGGAGAGCAGGACCTGACATAATGGCAGAACACTGTGAATGAATGAATACTTTAACTTTTCAGTATATTTACTACATCCTGAAACCTCAATTGTATTTTTTATAGAGTCCAGCCTTTGCCTTTGTTTAAAAAAGTTTCTCTTCTTATCACCAAATTAACTAACCCTGGATTTCTTAATATATGATTTACCAATCGTAGTTTGTTTCTTTAGAAGATCTATTTATCTTAAAATATCTTCATTTCAAATTTTATCAAACCATCTAATTTTCTAAATCCTCCTTAAAACCACATTTCAAAGAGTTCTGTTCTTTAGTTTTCCACTTATCACACTGGTAATTTTTCATAACCATAAATTCCTATATTCACATTGATATTTTCTAAAACTTCTATCTAATGTTTAGATCTATATTTTATGTTTGTAAACTTTTTTTTTACTTGAAAGCTCTTCTTATGTCGGTCTGCTTTTGATTTCTGGTTTATCTCGATTATTAATTATAATTTTACAACATAGAATACGATATTCAATAATTTTTTGCTATTGTCTTCTTTCTACTGCATGTGTAGTTTTCCATAATATTTCTTCTGAATAGATTAGAATCTTTAAACAGGATGAACGCCCTGGTAAATAAGGTGGTATAAGCTAATGTATACATACATACATACTCATAAAATACATTTTTGTTTATTTTACAATATTATTCTTGTATCGCTGGTTTAAAATTCTTCTTTGATAGTAGAAATTTGAACACTGTATTATTCATGAGAGGTAGGATGTTAAAATTTGCCTTTCACATTTCACATATTTACACCCACCCCCGCGCGCGCGCACACACACACACCACACACACACTTGTACGATATATTTCTTGTACTAATATTCATTAATTTACGTATGTTATACGAATGTAATATTGTAGGATGTTGACCTTGCTCTGTGTAGAGTACGAATAAACGAATACTGTATATAAAACCACGGTATGGAAGTCGGGTCCAACTCGTACTTGTGTTGGTGAAGTAATAGCAGAGTCGAATGGCCAAGGGATATTTACTCGAATAAGAGGCTCAGCTGTGTGTAGCGCTCAATAGTGTACTACCACCACTCCTTTACAACTTCTATCATCTGTTGTTAGGGTTATGTTATGTGTTATATTATGTAATGTTGTATTTATTATATACGGGTACGTAGAGTGAAGCGAGTGAGCGAGTGCCGACACAAACTCGTACAGTAATACAAGGCTCCCTATGTAGTATTACTATACTTTATATTATCTGGCCCTAATACTCTGTTTTCTAATAAATACCTAATGCGGTGGTGTTGAGCTTCAACTTAAGTCTCTACCTTCACTTCTGTTTCTGTCGCGTATCTCTCTCCCTTCTCTTTCCTCAATCCTCGGGCTTGTTCTCCATCATTCTATATTCTCTAGCCCGTGCCCTTAGGGAATTGAGATTCTGTTGAAATCCCGGTCAGAAGTACCCATGGCGACGCTGAACAACTGTTATACTGATGATACTATATTATATCTCAGTGCTCTCTTCTACTCTCATTACTGTTATGACGTTATCATGGTGACGTCAACGTTTTACCTCCTATTATATATCACAAACATTTAATCGTATCTTTTTTTATTTAAATTTTATTAATAAAATTAAAAGAAAAAAATAATAAATATTTTTGTAAAATTATGTCACTGGATATTATGAAATTAATGTTCATGAAATATATATGATTTTCTTTTTAGCCTAATGAAAAAAAGAAGTGTATTACACATATTTTTTTTTGTTTATTATACATTCGAATGTAATTAAACTAAAGATTTAATAGATAGAAAAAATTTATTGTGATTATTTTTTTTCTTTGAAGTAACATAAGATTTAAAAATATTTAAGTACCGTAATTTTCATGTAATAAGTAATATAATTTTAATATTTTAAATACTGTAATTGGAGTCTGTAGTAATAATAATAATCATTAAATGTGAAGACTAAGATTTTTAAAAATTTCATACAATTTATGAGAATAAATTTAATTTATTAGAATATTTTAGGAAAAAAGATAACTCTTTCGCTAAAAAAATTGTATGATTTTATTGAACTTAGCGTAGGGAAATATTAATCATTATAATGAGGGAAGTAATGAAAATAGAAGCAGTAAAAATTAATTATTTTATGATAGTTTACGTCTTCTTTATTTGAAAAAATCATTTTGTGATATAATGGAAAAGGAAAGTATAAATAATTCCAATAATTATTAAGAATAATATTCAGTTATAGAAATTAAGATAAGATTTCAGATATATAACAATATTATAAAGAAAATAATTGAAATATTGTTTATATGCAAGAGAATTCCGTTTCTAAACGGCACTGGACATGATTAAGAATATGGAGAAGCGAATACTAAGAACAATTCTTAGACCCAATGTTAAGGACAGTACAGAACGAGAGCACAGAAAAACTGTATATAATAAATAAAAGCAGATGCAAAGAAGGCTCAACTATTTTGGGCGCTTATACCGAATGGATGATGGAAAGGTAAAAAAATAAAAACGGATGAGAAAGCGGTTAAGGATATTGAAGGGATGGACAATGAAGAACAAACAATTTTAGACAGAGAAACAGTAAGTTAAACAATTTGAGAATTTCAGGATAGTAACAGAGAAGAGAATTGAAGTAGAGACAGTTAGAATAAAGAAGTATTGGGAGGATGTAAAGCCGGAAAGAAGTGTGAGAAGAATAAAACCTAAATAAGGATTGTTATAAGCGATCTCAATGAGAAAAAAATTACAAAAAAGGAAAATCCAACAGAAATAAAAGGTTTACAAAAAATTTTTGTACAATTAAATTAAAAATAAACAATACAAAAAAAGCTAACACAAAGTTGAAATGCTTTTCTGGCATTGGTTATTTATTCTTATATAGTGGAAAAATAATGATAATGGAAAAGTAAACTAAGATTCCTATTTGTCCAATTTTTGTGTTGGGAGGGTAATTTATGATGAAGTTTTATTGTAAAATTCTCATTATATGTTTAAATAAACCAAAAAAACGTTAAGAAAATTGAAAAAAATCAGTTTTTTTTCAATTTCTTCTGTTTCAAAAACAGAACACCTTCAAAATCATCTTCCAAGAAAATTTGTTGATTTTTTTTACATTTACTATGTTAAATGGAAGAAACTAAAAAAAACATTCACTAAAAAACGTACAACCAATAAAAAATTACCTAATATCTATTTTTTGGTTTATTTGTTGTAATATTATTATTATTAAAAGTTTATTATTTAAAATTTTAATTGATATTTAAAGTAATAAACGGGAAAAAACGATATTTTTAAACATTGATTGGCTCTCCCACCAAAAATATTACCCCCCCAAAGTATTTTTTTTGGGTCGCTTGCACTACTACTATGCCTAGAAAGACGTAAAAGATATTCGGTTAAGAAATATGGAATAAATTAAAGGATAACTTTTTCAATTTTTTGAGAAGGGCTAATTTTGTGGAAAAGTTATTAAAATGGTTTAAGTATGCACGCATGTACTGAGCTTAATACAGAGGGATTGTTTGAAACATTTTGAAGAAATAATTCCAAAGAAACAACTATCTACCCGCACCCCTTGCAAATATAGACCCCCTAATCTTTTACATCAAATTACCCCACATACACGAATCTCTGTGCCAAATTTCATCAAAATCGATTAATACAGTCAAAAGATATAAAGATTCAAACACGCCAACACACGTACATACGAACAAAACCCCCATTTTGTCTTTGTTTTTTGGGGTCACTGGGTCATGAAATTTCGAAAAATGCAAAAATATTATATTTTTATTAATTACCATGCTTTCCTTCTTGCATCATAGGTGTTAAGCTAGGACATAAAAATTAAATTATAGTAAACAAAGAAATTAAGGAATTATCCTTATCACTGCTAAATTCCAAAAACTTCTAATTATTATTATTATTCAATACATTTCACGCAATAGAAATTCCAAGTTAAATCCTTTAAACAATTAGTCAAAACATTTCTGTTTCCAACGCACGGAACTGCGTTCACAGAATACCGCCGTATCAAAATGTTACGTCATTCCAAATATGCGTTCAGCCTTCACCCATTCGATAATTAAACTCATTAAATTACGCTTTTCAGTTCTTATATATAATAATAATAATAAAAAATGTATTTCAAACGTTTTTGTTAAGTGGTCTTACAATTTTAAAACTGTAAACATTTTATTAAGGTACTCCTACAATTCGGTAAGCGGTATAAATAATTGTAATTAAAAATTTCATACTGTAAAAAATGATTTCCATGCAGGAACTATATTGTTATCGAAATTATTCTAAACAACTGTTTTAGAGGGATTCGAACAAGTAAAATTAAAACAATGACTGTAGTTGTCAAAATAGATTTTTTTTATGGGTTTTATTTAAAGTCTTTTTAAAAGTTAATAATGTATAATTTTTCTATAGGATTAAAAGTTTCATTGAAAAATTAAAAAAAATAAATTTCTCATTATCAAAATTAACTTCTTAAAATGATTATATATATATAATCATTTTTGAAGTTTTGTGTACGAATCTATTAAATTGATATTTTTCTACATTACAAATTTAATACTGGTGTTAAAATTTATTTCTTAGAAAATTGATTTCATTTCTGCATAAGTCATTTGTTTCAAAAAAATAATTTTCCTGTCGCTGGGTGAATCATTCTTTAAAAGTACAGATCATAAAATATTTGGTGAGAGAATGTTATCATGATACACCACGCATTGAATTTTTACATACACTTTAATCCACATCATAAAGTACTCTGTAACATAAAATATATAAAAAGTTAAAGCTGGGATGTTATTTAGACAGCAACAAATGACGTGATTAAATGATATTTGAGGCAACAAACTCTAATATCGTAGACAACGCGCGTGTACAAACAAACACACACACACACACACACACACACACACACACCAAATATAATACAAGTTAATCTAGTTTCTCTTGGCTTACGATACCAGATAAAAATTTAAATGAAAATCGATTTTTCAATTTTGAAGCTATCATTAATATAACTTGTATGTTTTTGGTCATTATTAATAAATAGAAATAATATATAGCTTTTATTTGACAAATACAAACAAATGTTTTTGTATTTTGTAAGCGGTTTTGCTGTATTTACTATTTCATTTATAACACTTGTGGATGTTTATATATGAAACGAAATGCGTTTTCAGTTATAGATTTTTAATTACATGTAAAACCTTTTTGATCGTTTATTTAGTTATTTTGATAGAATACTGGTTTTAACAAGAGATTATTACAAAATTACGAATTTTATTACAACTGATGGAGGACTAACCGTACACAATACATTTTACGTTGTACCTTCGTTTCTATCTCCCGTATAACATATATTATATCACCTACACTGAATTCTTCAAACATGGGGATATCAACTATTTAAATCGAACACATCAGATAAAAGCTGCGTGATTTGTTCTTGATATTTACAGATAATCAGATTATTCACTAATTCGTTCATTATAGAAATAAAATTCGTTGTTTGTCAAATCAAAAATATTAGAATTTTTATGTTCCTAAGAAAATTAGAATTGAAATGCAGAAAAATAGAGTTATTTATAATTTACGTAGAAGAATCAGATATACGAATAATCTGCTGATGATATTGTTAATTTGGCTTAAAGTAGGAAAAAGTTAAAAGAAGAAATGAACGGTACGAATTCATTACTAGAGGAATTCAGTTTTAAAACAAAAAATGAAATAAAAGTAATATCACAATTAATTATATGATTACACATATTATGTTAAATATATAGAAAGTTACAAAAATCTTGAATGAAAAAATTGAAATAATTTTAAAGAGAACATAAAATATCATTATAATTTGATTGCGGTTAGTTTTCTTCATTTACAATCTACCATTCTTTTAAAGAATATTTTATATTTTTAAAACGTATCACTTGGTATGTCAACATCACCTTATTTTAGTATTATCCCGAGTAAATTAATCTTAGAAGTATAATGTAAGATCTTAAAATAAAATGAATTTGAATAAAAATAAATTTTCATCTTATAGTTTGTCCAGTAATCTAGTTTGAATTAAAGAAATTTGTTACTTAATTTGAGAGTTTCAAAAAATTATTGGTTGTTTCCCTCGTCCCAAAGAATTCTAAAGATACATAACGTGTTGTAGTTAGTTATTGTCTGTATAGTTAAGCCCAGACCAATCATGAAAGAGAGAGTTTCTTCCTTATTGGCTCGCAGTAGTTACAAGTCGCTTGAATCTATTGAAAGTGCCTACGTTCCAACCCTCTAACAATAATAACCCGCCTGCGATTGGACAGATAATTAAAAGTTAAATTTAAAATTGTCAAAATAAACTTTACAATAATTTAAAATTTAATATAATTTCCGTTGTTCTAGTTTTTAAAAAAAGTTTAATCTTTTTTAAAATTTGACTTTAATTTTACAATGCATGTATACATACTATCATCCCCATCGCGGCGTCGCCCGCGCTATTTGGTAACTTACGTTTCCCTTTACAACCGTAGCAGATAAGCACTAAACAACAACAAAAAAACATTTCCTTCAAACTCACTTCAAATATATTTTTTTTGTTTGCAAAAATTTTAATAAAATTTTATTATCTTAATTATGCAACCGTATGGAAGGAAGTTTGTTAAACACTTTTTTATTTATTTTTTACGCTTTATTCACTAAAGCACTTTTTGCAATAATTTTTCTGACCACTTAAGGAAAAGTATCAGAGATTAAAACTTTTACCTGTGAGATCGTCAGATTTTTCTTTTTAATTAGATACTTTTTTGCTTGCGGGATCTTCCGGACGAATTTAAAAAATGTAAAATTTTTTAATATGTCTCTTGTCCGCATGGGTAATCTACTATATATATAGATTATTTTCTTCTTTAAGAAAGCCTGCTTGTATATTTATTTGTGTGTTTCGTAAATATCCAAATCGAACGATAGATACAATTTTTCCAAATATCTCAACCCCAGTGCCATCTAGCTCGTCCATTTTTTTAAGAGGTATTTCTTTCCATGTATGTACACATTCTGAATATGAGTTAAAACGGACCATAAATAACATTTTTCGAAATATCTCAACCCCAGCATCACCTAGCGGGTCCAAACTAATTCAGAAACTTTAGAGGGTGTGCGCACAACTCTTCAAAGTTTCATCGCAATCGGAAGAATGGTATAGGAACGCATACGGAGCAAACAAACAAATATTCATTTATATATATATATATATAAAATTATATGTATATATAATATATATGTAAATTATAATAATGATAGTGACGAGAATTGCTAACAATCTTAATTTTTTCATTACATTAAATTAAAAAATTCTGTGTGTATGGATGTAGGTGTTTGACTCTGTCATTGATTAATTATCGGTTAAAACTAAAATAATAAAATTTTTGAGTGTTTGTGCGCGCGCATATTAGTATTATACAATGTGGCAGGCTTTTATGGAAATTAATTGAGGGGGGAAGGAGAAGGAAATATTTAGAGTGCTCTATCATGATAGAGGTTGAATTTCATTAAAATTTTATTATTTACGCCTTTTTAGCTTATAAAAAAAGGTGTTGCCCATTATTCGTGCCGCACTCCTTTTTTTGTTAATTGTTGAACATTTTTAATACTATTGTTCAACAGTGTTCAATTACCTGTTTTGTTATTTCTGGAAGTATGGGAAGAACAACAAGATACATTTTATTATTCTCTTTACAAAGACCCTTAAATATCCATTATTGAAGAATATGTTTACGGAGTGTAATTATGCTTTCGTTGGTTGGACAAAGACTTTGTCTCCTTCAATTGTACTTAAATGCTATTCCTTCTACGCAAAGCATATCATCCATATATATGTGTTTCATTCTACAGTCGTGTTTTTCAACATATTAAGTTGGCTGGACTTATGGAAACCAGTCAATTTCTTGCACCAGCAATAAATGAATCGCACAATTTATAACTGGTAACCGGCTTCTCTGCATCGAGTTACTGATACGTATAACTTTTAACCTTAATTTTTTGGATTACAAGTTGAAGCTCTACATTTTCACTTTATAGAATCACTTTCATTTTCTGTTTAGCCTCCGGAACCACCGTAAGATATTACTTCAGAGGATGATATGCATGAATGTAAATGAAGTGTAGTTTTGTACAGTCTTCGGACGACCATTCCTGAAACGTGTGGTTAATTGAAACCCAACCTTCAAAGAACACCGATATCTACGATCTAGTTTTCAAATACGTACAAAAGTAACTGCCTTTACGAGGGGATTTGAATCTTAGAACTCTACGACATCGAAATCAGCTGATTTGCGATAACGAGTTCACCAGTAGACCATATCAGTGGGTTACTTACAGCATCAGTATAAATATAACTTCTTCGTTTGGCCGTTGCTGCACCGCCGGTTTCGTAACAGCACACCACATTCTTGTAGAAACGGCGTAGCTGCTTCTTCTGTTTCGTAATTTCCACAGAGTCATGGTCACTTCAGAAAACCGTAAACTCAAAACGGTATTAACAACTACTGAATGAACTAATTTACAATTAATCAAAGAGAAACAAACATTGATTATCAGTGCTATTACAGCAGTCCGATAAGAAAAAAAAAACTTCGTTACGTAGTAGCATTGAGATAATAATTGTTATATGCAAGCGCATTGCAGCAACCGACGAGAAAACCCAATAAAAAATAAACCGTTGGTAATTCTTTATATGAATTTACATACATATGTGTAGTTTCATTATGTGAAACAGATTGCAGTAATAGTTAATCTTATCAATAACTGAAATGGTAAATGTATGTGTGTGTGTATATATATATGTCAATGAATGGGGATCTTCAACAAAGGCCTGCAATACATCTAATGACTTTAGATCAGGTAGGGCAGTTCTTGGACTACCGTTGAGAGGACAATACTTTACAGTACCGGTTTCTTCAAATCGTTTTACTGTCTTGATCACAGTCGATTTAGTTATTGGTTCTCTGTTTGGAAATCTATTATTAAATAAATCACATATCTCTTGTAAAGGTTGAACTCTGTCACCATACCCGTACATCATCAACAGAGTTATTCTTTCGGTTTCGCTTAAAGAAGATATTGCTACTTGAAGATTTAATATTTAATAAAACTAAATGAACGAGGAGATTAATGATAAAACTTTCACCAAAAAACAAATTTGAACCAATAGGTCTTAATTTTTACTATCAAATTTTACCATTACAAGTATGTTGAAATAAAAAGGTGAAATGAGGAGTTTATAAGTTCCATTGTTTCAACGTAATACAAACTGCATTGTTATAAATTAACAGTTGATAAGTAACAAATGTCAACTGATATTATTACTGGAAGTTCATTTTTATTTAGAAAATAATATCAGTTGATATAGCCGTTTAATTTGTTGTTTAATTATTAGTTATTGTTTATTATTATCAACATTAGAGCTTTAACTTCTTAAAGTTTGTTATTTTATGCATTATGAATGTAAAATGTAATAAAACTGTTCGTGCAGCGCGTTTTTCCTTGTTTAATAGTTAACATAATTTTTCCGTTATTGCAAATTTGAATTTTTATAACTCTATAACGAAGTCATTAACAGAAGAACGGGTTTCACCCTTGTTTTTCATGTAAAATTTTAAATCGAAGTCATGTGTCATATGTTCACCTTCCAATTTAAAAAAATTAAGTTTGATTCAATATGGCGGACAAAAAATAAAAAACCAAAAACCAATCATAGTTCAGACTTTTTTTTAACTATATAGAACTATAAGCTTTTTTGAGGAATTACGTAATAAAATATTTCTATTTAATTTATTTTTATTTCTATTTAATTTATAATATTAATTAAAATATAGTATTACATAATATAAAGTAAAATATTAAGTCAGTTTTACATATTTTCTTATTGGAATAAAATTTTTCTTAAATTATAAAAATGGCGTCTTTACATGAAAAATTATTTTAATTTTAATGTCTAAAATGAACATGACTGTAAACTAATTGTCATATACAAATCAAAACTCTGTATTCTGACAGATGGAACCAAAAATCAGTGAAAGGTGCCAGAATGTGATGTCTCAATTCAGTCTTCCGTCTGGTAAAGCCATTTATAGTTTTCAAATGAATCGGGAGTTCATTTAGATAAGAAGGAATAAAAAACTTGTTTATTTTTTAGTAAACATTGAAATATTTACGTTGTATTTAGTTTTTGTGAACTTTATTAATACCATTTTACTCAGAATCAAATTATATACATGTTTTATTTAAATTCTCTACGTGCTTATTATCCATTTAACAGTTATTTTACGCCAAACATAAAATAGTGTGTTTTTCAATGCAAATATTTTGTCTCTTTTACCACAGCTATCTCAAAAACTACTTAAAATATAGTTCTGAGACCTATTTATTTCAACTTTTCTGATCAGATTTCATATAAAATCACAAAATTTACTCCTTGATTTGGTCTCAAGGATTATAGTGTGGTTTAATTTTAACGAAGGCGCTGAAATTTTTCGCCAGCAGACATTCACAAACGAAGCGTTTCTAAACCGATGTATTTGTAAACTTTGTTTTTTATTTTCACTAGTAGAGCATGTCCTGAAAATTTATTAAATTCTTTGTGAATCACTCTGTGTACATTTTTTTGCTTTAATTTTTCTGTGCGGGATTTTTGAAGTCCATTTTATTGCTTTTACCACTTCATTTTATTTTATATTCTTATATTAAATTTTACTTTAAATTCTGATAGATAACTACTGAAAATACTCCCCTTATAAACTATAATCGTTCACAAAGAACATAAAAGGTGAGAAACCAGCAAATTGATAAAAATAAAATAAGAAATGCGGTGAAATGAAACGAGACTGACACTGAGCATAAATTAAGAATCTTTGAAATACGGTAATATGAATTATTTTAAGTTTTCTAGCTATGCTATTTTTTTTTTTCGTGAAAACACGTTAAATATAAGAATGGCCATCATACTTTACCAATACAATACTAAGAAATTATGATGAAAAAAATTAAAAAAAATTTCCTCAAATCATCAATCTTGTATCTTTTTTTTGTTACAAAACTGTTTTTTTTGTTTTTTTTTTTCGATGAGTCTGAGGAACCCCATTTACGGGCGAACTAGAGTATCAGACTCGCTAATAGATTCCGCTAGATGTTATTAAGAGATCGTATGTGTGTCTGCGCCATACCGAGCAAACCTCACATATCACCGATCCTCCCCTCCCCGAGTCGGGTTCACAATTAAGCATTGCAGGTTCCCGGGTCGTGCCTTTGGGCCAGAGGGATCCAGAGTCTCCATACTTCATTACAGACACCCATCCACGCAAACGCACACGAACGCGCAAGAGCAGAGAACTAACTATCTTTCACTCTCTGACCCACCGGTCATGTTCTTCCGCCTCAGTTTGAGGACTTTGTATTGTGATACTCTCTATCTCTAGAAGATCCACCTGGAAGCATCCATCAATTCCTCTCTTCCCGGACTTTGGTTTGCAGGTTGAATCTTAACTTATATGAAAAACTCTGACCATCCGGAACTTCATCTAGAAAAAAATAATAAAAGAACCATCAAAATCCATTTGGTAAAGAAAACTTGAACATATATAAAATGAAAGGTTATTTTAGGAGTCGAGAATCTTTTTTCTAAACACATCTAAGAATACTGTTTCGTGTTCGCGGCTCGTTCCGGATATTCAGACTGATAACTAAAAATGTGTTTATAAATACGATTTATTACTCTAAAAACATGGAAAATAAGATAAATAATAAATAATAATAATAATAATAATAATAATAATAATAATAATAATAATAATAATAATAATAATAATAATAATAATAATAATAATAATAATAATAATAATAATAATAATAATAATAATAATAATAATAATAATAATAATAATAATAATAATAATAATAATAATAATAATAATAATAATAATAATAATAATAATAATAATAATAATAATAATAATAATAATAATAATAATAATAATAATAATAATAATAATAATAATAATAATAATAATAATAATAATAATAATAATAATAATAATAATAATAATAATAATAATAATAATAATAATAATAATAATAATAATAATAATAATAATAATAATAATAATAATAATAATAATAATAATAATAATAATAATAATAATAATAATAATAATAATAATAATAATAATAATAATAATAATAATAATAATAATAATAATAATAATAATAATAATAATAATAATAATAATAATAATAATAATAATAATAATAATAATAATAATAATAATAATAATTTTTTTTTTTTTTTTTTTTTTTTTTTTTTTTTTTTTTTTCGAGGAGGGAGGTGGAAATGCATTTACGCACGGAGTGTCGGGCTCCCGCTGGTGGTATTATCCAATCACCATCAGCGGACTACCGACTAAAACCACCCCCCTTTCTACCAGGGCTCGACCCGGAACCGTTTATCACATTACTTCCGGTCGAGTCCTCCTATACTAGCCTGTTTGGTGCTACCTAATTTTCGTTTGGTGCTACCTAATTTTCAGGACTGTCCAGGTCAGCCTTTTTGGCCCTGAGTATGTTGCCGACGAATCGGGCTACTCTTTCCCAGCTGCCCAGGTCACGGAGCATCATCGCAACCACGTTGTGGGGACTCAGTGCTCCGTGATCCGCCTCTAATGTCCCTCGATCTGCCGCCCACCGAGCACATTTGAAAAAGGTGTGTTCGGCGTCGTCCCGTACACCGGGACAATACAGGCAGTCGGGGGACGGCGCTTTCCCTATGACATGGAGGTAAGCACGGAAGTACCCGTGACCCGTTAAAAATTGGGTCATGTAGTACTCCACTTCTCCATGCCGTCGCTCCGTCCACGGTCTGACCAGAGGAATAAGCCTTGCGGTCCATCGTCCTCTGGTCTCGTGGTCCCAGGTCTCTTGCCATGCGAGGAATGTGCGAGTGCGTTCCTCGTTGGCAATGGTCACCCGGTCTCCGCCTGCCCGCCGCCTCCCGTAGATCGCCTGGCGCTCCCTTGCTAAAGTAGCAATCGGTATGACGCCGGCGACCACAAGTACTGCAGGCTCGGAGACCGTCCGATACGCGGAAGCGACTCGCAAGGCAGCGGTGCGTTGCACCTGCGCGAGCCGCTTCCGGTTTCTCGCCACTCTTAATGCCTGGGCCCACACTTCCGACCCGTATAGCAGGATGGAATGTACCGTGGACATCAGCAATCGCCGTCTGCTGGCCTTCGGTCCGCCGACATTCGCCATAAGCCGGCTGAGAGCAGTTACGGCTCTCGCAGCTTTGTCGGCGGCTGTACGAAGCTGCTCAGCAAAGCTGAGTTTCCGGTCAATCATCATACCGAGGTACTTTGCGGCCGGCTTGGTCTCGACAACCTCTACCCCGACCCGCAGGGAAAGAAGGGTGTCGATACGTTTCTTCGTGAGAACTACGATCTCCGTTTTGCTGAGAGCTAGAGACAATCCATGATCGTCCAGCCAGGCACCGACTCTGTGCATGGCCCGACTGAGCCTCAGTTGGGCGCGCTCCACGTCGCGGTCCGCGACAAGTAGCGCAACGTCGTCAGCGTACCCAACCAAGGCAGATTCTTCAGGCATCTCCAGCCTCAGCAAGCCATCGTAGACGGCGTTCCAAAGGTCGGGGCCGAGAATCGACCCCTGCGCCGCCCCTGACGTGATCGTAGTCCTACGAATAATAATAATAATAATAATAATAATAATAATAATAATAATAATAATAATAATAATAATAATAATAATAATAATAATAATAATAATAATAATAATAATAATAATAATAATAATAATAATAATAATAATAATAATAATAATAATAATAATAATAATAATAATAATAATAATAATAATAATAATAATAATAATAATAATAATAATAATAATAATAATAATAATAATAATAATAATAATAATAATAATAATAATAATAATAATAATAATAATAATAATAATAATAATAATAATAATAATAATAATAATAATAATAATAATAATAATAATAATAATAATAATAATAATAATAATAATAATAATAATAATAATAATAATAATAATAATAATAATAATAATAATAATAATAATAATAATAATAATAATAATAATAATAATAATAATAATAATAATAATAATAATAATAATAATAATAATAATAATAATAATAATAATAATAATAATAATAATAATAATAATAATAATAATAATAATAATAATAATAATAATAATAATAATAATAATAATAATAATAATAATAATAATAATAATAATAATAATAATAATAATAATAATAATAATAATAATAATAATAATAATAATAATAATAATAATAATAATAATAATAATAATAATAATAATAATAATAATAATAATAATAATAATAATAATAATAATAATAATAATAATAATAATAATAATAATAATAATAATAATAATAATAATAATAATAATAATAATAATAATAATAATAATAATAATAATAATAATAATAATAATAATAATAATAATAATAATAATAATAATAATAATAATAATAATAATAATAATAATAATAATAATAATAATAATAATAATAATAATAATAATAATAATAATAATAATAATAATAATAATAATAATAATAATAATAATAATAATAATAATAATAATAATAATAATAATAATAATAATAATAATAATAATAATAATAATAATAATAATAATAATAATAATAATAATAATGATGATGATGATGATGATGATGATGATGATGATGATGATGATGATGATGATGATGATGATGATGATAAAAATGCCCCGAATAAATTCAACCCCACGTCCGTGCAACAACATTTACGTACACGTCCGGGGCGGAAGTGTACGTAAAGTCCGGGGTGTCCGCCCCGGACAACGACATGGTACTTCGGTACCTGCACTTACGTTGGTCAACGGGGAAATGGTCTTGTTCAGGAGCTCCCTATGTGGTACGGGATTTGCGGTCCCGAGCTGGTTGTGGTTGTGCTTCTCGGTTTCGCTGCTTTTAGGAGTGGTGGGGGGCATGACTGTGATCTGTTTGCCGATGCTGTACGGAGTGCGGACGAGGAGTGACCATCCCTTTTCTCGGTTGTGAAGCCGGGTTGAGAGTGGGCTGCTGTGAGCTTGCGTTGTTCAGCGTGAGTCAGTCACTTCGGCTCTTGGCAGGGATTATCCCGTGGGTAAAGGTATCGGAGCCCTTACTGCTAGGTGCGAGCCCTGGGATGTCGGTATCGTGGGTCAGGCCGTACCTGACTTCCCGCCCGGATTAAATTTGTGGCAGCCGGCTGAATGGGGAAACCCAGGCAGGATCAATGATTCGGGGGATGCCCAACCGTCTCTCCGCCCGCATTTTGTGACATCATGTCTGGAGTATTATAGGATTATGGACGATTTATCATCCACATCCTCGTAAAACCTCTCGTTCTGGAGAGCTTTTTTCTTCACTGGCAAAGAGAAGGTAGAAAGTAGAATTTAGCGATAAAGAAGAGGTTACAGATCCGGAAAGGAAGAAGGAAATTCGTAAGTTTAAACCGAAAAATACTGGTTCAGAATCAAAATATTTGGTTATAAAGAAGAAAGACGTCGACTTTTCCAAAACTAGCCCTTTCGTGATAGCTCGTGGCATAACGGAAGCTGCTGGTGGACCAGTAAAAGAGACACGTAAAACTGCAGTTGGACTTTTTGTAGAAACTGACAATGACGCTCAATATTTACGACTATTGAAAGCAAAGAAGATCGGATTCATGACATTGAGGTACATCCCCATAGTACATTGAACACCTCAAAGGACGTTGTCATGTGCAGGAATTTATTAAACTGCACAGAAGAGGAGATTATAGATGAACTGCATGAACAAGGTGTTGTTGCATGCCGCCGCTTAAACATGCGTCGGAACGAGGAAGTTCAACCCTCTGCATCACATGTGTTAACTTTTAATAAACCAAAGTGTCCGGAGAAGATAAAAGCTGATTTTCACAGATTGGATTTGCGTCCGTCCGTTTATCCCAACACCTTTGCTTTGCTTTGGGTATCAGAGATTTGGACATACAGCGGTTCGTTGTACGAGGAAGCAGATATGTGTGTGTGGTGAACCATTACACCCAGATGAACTGTGCAGGGATCCTCCTGTCTGTGTCAACTTCATGAACACTATTCTGCAAGGTCTAGGAATTGTACTATTTATGAGCAGGAAGTAGCTGTCCAACAGATTGAAATAACACAGAAATTCAGCTAATTTGACGCTAGGAAAATTGTGCTTAGCAGAACGCCAAAGGCCGAGTCTTATGTACAGGTTGCTGCTGCTCTCGCAGCCTCCTTCAAACTAAAAGACATGGTAACGGAATGGCGCCAGCCTTAGCAACATCAGTGGAACAAATCATCGATAAGAAATTGAAGAATCGTACAGTTAGGAACAGTAGCCCAAAGTCTTCGAGGAAAGCAGACGTAACAAAACAAAAGTACCCTGCTTCATCTAGGAATGCGCCTTCGACCAGCTCAAAGGCGAAGGAAATTGAGAAATTGAGAAATGTAGAAGGAACTTGCAGTTAAAGTTCAGACTGAAAATATTCCAATTTCGTGGGCTGAAAAACCAGAAATCTTCATTTTGAAATAAACATTTAGAAAAGACAACAATGGAGCATCCGAAATCACGGGGTCTTTAGCTGAGAGGACGAGACACTCGACCGCTTCAAATGTTCTTGGAGTGAGTACATCCAATTTCAAATGTGATGTACTTCTGACTGCGCCAATGGAACCGATGTCATCTGATGCCGGCAGCAGAAGATACTCCGTGATTTCCGCCGGAGCAACTGAAGGATCGATGTCGAATGAATCAGACACTGCAAAATTTGACATCGAGGCCTTCAGAAAAATGGAGAAAGGGAACAAAAGGAAAACCAAGCCGATAGAATTGAAGAAGAGAAAGATCAGATATTTAAATCAAAAATGCTATAATTAAATATTTTATAAAGTTTTTTATTTATTGATATGAAAATTTGATATATATTTTTTATATAGGATTTTATATAAGAAATTATATAGAGGCTTTAATATAAGTGTTTTGTGTGGTGTTAAATGACAAGGACTCTTTACACCCTTGTCATACTTTGTTTAATATACTTTTTAATGTGCGTGTTAATTTTCATCAGAGACAAGTTTTTGTTTTGAGAGTTATGATCAAATTTCGTAAGAAATGGCTAGAAAGATTTCAAAATAACAAAGGCCTTTACATCCTTGTTGTGTTGTGTTTTCGGAGTTTTAATAACCATTCACATGTATTTTTTTTAGGTGTTCTTTTTTGACAAGAGTAGTCCTTGCCTATGTCACCTGTGTTCTGTTTTTTTTTTTGTGGGGGAGGAAAAGATTTTTTTGATTTTTTTTGATTTTGAAGGGCCTAATGGCCATAGCAGTTGTTGCCCCTAAACAATAATAATAATAATTTTTATTTAATTTATTTATTTATTTGTGCAACAGAACTGCTACATAAAGTCTTTGTGTATTACACATAACACAGAAAACCACATACATATAATACAATTCTAAAATAAAAACACAGTTAACAAATTACTACATAATTTAAATATAACATCAAAACAATGAGATAAATGATAAGGAAACATAAGTAAACATAAATCGAACAAAGGTTAACAGAAATCAAATCCTACAATCAACTCTTTGATTGTAGGGAGAATTTGATTTACTATTATAATAATAACAGTGTTATTATTATTGTTATTATAACAGTGAATAAATGACAAATAGTATTTCAAATAAGGACAAGATTTTCTAAATATAGTTAAATCATAAAAACCAGAATACAGTCCAATTGACTAAAAACATTATAATGACCGCTAATAGTAACAAGTTAAGATTAGACAAGTCTAAAGTTCATATAATTCCATTCACTGCAAATATTGTTGTTTTTGCTGTTTACAATAAAACTATTCTATACTTTATGAAAACTTACTTATACTTTATGAAATACTGTCACTTTCACTGCTGTCCACCAATAACTCACGGAACAACTTCCTGCATTCACTTACTAACCACACTTGAATGCTTGCGACGTATTTCACTTGTTATTACAAAATGCTTACTGAAAACGGTGTCACATAATCGTGTCGAACAAGGCCTCGCGGAACTACTCGCTTAATACTTACTGACTGTTCCCACTGGTCTCTGGCAGTATTTATATCCCCTGGCCTGCAGAACCAGTACCCGCCTCATTTCCTTAATTGTTGTAGCGTAATAATTTCATTGTTTGTACACTTACATTTTCCCATAAATTTCTATTCCGGCCCGGTAACCCTTCTCGTCGAACAACAGCAGTTGGGGGTGCCATTGTCTGTACTACAAAGAACAATGGAAAAGGATCCCTTTTAGTTTCTTTCTGGATTTCTCCCATTATTATCTTCTCATCCTTTCTTCTTAACGGGGAGGAATCCGTTATACTGGTCCTGTCTCAATATGCATCTACCAAAGCAGAATGCAACTGATAATTAATTAATTTTTGTTTTAACTGCCCGTAGTAAGTATGCAGTATCTATTTGGTTTTAATAGGTTAATGAATAAAGTTAATTTTTATTGATTTCTGAAGAGAATTCTTTTACGTATTTGGATCTATTTTATCAATTTTTTTTTGTATAACTAATATGCAACTAGTTTTTAGATTTTTACTTTATATTAATTGTGCACGATCGTTTTCTTTGTTATTTGATTACGAATAAATGTTAACAAAATAATTATTTGCGTTCTTTAATAAATTACCGTAACTTACTTTTATTGCTCGATTAAATAATTGGTTAAAAAATTATTATCTCTTTTGATTTAATATGTAAACTTACTATTACCGTTATGACTTAATTAGAGAAAAGTATTCAGATTCATGAGATATTATTTTAATTACAGTATAACGACTAGCATTAACTGTGTGTACGAAACATATATGTAACATTTGATGAAATGCTTATGATCTAAAAATTAACATAGGGAATTTCCAAAATAGTATACCTTCATTTTTATTCATTTATTTACTAGATAATGTTAGGATATAATAAATTATTAAAAAAAAAAAATTAATATATCTTAATTCATTCCCGAGTTATAACATTTTATTTAAAAATATAATAAAGTAAACAAACAGGTATAGAGGTGAGGTAGACTGTTTATAATAATTTTTTTCTTTAATTTCATATCCTGAATCAGTCCATAAGTTTTTGCAATATCTTACTGAACGACCGCATACATCACTTATGACTAACTGGTGTAACCAAGATTATAGTTTGGGTTATTTCTTCGATTTCACCTCCTTCTCTCATTTTTTACACCACAGAAACTGCAAAATTTATCATTCTACATTTGTCCTGGTTTGAAGAGAACTAAACCACCCCTTCCTTAATCGAAATCTTGATCCACTTGTCAAGATTGATTTTATTAAAGTTTTCGATGTTTGGAATCATTGCCTATTTAGATCCTGTCTTGGTTATATCGCATCAATAACTCTAGCAATTTTTTCTCTGAAACAAATCCCGAATTGAATTAAAAAAAAAAAAATATTATGTTAATATTACTTGGTAATCATGTTTTATGTGAAAAAAATTACATTGGAAATTAAATTATAGAAATCTGTTTATTGAATTATACTATTTCATTGCAAACATTCTTATAAAATTTATTACTTCGGTTAGCTAAGCTGGTATAAAAGTATTGACTATACTACAAATATTCTAATTTTATGCCTAAGCCCGGGATGTACTTGATATTTTTAAGTCATCTTCCACATCATTAGCAATTTACATACAAAATGTATATAGAAATTGCTCGTATCTACATAAAAAAGACTTCAAAAAATTGCAAGTCGAGGTTCAGACTCTGCGATACAGACGTGTTTAACGTAAGAACAGTTTCTACTGAGCTCTTACGCATTTTCCTGTGTAAGAGTGGATCTGCAAGTTAAATTTTTAAGAATAAATTTATTATTATTTCAAGTTCTTCATTTTATTTCGTTTTTTTATTTTCTCTCTCTCTCCCTCTCCCTCTATATATAATATATATATTATAAAAAACATGTGGTAAGTGATTCCCCTTTTTAACTCTTCACTTATCTCCTTTGATAGAACAATTTCTCCCCATATAACAATTTGTATTTATAAGTCTTTCCGTAAAAATACGATAAATTCGAATAATATTAATACATATATAACGTAGCAATCAAACTAGTTCTAATTTTTTTAAAAATATCTAACGCTGATTTATCCTCACCAAAATCTTTTAACCACATTAACATTAAGATTTACTATATAAATGTTCAATGCTTAAGAAATAAGTCTTAAGAGGTTGAAAAATTTCTTTCCAACGTCTGATTAAATTTTTCTTATTTTTTAGACCAACACAGAAGCCATTTTTGGGCTCGGTAATTTCAAACTTTTTGAAGCTTTTTCTAAAACTTCTCAATGAAACGGGGTGGGGGTAGGCTCTCAATTTTTTATTAGATTACCTTTTTTTCTCGTTTAACCTCCGGGACCACCATTAGGTATTGGATCATAGGATAAGATGAACGATTTTTTGCGTGTATGAAAATGCCATGCTTGACCGGGATTCGAACCTGGGACCTCCGGATGAAAGAACGAGGCGCTACCACTCGGCCTTTTTAATAAAGTTGAGAATAACTGTATATTAACGGAAGAATTAATTCTGAATGTTGGCCAATTCAATACCCTAGTCTAAAGTTAACATTGATGGTAATTTATACAACTTCTGGTACTTTTGAAACTTTTCTGTATAAACTACTGGAAAATCTTTTTAAAGTTCCTAATAAATTCAGTGATGTAGAGTACGGTGTACTTAAATATGTGCTCAAAATAATTTTTATTAGCGGCATCTGAGTTTATTTTGTATTAATTTTGTATGTTTAATGTATTTACTTTTTGATGATTTCATTAGTTTGAATTTAAATAACTAATATGGACTTCAAATACATCTGTTTTTTATCTTGTAGTTTGTTTTTGTATTTATGTAATGAATCTTATATTGACGTTATCTATATAATATATTTTTATTTAACGATCAGAATAAACATTTTTTTTTATTTATATATTGCACTTTAAAATTATCCTTTAACATTCGGCTTCGTAAATAATACTAAATAACTTATTACTAACACTCAGCTTGGCGTAGATTTAATAAAATCAAGATTTAAAAAAAATTATAAACAAATTATTCATCTCTTAGGGCATATATTTTAAATAGGGTACATTTTTTTTAACCTTTTATTATATGGTTAGGCCTTCAGAAATAGCACTCTGCATGAATAAAGTAATCTGCAAGAAAGACAAATACTCTTGATACGTTTAAGAAAAGGAATGAGGATAAACAGTGTATAAATAGATTTCTATCTAACGTATGGGAAATTGTATTATTTTTTTACGTGTTAAGTTATCCAGCCAATTTTATAATATTTTCATTATTTGAAGACATTTTGAATTTCAGAATGATATTTGACTAAGCGTAATTACGTGAAAACAATCTTTTTTTTTCTGTTTAGTCACCAGAACCACCGCAAAGTATTAGTTCAGAGGATGAATGAGGATGCTATGTACGAATGTAAACGAATCGTAATCTTGTACAGTCTTGTACAGTCGATTCCTAACATAAGGTTTTCGTTTTGAAAACTACAAAATACACCCACACCTACACACACACACACACACACACACACACACACTCCATATATATATATATATATATATATATATATATATATAGTATTTATTTTCTTAATACCTTTAGGTCGTTCTAAATTTGTATTAAAAACTAAGGATAAAAAATAATGTGGAAATTTGTTTACTTAGTTACTTCTACTTGTGTATTTCAAAGACTATACAAACATGTGCGATCGCATACAAGCAGACAACATACTAATGTATACAACATAATCGTGCAAAAACATTTTTACACTTCAGTTTTCATAAACAAAACCATTTAGCGTTCTAATTTATTGATTTTGATTTAATCTAAACCGAAATGTTTATGTATCTTGTTATCCAAATAAAAAAAAAAACTTTTTATCATCTCTTTTTAAATCTGACGAATTCTTTTTATTAATAATGCGTATTAAATTGAAAGATATTTTTTTTTTTGACGAGTTATAATTTAATATATAAACCAGATTTTATTTATAGAAACGGTTCAGGTTGAAGCATTCTATCTAACAGCGAACAGTTGACATTGGTTACGTAATTGGGTTACTGTCTCGTATTCAGTTTCTTTTGCTGCTCTTAGTTTTAATTCGTCATTATTTTAATTCATTTTTTAGTTAAAAAAACTAGTAACTATAAACATTTTTAGTAAAATTAGTAATTAGTAACCTTAGTAGTAAAAATTAAAAAAAAAAGTTATAATTGTTTTAAAAATTATTTTATAAAATAGTTATAATATAAATTGAGAAAAATTCCAGTTTTACGTTCAATAATAAAGAATCACAAAAAATGCCAAAGTTATATAAAAAAAATTTCATTCTTAGACTTGGATTAAAAAGTATGTAGAACAAAAGGTGAATTCTCTTGTTTAACCAAGTTCATTCTAATGGAATTTTATCTGTGTGTTTATGTATTTAATAAACAGGGGTTGAATTTTTATAACATTTTTTTTGAAATTTATTTAGGAGTATCGGTATACCGGGTAATTCAAAAAGGACTTCTCAGTTTTAAAAATACATAAAAATTTACTGCGGTAACTTACAGATTCGGTTGAGTTCTCATTTTATAGAAAAATACATCAAGTTTGTCATTCAGCATTCACTTTGTTTCGATACGGCTTCCATTTTTAATTCGACATACATCCCACCTGAAGTCGATTTTATTTCAGATTGTAACCAGCAAGTTGGGCGTTATATCTGCAGCTGCGGAGTTAATTCGAAGTCTTAGCTTAACAAGATCAGCAGGCAAAGGCGGTAAATAAACCTGATCTGTAATGAAAATCTTGATACAAGAAAATCTTCCGGGGTGAAATCTGGGGAGTGAGTTGGCCATGCAATTTTATCCACGACCAATCCACCGACCTGGAAATCGAATATTAAGAAAATCTCGGACTTCTAGGCGGTAATGTGTTAGTGAGGTGGTACCCCGCCTTGCTGACAGTAATGGCGTCCACCTTGGTTATTATCGTCTAACTGAGGAATTAAAAAATTTTGAAGCATGTCCAGATAAACGACATCATTTACGGTTGCCTCCTGAAAGAAGAACGGGCTTTTATGTTTGGAAGAAGAACAACCTGTCGTGACGAAGGTTTGGTGCCAAGAGTAAATTGCACCCCTACTAGGAGGCTCTCTATCGTACTCTCTACGAAAATTACGTTAAACTGCCGTTGCTGACTGCAAATCGTGAAACCGAAACAAATAGCGAGCATGTTCCGCACCAATAAATGTATCAATTTTTAACAATACTGGTGACACCGCTGGTGGCGAATTCGGTACTAATGAACTATTTACGACAAAACTTGATGTGTTTTTTTAAGAAATAAGACCTCAACGGAATCTGTACGTTATCTCACTAAATCTTAATGTGCTTTTAATGTTGTGAAGTCCTTTTTGAATCATCCGATATTTCTAGGATATAGCAATTGAAAGAAATTCTATGAGCCCTTATCAGTGAAATGCAAGAATTATTTTATTACAGTTGTTTTTGTAGTAGTAGCTGAAGACAAATTAAAACATTATTTAGAAAACTTCTGAAATAAACTACGTACGAGTATATAACATTGATCAATTAAAAATTGACTAAATTTTGTAATATGAATTGTGTAAATACTGCATTTTCATACTTTCCAGTTGATACCGCAATTATAAGGAATTTGAATTCAAGTAGTACATGACAAGCTCTTTTTCTTATATCAGTATAAAAAAAATAGCTGACAACACAGTTGTAGGACTTTCTGGTCACGCGGTTCCGCGTCAAAGCCGCGTTCTGGGAAAGTTCTACAACTGTGGGTTGTTTCTGATGTACCGCTTAAACGCACAACTTAATTTAAAATATTTATCATTTTATTTAAATATAATATCTTTTCGTTTATTTAATTCAATGATATTTATTAAAGCGCACGAGTATACCGTATTTAATTCGCGCGGGTGTGGCGTTACTAGCGGCGACGATCGGTGCTAACAAAACTAATTTTGTAATTTTAGAACTTACATAGAACAAATTTCGCTTGTACGGTTGGCAGTCTGGTGTAGCCGCTAGGCTTAACGCACCAGGAACGAGTCAACCGGGCGATCGATTTCGACACCCAGCCAGACCGAGTTACTTTTTTACTTTTTAAATATTATTCATTTCTACCGCACACCTGTGACGTCACAACATAGCAGACGATTACAACAGCATATTTTAGGGTGGCGTGTGATTTTTCAAAAATTTTTTTTGTTAAATATTGTTATTTTTTAATTGTTAACAAATTTGCCTAAGAAAAATATGACCTTAATTAGATGAAATCTTGAGATACTGAGGGTGACCTTGCTCTACAGCTTCACCCCCTTGACCTTTTAAGTTGAACATGTAATGGCTTCATTGCCTTATATATAGAAGTAATCTGACCAAGTTTGGTCGAAATCGATCCAGTAGTTCTGGAAATGTAAGGTGATTTAGAATCCAAAACCGAACACAACCACTACGTACATACAAACATTAACTTCTGGAAAATTTCCATTCGATTTTTTGGTTTTTTGGGGTTCCTTAGATGTCAAAACGTCAAGATTCGGTGAAAACTGCGTATGTCCAAATTGCACCGATTACAATACTTTCCTTTCTAAAAAGTAAAATAAATAGTATTGTAATTTTTTATCGTTTGTATACGTAGAACGAAAGAAATTTTTTTTTTTAAGGACAGTATTTTAGAACTGAAATAGCTCGAATATTTACGCTACAAAAAGGGTTTTATTAAAAAAAATTAAAAATATTGTGTTTAACACTGTTTAAACTTATTAGGAGTTATTCAGTAATACCAAACCCAACCTGTTTAAAGAGTTTTATTCAATACAAAATATTTTCATTTTTGACCATTTTTTTGAAATTTTATTGAAATGCAGAAACTTTATGAAGAAATACATTCTTTTATAAAAATAAAACTTAAATTTCCTACAAACTTCCTATTTGTAAAATAGTTGAGTATAATTCAATAAACTTTATTCATGTAATTTAACCATCAATTAGACCATAAAAACTTATTTGTCCCCAACACTGATTAAATTACAATCTTAAATTTTAAAAATGCGAAATTTATGTTTTTTTTTACCTGATGAATTAATTCACCACAGAAGTTTCAAAGCAAGAAGGCAGGAATATAAAAATGGAAATTTGTAGTGTGTGAGAAATGCTATACTTGACCGAAATTCGAATCCAGTATTTTTAAATGAATGGTGGAGACACTACCAATTTGCTACGCAGATAATTTTCATGGTGAACGGTTTTTGATAAATTGATATTTCAATACTACATACGTACTGACACAATATTATTTTTTCTTATAGTAGTAACTAAATAATACTATTTTCTAAAACTCATGTTGTGAACGGGAAAGGATTATTATTATTTATTATTTTTTTAATGAAAATATTGCCAATTTTATTATTTATTTTCCTAACGAGTAAATGCAGTATGTACATTATTTCTTTAAAAAAAATTCTCTTATTGCTTGTTATGTTTTTATTTTCCTCTACATTTCTCTTCCGCAGAGATGTTTACATCATCAGACTGTACGAAGGAATTTACGGAAGTATAAATTAAAAAGATGAAAAATAAAATTTACCGTACCAAAAATTGATATAAAATTATACCAGTCATAAATTAATAATAGATAAATAATTTCTTCTGATAATAAATTACATATCATCAAATATTTTATATAAGTGATTGAGACGATAACATGCCATTCAGAATATAAAGCTATTTTTAAATATATTTTGAATCTAAATTTCCATACTCTCTATACGTTTTAACGAAGCAGAGATCTCTGCGAGATCTCTGCTTCGTTAAAAGATCTCTGCATCTCGAAGCAGAGATCTCTGCGAGATCTCTGCTTCGAGATGCTTCGAGATGTGAAACGTAACGGAAAAATGACAAGCAGTATGTAAATGAAAAAATATAGTTTTTAAAACCAATTTCCTTCTGTTAGGATACAATTCATTAAACTGTTTATAAGTTACCAAAATGATATTGGAGAGACGGCGTTTCGAGAAGATAGCCAGGTTTATTCCTAGCATTTTGCAATGCAAGGAGGTGTTGGCCAGAGGGTGAAGGATAGTCCCTCATGAAGTCACCGTTCTTCTGGGCTTGTTTGGATGGTCGGCGGCGGTGAAGTGAGGGGATCTCCTGTCCTTTCAAGATCTCAGTAGATCGCTGTGAACGGTGGGGATAACTGGGAAATAAACGATTCGAACCGGTGGGGGAAGCCAGCAATGGCGTACCCCCCCCCACCACTGGAGTGGGTTTGGAAAAGACCCGAACCGGTGGGGGAAGCCAGAAATGGTGCATTCCCTCTAGAGCGGGCAAAAATCAAAAGAAGAGATCCAACCGGCGACCGTCCTTTGAGTTTCAAGGACATGCCCTTGCGCTGAGCCATGCTTAACTATTGATACAGTGCAGGGGTGTAGGGAGAAAAAAAGGAAAAAACACCGTTTATAAGATACATTATTTAATTGGAGCAGAGATAAATGAATTTTTTTACACGATTTATTATAGTTACGACATCATGTAAATGAACTGAAACACAAAAAATAATTTTTTCTGAGAATAATGATGTTCACTATACAGAAAGTTTTCGTGGTGACCAATTGTGTCAATTGTATATCAATAAAGTGCTTTTTATTTTTGAGAAAGATTATATCATTTCCGAGAGTTAATTTTATTATATTTAAAACTAACTACAACTGGTTTTTTACCCTTATATTTGCATTTTGTATACATCTAATAAATGTTATTGCATATTGTGTTATTTGTCAAAAAGTGTGGAAATTTCTTATTTATTCCTTCTTTTTCTTTTTTTACAGAGTCTATTTTAGAGAAGAGTTATCATGTATTGTTTTTGATAAGGAAAACTGAAAATTAAAAACTAAATGTATCATTTGACAACAACAGATGAATCAGCAGCGCGCGAACAGTGTGAGTAACTTGTATTGTAATAATATTCAAATCGTGTATTAATTAGATTCTTTTGTGATCGGTATATAAAAGGATCGGTATTACGGTTCATTACTCAGTAAGTTAATTATATTGACCGTTGCAGGATGTACTCTAGTAGAGTAAATATAGATGACACATGCAGCCTGCTATTGGCAAATATCCGTTCTCAAATCATAAGAGAAAATATAAATCTTATTTAGGTTTATACCTTGTACAGGTTTTAATAAATAATTTATCTGATTAATTATTATTTTTGAAGTAAAATGAATGGTATTCGATACTCATTTTTAAACAAGATTTCTTTTCTTTATATATATAAATTTAAAACCAATAATTTTTTGAAATATATAAAAATTAATAATATATAACATAATTTCAAATTTACAGAATTTGTTTTTTTATCTCTTTGCTTTTCTTTAGGAGGTATTTATTATCTAATTTCTCAGTGGAGTTTCCAGTAACACTGTAACTAATAACGCCCAACTTATAGAAAGTAATGAAATTGTTCAATTATGTAACCTAATAATAAATTTATTTGATAAATTTTGTATTTGTTAATTTACTGCATTGATTTCACGAAATTTATTGCGTTTATAAATTTCATATGAATATTTTATAAATATTTAGTAAATAGCTCATAAAAACTAATATCCCAAAATATTGGAAGTTTATAAAATTTACAAAAACATTAAATTTATTAACAACGTATTAATTAATTAAATGAACACACAATATTGATGGAAAATATTCGATTAGTATAGACACTTTTAATCAAATGATGAGGTTGTTAGTTAAAAATCCAAAAGGGGGTTTTAATAGTTTCATTAATTTTAAAGTAATTCTTTCCGTTTCATCAATTGATAGGAAAATATATAAAAAAGTTATTTGTGGTTGTGATATATCGATCAGAGTACTATGCAATACAGTGAGGAAAATTCAGAAACGATGATATCTAGTGAAATTTGAGTTTAGCTACTGTGATAAGGAATAACTGAAATGCTTTATTGGATAGATTTATCAATCTTAAGATTGGAATTTTATAATTGTAATAGATAAGAGTCTATAGATAAGCCCCTCTTTCCACCTAACTCAGAGATTTAGTTACGTAAGTAGATTCCTAAAACCTTAACACGGAAACCTTATCTAAAACTTACAGGACACCATTTAAGAAGTGGTGTCAAAGATAAGGAAAAGGGATGGAACGTTACGAGCCTTTTACGTAGGAATTGTAGCAAGACTTAAACAATCTTACACAAAGGAATTCTTCTAGGATTTAGAAGATATACTGTCTAAAATTTCTCTGAACCAATTACTCCGAGTGAAACCGAATGCCAAAGACATAGGACAGAAAATTCCTGAACTCAAATGAATAACAAAATAAATGAAGAATCAGATCAATGTATTTATTTTAGGTTATAGTATTTTTTATGAGAGTACTGATTCGAAATGACTAAAAATCTGCTTTACGAAAATTCTTAAATTTTATTATCGTATTAATTACGAAATGGTATATTAATAAGCTCTCAGTAGTTAAAATATATTATGATACATTTTTTGTTGTTATTCATTTTGATATGCAATTGTAATAAATTTTAATATTTCAACATTAGATTGTCACAAAATTACTTCGTCATTAAAAAAAATTATTCTATATAAAAAAGATTTAAAAAAAATATAATTTTAAATAAAAAGGTTATAACAAAGTCCAGGAGACTAGAAGAGCAGTTCCGCGGAGTAGAATATAATTTAATCTAGTTGATTTTTAAAGTGAAACGTGTTTAATTTTTATATTTATGTAAAATATAAATAACTAAAATGAAAAACTTTTAAAGTAATAATATTAATTCTAGATTATTTAATAAAATAAATTTTATCTAATCAATTTCCAAAGAAATCTAGACTTAAATAAATCTATAGGGCAAGAATTTAACTCGATTTACGTTAAAATAATACAAAGAAAGTTTCGTGTTGATTTTGTAAATAAAGAAAGGACGAGTTATTATGACGTATTAAATTATGATTTTTACGTATTTTGAAAATTTTGTAGCAGGATACCAAAAATTAAAAATCAAATAAATTTTCTTGGTTAAATCAGACCGTCACTAGGCGGCCGGGTTGTATATATTTGCGGCAACTCGTAAAATTAAAACCGAACATTTCTGGGCTAAAACTAAAAGGGAGAGTTTGTTGTTTATTTAATTTACTGTATAGTACAGTTTCTGACACGTATCAGTTTACATGTCCTTTACGTATATTAAATTTGATAAAACTTGCTGAATGAGGTTATTATATTGTATCTATAACTTCAGTTAAAAGTTTAAACCTTTGGAGAAAAGCTGAGTGAACGGCTAGTTTTAATACGTGAAAGAGTTCTAATTTCATATTTCCTTTCCGACTTGTGAAATAGGAACAACAATATCGTCAGGTGAGGGTAGGAAATTTTTTTTAGGTGGTAGAAAACGTTTTGTCGAGTGAGATTGAAAAAGACTGGAAGGGGATATAACTAGCACCAGATAGAGAATATCACTTACTATTATTACTATTACTAGTACGACAGCAGTTTTATCAAAACAGATTTCGACTAACATTCATCCCTATCTATCTCAACCCTCTTTTAAATTCTCACAATCTCGCTTCAACTGGTGCGATATCATTGCACATACGAGAGTGTATTTCCCCTCTATCTCATCGCACTAATATCCATATAATTTCCCACCATAATTACCGTCATGTCTCTTGATCTCGCATACCCGTGTCCCCATCACCCTTCCGCTCTCTAACACTTTTTCTCTCTTTCGTAGTACTCCATTCCCTTTCCTTGTTAATGGTCTGTAAATTATCCTCCCACTTCGCTCTTTGCTATCCAACGCAAAATGACGCGTTTTGTCTAACTCAACCACTTTCCCTTTCTATTTTAAACCATTTGCTTGTCTCGTGTGTAAATTATCCACGTCTATTTCCCCTCTTTATCTGTTTTGTACTATCGCATATATATATATATATATATATATATATATATATATATATATTCTTTTCTGCGTGACTGTATCATCGCATTGCTACTACAATGACTATAATTTATTAAATCGATCGTAAAACACACACACACACACACACACACACACACACACACACACACACACAAACAATTTGTATAATAATAATAATAATATTATGTCATATAAATTTCGTAAATAAAAATGAAAATTAACTGCTGAGATAAATATTATCATTTTAATTAATTAAAGGGATATTTTCCGTTATGTGTTTACAAATAGATTGTATATGGTGAGTATTTGTGATGTTGTATCCCTACCACAACAAAAATGAGTAAAATGCATGAAGTACGACACGCGAGCTTATTGCTTTATTAATAACAGTAGTTTTATGTAACGAGCCCATATGCGCTTGCTTGCTTAAACATATTAATACATGTAGAGTGTTATATTCATTTATACTATATTTGTTTTGGTAAAATGGTATTTTAATATTTCAATTTTTTTTAAAAACAAAACAAACTAAAATATTTGATAAGAGACATAAGGAGACAACTGATTTACTGTACGGTAGCTAAAGGCTATATGAACACTATGGTGAAGATTGATGAAAACTTTCTTGATTCACAGTTTAGTGGTAGGAAAATTTTGTTTTACAATTACGAAAGGTAAAAATTAAGAAAGGCACGTCAGACCGGCAATGCTGCACGGATCCGAGTGCTGGAGAATAAAGAAATGCGGAGAGCAAAAAATGCATGTCACGGAGATGAAATTGCCGTGATGGGCAGGTGGTGTTACTAGACTTGACAAAATCCAAAACAAGTACATCCTAGGGACCTTCAAAGTAGTTGATATACAGTAGAAATGCGAGAAAGCCGTTTACGCTGGTTTAGACACGTAAGTCACAGAAGTGAAGATCATAAATACCGACAAGACCCGAAATATTGTCAAGACCCGACAGGTTTTAGGTGTGGCCCTTGCATGACTAGAGGGGGAGGTTTTTTAGCGGGTGAGAACCTTGCACTCGCCGTCAGAGCGGGACTGGCGGCGGCTGGCAGAGCTTTTTCCTTCGATTACGGAAAAAAAGAGAAGGTTTTTGCCATAAAGGAAGGCAAGAGGGACAGAGGCCGCCCATTGACTACCTGGGCGCGAATCATTCATAACGATATGCTGCCGATGGACTTAAAGCCAGAAATGACACAAAAGTCGCCAAGAGTGGCGTAAAAGTATCAGGAGGGCTAACTCCAAATAGGGAACAAGCCAGGGGATTGATTAATTGACAAATTAATAAACATTTTATATTTTCTTTTAACAACTTAAGTATTAAAATTGTGTAAAAAAAATAAACAATCAAAAAATTTGTATAACAATAAATTTGTTAATCAAGTATCTATATATTGTTAATCACCTATATATATTATAGGTGATTATTTTGCAATGGTAGAAAAGTATTTTCAAGTTAATAGAAAAAATTCTTTAGAGAATAAAATACCGTAATTGTTAAGTTTTTCAATGCCCTGAATTTTTAAGAACCATTTAATGTGAATTATATTTAAAATAATCTATCCATCCGATGGAAAACTATTTTTGTCGGATATTAAATTTTCTTTCTTTAACTAATGCGGTTTTTTTCAAACATTTTCAGTATTGCAAAAGTTGGAAAACTTTTCAATTTTAATTCATAAACTACAAAAATTAATATAAATTGAATATAAATTAATAAACCGAATCTGATTGGTCTACTTTATATGGAAAATTTTGATACTGAAGATCACTTGAAATATAATCTGACAATTACATATTGCGCACATTTACGAGTAGTATTTTCAATCGTAATTATTTGTAATAATTACGTTAAGTGTATGTTCCATTATATCGTGTGTACTATACAAAAGGCTGACTAAACGATCCGCTGAAGAATTTTGCCACTTGTTACAAAGTTGGGATAATAATTCCATTATTATTATTATTATTATTATCAACTTACGGTGATTGGAATCAATAATAATTCTATTATTACTTCTACTATGTTATACCAATATAGAAGTAATCTGACCAAGTTTGGTCAAAATCGGTCCAGTAATTCTGGAGATATAAGATGATTTAGAGGCTAACACCGAACACAACTACTTACGTTTATTAATCGGAAAGTTTCCATCTGATTTTTTGGGTTCCTTAGGTGTCAAAACATCAGTTACTTTTATACTGTGTATATTTGGTAGTTGGGTTTAAATTAACTACATCTCAGGAATTCTCGACCTAAGACTGTACAAGACTACACTTCATTTACATTCATACATATCATCCTCAATCATTCACTGGAGTAATACCTTACGGTGATGCCGAAGACTAAACAGAAAAAAGAGAGGTGTTAAAACTTCAAGATCCGGTGAAAACCTTATATGCCCAAATTTGACCGATTACAATAATTTCCTTCTAGAGATATTGCTCTGATATAGCGCTATCTAGACGGGAAAGTAGAAAATCGGTAGTTTTTTTTTTGGTCTAAAAATCTTCTGACAGATTACATTTTTTTTTATATATTTTTTAAATTTACTATTTTATTTCAGAAACGAAATAATATATTTTTAATTTCAAGTTTATTTTCATGATTTAGTTTTTTTGGGTTTACTTACGAGTTTTAATTTTTAAGTTTAATTACGCGTTTTGATAGATGAAACATTTAACAACGTTATTTGTTCTGATATAGTTGATTTAAAAGTCGATTAAAAATGATTATACTTCATACGAAAAGAAAAGATTAATGATAATAAATCGAAATTTATAAAATTAAACTACTTTTATATTTAATAAGGTATTTTCAGTGTTTATTATTTTGGGAAAAATAAAAAAATAAAATGCTTAGTGGTTGGCTATTCTTTATTTTTTTATGTTAATTATTCATCGATGTAAAAACTTAGTCATATCAGTGTTTTTAATATTTTTGTTAAGCTTACTTATATGTTTCTATGAATAGGTAGTCAATCGAGTTAAATGTATTATATTCGACTGCTCTGCTTACTGAGGTTAAAACTACACTGGTTAAGAAAAAACTAAAAAAAGTAGGAAAAACACAGCGCTATCATTAACAGCAAGTTTCTATCTGGAGTTCTATTACCGGTTTGGGAATTCCTCAACGAGATCGTTCCATTACCAATGAAAAAGTCAATGTCTCGATAAAAAAAAAAATAAAAAAAAATAGATCCGTTTACAATCTATATTTATCAATGTTGATTTTAACACTATAGAGAAATGGGATTTAATGATTCACTTACACTTGTCATTATGGCTTTGCAAGACGGTTCAAAATCATCTGCCAGAGAGTTAAAAAAATATGAATTCATTTACTTATTTGAAATATAGAAAATTACTGAATGTTTAGAGAAAGAATAATCATCTCGAAAATAGTAGTTAATTTGAAAAAAAAGCAAAAAAAAAACAAAGATTATATTTCATTCATAATAATTTAACTTCACTTATGTTTAAAACTGATGAATACAAACCATTCCAGTTCAAGGTTGGATTAATAATATCGTGGTCGACCTACTTGTTATGTACAGTCTGCTTCCGATACAAACAGGTGATAGTAGCGGTAAAAAAAACTAATATTTTTTTTATTGAGCTTTTGCTGAGCGAAAAACGCTCTTGCGTTATCATCACCTGAACACGATGTACTTGGTTTTAAAATACTAAATTTTAAAAATACACAATTAAAAATTAAATAAAAACGGCCGGAAAAACAAAACATGAAGTAATAATACAAAACCTAATAGAATAAAAAATGAAAACTAAATAAAAACTTAAAGTGGAAAGTTAAAAACAATATAAAATATTAAAAACAAAGGTAAAACAAAAAACTTAGACTAAATGTTAATTTTTTTTGAGCAAAAACCTTTTCGTGTTAGCATTGCCCGGAAAAAAGAAAAGGTACGTAAAGTAAAGTAAAAGTAAAGGACGTATGAAAATAGCTAATAATATTACATGTAGTATTATGAATATGTGCTGTAAATCAGTGGTAATCAAGCTTTTTATTTCCACCGCCCACTTTTGTGTCTCTATTAGTAGTAAAGTTTTCTAACCGCCACCGGTTCCACAGTAATAGTGATTTATAAAGTAGGGAAGTAACTTTACTTTATAAAATTTATAAAGTACATAATAATAATTACTTACCAAATAATTTGTGAAACGACTTTCGCTAAGTTTGGCAGAATAAATCTTTATAAAACAACTTACTGTAGTTAAATTTTTTTATTTATACTTTGCATATATAGAAGCATGAAGTCTGATGAAATTACATTTAATTAATTAAATTATTAATGAGATCCCTGAGGCTGATGCTGCGATACTAAATATTGGATATCTGGCTCAAATTTTGTAAGGAACAAACGAAGGTCTTCTCTTTCGGAAATATTTAGGTGGTTTCTTTCTTTGGTCGTAACATTATTAACAGCACTAAAGCCTAATCCAAAAGATATTAGGTAGGAAAAGGTATCAATAAACTGACTATCATTTTGCACATATTTCGATATGAGACAGGTATTTTTTTATTTTGCCATAGGTTTTCATATCCACCACTACCGAATTTATGTTTACTTTCTTCATCATATTTAATTCCTAACAGTTCTTTGCAAGTTGTATCAGCCTCTTCAATATTTGCCGTAAAAGGATTTTTCATCCAGTCATACACCTTCAATTTCAAAATATCTTCAAATCGTTTTTCCAACTTAATTTCGTTGAGGTGGCTACTGAATCTGTCAATATCCTCTGGATTTACATCATTTTTTATACATGAAAATTTAGGAAAATGATGAAATTATCTCTTCAATAGATTGCAACGAAGTAGTTCAAGTTTTTCAATAAATAATGACAATACTTTGACAACCTATAAGAGTTTTATTAGCTCCTTGAAACTGCAAATCGACATCATTAAATCTCTTGAAAATATCTGCCAAATAAAAAGCATCATTCTTTATTGTTTTTAAGTGTTGATACAGATTGGTCTCATTATTAGTTTCAAAAAATTGTATGACACTAACATATAATGCTACAAAAAGAGCCAAAGATGTATCCTTTGACATCCACCGGACTTTAGTGTGCAAAAGTAACCTAATAAAATCTTCATTATTGTCCTGGAAAATCTGTAAAAACATTCTATCATTATTTGCATTGGATTTTTATCTTGTTTACGGGTCGAATTATTATAGTTAATGATGAATGGAGATTTGTACTAAGATGTTTAACCTACAAGATGTTGTCTGTGCACCATACAATGAATACATAAAATATTTGGCACTTCTTCCTTCAAATAAGCAACAAATCCACGATAGCGATCTACCATTTATTGTGCTGCTTCACTGGCGTATGCAATATTATTATTCAAAGGAATATTATTTTTTGTAAGTACGATTTCACAGTATTAAATGCAGAGAATCCTCTTGTATCTGTAATGGGATTTATTGCAAATAGCACCATCATCAATAAAACATTATTTGCAGTGGTGGACTCGTCCAATTGAATGAAAAAATGAAGAGTTTTGGAGAATACTTGTAAGTTTTTTTCATTATTAACTGCCATTTCTTCAATTCGTCGCTTTACTGTGCTATCACTTAGGGGCAAATTTTTAAAAATTTCAGGTATGTCCTGATGAATAAATTCTTTTATCCTGTTGATATATCCTGTCGTTTTTCCTGTTGAGATAAATTCTTTTATCGAGGGTATTATTACAGTTTCTCCAATATTATAGCTTTTATCACTTTTTTCAATTAATTGTGAAATGCGATAAGCGGCAATTAATCCATCTTCGTTCGCTGCATGTTGTTTCTTGTTCTATACATGATGCAACGATTTTGAAATTTTGTGTATATTTTCTGAAAATATTCAGCGGGCTTGTCCTTATCATTTTGATGCTTTGTAGAAAGATGTTCTCGCAATCCACTTGGCTTCATTGCTTCATTGGATAATGTTTTATGACAGAATAAACATATTAGATGTTGTTTATTGACAACAGATTCTATGAAACCCATCTTCAGATACTCTGGAAAATAGCCACGAACGTATTTCTTTTTTGAGACATGGGCTCACAATATTTTATTTGAAGCTGTAGGCACATACTCGCTCTCACAAATATAAGTGCGTACTGACTAGATGTGCGAGCTCTTCTGGTACGAATCTTTTTTGTTTGTGGTTGCGTTATAGCACCATTTATTTTCACTTACGTAACGTGAACTAAATTTATGCGCGGGCGATAAAAATGGTATATCTTCTGCAATTTTAATTGTCACGGGGAATTTTATGAAAATTTAATGAAAATGTTTTTAAATAATGTAATTAAAATTTTTTTAAAAGTCTATTAAATTAAAAAAAAAGTAAAGTGCTACAGTATCGGACAAAACCCCTACCGCAGACCACGAAAGCTGGAACGCCCACTACTGGACGATAGGGACCAGGTTGACTACCACTGCTACAAAATGTAAATTTTGTGTAATTATTGAACATAACAGAATAATTATAAAAAAAAAATATATAAAATAAAATAACGAAAAGTCGGTCTACTTGCGCAGAATTGTGCAAGAGTTTTTTTTTGGTTCAAATCGTTTCATAATTTTCCTTTTGACTTCCTTTCTTATGTAACCTTAATTTAATTTTGTAACATGTTAATATTTTGCAATTCGTAAAATAATTTTATCGACTTACTTTGACATAATTTCAAATAATATAACAATACGATACAACAGAATATTATGAGATTTAGAGTAAACAATGATTACCTTAACTTAACTTATTTCCAGATAGCAAACATAGTTTACGTTCATAGGTATAAATATTTTTGAGCACATTATAGAAAGTAGTTTTTAGAATAAATTAATGTACATTATATTTGTCGAAATTTTTTTTATCAAAAAAAAAAATCCGCAGTCCTTTTCTCAAAACAAACAGTAAATTTGTTGATTGCATGTATTTGACTTAAAGGAAAGTCAACAGAAATTAAATCCTCTATATTCCGTTTATTTTGGCTGGTATCCTGTAACAGCTGTCGATGAATGATAATGAGAAATATATTTTTTCAAAAATATAGCTCTTGAAAAAATGCCATTCCTGCCCAGGATTCGAACCCAGTACCTATGGATGAAAGGTAAAGATGTTACCAAAGAACTCAGCGCTAAATATATTACTAATGTAATCTGAATAATTATTTATGAGGTATAAAAACGGAAATTTAACGTCTAAAATTTTCTTTAGATTATGAGTATTACAGGGAATCATCTACTAACCTCTTGTCCAGGAAAATTTTAAATTAGTTAAAAATATCGAATATAAGAAATACTGTACTAATATTAAAAACATATAAGAAAGTATTTTTCAATATTCTAATCTAGTCATTATTTTCGGAACGTATAACTTTGTTGTCCGTTTTATTTTTTTAACACAGTCTGATCTTTGGAAAGGACTGTACCGTTAAACGGCTATACCTTTAGAAAGAAATTAAGTTATTTAAACCTCTATATACTATTAGTAAATTTGTTATGAGTGTTAGGGTTTATATTTAACTTTATAACGTTTTTGTAAATAAATTATCTTTTTTGGCCAAGTAGGTAATTACATTATGACAACGTATCAGTAGAACAGTCTATTAGCGGAATCCGTTAACATTTTGCGAATGTGTGTTATAATGTACTATTCAGGCACCCTAATTACATTTGTAATATTAATAGTGTTATCACAGTCTGAACGCAATTGTTTCGCTATCTTTCTCTTTCTATTTAATTCTCCCTCTTCCTTTCTTCCTGTTTTCTACTATATCTCTTCTATTGAACCTTCCTTAACTTTCCCCACTTGTATCATTTTAATGCAAAGCGCTTGAAGGCAGTCACTCGGCTGGTTTTATTCCCAAATCATTTCTCTCTCACAGCGTTGCTGCTCTACTGTATGTACTGTAATATACATATCTATCAGTTACGAGATCCTTGTTCAGCTTATGCCACTAATTCCCATGCTCCCTACACTTATTTCAAAAATTTCAACTTTCTCGCCCTTTTTCTGTCTTGAATGAGTGTAAGTATACGTGCGTTTACGATTATGCTTAAGTAATAAAATCGATGTCCCTAAGTTATATTTTAAATGTTTGCTACTTTGAGTACATTGACTAAGTCATAGTTAATGATTTTAATATTTTTCATAAATCATCAACTTTATTATTCTTCTATTACACTTGTTTTTAATTAATTATCCTTTTAATTTTTCTCTGAAGGAAAATAAAGTGGAAAAAATAACATTCATTTTTAAAAGAACAAAAAAAAAATTAATGAAGTTTTTTATTAAAAATTGTAGTATTCTCTTAACCAGTTTTATTCTATATTTAAAGCATTTTAAAGAATTTATCGAATTGATGAAAATACTGATTAATATTTGGTAGGTTGTAAATCGCGCAATTAAGATGTATTACTTTGATTTACTTTAGGAAAAAAAATCACTCCAGTCGTTTTATAAATTTAGATACTAACAGTCAAATAAATTAAAATAACAAAAAATATATAATCTTCTCCAGTAGTAATCTGGTAAAATAAGTTTTAAACACACACACACACACACACACACACACACACACACACACACACACACACACACACACACACACACACACACACACACACACACCGACCGCCACGTAACGGCGAGCTTGAATGATCAGCCCGTACGTCAGATCTTACACAATTATAACGTTATTTTGTTGTAATCAAAATATAGTGCTATAAAATATACAAGTAAGAATAAAACCATTTTCATTAATTTTTCAATTTTTATTTACATACATTAACATTATTTTAGTATTTTACATTTGAATCTTTTAAATTATTGTTTTTCCTACATTATCATCAGATTAAATTTAGTTAAGTATAAATAAAAAAAAAACACACAGACCGCCACGTAACGGCGAGCTTGAATGATCAGCTCGTACGTCAGGTCTCTTACACAGTTATATATTTTGTAATAAAAATATAGTGTAGGCATAAAACCATTTTCATTAATTTTACAATTTTTATTACATACATTAACATTATTTTAGTATTTTAGTTGTATAAATAAAAATACAGATACATTAGAAAAACACAGATAGCATGATAACAAAAATTTTCAGTAGGCTATCAATTTATAATTAATTCCCTTTGCTTCAACAAATTTCCTATCGAGTTATGAATCTTTTCGAATTATTAATTTTAATAATTATACTTATTTTCAATTCTGAATAGAATCAACAAAATTTTATTAAAAAAATTGATTAAGATATACAATGAAGGTAATTGTTTTTATATACACATTTTGTTTAAAGGTAGTACGAAAATAAGAATAATACAATTTGTATTCAGTAAGTTTGGTTTTGGTTTAAGTTAGATTTAGCGGAAGGTAACCGGCTAAATCAGCCAGGTATGGTTAATCCAGTTCCTTTTATTTTGATATCACTAATAAGTTTTATCTATAGTATTTATAAATTATAATAAAAATTATTCTTTGACGTCTTGTAACATGCATAATATAAACAATCTGATTCAGCTAATTTGCTCCGCTGCAGTTGTAATATCTTGCAAGTCATGAAAAATAGACTATGTTTTCTGTATGTGTTTTCATTATAAACAAAATATTCTTTGTGTCTTTACTAACTACCATAGTTATCACATTATTGTTTTACTGCTGAGATCCTTGAAAACATATCCCGGTTCCGAATTTCAGTTCAATGAAAGTTGTTTAAACGTTCAATTAATCGAAATAGTAATTATCATTCACTAAATCCATATTGAGATCATAACTATGTAATTATATTCAACAAGCTGAAAAGAAACATAAAATAAATTAAATTTTTCCTTCTTCAGGTAAGTTTACAATATCTATCATATGTAACGTAGTGTTACGTGATAACATTCTGGCTACATGGAGATGAAAACGAAGATATTGAGCGCTGTCTTCACTATAAGGCCGGAAAGGTTATCAAGATTTGATGGTTGACGTGAAAAATATGATTATTGACTCTTTAACAATGAAAATTCGCTGTTGGTAGTTTTAAAAACGTTTTTAGAATCGTTAGTTCTGATTTTTAATTGTTAATAAAAATGACTGGGACGGGATTAATAAAATAAATAAATTAACAATTAATATAATCCACCTTACCAGCACCTTGGTATGTTCTTTTTATCTTTCGGCTTACTTGGAAGCCAACATCAGGAGTTAAAATTAATGCATTAAAAAAATCATAGTTAAAATTTAAAAACAGTCATGACTGTTCTTTCGCTTGAATCATCTACCGCGGGAGAATAGCAAGCTGTGATACGATCTCTATTTTCTGAAGGTGTAAAACCGGCAAAAATTCACTCGCATATGTTGAAATAGTATGGTAAAAAGTGTAAAAATGAAGTGAAGTTTCGACTGACGCTCTGCAAATTACTGATATTTATAGTGCGATTATTGGAACTGATCGTTTAATTATCCACTATAAGCTGAATTACTGCAAATCATGTTCAAGGAGAGTTCGAGACAGTGACTCAAAATCATAGAAATCCGAATTTACATTTGTATGGAACTTTAACAACGGCATTTAGCGGAAAGTAATACTTTTTTAGTTTGCATAGCTAATAATCATTTTGAGCTGGAATCCAAACGTCAGAGTATGGAATGGAAATATTCAGTTAGTTCGCTCGAAAAAACCTACGTGTCGACGGGAAAATGCGATGCTAACGGTGTCTTAGGACTATAAAGACCCAATACATTGCTATTTGGAAGAATAACGTACGATCAGCAGTGATTATTATTGTGACTATTGCAAGAAAGTAAAGTTGAAACCTGCAGTAAGGAGGAAATGTCCTGATTCTCTTTCAAAAGATAATTCTTCTGCATGATAACGACCGCCCCCGTGAAAGCTTCCGTTCAAAAGATAGGAAGCTATTAAAAAGTCTGGAAAGGTGTTTACCTATCCACTTTAAAGTCCCGATCTCGCAATATTATTATTATTATTATTTTTTTTTTTACATGACATCAATGAGCGAGCAAGGACGACTCGAATCAAAGTTAACAATTTTTTAGTACTGCAATAAGAACGCTCACAGGAAGACTGAAATCTGGTATGTTGAACATTAGGGTTAGTTACATTGTCATTGAATAAATATTTTTTTCTAGTCATTTGCCTCTAATTTCGCATGTAATGTAACGCACCTTAACAGTAATTCAGTTTTAAGACTGCCAACTACCATCACAAACTGAATGACTGAAGATCTGGTCACTAATTAAATGTCATGATAGAGTGCAATTTCTGTGAGAAGTATTAAATCACGGCCCTTTAAAACTGGGAATTAGTTAAAATGATGGGAAAATATTTGTCACTAACAGAGATAAGTAGTGAAGACAGTTTTATTGATAATACTGTAATAAATGTTAACGGCAATGAAGATATTATATGGACGGTGAATAAATTAATCAAGACTTGCTAGGAATTTAACAATGGACTATTTACATTGGCTAACAATTAAACAAACAGTAAGATATAATTATCAATATTGTAACGGTGTCAAATAAATTCGGTTTGATGGCAAAAATAATGCAGCAATTCTTCATTGTTAATTTCTGCAATACTATATGAGTAACACAGTACTCTTGAAAAAATTTCATACATTATTTCTACGTAAACCCAGACAAGTTTTAAAAGCACTTCTTTGTGCTTTGCTAGTACTTTCTTGTCCCATACTTGGCTTGTGACATATTGGTGAAAACTAGAATTCTTAATTTTTTTTACTTTTTTAAATTGTCATTTTCTATAAATACTATATATAAATTCCTCCAACTGTACCTATTATTAACAATGTGTATTACATAAAGAACAAGCAACATAGATAAATTGTCTGTGGGCAACAGGTGTGGAGAATTCTCCACACCTGTTGCCCACAGACCATTTCTCTAGAAGCATAAAAAAAAATTGTAATATTTATGATGATGTAAAAGATGATGTTTATAGATAAATATTTTATTTTATTATTAGTTTTAAATATTATATAGAGCTTAAAGTAAGGTAATCGATGTATATTTATCTTTTTTTTCTTTTATAGGATTGCAATTTATGTTACTATAAAGGAATAGAAGGAATTCAAAATAGTTATTAAAACTGATCATAACCGTCTTCTTCCAAAAGTAATTTTCTGTGTTTTTATTAATATTAGGATTCAGTAAAGCTTAAAAATTCTCTACTATGAATATTCTTTTATATATTTTTTTTTTGAGGCAGGACCGCCCACCCTCCCTACCTCACACAATCCCATTCCATCGCAGACTGAATTTTTAAACAAAATATTCGTTACTAAGGTATTGCATTAACAATATAAGATTTATTCATTGTTTTTTATTTATTTTATAACTAAATTTCGCTACCCAATTTTTAATAATTAAAACATTTTATAATAAGTTAGTACTTTAACAACTTGTACGCCTCGATGTCCCTAGAAATTACTCTCAGCTGCTTACCTCCAATCAGTCAAATGTTGCAACCGCTCTTGCACACGGCCGCTTCCAACAGTTCGTACAGCTTCAGCACGTCGCTTACCCCGTAAAGCAAAATCGGTGGAGGCTTGACGGGGTCAGGTTAGTTCACAACATCCGTATCCTCTAGTGGAAGGCCACTAATTCTATTCGATACTGGTAAGTCGCCATTGCTAGGACTACGATTTACTGCTTCCTCCTTGGCACAAGTATTCTCCTCCAATGGCTAGTAGTAGGCTGGGACTCCATAGTCCCATCACTGTGTTGATAACATCATCGTGTTTATGCAACAATAATCATACTGGTAGTTAACCTATGTATGTACAAAAAAAAAATCAACACAGTACTGTCTGTATCTTATATTTATTCAGTTTATCTGAAAGAAAGCTTATAAATTGCAACTCAGCTTTATTTCACATAGGTAATTTTTTTAATTTATTGTTTATTTTTCAAATTTGAGAATTTTTTATCGATCATCTGTTGTTCATATGTCATTAGTTTTACTTTAAAAAAGTTAATACTTTTAAAACTTTACTAAAATTAATGGTTTAGCAGACTGGGCCTAATTTTTTATAATTTTGAATAGTAACAGTTGTCTATAGTTTTTAGCCAGGATACAGTAGTGAAATTTTGAGAATTACTGACTTATCCTAATCAAGGGTTACGACTTGTTTTAAATCTGAATGTTTCAATAAATAATAAATTATCTAATTTTTTGACTTTACAATAAAATTAAAAAACTACTTTTACATTTTTTGGTCAAAATTGTTAATGTTTTTCACGGGCAGTTTAACATTATTTTTCTTGTGTTTTTAGCCGATAATAATCTTTCTGGTTTTTTGCTAAAATAAAATTAATTAAAATCATATTCTACTAAAATTTACATACTTCAAAAATTATTAATATCCAAGTCCAATTTATTTTTACATTGTATATGTTACAATTAAATACGTACATACAAAATTAAATAATTTATTTTTTAAAGTTAAAAGTGAAGATACGAGTATATAAAAACATATTGTTAATGTAATTGCCCAATTTTAGGTCATTCTATCCTACAATAACTATATGAACCGTATACAGTATTCTCTAAATCTACTATCTTACAATAACACTACTTATTGGTTACAGTAGTGAACCGCCATCTTTGTGTGAGAGCCTTAAATGGTTGACAGCTCTTTTACACTCAAAATGATAATAAAATTCATGCAGTTTTAATGTACTTAAAAGATTCTTGTATTCTCTTACGTATTTGACCGGTTTCTGGGATTGACAATCCCAGAAGGGTCACGGCCTAGGCTTTCGCTGATGATTGTCACCTTTCAGTTCGTGGTAATTCATGACCGCAGTTGGAAGATCGAGCGCAAGCGGCCTTGTCAATCGCGGAGGGTTGGATGGACATTCAAAATTTAAAGATTTTTGTGCCCAAGACGAAATTTATGCTTCTGAAGAGTGCAGACGAATTATAGTACAATCGGAACCCCCACATTAAGTATAAAGGCTGTGTAACCAGCCGAGTGAGAGTTCTTAAGTACCTAGGTGTTTTGTTTGATAAGAAAATTCTGTTTAGCAACTAAATTAGGCCAGTAGCGGCGGATGCCGTCTTAGTGATAATAATGTCTTAGTGATTACAAACTTAGGAGGATTACTCAGAAGGGCTATGGGTTGTTTGGCCGTGAAATGTATATGGTGTACGGAGGTGTCTTCGAAAGTATGATCTCTTACCCGGCGCCCGTTTGGCGCATAGGTTGGATATGAATAGAGCACTTCTTTAAAATTTAAGGAGAGCCCAGCGCAGAGCCTTAATTGTATGCACTGGTGTTCTTAAAACAATCTCCTACGAGGCTACCACCATATTGGGAAAGGTTTTCTCAGTCAATTTAGTGGTGAAAGTTCGGGCAGTGATGTGGAGATTTCAAAGATGCCGGGAGGCTGAGGGATGCGGTTTTGGGCCGAACCTGTACCGGATCTAAATTTCGTTCAGTTACCCATCTCCTGCCTGCGGAAGAGGCTGCAGAGCCTCGCGATGGAAGCGTGGCAGCTGGAATGCGATATCAAGACTAAGGGAAGATCCCTTTGCAAGTTTATACGGGATCTGGGGGGATGAAATGCTTTAAGTTCGTTTTAAGGGCAACGGGTTCCCAGATGCTCACCAACCATGTTAATTTGAATATCTGTTTCAGTTGCGCCTGGCAGCTGATGAGCTGTGTGTCTGCGGGTAGGTCCAGTCAAATGAACACCTGATGTTTGACTGCCCTGCTCTTGGGAGGGGCAGAGACCCGGCCACCCTGGATCTTAGAGGTCAAGGGGAAAATTGGCCACTCATAGCGGCGAGTCAGTGTGGCGAGAGCCGCATTGTCGGACGTGTGGGAGTTTATTGATGCGGTTGCTTTGTTCAACCGACATCAGTAGTTTACCTAAGGGAAAGACTCCTACCGCACTGCTGTGGGAAGCTAACCTAGAGATATATGGCTGACCACCAGTCAATTAAGGCACCAAGCGTTTTAATATGACAAGTGAGCAGTTGGGACACGTAAGCCGGTAGTGTATGGCACCGCGCTTAGTCCGCTCATGCTGCTAAGTAAGCTCTAGGAGCCATTTAAAAAACTGGTCGCTAAACTGTTTCGAGGCTCAGTAGCCGTTTGTGGCATAGACATTCGGTCTTATGCTTTAGGGCGACCTAATGGGGTGATGGCTGGAGAAATGCCAAGCAAATCACTCTCTTATGTATTGCAGACAGTTGTATTACAAAATTTTTATTACACCTGCCCTTACGTATTTAAACTTTGTGTGCATTATAAAATATATTACTAGGAGACCAAATTATTTGAAGTTACCAGATGTCTTAGAAATTAAAGCCATTAATATAATTTTTATTTAATTTAAAACAGTTAATGATTAAAAATTAAAAATAAGTAAATACTTTTTAGTAATTTTTTTTATATTAATTTATATCTTTTAATATAAAAACTTATCTACATACAGACATTAAAAAAACATTTTAAATATGTATTGAGAACGTTATTCCTTTCCGACAAAAGTTTATTGAAAACGTACTGCGGACAGAGACATGAGAGGGCAAAAAGAGCGGGTGAATATTGTTAGAAATGGTGTAATATTGTTAGAAATGGTTGATTCGATGACAGACGGCTGGAATGGTCAATTTAGCGTTATTCTAGAGAAAAAGAGTGAGAGATGCAATGAAGTGTGGTTTGAGAGAGTTAGTTTAAATTTAGATTTGATCATCTAAATATATATGATTTTTAAACATCAGAAATTTTATTAATACTCTGTTCAGAGCATGAGGTAGGCTGCTGCTCTTAATAGGGAGGTCGAAAGACACGTAGGTTTTGGTTATTATGTAAAATCAATCTCTATTACTTTTTCCTTGCATTCTTGAAGTCAACCGGAGAAGCGGACGCGCGTTCATGCCGAAGATATAAAGATTAATTTTGTTATAATTCTCTTTTATGTCAATAAGCAAACAATTGTTATTATTTTTTTTTATCATGTAACATTATTTGTTTTATTGAAAATGAAAAATGAAAAATTAAATGAAAAAAAGAAAGGTGAGGTGCATCTAATAAAATTAGCGTGAAAATGATAAATCATGATGATGAGAGAGAGAGAGAGAGAGAGAGAGAGAGAGAGAGAGAGAGAGAGAGAGAGAGAGAGAGAGAGAGAGAGAGAGAGAGAGAGAGAGAGAGAGAGAGAGAGAGAGAGAGAGACTATTAAAAACATAATTCAAAAGAGAACTTTTAATTTTTTTTATTCTTTACTTACTTTTATTTTATTTTTAATTTTGTTTTTATTTATTTTTTAAAATTTATTTCTTTTATTTATTTTTTATTTTATTTTTGTTTTTTTTTTATTTATTTATATATATAAATCAACAAAAAAGTCAAAATAGTCTCTCATTTTAACATCCCAACATTTTTAATACCTTTTTAATATCTCAACGTAAATTATCAGTAAAATAAAATTTGGTTTTTGGAATTTGTGTTAGTAACACGATAAAAAAATTTTGTGTACATTTCAACGGCCAAGAGTCGTCAACAGACAACAGCCAACACGATCCAAAAATGTTATAATATCTTTCTTTACACCTCAACAACCAAGAATCAACGGCCAACTTCTGCAAATATTTCAAAATATACAAATTCTTAATTCTGAATTAAAAAAATACGGACACTTCAACAGCCAAGAGTCAACAGTCAAACCTCCAGCAGATATTTCAAAATATATTAATTCGATTTAATAAAAAAGCAGCACCCAATGTACATTTGGAATCTGGAGTACTTACATTAGGTGGATTTAATTTTCATCACATGTAATACGATCCTAGTCATCAGCCTCGTACAGTGAAAAATGAGTATTAGACAATTTTGAGGAAATCGAAATATTTGAATTAAACTATGTGATTTAAAAATCACCAGATCAGTTATTCGTAGGTATTTTTTTTAGTTTCGCCCCGGCTTAAGAAATTTGAATTAAAGAATTAAAAAATAAAAATTATTCTATTGTTTAATTAGAAATAAACTCTATGTAAAAAGGTACAGGAAAATTTATTTATTATTAGGGCCAGAATCGTGGGTTATTATCCAAAAACTTAGGGTATATACAAAGTATTCATTTTTTTTCTGTTTTTTTTTAATAATATATTAGGAAAACCTGTAATTTAGGAGATCTTTAATTTCAAATAAACCTTTAATTTCAAATATTTGAAATCCATAGATATTTTTTACCGTGATGATGTCTGCTTAGTTATCGATTATTAAGCTTAAATTAATTAACCAGCTTATACTGACCGGTAAAAAAAAAGTTATAACGTAGCATTGAGAATTAATTTGAGCCTACAACCCTATTAACTTGTGAATTTTGTTCCGGTACGGCTCCTGTTATGCTTAAATACTATCATTTATTAGCAAGTATGGAATTTTATAAAAATATTTTGAATAAATTCACATGATGTAAAAAGATGAGAAATATGTTAATACAAGAGAAACGTGGGATGAATGAATAAACTGGTGGAGTCAGATATGCATTCCATCCTTCTGATACATTTATTCCATTATTTAGAAGAACTGGAAAAGCAGATTTAGAATTCTATTTATTAAATACGATGTTAACTTCTTCCATTTTGCTATTTCACTGGGTTTTTCTTTTACTTTTTTCTCTAAACATCATCAAATGGTTCTTTTGGTTTATCATATAAATGATACACTTTGTTTTATAAATACCTGTATTCATAATTAATATTCATTTAAGCAATTTCAGGCTAATCGGCTAGTTATAATTACTAATAAAAGATAAATTTTTTAGCGTACGGGAAAAATCTCAAGTTTTGGTTCAGAATTCGAACCAAGTTCCTGCTGAGTAAAATGTAGAGACGCTGTAGCTTGACTGCGTAGGTCAGAAGAGTGGTAACGTTTTCATTAATATAAAAACAAAATAAATCGATATAAAAAATAATTATTCATTCTGTTTTAGTTTTACTATCAATAACTAAAAGAAATTACGAAAGTCATCACCGAGATATTAGTTAAAGAACACAAAAATTAAAAAAAAATGTATTGTTCCAAATAGAAACGTACTTTATATTCGTTGTTTATAAATTATTTGCTTTTTTTCCATTTTAATTTATCCAAAATAATTTTCAATATTTGCAAAAAGAAATAGAGAAATAAATAATTCAGTCATAGTTTGTACATGCAAAAACATACATCCACATGCAAATGTAGAACAGAGTACAAAAAGTTATTTTATTTTATTTTAACTCGGAATAAAATACAAAGAAGAAAAAAAAAATTAAAAACACGACTACCAAAGAAAAAATGTCTAATATATATAATTACTTAAATAGCATAATTAAAGTGCGTGCAGGTGACAATTTTGTGTATAGTACAATTTTTTATTTTAAATTTATTTCAACATAGATATGTATATGTTTAATATTATTAACCACGCAAACACACCACACACACACACACACACATATATATATATATTATATAATGATTCCGTGTGTATGAACCCGCGTTGGAACGCGGATTTATACATCTAAATCGGTTTAGCCGTTGAGCTGCTAAGGTGGTACATACGATTACATACATGCATCCTAAATACATTACACTCCTTTTTGGGTAGTCATGTCATAAATTATTAGAGTGTAAGCCACAATGAGTATTTTTTTAAAGTAAATTAAAATATTTTTATTTTTCAAAGGTTTAAATTTATTGTAGTAAAAACAGTTGTTTTTCATTTTTACAAATTCATAAGATTTTTTCGTTAAGTTTATTATAATAAAGTTGATTTTTTTGTTGTTTTCCATAGACTTTATTAAATTAATTTTCTCAAAATAAAATATCTTAGATGTTTTGATAGTAAAATTTAAGCATTTATTAGTCATTTAACCGAGTTATTGTACTTCAAATCTAAAAAAAAAAATGGTTTTCGTCACGGAATTTTACTGTTTTACATTGAACACCATGGAAACTACGGGAAATCTAGTTCTGGGGCTTGTTTTATTCAGTTTTTCAGATCAAAAAATATAAGAAACCATTAAGTTTACCCCTAATATACTGAAATTTCACCGAGGAAACCGAAATCCGCGCAAAAGTTTTCACTAGCCATAACTCATTAACAAAGCGTTTTCGGACTTATGTTTATATGCACTTTTTTTCTTATTTCAAACTCTAGAATCAGTTTCCAGATTATTTTCCTTTCCTTCTGAATCTCCTGTATATATATATATGTTACGGAAAATTTTATTATGCATTATGCATAATTACCGGTTAATTTAATTAATCGCCTCCAATGTTGGAGAATTTAATAAATATATAGCAATTTATTAAATTTACCGATCATTTACCATATTCTACATATTAAAATAACTCAACTATAAGCAGTAATGACTGACTTTATTATTTAAATAATCCAAACGTTACAGTTAATTAGTTGAGGCTAGCTAGCAAAGCGAATGTAAGTTGTTTGGTTAGTTGTTGGTTCCGTGTACTGATGAATCATACGCATATCAATACAAGCTAACAAAAATAACCTATTCTCGCTTCGCAAGGTAACCTCTTCTAATTAACCTTAAATATACATATTATATTTATTACGGGCGATTACTCAAATTAACATGTAATTATGCATAATCACCGGATTAATCAAATTTACCGTGACATATATATATATATATATATATATATATATATATATATATATATATATATATATATATATACATATTTATATAGCCTATGACACTCCCGCTAATGTAAGGATTCCAACGCGGGGTCATGCATCTAAATCGGTTCAGCTGTTGAGCTGCTATGGTGAAACAAACATACATACTTATATTTACCGTACATACATTAGACTTCTTTTCGGACAGTCGTGTAATAAAGAGCTCTATTGTGCTAAATAGTTACTGAAATAAATTGGAAAGTACGAAAACTTTACTTAAAATCTAATACTAGGTGACCGTATGAATTGTTAATTAATATCAGCAGCCAGTTGAGAAAGTAGTATACATAAAGAAAATTAAGTAAATAAATTAAAGAAGAAATAGAGAAATAATTAAATAGTAATAAAAAATTAATCAGTTCATTTTGTTTTATTATTATTACTTCTTATTCTTTATTTATTTATTACATACCTGATTTAAAAATATATTTATACCGTTTCAAGGCTAATAATGATAATTATCGTTTAACGTTCGAAATAGCTACAGTTTTGTATTTTAAGTGAAATTCATAAATCGGTCATTGAAGATAATTTTGTTTTCCAATCTAAATAAAAAATAAAATTTGAATTTAATTTTCTGTTAAAATACACAAGATAGAAGTAAGAGAGTAGAAATAAAAATTAAATAAATAAATTCTAACAAATTTATTTATTTATAAATGAAAAAGGAATCGATGAAATAAAATAAAAATATATAAATAATTAATAAATTCTTTAATGGGTTCACGTCGGTATAGTACCACTGTGTCGTAATGTTTGAGTTTGAACCTTTTTGAGAGGTTCTTTTTATAGTTCATATCTTTGGTTAGGAATCGTAACTTATCCAGTTTGTATCTTCCTTCTTCTATTATAGCTCTATCCTAAATAATTATAACAAATTTATTTATTTATAAATGAAAAAGGAAACTATGAAATAAAATAAAAATATATAAATAATTAATAAATTCATCGATTAACATACATTTTAAATAAATTTGTTATAATTATTTAGGATAGTGCTATAATAGAAGAAGGAAGATACAAACTGGATAAGTTACGATTCCTAACCAAAGATATGTACTATAAAAAGAACCTCTCAAAAAGGTTCAAACTCAAACATTACGACACAGTGGTACTATACCGACGTGAGCCCATTAAAGAAAATAGAAAGAATAACATTAAGAACAATTTTGGGTTCTAAGAAAACAAGTGAAGGATTCACACTGAAATCCAACCAAGAACTTTATATAGAAATAGAGGATACAGAAATGCGATAAAAAGAAGTAGAGTAAGATTCCTAGATCATGTATCCAGAACAAAGACTAAATAAACAATATTCATTAAAGTTTGGGAACAAAAGAGCAACCGTGGGTACCTACAACAAATAAAGAAAGTGTTACAGAACCTAGGGATCCAAGAATAGGAAATGAAAGATAGAAAGCTATTCAAATAAAAAATACACGAAGTTGCGTTTGAAACGGTGAGGAAGGAAAAAACACACCGAACTGAGATGGACGAAAGAGAGAATAATCGAACAAGCGGAAAGAAAGAAAAAAATATTGGGAGAAAAGAAAAAGGAGTGATAAAAACTAAAAGGAATATCTGTGTGGTCCATATTTGGGTTAACCGCAAAAACAATACTAACATAGAAATCTTTGCTAAAAAGTATAGTCACGTATTCTTAAAATATAACAATATTTATTTACCTTTAACAAACCAAGCAATAGAACTGTTTTCGTGTAATTTAATACAATACTTCTGCTTACATGAATGGGCCTTATTCACCTCCATTCATATTATTAGTGAAATTACCGAACGGTTTTTAAAAATCTTTCCTTATATTTATTTAAAATTAAATTAAATGATTTCTTATACATAAACAATATACTCTCTCTATCAATTTATAAATATTATTAATATAAGAAAGATTTTCGAGAGTTACACCAAGTGTCACAGAGAAAGATTCCCTTGCTCCATCTCAAGATGAAATTTTATCCCATATTCAAAAACTCAAAAACAATAAGGCTCCAGGAGAAAATGGAATAATAGCCGAACTCCTGAAGAATTTAGGATCCAATTCTCTGAAAGAAATCACAAAAATTATTCAAGACACCTGGCAAACAGAAAGAATCCCGGAAGACTGGAAAACCGCTTTAATTCACCCATTATATAAGAAGGGCGATAGGACAGACGTAAACAACTACAGAAAATTTCCTTTTTACCGGTCGCATACAAAATCCTATCATTCTGCCTCTTAACTAGAACGCAAGAACAGCAGGAATCATACCTATTAGAATATCAAGCAGGCTTTAGACCTAACAGATCATGCCCGGAACAGATCTTCAGCCTGAAACGATAGTCATTAATAATTAAAAACAACAGAAGCAAACCCATGATCTGCACATTTGTAGATTTCAAAAAAGCCTACGACTCCATAGACAGACAATCTCTTTTCCAAATTCTAGAAGAGAGAGGACTAAATCAGAAAACTCGAAGATTAATAGAACAAACATTAACTAGAATTAAATTTAAAATAAAATTTATGGGCGAAATCTCAGAACTCTTTGAAATTAAGACGTGAGTGAGACGAGGGGATGGATTCTCCCCTCTGCTATTTAACATCACATTGGACAAAGTGATGAAAAAGTGGGAAGATACACTCAAACAACAAAAATACTGGATACCGATTTCATTGGGATTCGCGAAATTAAATTTAAGTATCCCTTATCTGGTATTTGCAGACGATTTGGCAATCCTTGCGGAAGACGAACGGACTGCGATAAAACAAATAGAAACACTCAAGGAATGTGCAGAAAAAGTAGGACTACAAATTTCGTTTGAAAAAAAAAACAGTGTTCATCTGCTCTAGAATAGAAATCCCAAATTTGAACGCAAAATATGGAGTAATAAGTAAAGTCCGTCACTTTAAATACCTTGGAGAATTTATTACGCCGAACAGTTCTGAGAAACCAAGTCAATTGGACCGTCTGCAAAAGATCAGGAAAGCTCTAGGTTTAGTGTAAAATCTCTACAACAAGAAATCCCTCTCGCGCCAAACGAAAATCGGCATTACAACACAGTTATTAAACCCACAGCATTATATGCCAGTGAAACATTGACCTTAAATAGGAGAACCGAAGTAGAAGAAATAAAGAAACAGGAATATAAGGAAAATATTGAAACCGAGACAAACTGAAGAAGGATACAGATTACAACCGAACGAAATTGTTGAAACATACCCTAATATTGAAACTGATATAAGGAAAAGACGAATGAAATTCTTCAGACACCTTTGCAGGCTGCCGGAAAACCGACTGACCAAAAGAATAATCGCGTACTTAACATCATTAAAGGTTGCAATCCCCTGGCTCGCAGAAACACGAAAAGATTTAGAACAAGCCGGAATTACATTGGAGGGGATCATTGACAAAAACACATACAGAAATAAAATAGATAAATGAGAAGTTAAACCAGAAGCGCCGAAGCCTAAACAATATCGTCCGAAATGGTCTGTTGAATGGAAGAAAATCTTTTTTGAAAGAATGAAAGAATTTTGGAGGGAAAAGAAGAATGCCAAGCGAAAGAAATATGAATCATGAATGTTTAACGTCTTCCATTGGGAAATTCTCGACTTATAATAATAATAATAATAATAATAAAAATTTAAAAAAAGACACCAGAATTTTCTACATCTATTCAAATATTATACATACATTTTATTTCTACATGTACATAATGTACATAAATATTGAATGATTTCAATCGTGATTTATTTGTAAGTTTTTTTTATATATTTATTAACTTCACGAATTAAAATTTTTGTATTATTTCATACATTTATATTATAAATAATTAAAACTGACTTAAATCAAAATCTATTATTTATTTGGTAATTAATTGTATATTTTGAAATGCTGCTCTAATCAAGTTTTTACAATTGTTTCCTTTGATCCATCCAGGTAAATGCTGGGGCAGTTTATATTTTATATCCATTATACTCGTATGTCCGAGTAGCATACTATTTCTAACATGATTTATTCAAATGTGTGTATCGATCAGAATAAAAGTTTATTTTATTACATGGTTTCCTTTAGCTCACTTTCACGCTTCCACGGTTTCCGTATTTTTCGATATTTTTCGGTATATTTTAATATAGTAATAATATTAATCTTTTTTCATAGATTATGTAACAGTTATTTATATGCAATATAAATAGATTCTATAACAGTTCTAAATTATACTAAAAACATTGTAATTGTATAATATGTAAAATTTAAATGTAATTAATTAAATTAAACAAATAAAATAAAATTTTAAAAACTAGTTTTTTAAAATAAAAAAAAGACACCAGTGACAATCTCAGTTTTATATCACCGTATTGTATTTATATTTATGCAATACCAATACATTTTACATTTATACATTCAAAAGACCAGCGTCAATATTAGAGTGCAGTTTTTAGAGCAATGTGATAAATTAGTTGGTATTTAAGTATATAATAGAAATTTACTGTGACTAACAAAAAAAAATTTTTTAATTTTTTTAAAAACATGCTTTTCAATATCTAAACATCATATACTAAAAACTAAAAAATAATATTTTAAAAGTAAAGCGCTATAGAAAAATTAAGTTTAGCATACGAAATAATTTAATTTGAGGAAAAATAATGATCCAAACAATGGATTACCCGGTAAACAAAAATAGATAATGATTTAGTTTTCAACAAAATATGTATAACGCTGTCTATTTTCACATCTCAATGAAAAGCATGGAGCGCGCTTTTATATCCAATATCTACATAAATTCTTTAAATATGACAAAGGTTTTGATGCAAAATGGAAATGATAGCTTCAGAATACAATATCTGGAATATCTGTTTGGATGAACAAAAATTAAGGGACTAAATAGAACTGAGGATTCAATGCTTTTAATTGTGGTCTTGCGAAAAATAGACAACTTTATACATATTATTTTGTTGAAAACAGAATTATTTTCTCTTTATGTTTACTGGGTCATCCATTGTTGGGATAATATTTTTCCTCGAATTGAAATATTAGTATTCGAAATTTAAATTTTCAGTTGTCCTTTACTATTTAAAATATTATTTTTTACTTTGTAGGACGATGTTTAGATATAGAAAAGCATATTTAAATTTCTTTATCTTCCCTCGATTCATAAACAGTGATTCACGATATGAAAAGAGGTAACTAGAATAAAATATACTGTAAAGAATATTACTTCAATATTTTCAGCCGTCAACAACAAAATCCACATTTATTTTATAAAAATTAAAAAAACGTCCAAATATTATTTTGTATTTCTGGCTATCTATTGATAAGGTGATACATGACATGTAAAACATAAAAGTTTTGCTTATAAATCATGTCTGCCGCTGATACTATATCTATTATTGGGATAACAATATTATTCTTGTTAAAATATATTCACAAAACTTAGTATTCAAATAAATATTTAAAGGGAAGTAAATTTAATTTCTTAAAGAAAAGAAAATATGAAGTTTTTCGTTTCTGTAGTTATTATTTTTTTTTTGCGAAATTAACAGAGATTTATTATTAACAGAAGAAAGATTAGTTTCTTGTCTCTTAAGATAATACATATAATTAACGAGACTCATCAAATACCAAATTTAGAATTTCTCATAATATTCTTAGAATAAGGATTTCAAAATAAGTTAAGTTTTAACCAATGTATTTTAACGTAATATGATTCCGTTAAGTTCGAGAAGGTTGTAATATCAACCTTAGATATTTCATTAAAAAAATTGCTTTAATAGAAAAATCTTTTTAATAAATAACTAGCGTTACCCCGTCGCGATTTCTCCGCTATATCAATGCGGCTTCACCCCCAATATTTTTTTAATAGCATATTTATTTATCTATAAATAAAAACTATTTAAATTTTTGTTTAGAAGATTGGCAATCTTATTACAAATATTGGCGATATAAATAATACGTTAATGCAACGAGAATACATAACGTGATAACTTTAAAAAAATTAAACAACGTTTAAATAACGCGTAATTAGTTTCAATACAATCTTGTTTAACGCTACTCAAACTTTAACTTATCGCTAAACCAACGTTTAGACAACGTTAAATAAACGTACATCCAACAACCGAAATGGATCTTAATAAAACGTAATCAAACGAGAATTAAAACATATTGATGAAAAATATTTAAATAGTATCATTAACTGCGTTAGAGATATTTGTAATATTGTATAAGTAGCTGTTCTATATAGGTATATTATGCTTGAAAAGTAAAATGACCTTTACAACTGGAGATTTCAAATATTAATTTAATAAAAACAGTAACAAGATTACAACATATGGGTGAATAATCTCTAAACAGTAACATTAACAACATTGGAGGTATTTGTTGTGTGGTACGGGTAGCTTAAACTAAACTTAATGTTTTTAATATGTTTCGCTTTACTTGCATGAAATCCTATCAAAATGAACTTATTAACTTTGATCTAAAAGATTCGTCAAATATATTGTAATAACGGTTATTGATCATTTTCTTTAGACCTATGTGTGACGAAAGTTCCCCGTCCATATTTAATCTCAATTATTATTCCAGATAAGTTCCTTCTTATTATAATCAATTCATTAAATTTACGATTAATAATTGTATGTTGAACTTCAAAGTGAATCATTTCAATAGCGTATTACGGCAAGTCACTCATGGTATCTTCTAAATTGGCTTCTTTTTTTAGAAAACTGTTTTGATCACTCAGTCTATCTCTGCTCAATCAATCTTACTATACTCTAAAAAATTTTTTTCAGAACTTTCTTTTTTTTCTTAGTCTATTTATGACTGAGCATATGAATCAAGAAACGAAAGATATCGAATTATAAATTTACTTTTCATAAATTTTATCTCCTTAACTGTCTTAATGATTTCCTTCTTATTTTCAAGTTAGGAATTTTTAATATGCTTATTATATTATCACTTATTGTAGTATGCTTTCCAACGCAGGTAAAATAACCCAACATAACAGTTGTAAATATCTTACTGACAAGAGGTTTTTATTTTAACGTTGACTTATTTTAACTACTGAAAATCAACTGTTATGAACATAATAATTTTTAATTTTATTTTCATTTTAATTCCTATTTATAAAAATTTATATGCACAACTATAAAATTCATAATTAATCAGTAATCTCTGATGATGGAGGAATAATCCGAAAGCGCTTGGATATAGTCAATAATCACAGTTGTTGGTAAGTGGGTTCTCACTGTATTTTTATATAAAAAATAACCTAAATCTAACATAAATTCAAATATAAGTCTACATCGTTAGGCTATAATTATATGCTGTTTGAGGTCCTAACTAGAATCTTAAAAAAAACTACATTATCAACGCTCATTGTCGTCGTGTTAGTTATGTTTATCAGTTTATTCCGAATGGGTGAATTAATTTTACGATGTATGTATATAGAACCGCTTAAATAAAGTATTTTTAAATTAAAATGAAAATCTTCTTGCGCCCAGTAATTTTGGTAAATTCGTAAGTCTATCCGGCCTCCGCGGCGCGAGTGGTAGAGTCTCGGCCTTTCACCCGGAGGTCCCGGTTTCGAATCCAGGTCAATCAAGGCAGTTTCACACACGCTACAAAATCGTTCATATTATGCTCTGAAGCAATACCTAACGGTGGTTAAACAGGAAAAAACTATATATAATTAACAATGAACCATTGTAGGTGTAAATTTACACCTTAAATTTACTATTAGTTGACGTATATACTCATCATACCATTCTCTTACAGTGCGTAATTAATTTTCGAATTTTAGTTTTATTGCTAAATTTTTCAATTCAGGTTCTGTAAACCCATAAAATTCATTGACGAATATTATTTAGGCTACGTGAGAGCATCCCTCAGAGCCTTATGCAGCGGTAAGGAGTGCTCGTTCTACAAATTTATTGTATTTTAACAAACTACTCGTACTAATGAGATTTTGAATAAAAATTATTTTTTTTATCACCTTCACCGGCATGAAAAAAATCTCATCCTGCACAGGATTGTAAAATTCGTTTATGAGCACAATCACCCTTTTATTAAAAATGAATAAAAAGCATTTCTCATAAAAACATAATACACTCTGTCAAATCTTCTTTACTTAAATTATTATCCACTTTATTGTCAAAATACTTAACCTTCTAAATTCGATCGGCATTAACTTGATATTATCACTGTTTAGTAAATATTCACAACGACTGTTTTACCATATTCACTGTCTTACTACTAAATATATAAATGTTCTTAAAAAAATATCAAAAGATAAACCATTAAGACACTTCAAATTTAAATATATATAATCAAAAATTTACCTAAATGTTTGTTAAAAAACCCCTATCCTTATACATATTTTAATGTTCATTACCGTTAGTTTTCACATATTTGTTGGTAAAAGGTCTTACAGTTTTTCATTCTTACTTGGAATATTAGTACCGTTAGGGAAAACTTGCACTTCACAAAATCAACATAACATGTACATGTTGGTACTTTTACCGGTGCGCCGAGATGACAATTCCACATTCATAAGGTTCAAATTATTTTAACATCGATTTATCAACAAAATAAGGAGTTTTTACGATTATCATCAAAAAAGTAAATTTGTTTCTTTCCATAAATAGGTAAACTAAAACAATAAATAATTATCTAAAAAGGATTTTTATAAACAAATACACTTATCTGGATATTTTTATTAATAAGATAGCTGCTAAAGTTAAACATTTAATGAATTTTTACTCTGTATTAATAACAAAAAAATAAGTGTGTATTTTCATTCAGAAAACCTCCTAAATTGTTAACTTATTACGAGCTTTAAATAAGCAAAATTTAATAGTTGAGATATTCTAATACCGTAAAACTATAATTCGTCACAAATGGTGAAATATATTTTGGGACTCATGTGGAATAACTTGGAAAAACGCTCAAAAAATATTTGTTTCTTCTTTAAAAAAATAAAAAATAAAAAAGAATCACACAACGCAACGCTTCCATAAAATATATATTACAACCTAATCAAGAACACGGGATTATATTAATAAAAAATAACCTTTTTTATCCTAGTAATTATTTGTATAATTATTTTAGATAACATGACAACAGCTATTTTATGACCTTTTTTTCTCTATAAAACAGCGTTCAACTTCTCTTTTTACGGAGTTATTTTTGCAATATCAGTTGGTTTTGAACAATATAAGAGAATGTATATATTAGTACAGTTTTTTTAGGCTGCTTTACTTGTAACTATTTGTAAATATTTCCAATAATTTCCATTACATTTTATTAATTTTCTTATTTTTATTTGTAACTTCTGTCAAATATGTTTGTTTAAATTTTGGGTGATTTTTAACTACAAGAACTTCGAGTTTCTATTGGTAAAAATATTCAAGAAAAAAAATTGTTATCGAACTCTACTTTATTTGAAATTGGTTTAAGAAAGAATGTCTAGAATAGAATCTAAACTACAATAGAATAGAATAGAAGTTCTAGGATAGAATTTAATCCTATCAACTGTAATTAATTTTAATAAAACGTAATCGAACGAAAATTACAACATGTGAGTGAATAATGTCAAAGTAATAGTAACATTAACTGCATTGGAGATATCTGTGGTATTGTACCGGTATAGCGGGCGGCGTATTTCTGTGTACATAGGCTGACGGCTAACTTACCGCGCTATTGACCATCCTCCAACTCTGACAATGTAATTCATACTATGAAAGTATACGGAACTGTACGAGTTGTTTTCATAAAGGTATGAGTATGTAACTGTTCACCCGTCCTATAAGTCTATCTCTCTCGTACGCAATGTGCACAGCTATACGTCGCCACTATCATAAACTAAACTTAACGTTTTTAAACTGTTTCACTTTGTTTGTACGTAATCCTATCAAAAAAAATTATTTTTATTAAGCATTAAATTTTGAATGATTTTTAGCTATAAAATACGTACTCTAGAGTTTCTAATAGTAACAATATTGAAGAAAAAAAAATGTTATGGAACAAGGTAATAAAAATAACTTGTCATGTTATCTGAAATAATATACACATTCCATTTTTCTTTTGATAAAAAATAATAAACCATTATAAATATTCATTTTCTTTATACTTCTTTAAACAATTTTCACAAGTTTTTTCTTGGATATAAATGTATTGTTACTTCTAATGCATAATTTTTCTTCTAGCATTTTTATTATTATAATTCTTGTATTGTTAATCATTTTTATATTGTTATATTCCTCTTTTAGGATTTTTTCTTTGTAGAAATTGAAAAATTTTAATGAAATTTGTAAAAAAATACAATATTTACGTAATTAACAAAAATGTCATTATTAACAGACAAAGAAGATTTTATTAATTTATTAATTTATTAATTTTAGAAACTGCGATTGAATGGCGTATAAGAAAATTAAGAAAATTGTATTTGCAATAAATAAACTTAAAAATCTAAAAAGAATAAAAAATTGTTTATAGAAATAAAAGAATTGGAAAAAAGATGGAAGAATTTAAAGCAGCTGTTGTTGTAGAAAAAATAGATGAATTAAAAGAAATTGGATAAAAGATAATAAATTAGATAATTAGAATAATAAATTAGAACTAGAAGTAGATAATAATTTTGAAGAATTAATTAAAATAGAAACAGAATTAGGAAAACTCAAAAATGAATACCTAGATAAATAATATTAGTTTTTTTAAATCTTGTTTAGATTTAAAATACAAATTATTAGATAGTTTAGGTGTATGTATTTTTCTGTTTTCTCTTATGTTTTTTTTGTTTGTTTTTAACGTCTGTTTTTTTATTTTTCACGTATGTTTTACATTTATGATTGATTCAAAAGAAAGGTAAAATTCCCCTTTAACCTTTCTGCTGCTTTTCCGCAAAGGTATAAAAAAAAAAATCAGAAAAATTGTTTGGGCTGCAAAATAAATTCCGCTTAATATTATCTTTAAAAGTTTCTGATCTGTATTCAAAAATAAGGAAAGAAGAAAGAGGGTTTTTGATGTAACTGATCATTCCCACCTTTACTTATGATCTTATGAAATAATACTAGAAGATTTTTATGTAATATTTTCCGTTCTACAACTTTTATTTGAAATATTTTTCGATATATTTTTTATAATATTTAACCAGTTACAACTGAAAAACGGAGCTACAATATATTTACGTCCATATAGAGCGGGTAATTTTACTAGATCCACCCAGATTTCTCAAACTTTTTATGGAGTAGTGGCTTTTGACTTTTAGTATGTTAATTGAGGCCTGCTTAGCAACCTTTGCCAGTTGGTTTGATCGACAGCAAAACTTTGCCTCTACATTCCTTTTTTAAATCTAATGTTCCTACTCTAAAACTTTAATCTTCATAATATTTTGAATAAATTTTGTATAAAACTTCGTTATGTTAATATTTTTAAAAACATTTCTCACTTACCTCATTATTATTTGATAAATAATACCTTCATACAACTGTTCACTTACTATCATACCTACTACATTTAAATATTATTTATTACTTTTTTGGGGTCAAAGTTGTAGATCTATTCTGCAAGAAGGAAACTATGAAAATTAGTCAAAAAATATGGTTAGTGGTTTTTCATTCCTCGAAGTTTTATGACCCAGGGATCCCCCAAAATGTGATCCCCCCCCCAAAAAATGTGTGTTCGTACGTACGTACATGTGTTGACAAATTTGAAGCTTAATAACTTTAACTGGATAAACCAGTTTTGATGAAATTTTGTATAAAGTATAAAATATTTTACTACTAGATCAAACTTTTTACTTTCTTTTTCTGTTTAGCCTCCGGTAACTACCGTTAAGATAATTCTTTAGAAGATGAATGAGGATGATATGTATGAGAGTAAATGAAGTGTAGTCTTGTACATCCTCAGTTCGACCATTCCTGAGATGTGTGGTTAATTGAAACTCAACCACCAAAGAACACCGGTATCCACGATCTAGTATTCAAATCCATGTAAAAATATCTGGCTTTACTAGGACCTGAACGCTGTAACTCTCGACTTCCAAATCAGCTGATTTGGGCAGATGCGTTAACCACTAGACCAACCCGGTGGGTTTTACTAGATCAAACTGGTTGGTATTTAACTATGAAAATATTTTTTTAATATTTATTTTTTTCTCCCTCAGATAATTTTACATATGAAATGCCTTACCAGTTTTTTGTACAACGAAATATACTATATAGGTTAAGATTTATTATTATTATAATTTTTTTTTTTTTGGTTTTATCTCTGATAAAGTTGCATTAAAATATTTTGAGTCAAAATAGCGAATTTCCTCTTTTTGAGGAAGAAATACAACTGGATGAAACCGAAATAATAACTTAAGCTATATAAGAAAGAAGAGGTAAAGAATTGTTTTAAAAACAATATTAAGTCTTCAAAGTCATATTTTCTCCTTTTACGTAACTATTTTGTGTAAATTTCATTAAACAACAGTTGAAACTTGAAAGGAAGTGTTACAATCTTAAACAAGGTTGTATTCTAAGATATATAGATAGAGGGTATAACAGTAATAAATAGTTCGTACAATTGGGTGCTGTCAGTTTAACTTGTCCAAGAAGCCATTTACATACCAAAGTTAGAATTCATTGCATTGAATAGTCAGCTCTGTCTTTATCCTATATGTGATGAACCATTACCGCTTTGAGTAATGTAGGTAGAAGCAATACAGTTATGCATTTATCATCTTTAGATACATACGCGCGCGCACACACACACACACACTTATATAGATAAATTGGTATATGTATTACTAAATTTATAATAGAACGTAAAGGCATAATAAATTACCTTGAAAAATATTAATGAAGCAGGACTTATGATAACTCACCATGTAATATTATATTTTAGTATATTCATAAGACATTGTTTTTGTCGGACGTAATAATTAAACAATTATAATTCATCGTAATATTAATGTAAATATATTTTTTTGTACTTACTACTATCTATTCTAAGTATATACATACACTTGTTCACAAATGGAACTTCTTTCAATTTGCTACACTTTTCTATTGTAGATCTTTTCGTAGATTATTTCATAGAATTTTGATTTTTAACCTCATTAAAATTTTAATTTTTTATAAGAATCTTAAATTTTAAGATTTCAAAAAATCTTCAATTTTACGGAAGTTAAAAAATGATGAGACAATAACAGACATAAGTATTCAGTAATGCTATCTGAATATGATGTAACAATTTTTATAAATACTTAAAAATTATTAAAAGTTATAAACGATACACTTTTTAAATTATTCGATTTATTTTTCCTACGAAGCTAATTAATGACAATCTTCCTGAATGGAACTCCGGTAGCACCATTATTAATTACATCAATTTTAGAAACATTGGAAACAAATATCTTAAAGTGTATTCTTATTATTATATAAAAAAAAATCTTTATTGTTTATTCTCGATAACCGAGAAAATTATTGAAAAAATCATTACGAAATTTTAACTGTAACTTTTCTTATAACCCCTGGAATGTTTACGGCAGTTCAAATCTCACCAGTCTTATTCATTGTACAAATAATAAATAAATAAAAAAAAGAGACAAAAAAGTTGTAATATATTTCTGGCATTGGTTATTTATTCTTATATAATGGAAAAAGATTTAAAAAGTTAAAAAAATTCCAAAAATCAATATTTTTCTGATTCCCACCCCCGAAATCACCTTCCAAGAAACTTTTTCTACGTTTACCATGTTAAATGGAAGAAACTAAAAAAAAATCCACCGAAGAATGTACAACCAATAAAAAGTTACCTAAGATTTCTTTTTTTAGTAGTGGAGGTGAATTTTAATGAAATTTTATTGCAATATTATTACTTATTATTAGAAGTTTAAACTAAAAAAATTATAAAAATTCAAAAACAAAATTTTTAATTTTGATTGGCTCCACAACCAAAGTATTGCCAACAAAGTATTTTATTTTATTTTTTTGGCTACTTGCACTACTACTATGCTTAGGAACACATAAAAAAGATTTGGTTAGAAAATATATAATAAATAAAAATACATATTTTTAAAATCTTTTCGTTTGGGGGAAATTTTTTTTAAAATGGTAAGATAAACATGCACGCTTATACTGAGCTTAATTCACAGAAAGTGGGTTTAGGTTTGCAAAACATCGACAAAAACTTTACACAATTTGAATAAAAAAAAAAAAATTAAAAAAAAATTAATAATAATTAAATTAAATTAATTAATTATTAAATTAATAATTAAAATAAAAAAAAAAAAAAATTTTATTCAAATTTGTAAAAATTAGTTAACATTTTGGTATGATAACTCATGCTTCTTAGTTTAAAAAAAAATATTAATCTTGGATAGTCTGAAATTTATTAAAACTAATTTCAATACATCTCATTTACTTTCTTCCATTTTTATTAATAGATATGGTTAAAATATGACTGTACATGATTATTAACCGCACTACATGCTTATGGCTATCGTAATTGTATGAATAAATTAAATTAAAGGAATATTTAAAATCAAATCTTAATTTGATTTAACCGTCATTTTCGATGAATACATTACGACCCTGCTATAATTCGGCCATCCGAATACAGTTATACCCCCGTTATATGCTAACCGCGTTATTTCGAAAATAACGTGAAAAAAAATAATCTAACACAGTTCTTCACAATAATACCAACCTTTTGTTATTTGAAAATATGTAATACAAAATTTTATATCTTTTAACATGCCCCACTCAAAGAACGACTCAACCAATCTTTATCAAATTTTCACATGCACAACTTCATATACAGCAAATCTAAATTTATGCACATGAAATTGATTTATACTGAAACTTTAAAAAAAAAGTAGATGAAATTTACCGTATTGATGAGTGTGACCCCTCCCACCAACAAGGTTACGAATTCTCCTCTTCTACACTACTGGGATCCACTTAAACTGCAATTAATTCTCATCGCTTAGACGTTCTGTATCATTGACAACACTACTTTGATCGTCGTTCGATTCAATCTCAGTTTACACCAATTATAGATTATGATATCATTTTAATTATATCATATCAATATCAATATCATATCAATTATTATGATATCATTTTCAAAGTAACTGTCTTCGATTTTTTTGGCATGTTCACAACAAATTTTCCAGTTTTCTGCGTCGTAAGTCTGAAAGTGTTTAAAACAAAAACTTTTTTTTCTTTTAAAGGCGAATTGATATTTTACTCGGCCACTTGTTTTTTATTCAGCCCAAATCAAATCGATTGGATTTAGATCTTGGTGGTACTGCGGTCGCCTTAGATGTATATGGTCGTACTCGTGAATAATTTTGTCTATGATTTGCTTTTGTCTATGATTTGCCATAAGCGAGCTTATGATCGTCCAGCCGCTTGACTACGTCGTCCTTAAGAACCACAGAGGTTGGTTTTTCGTCTTTTCAACCGAATGGTAACTGTCGTTGCCCATTACAATTATTGATGGAAATTTCAATAACAGTAAAAGACTTTCTCTCAACCGCTTGCAAAAATGATTAAAATTGAAGTCGTGATAGTCTTTGCTTTTTTCCCCAGTTTTAAATATTAATGATGTTCCACTTACGAAGCCTTGCTTACCACCGGTGTGAACAATTTGTTTTAAGGACTCCCGGTTTTTCACTTGATTGCCAACATTTTTTGACGGAATGTCCTCTTGGAAGTAGGTTTTGTCTATTGCTTTTTCACGTGATCATTAGTCGAAAAGTGAGAGGGACGAGATATTCCTACATGTGCGTGACAGATGCGTATTTGTCTTTTTTTTAAATTAAGAATTTTATTTATAGTAGTTATGGAAATTTTCGAGCCACAAAAGTTTTTACATAGGCCTATCAATAAACATATTTTTATGAATAAATATATAAGGAAGTGACAATTTAAATGATGGGTATTTTTGTACTTCTCATATCTAAAAACATTAAGAAAATCCATTTTCACTCCCCCGCACTACCGCCATGAGACCGAAAGAAAAACCGTACTTTTATTCAAAAATTCGGTAAAAAACAATACCGATTGAGTTAATACGTATTAAAATATTACCGAATGTTACAATTAAAAATTAGAATATATGGGATAAAATAAAATGTAGAAAAATAAAAATACAAATACTAAGTATGATGTATTGCGCAGTATTTACATTTTTGTAGCTGGATTTCATTTTCACATTGTTTTTTCGGAACAGAAAACTACGGCCATCGAACAGTCTTTTAGGACTTTCTCGAAGTCTAATTGAAAATATAGTACTATAGTAATTTATTTGAATTAAAAATACCGTAAAGTAAAACATTAACACAACAGATCTGAGTTTACGACATATATAACTTAACACATAGATTTAAGACAGTTATTTGAAAAAGTAGAAAGTTATTTTTGTTTGCTTGGAGTTCATATTTTGTTTACAGCTACGTGTAATTACACTGAGCCAAAAATATTAGCTCATTTGTTTTCTCTATTCAGTTTATATTACTAAACACGTACTCGTAAATCAAATACTTTTCTACATACCTACTAAAAAGTAGAAAACAAATTTTTATATCTGATAATTGTTCTTTCTTGGGGGACGTAGACTATCCCCATTAGAACCGTATCTGTATTATAGCGGGTCATACTGTATTAAAATAAAAAAATATATAATTATTTCAATCAAATCCATGATATTCAAATAACCGTTGCTCTCAATAATTCGAGTGATAAGCGTTTAGTTTTATTTTAAAATCTATCCTTGATTAGTTAATCGACTGCCCAAAAAGAAGTGTGTGTATTTAGGGTGTATGTATGTTTGTTCCATTGTAGCAGCTCGGCGGCCGAACCGATTTAGATGTATGACCCCACGTTGGAATCCTTACGTTACCGGGAGTGCAATAGGCTATATAAATCTCTCTCGCTCTCTCAATCTCTCTCTCTCTCTCTCTCTCTCTCTCTCTCTCTCTCTCTATATATATATATATATATATATATATATATATATATATATATATATGTATACATATATCTTTAAATAAATTTTTTAAAAATTAAAAAGAAAAATATACTATACATAAATACTACATGCAAATTTCTCACTCTTTAATTATCCTAGATTAATGAGCAATGTTTTTTTTTTTGGTAGTCTTGTTTTTTATTTTTTAATATTTATCTCATGTTTATGATTTATATAGTAGTGAAGTTGGTGAGGTTTGAACTGTGGTAAACATTACCGGGGTCATGAGAAAGCTACAATTAAAATTTCGTAATGATTGGTTCAGTAGTTTTCACGGTTATCAGAAACAAATGAAAAATACATATTCTCTTTTTATAGTAATGAGATAAACGTATATAATAGTATAACATTATATTGCTCTTTTTCTTTTTAATTTATTAAATTTTATTTAAAATCAACTTTAAAATAAAGTTTAATTTTTTTGAACTATTTTAATTTTAATAAAATTGTATTAAAAACGATGTTTTCTTTGTTGTTAGAATACAATTTTCTTTTGCTAATAATATTTCATATTACTTTGCTTTTTTTTACTCATATATAATGCACTTTATATTATTTCTTTATTTGTGCGTTTTTTAAATAGAATTTTAAAAGCATTTTAAGGAATTGAAGGAATTAAAAAAAAAATGAAAAAGTTTTGTATTATATAAACATAATAAAATACTTTTGTGTATGCAAAATATTAAATTTTGAATTCATTCATAATATATTTTTATCTGTTTTCTTTTGTTTGCTTGATTATTTTATTTTTATTGACATTAATACTTATAAACTTCTAGATTCCTTTTAGTTTTATATTTTTAAGAAATGAACTTTTAAATTAAAAAGAATTTATTTTAATTATTAGATTTATTATTCTGTCTCTTTGTCTTATATTTATTTAATTTTAATTATGTATGTGATTAGTATATAATAATAAAGTTAAGCTTAAATGAGCTTGTAAACTTTACTTCACTTTAATAAAAATGAACATTTAATTTTACGGAGTTATTATGTGTGTGTATATATATATATATATATATATATATATATATCCTTTGATATGTATATATATATATATGTATATATATATATATATATATATATATATATATCCTTTGATATGTATATATATATATATGTATATATATATATATATATATATATATATATATATATATATATATATACATATCAAAGGAATACAGTTAATATTATGCAAAGGTTTGTTTTTGAAAGTAGATCCTAATTTAATTTTTCATTATATATGTATGTGTGTGTGTGTGTGTGTGTGTGTGTGTGTGTGTGTGTGTGTGTGTGTGTGTGTGTGTGTGTGTGTGTGTGTGTGTGTGTGTGTGTGTGTGTGTGTGTGTGTGTGTGTGTGTGTGTGTGTGTGTGTGTATGTATGTGAATGTGTGTGTTTGTATGTAACACTCAATTTCCTTAGTTTTTATGTATCGTAATTTTTTAGATATTTATTTATTTATTTATTTAGCGTATGGCACCAAAACACAACACCAATTACAGTCAAAAATGACAAACAAAGATTTAACAAATTAATATATGCTACTGATTCTGGAGTCGCCATCAGGAAATCTTCAGGATTCCCCTCATAAGCTGTCCTAGGGAAAACTTCTGTGATGTGTTAACAGTTTGATTTTCACCACACTCACAAAGGGGCGTCGGTGTTTTACCCCATTTATACAGGAAATAGGCGCACCTACCATGCTGAGTTCGTATTCTGTTTTTCTTAAAAATTTTTCTTACAAAGAATTTCAATACAGTAGAGGATTGCCTTTGTATACAATAGGTTATGGGCTAGTTTTACTAATTAAAATTTAATTTTATCTCTAATCGATTAACTATACATATAAACTCTATAAACCGGACTTCAAAAATTATATCTTAAAATAATACGCCAACACGTCTTGAATTAGAAGTGCACCGACTTTCGTATTGTTTATTAAAAGTGCAATAATTAGACGTGCATTCGTCTTGCTAATTAAAGCATGAGTAGTTACCCAAATATTTCCCTGATTGTCATATGACTTGGTCATTCTGTTGATAGTTAATTTCTCACCTGATTTACAATATAAGCTTTGAATAAAACGTTCCGCCAATTACGGTACACCATTTACTGTTACAGGTGTACCGTCCATAAATTTACTTTAATAAAATGTTTTAAGGACTATCCAAATATTAATTGTAGGATTTTTTTTTAGAAAAAAAATTATTTCTGTACAGTATTTAAATCGTACCACAAAACACGGAACGAAGCCATTATTTGCAGTATTTAATTAATTTGGTGTTCATGTTATGTAGAAACCGTGAAATAGCAATTGCGTCACTCAGTCTAGAATTTCTTGCCTTGTTAATTTGTTAGCGGTAGCAGAAGTTCTTCTTGTTACGATTTCAACTGCTATTACTTTCTTCGTTCAACAAGTGTTATACAAAGTTAATTAAATACTGAAAATAAACATCTTTGTAAAACAGACTATACCATTTCTAGAAAAAAACATTTCAAAAGAATTTTACGATGTTCGTTAATTTGAATTCATAGAAATTAACCTGTACGCTTGGTGCGGTGATTAAAAGCAAACATTTTGTAAAAAAAAACCAAAAAAAAAAAAACAAAGTAATTCTAGAATTATTTAACTACACCTATTCCTCATCAATCTAACGAGCTTGTAATACTGTGTCTTATTATTGAATTGAAAAAATATATATTTTTTATTGTTATGGGTTAATCAGTTATGAAGTTATTTAGATAAGTTTTATCTTTTTACCGGCCTCCATGGCATTAGTGGAAGCGTCTTGGCCTTTCATCTGGAAGTCCCGAGTTAGAATCCCGGTCAGGCATGGCATTCTCACACACGCTACAAATCATTCATCTCATCCTCAAAAGCAATATGTAACGGTGAACCCGGAGTTTAAACAAAAAAAAAAGAAACCCGGGTTCGGTCCTCCCGGGCCTCTTCCCGGTCAGCATGGCATTTTCACACACGCTACAAATCATTCAGCTCATCCTCTGAAGCAATATGTAACGGTGGACCCGGAGTTTAAACAAAAAAAAAAGAAAAAGAAGAAGATTTTATCTAAAATACTAAAAATAAATTATATATATATATATATATGTGTGTGTGTGTGTGTGTGTGTGTGTGTGTGTGTGTGTGTGTGTGCGTGCGTTTGTGTGTAAAAGAACATTTGTGAAAAAATATAAAAATATTTACTGTAGTTCAGTTGAATAGTTGAATTTTTAATAAGGGATAAATATTATTTTATAACCAGTGCCGACAAAATGTGAACATTTTAGAAATAAAAAAAGCAATAAAAAACTGGAGCAATTACAAAACAGCCATAATAAAAAAAATTGTCCTTATCGTAAATTGTTTGAAACTCAAAAAAAGACAATCTATACAATTAATGTATTAAGGATATTTTAAGCTGGCTACGTTATAAATTTTTATCAAATAATCTCTTATCAAATAAGGCTTGTAGTAGATAAATGTATATATGTAAAAGAATATGTGTAAAGAACATTCCATAAGCAATACTCAGGACGAGATATTGAAAATAAATTGTGAAAATGTAAATTTATATCTTGTTATGGTGAAGTGCACATTAAGAAAGAATTTTTTTGTAGTTGAAATTCCGAGTTTAAAGGGTTAAAATGGAATAAGAATGAAATTTATTATTTTTTTCAATTTCTCTGTAATAAGAAAAGATATAAATTTGATTTTTGGTGTGTAATCTTCATGAGAATATCTAAAAACCAATTTCTAGATTTTTTCTAAATTCAACCTTGATAGAGGGGAAGAAAGGTAAAAAAAATTTGAACAGTAATTACAAATTTTCCCCATTTCCGATTACATTAAACGAGATATTCATTAAATTTAGGCTTGAAAATACTTTAAGATAAATATCTAAACACCATTTTCGGATTTTTTTGAATTTACATTTTTTTATGGAATGCGACTTAATACGGCGCTGCGGCTCAAACAACACAGCCATTGCCACGGTTACTGTATATGCGATGCGACTGGCAGCACCTTTCTTTGTTTTTTGTTTACCCTCCGGAACCACCGTAAAGTATTATTTCAGAGAATGATATGAGTATTAATGTAAATGTAGTGTAATCTTGTACAGTCTCGGTCGATCGTCCCTGAGAACTTCGCAGTACCTGCCTCCGGTTATTTGACTAAAAAACAAAAAAATGACCGCAACAGAAACGCAAGTAAACATACACGTATAGCACGGGTGAAGCCATAACGAGGATGCTACTAGTATAATATAAAATAAAAAGTACATTTTTTATCCTTCCTTTCTTTTTCCTGTTTAGCCTCCGGTAATTACCGTTCAGATAATATGTCAGAGGATAAATGAGGATGATATGTATGAGTGTAAATGAAGTGTAGTCTTGTACAGTCTCAGTTCGACTATCTTGAGATGTGTGGTTAATTGAAACTCAACCACCAAAGAACACCGGTATCCATGATCTAGTATTCAAATCCGTGTAAAAATAGCTGACTTTACTAAGATTTGAACGCTGGAACTCTCTACTTCCAAATCTGCTGATTTGGGAAGACGCCATCACCATTAGACCAACCCGGTGGGTTACATTTTTTATCCTGTATTTTTATTTTGTCACTTGCTGTTACATATTTTCAAAATATAATAATAATAATAAATGTATTAAATAAAATTACATAATTACAATAAAAACAGACGATTTATTTTTATTAAATAAAAAAAATATTCATTTTCTTGTATTAATAATATTATTTTTAAAAGAACTAACAATAACGATCATTACTAACTATAACAAATAAACTACATTTGTTATGAGCACTGTATAGTTACAAATTTAGAACTCATTAAAATGCTGACAGTTGTTAATTTATTGTGTTGCAGAAGACGTATCTACGTGATGTACAATATTTATAAGAAAGCTGGAACTAAATTGTTTTACTGAATTACTTCTTTATCGTAACAATGATAATTTAAAATTCTTTCTCATGGGTTGGCAATACAATTTCTGTTACAAAAAAAGATGCCATTGTATGTCTTCAGAGCTACCAACACTACATAACAATAACTTTGTTGTTGGTAGTTTATTCATTGATGTTAATAACTTTTTGTGAAAATACTTTTTAAAAATTAGTGAAGGTAGAAAAATGGCTTTTGATTTATATCTACAAAAAAGGAATCTAGTTATATTATAAGCCTAAAACCCTTCATTATAAAAACAAACAAGAAAAACGTTTCAAATCAATAGATGTTAGAATAAAAAGTTGGAAAAACCTACATTTTATTTTTGAGTGAAATTGTATTGATCTTATAACCTTTTAACAGTATTTCTACCTTCGATAAAAGAATTCAAGTCAATTGATTAAAATTGTCAAAAAGTTAAAAAAAAATAATAAAACGCAATTTTTTGGGGGGTTATAGTGTGCTTTTATGATTTTTTTTTTATTTAAAAGTATAATACTTTTATTTTCAGTTGTTTTTTTTTTTTAATAATATTATTTTATTATTTACCGAAGAAAAACGCCCGAATAAAATCTTTATAAAGGCAAACTCTGTTGAAAATATAACACTCTTCCAATAAGTCGCTACCCCTAATTCAATTTAAAAAAAATGTAATAATCAATCTTCCACTGTATAAGCTACTACATCAGATTTTATAACTGTTGATTAAATCTTTCCTGAGATATAAAGAAATTCAGATTCCAATACACAATATATAAATAGAAATATATATATATAGAATCAAATTAAATAAAAAAATATTCTTATAACATTTTTGTTATAATTAATCAAATGATGACTGGTTTTGAATTAATTAATTTATTCATTGGCACACAACAGAGACATGATTTACTTTAAAAAAACAACTTTATTCACTTCAAAGCTTGTAACAGTGTGAATTTTCAAGTGATATCTTTTACACAAATTAATTATAAATAAATAAATTTACATTAATCATAAATTAGTCTTGAAAAATATTTGAGCTGTAAACAGTAAACATTCAATATATAAATAAACAATTTAATAGAAATAACTGCTATGAAAATTATTGTCCGATTTGCATTTATTTAATGTAAATCATTGACCGAAGCAAGGAAAACATTTCGGCGTGAATTTAAAATAAGTAGACATGGAAGAATCCCTTCAACTATTTTCAAGTGGATTGAAAAGTGAAGCAACATGGGTGATATTGTGATCAATTATTTGGTAGTACACAAACAGTATGTATTCCATAAAATGTAAAGAGAGTGGGCAGCAATTATTCCAAATTTACAAATCTAACTCGTTCTTATAAAGTTTCTTTAAAGTTATCACACAAAAGTTTTCGACATATTCTTTACTTTGACTTCAAATTTCACCCGGTAAATTGAATTTAAAAAAACATATTTCTATAGTGATAAAAAGGTGCGATTAGAGTTCTGTACTCGGTTAAATGAAATTCTGAAAACGAATCCTTAAGTCTTAAATAAGCCAATAAAAGAGAGGTGAGGCACAATTTTATCGTAGGGGTAGTGTTAAAAAAATAAAATATTTGTAATTGCAATGAAGAAACTTCAAGACGAGTGGACGAACAGCCGATGCCAAAATTACTGCATGATGTAGTGTATTTCAATTTGAATATTGGTCCATACTATGAAGATGGTCACACGGTAATCATTATTTCCGAGCGAAACCGATAAATGCTTACGGCAATAGGGATGCCTAATGAGATTCATAGTGAAATTTGGTTCCAACAGGACGGTGCCACAGGATACCGTCTTACATGGACATCTGATATCTCGTGAAGATGTAAATTGAAAACCTACGTCTTTAGATCTAACTAACGGAAGATTTGAAAAATAGCATTATTGAATAAATTACACGAATTAATAATGCGGTGTTAAGAAACAATTTTCGAGCTTGAAATAATTAACAAATGTATCCTATGTCAGACAGATCACTTAGAAAAGTAGTATTTAAAAGTTTTTTATTTTTATTATAACGACACAGCAACTTTACAGTCTGTTCAGCAAGATAATTGAACATTACGTAAATAAGATCTATTTGAACTAACATTAAGTAGTCACAGACCCAGTAGCTGATGACTTAACGGTAACAACGACTTAACGGAAACAACGAAATAGAAGAGCACTCCGTACACCCAGACCATAAAATCACCTAATTGAAACGATAAGGTAAATCAAGAAATCAAGAATTATTCCTCAGCAATATTGAAAAATCACTGATCGTGCTATCCAATAAATTGATCGCCAAATAATTCGGGTGCCGATCCAAACGATTTTGATAACGTAGGCTGACCAGACAGATTTCCTGCCGAACGGTTCGCAACTTAAGATCATTATACATAAGGATATTGTTTATATACCAGGGTATGTGTAGCATTTTTCGCAGTGTTTTTGTCTGGTAGCGTTCAACAATGTTAATACTGGAATTGCACGCTGTGGCCTACAATTCAAGCTCGTAAGTCCAAACAGGCTTCAAAACTGATTTATAAATCAATAATTTACTTTCCGCAGAATGCCGAGATCTATGTCCTATCAACCAGCTCATGTTTTTAAACTTGAATTCCAACTGTTTCCGCTTAAATTTGATGTTTCGCCCAAGTAAGTCGTCGGTCAAAATGAAAACCCAAATATCTACAGTCTTGATATCTCAGTATCGGAACATTGAAGATAGAAACAGGAGGAAAATGTTCCCTACGATGGGTGAACGTGACATGCTTTGATTTTGTTTCGTTTATTTTTATCTTCTAACATGTAAGCCACGATTCGAGGAGAGTGATATAATGTTGAATAAAACGAGACGCAATGGCCGGATCTTCGTGGACAGCAAGAATTGCAGTGTCGTCAGCAAAAGTATCAGCAAAAAGTATCGTCCTTTTTAAATAATTAAAAGTAAGGGAAATTTAATAAATTGCAGGTAAAATTATTCTATTTTATGTTGAGGGTTTTTTTTATTTTTCTATTATACTTAATTGCCTTATGAAATAGTTACGAAAAGTCTTATTCCATTGCAGCATTCTGTAGATAACCTCTCCATAGAGTGGAACTTTTTAAAAAGAATTTTTTTTTAAAGAAATAAAATTAGAGAAGAAGTAGGTAGAAGATTTTTAAGTGTGATTTATTTATTTTTCTTTGAGAAAATATTTATGCAACGTATATATTGGCTCTCGTATAAAAGGCTCTCCAGCCTTTTAAGACTGGAGAGCTTATTAGAGATTAAGAATTTCTGTATGTATTCGTTATCATGAAAATTAGAATTTTTATTTATGTATCATCTATATATTTTAAAATAATAAGTATATTTTAGAGTAAATTTCTCTAAAACATACAATATATTATCTGATTATTTTTTTCTGTATAATTCTAATTTTATTTCGACAGTGTTTCTTTATATTTTCTACAACTCGTTTGAGTGAATTTATATTGTACAATGAAGAAATCCAAAAATAAAATAATATTTTAGTATTTTAAAATTCAGGTCACCTCTAAACATAAACATTTTTTGGTTGTTTGTGGGCGAAAAACGCTTGGGCGTTATCATCGCCCGGTAGTTATTATTAAAAGGATAAAAAAAAAACAATAATATGGGAGAGGTCATTTTTTGAACGATAATATAATTTTTCACCAGTTATTCACTAAAAATGCTAGGATGGTAAAAAAAACTGCTAAATTTTATCGTAAACATGCACGTAATTTTATTACATCAATCCATAATTTAAAAAAGTTATGTACATATTTTTAATAAATATGTACATTTAACAGTATCACACATAAACACATACGTTAAAAGTCCTATGGAGCGTAGAGGTAGATAAGAGAACTTTCCATATATATTGTTAACCTTCAGCGCGCAGAAATTCAAAATTTATGATAAACTGTGCACACTCCTTCCTCCTAATTTACACTCACACTCTCCTTCCCTCTCTTTCCTATCCCTTTTTCCGCATTAAAGTGATAATGTTCGGAGTTCTACAAGGTGGAAGCGGCGGGAGTTTGCAGAGTATTCAAACTACCATTAAGGGCGACAACACCAAGTGACCAAAAACTATTATTGCAATATAAATTATACTTCCAACATATACGATAAGTTAACATATGAAATATAATTATTATTTCAACATGTGCATGACATTTTAAATTCATTGTTTGCGTTTGTTTTGTTTTGATAATTATAAAATTGTAATATAAGTTGCAAACAATATACAAACGCGCGCACTCACATACACTTACACACATAAACAGAAGTTTAAATTCAACAATCAATGATGTAGTAATATTACTCTGATTAATGGAAAAATTTTTCATCTTATTTCAAAGTAATAAAATAATATACCAGTTTATCAGACTCAACCCACCAGGTTGGACGAGTGGTGAACGAGTCTTCGCAAATCAGCTGGTTTCCAAGTCGAGAGTTCTAACGTTCAAATCCTAGTATAGACAGTTACTTTTATATGGATTTGAATACTATATTGCGGATACCGGTGTTCTTTGGTGGTTGGGTTTCAATTAACCACACATCTCAGGAACGGTCGACCTGAGACTGTACAAGACTACGTTTCACTTACACTCATACATATCATCCTTTGAAGTAATGTCTGACTGTGATTCCCGGAGGCTAAACAGAAAAAAAATTATCAGACTCAAAATTACTGTTTTCATATATTATTGTATTTTTGTCACGAGCGTTGGTAATCATGTCTGTAATCTAGTCTTGTCAAAAGCCGCTCAGAACTATTCAATTGACGTCTAGGCATATTGTTACCTAAATACACTAAACCAAGACGACTTTTTCCTTTCAAGAGGTCTTTTATTTTAATTTTATGCTAGATTGTAAAAGTTAAAAGTCCCTTTGTTTCTCATAATATGTGCAAAAGTTTCTTGTGTCCACCAAGTTATATACGTCTCGATTCTTATATCCGCATAGAAAAAATACGTTGTTTTAATAAATCTCATTCTTAATTTTAATTTAAAATCTCTGTACAAAGAGTATATTTTATTTTTATAAAAGTTTCTTTAGCTTATTCTATCCTTTATCTAATTTTGAATGAATAGTCTAAATTTTAATTTATATAACCTTATTAAAGTTTTCCTCTCGCTTCAGTATATCATTATTCACTATAATAGACCGTTATCTTGAATATTATTTGTGATATATAAACTTAAGAGGTTTATTATCATAAACCATATATACTTGATCTTTTCAGAATTCATTCTTAAATCATAATTTTCATATTCCGTCTATATGCAACTGAATGTTGGTTCCGTGTGTTAATATTATTATATTACACAAAATAATTTAAAATAAATATTATTCTCTTTTGGATTTTACTTTTTAATTAAAATTTTATTATTTTCTTTTAATATTTAAAGAGAATTAATAGAAGAGAACTAAACTAATTCTATATTTCTAAAAAAAAATATAATATTTTTAAATATTTTTCCTAATATAAGCTTCTATCAAGAAGATTACAGACGTGCAAACCAGATGGTTTTACAAAAATAGTAAAAAAAAAAATGAAATTAAAGAACAATATAAATTAAACTTTTGCATCGATAAACAGCAAAATGAAACGCGTATTACAGTAATAATAATAATAATAAATAATATGTGTATATACATATATTGCTTATAAAATCTCTTAAAAATACGAATGTAACTCTTAATTTGAACCAATTTTTATATCCCACTATCACAAGTAACAGCTAATAAGTGTTATGTTTGAATGGTATTACGTTTTTAAAATTAATTTTGGTTAGATTTTAAGATACTATCTTTATTTAATTTGTAGGTTTCACTCGTACGTAACCTAGTGAGACTTAAACATGGATCAGTTGCCAACTAATCGATTTGACATAATCGATATTACGACTGGTGGAACAAACTCACGTAGAAAACGTGGATCTTTGCCAACATCAGATCGACATCCTACGAAGTTATCGCGGCGGAAGCTCATTCGAGACGAACTTGTGAGCAATCTGAACGGCTTGGATAGTGAAGGTACCATTAAGGATCTAGATTCTCAATAAGCCTCACGGCTACACGAATCTGCCGACCGTACAAGAGAAATCTGTTCTACGTAAGTTGTGAAACTATAATAAAGTTGGTGCCAACCGTCGCCGCTAGTACCGGCACACCGCGCCTATTAAATACGGTATACGTGCGCGCTTTAGTTAGAATCATTGAATTAAATAAACGAAAAAAATATTATATTTAAATAAAATGATAAATATTTTTAGTAAGGTTGTGTGTATGTGTGTGTAAGTCGTGCATCAGAAACAACCCACAATTGTTGATTTTATCCGTCACGCGGCTAAAGTCGCGTTTCGGGAAAGTACTACAATTCTGTTGTCAGTTTTTTTTTTAGAGGTGGGGTATAAATTTAAAAAAATACTTTTCTATAGATGTTCATGTGTAGGTTAAGCTTAACAAATTTGCCTAAGTAAAGTTTTTTCTAAATCTAATATCTCCTCCAATAAAGGTGAAACAAGAACATAAAAATTCTCAAGAAAATTTTTCTATGTTTAAGATTTGGGGTTTATATTTTTTTTATATTGTAGACATTTGACAGCTCCATTATAATGTATAAAATACGAAAATATTTTTAAAAAAATATTAAAACCGAAGAGCGAAAGAGTAAACGAACAACAAAACATTTATTCCAATTTTAAAGATGGGTTGATATTTTTGAAAAAAAAATTTATTATATACGCACTTTAGGTAACAAATTTCTTTTAATAAAGTTTTCTCTGAAATTTATAGAATTAAGATTTTATAATTATTATTGTTACGTACATAGAAAACGTATAAACCACTATTAATAATGGATAAATATTCTATTAGAATATTAATAATCAAATGTTATGGTAGTCAAATGTTATATATATATATATATATATATATATATTTGATGGAGATTTATTTAGTCAGAAACCATAGACAGGTGTGACACTAGCTCATGAAGTGATGATGTACATTTAGCTGTGAGTTACACCTTACGTTTGCCAGGGTAAGATCCGTTCTTAATTAGAATCCGACAATTAATTGTACCGGAAGACAAAACCAAGGAAACATTAGCTTTGAAATTTAACCAAAATAACAAGTAAACCATCTCTCTTCCTAAAAACAAGCAATCATTGTTGCCGTACACCGGCATCCGTTGATTAATAAATAATTTTAAAAATTTCTCATCTATGTTCCAAGCATATATTTTACTTCGTATTAATCTACTGCTGTAAGCTAGAGAATAGTTATAAGTTCTATGAAATATGTAATACTTATATAATTGAAATTAAATTTCTGATATTAAAATACATACACACATATATATATGAAAAGTAAAAAAAATAAAGTGATAATTCTGATTTCATTAAAAATAAGTGAAGCAAAACTGGCAAATTCCCAGAACGTAATAAAATCCTTTTTAGTAGAAAGAAATATGATACGTGTGTGAATCTACCCATTTATATTTTGTGTTTGTGTGTGTTATTGAAGGAACGTAATATTTTTTACGATAGTTCTAGATATAGATTATCACTGTTATGATAACATTTTTATTATTTTATAGAGATAAAAAAGGAAAATAAAAACTTTCTGTCATCATTATTATTATTATCCATTTTTGCTTATATTATTATTTATAAAAACCAAATTTTTCGCTTACATGTTTCATACATATTTTTAAAATTATTTATTTACTTAAAAATTTCCGTAATTAATAACAAAAAAAAAAAAACAAAGAATCTGACAAAAAAGTTGTAAGATATTCCTGGCAGTTTTTATATAAAGGAAAAATTATTCATGAAAAAAGTTACCTAAGATTTATTTTTTTGGGTGGGGATAATGTATAATGAAGTTTTATTGTAAAATTATTATTATATGTTTAAATAAACCAAAAAGAGGGTTAAAAAATAGAGAAAAAACATTTTAAGTTTTTTTGTAATCCTCAATTCCAAAATCATTTTAAAAGAATTTCTTTGTTGATTTTTCTACGTTTCTATGATAAATGGACGAAACTAAAAAAAAACTCCACTGAAAAACACACAACAAATAAAAAGTTACCTGAAATTTCTTTTTTGGTGATGGCGAATATGATGAAATTTTATTGTAAAATTATTATTAAAAATTTAAATAAACCGAAAGAAGTTTTAAAAATTCAAAAGATTTTCCCGCCCACAATATTTCCCCAAAAGTATTTTTCTTGAATCACTTACACTACTACTGTGCCTAGGAAGACATTATAAAATGCAATATATAAGAATATAATTTTTATCAATATTTAAGGAAGGGGAAGAATTTTGAGAAAAATTAAAAAAAAATAATTTTAAAATCATTCACGCATGAACCGAGCATAAAAATTCAATAAAAGTTATATTTACCGTGATAGATAAATGACAAATTGTTTACTCATAAAATTAAAAAAATAGAAATAAGGTGACAAGTTATTGGATGGTAGAGTACTATAGATGCTGTTAGCAATTCTGGTTGTAGTACCATAGAAGTTTTAGATGAAAATGATTCGAACTTGGTAGTAAGAAGTTATAATGTAAAACAAAGCAATTCAAAGCTACTGTTGTAAAAGATGCGAATCAAGGGAAATATTAATTTATTCAGTCTTACTTTCAAACCTTTGAAAACCGAATCTTAACCTTTAAGTTTTATTATCTAGAAAAAACAGTATAATAAAGAAACCCATACTGAACCATCTCAATATTTTTAGTTTTCTAATGCTTCGAATATTTAAAGTAAATATTAAGCAACATAAATTCAGTCGTTAAAGCATTATTCTAGTTCCAGTTTTGTGTACCGTAATTTTGCCACGATTTGTTTACGAACAGAAAAAAAATTTTATGTAGGTGAAATTGAGGACGAATTTTTTTATCTAAAGAAAAATGATAAAAAATTGTTTTGCTTTTAAACGAATAACAAGTTATTTGTACAATTTCAATTATGTTTATTGTATCGTACAATATAATTAAAGAACTTCTCATGAAAATATTTTGGGCTATTTAAATAGACATTTGCTGATTATTAAACAAAAAAATCTTTCTATGTCTTTAAGAGAAATTTTAAACTTAAACTAGCCTTATTAATCTCCAGTTTTTTAAAAAATAATTTTTTTCTCAGTCAAAAAATTTGAGGCATGGCGACTAATCGGAAGACCGGGTCCCAATTACCCGGTGGGACCTTGTGTTCTACCGAGGTAGATTGAGGCAATGGCAGCCGCCGGAGCTGTATTTATGCTTAATTGCGAGTTTTGTCACTGGGGGGGGGGGGGGGTAAAAAATGAATAAAAAAATAAATAAAATAAGTCAATAAATAGAAGTAAAATGCTGTAAAAAATTATAGAATTGATATTTTTAATGGTAATTATAAACAATTCTCTATTCATGGCATGTTTTGAAACTGATCGCACCTATACAATGTATTATTTATATAATAATAATAATTTATTTTATATAATTTATTTATTGAGTTGTATTACAATTATGAAAAAATTTCCTCTAAGCTACAAAAAAGCATTTTTGAAGATTACATACAATTACCAATTTCTCTTTAAACTATAATATTAATTAAAATACAGTATTTTATATTATACTGTAATATATTAGATCGTTTTTACATAATTTCTTATTAAATAAAATTTCTCTTATGTTATAAAAATATTGTCTTTACATAGAAAATTAGTTCAATTTTAATGTCTAAAATGAACACGAATATAAACTAATTTCGCATACAAATCAAGACTCTGTATTCTGACAGCTGTAACAAGTGATTTAGTGAAAGGTTTGGCTAATGCCAGAAAGCGATGTCTCGGTTCTCACTTTAATCTAGAAAAGCCATTTATAGATCTCAAATGAGTCGGCAGTTCATTAAGATAAGAAGGAACAAAAAACTTGGGTGTTGACTTCACATAACTCTTGAAATATCGCGGCACATTAAAAAATATAGTTGTTTCCCTTAATTCATAATTCGTTATTATATATATTTTTATAAGTGTCAACAAGATAGTTTTCAAAAGTACAATATACAACAAATTATGTAATTTCACAATTCCCACCCTAGCTATATCAGTATGTCCAAATAAAAATTTAAAAATTCTGATTAAAAGGTTTTCGATTGGATTCAAAACATACTGTGGTGCAAACCTATAAGATGTAAGACCTTATCTTATAATTGATTCAACTAATTCAAAATGTAAATTCCTTTTTACTGTGAAAGAAAATACATCAACAACCTGATAGCAAAATATATCACCAAATTTTTATTTAAATCTGTAATCATAGAACCAAAATAATCATTGAATTTATTTGCTAGATTCAAGTAATCAAATAATAATAATAATAATAATAATAATAATAATAATAATAATAATAATAATAATAATAATAATAATAATAATAATAATAATAATAATAATAATAATAATAATAATAATAATAATAATAATAATAATAATAATAATAATAATAATAATAATAATAATAATAATAATAATAATAATAATAATAATAATAATAATAATAATAATAATAATAATAATAATAATAATAATAATAATAATAATAATAATAATAATAATAATAATAATAATAATAATAATAATAATAATAATAATAATAATAATAATAATAATAATAATAATAATAATAATAATAATAATAATAATAATAATAATAATAATAATAATAATAATAATAATAATAATAATAATAATAATAATAATAATAATAATAATAATAATAATAATAATAATAATAATAATAATAATAATAATAATAATAATAATAATAATAATAATAATAATAATAATAATAATAATAATAATAATAATAATAATAATAATAATAATAATAATAATAATAATAATAATAATAATAATAATAATAATAATAATAATAATAATAATAATAATAATAATAATAATAATAAAAAGAAATTAATAGGTTGAATCAAAACAAAAATATTAAAAATAAGAATTAAAAACAAACGTAAACTTTGAGAGGGTTTATTTAAAAACCCTTTGGAAAAAGTTTATTTAAAAAAATTTCAGCAATGTTACATGTAGTTGTATTTCCAATAGTATTATTTTGTTTTAATTTTTATGATGATAAACTAAAATAACACGCGGGATATAAAGTTTTATAAATTCCGACCCCTTGTAGATTTAGTATCCCGTTAAAATTTATTCATTAATCCTAATTTTTTTAAACTTTAGTAATTTCCCTTAACATATCATCCTTTTTTTTATTCTTATATCATCTTCAATCGATCATCTGCAGAAAACTTAACAATTAAACGTTATTGGCTCTAAATTGTATAGGTGCACAATTATATTAATATATTCTAATTAATTTCCGAGACATAAAGTGGGGCTATGTTTGCAAAATTTTGAGAAAATTGACCCCAAAAATCTATTTATCCCATCCCCTAGAGATATTGGCTCAAAAGTTTACCTAAAAATTGCCCCATATATACAAGATTCTGTGCAAAATTTCATCAAAATCGATTTTATTAACTCAGAAGTTATTAAGCTTAAAGCACGCCAACACACATAAGTACGTACGTACGAACATTACCGCCTCACGTGTTTGTTTTTTTCGATCCCTGGATCATGAAACATGGAGAATTGTAAAAACCTATATCCCATTTTTGACTGATTACCATACTTTTCATCTTGCAGCATAACCTTAGAGCTATGATGCAAGAAAGTAATACATTTGGATTTTTGTTTTTGTGTTTGTCTTTTTACTTCCCTAAGTCGACTCAACAATCAAGTATTACTCAGCCCAGGGGAGTGTTCTTGCGACTGTATGAGCCTCCCCACCTACCAGGAGTACGTCCGGCATTGTAGGTCGGCTCACCGGTTCCGGATCTTTTCCCTATTCTTGCCTCTGCCTCTAATCGCTAAGGTCAGGGTCACCGGGCCCGGCTATGCCGTTCCCGGGCCCTGTTTTTACTATTTTAAACAACATTAACTTTGGATAAGTGTAACACTAATGAGTAAAATGCAAAGGGCCTTATTCAGTACATAATAGAAAAAAAATTAAAGAAAATTTAAATTTAAATTAACTTCATTAAGTATGATAAAAAACATATCTATATTTATTACATTTTCTTTACATACATTTTCTTTATTACATTTCTTTATGTAAACGTATTCTTCACGATTCACGATCTATAATTTTAATTTAGGCTGACTTTTCTTTCTTTTGTGCATCCCTTCTATTCCCTTTCTGCAACTAGACTCTATTACGTCATCGGAGTGTATATCTACTGTTGAAATATTCTAGACATTGTTGGACCACTATTATTATTTAATAATAGTGGTTAATAACTATATAATACCGTAAAAAAATGTAATAACCTGTATAATAATAACTATATAGTAATAATGGAGAGACTGTAACGCAAGATTGCCTTGAGGTTTATCAAATGTTCAAGTTTCTGCCGAAATGGTATGATGGTAGGCATTCCTCAAATTAAACCTATAGCAATCAAGCTATGCGAGCGTTGGATGGGAACTCAATAAGAGGATACGGATGTACGCCTGACGGAAAGAAGAAAAAAGCGGTGGGAAGATGTAGCGAAGAGCAGGTGGACTTACCGGTTAATATCTAACGTAAGCTTCTGGATTAGAAGGAAATGGTGAGGGGGGTGAATTTTTAAATGACCAACTTTCAACGGGTCTTCAAACGTTTTACTCCTATCTATTTAGTAGGGAGAAGCACTCGTCAGACGCTTGCATTTACTGTGGGCAGTACGGTACAACGGAGCACACGATTTTTTAATTGTGTTCGCTGGGTATCGTTTAGAGAGGGCTTTTCTAGAGATGGTCGGTGGATTATCTGCTGAAAAAATTGTTCCTAAAATACTGGAAAGAAAGAAGAATTGCTCGGCTGCGAAGAAAATGGGAACAATCATCATAAGGAGAAAGACAGAAGAGGAAGTACAGGGATAGGATTGTAAGAGTAGTCAATAGATGCCGATAATGTAAATAGTTGCTGATAATGTTGCCTGCAGGACTTCTACGGGACAACATACTATGTGGTTACATCAGGTTGGAGTACCCAAAATACACTTATGATGCTGAGTTATGCCAATTTTGGCGAGTCCGGCATCATGTTGTGAGACGTGGAGGGGTTTTAGCCGACCCAGTCCCAGCACTACAACCTTTATGGGCAGGTTGTGTCTGTCAGAGATTATGCCTCCTTTATACAAAAAAACGGTCTTCATGCTACTTTAGCAAAAGGATTCATTGATATTTCTTGGTCAATTTTTATAGTTTGTTCTTCAATATAGTTCTGCTACTTGTGGGTGTTTTTTTAATATCCACTCTAGTTTTCTGTGCAAATATTATAATCTTTGTCTGTGATTTTTTTTTAGTTTCAGTGACTACATAGTGGCTTCAGAAGATGATTAAACATGTTTGTTGTTTCTTTATTTATACAGACCTTATTAGGTCATCGAAGGTGTTTCAGTTTTTTCTCAATCGACCCATAATGCTAATCTGTAGCAATAAATTTATCCGAAAAAATAAAAAGCTACTGAAAAATTCTAATTGTTTATAAAAAGTTGGTTGAAAAGGAAATTAATTGTTAATAGATTATTTTACATCCTCGAATTTTCAAGTTTTTATATATAATCAACTTCTATTTTGATTAATATTTTTTGTTTTTTTTTCTATTCGAAAAGATTACACAATTTTATTATTTTATTTATTTATTTAAAAAGCAAAAGTGATAAATAAAAATAAATGGATAAACAATGTGTTTATAATCTACAAGTATGATTAGCTTTAATTTCCTGTTTACCTATGCAGCATTCCTGTTTCTGTTTACATTATATGTAAACAGATTTACAACACGTTTGATGTTAAAACACACAGACACATACGTACGTACAGTACTTGTGTTGTGTATGAAGGTTAATAATTTTTGACCGGGTCAACCGATTTTGATGAAATTTGGTACAGAGACTCGTGAATATTTGGCAATTTGCTGAAAATAGTTTGGGTTCAATATCTCCACTGGTTGGGGTAGGTAGAGTTTTGGGGTTAATTTTCTTAAAATTTTTCAAACATAACCCCACTTTATATTAAGCTCAGGAAATACGTAGATGTTTAACTTACCATTTTAGAAACCATTTTCCCCTCAAATTCTCCCCTTTCCCCAAAAATCGTTAAAATTTTTTTATTTATTGCATTTTTAAACGAGTTTTTAAAAGTTTCCTATGCATAGTAGTAGTACAAGTGACCCCAAAAAAATACTTTTGCAATATTATGAGTGGGGAAACGTTCAAAATTTTAAGATAACTTATCGGCTATTTGAAATTTTAAAACTTTTTTTTCATGTATCATTACTTTTTAACTGCATAAGAATAAATAACCAATGCCAGACAATAACTTTATTATCAGTTTTTTTATACATTTCAATAAAAATTACTTTAGGCGTACCATATAAAATTAAAAACTTTGCCGCTAAATAAAAAGTTGCTTTGTTAAAAATATTGAATTTACTTTTTGTAAAAAATAATTCAAATCGGACTATCTAAGCATGGATGAAGTGCTTGCAAGCATACATGCTTAGGTGGTGAGGTCACCATTGAAAGATTTGTTGTAATCGAGTGCGATTCAAAATAAGACAAAACGTCTTATTTTGAATTAAATTCATTTATTCTTTTTCAATTTATCCTGCATTGAATTTTCTGACAGCTTCTTTTTTATTCTTCAAGATTTAATACTTTACAGCTTGATTTGTTTCTTCTTACTCACAGTACATTATGTCTGAGAAATGACCGTAGTCCTAAACAAATATACTTTCTGGAGTTAGTTCACGTTTGAACATTTATATATATATATATAAATAGCGTTGCCCCATCGCGGCTTCACCTGCGATATCAATGTATCTTCAGCCGCATATTTCACCCTCGAACGCTGAAAAGAGAAAAGCAGTAATTGTTGCTGCTGCGTTATTCTCTGATATTCTGCTGCAGCTGTTGCTGTAGCTAATGATGCGTGTCTGTCGGTAAACTGTTTGTGCTAATGACACACATCCGTCGGTGTGCTGCTTAGCATGTATGTTTTTTTGGTGTGTCGGCCCCATTAGAGGTCGAATCCTGGAAAAACCAGAAATTCATTTTTAGAAATTAATATGAAGAATATTCACTCTAAAAATCAAATTGATATCTCAATTCGTTGCTGAGAAATGCGTAAAAATGAAAAATTTATAAGAAAATCAATTTACTCCCTTTCACCCTGTCCCATTACTGTCACGGCTTTGCTTGCGCTCTATGGTTACTTGCATTTTCCGTCGCGATCAAGGGATATTTACCTGGTTATGCTTCTCTTTGCTCGCTCTTCCCATCTAGCTGGAAGTTGCGTCCCTTGGATCCCACTATGTTCATTAAACTCAGACTTGTGAGAATAATAATGATAAATAAAAATTAAAGCCTGTTCAATTTATAAAAAAATATCAGTGTATTGTAATTTATTCAAAGCAACAATTTGGGTACAAGACCCGAAACTTTGATTGATCTAAGAATGTTAGTTTCAAAACAGTCGACTTCCATCTTAAAAATATTAGTTATAACTGGTTATCTGCAGTTCGTACGAGTAAAAATGTATTTTCCCGGTTCTGAGCGTTACCCGACAAACACCATTAAAAGGTGATAGTAGTTTGTTTCTCATTAAAAAAAAAAAATATTAATTTCTTCTATTTTATGTTTTTTAAGGCAAGTAACCGGAAGCAGATGCAGCCAGTCGCGTCGCACATAGAGTAATAGTGGCTGTGTTGTTTAAACCTCAGCGCCGTACACCGTCGCACCCATTGAAATATCGAAATTAATAAAGACCCGAAAATAGTTTTTGATATTCATTTGAAGATTATTTGCAAGCCTCAATTTAGTGAATATCTCGTTTAGTATAGTCGGAAATGGAAAAAGTTTTCCTCTTATTTTCATTCCTTTCAAGGTAGAATTTCAAAAAATCTAGAAATTAACTTTTAAAAATTTACCAATGCTAAAAATCAAGTTTATATCTTCATTTGTTACCGTGAAATTAAAAAAAAGTAGCCGGATTTAAAAAAAATTCAAAAACCATTTAAGCCCTTTAAACTCAGAATTTCAAAAATGTAGAAATGAGTTTTTAGATATTCACATGAAGATTACACATAGCAAAAATCAAGTTATTTTATGTTATCGATAAATTGAAAAATAAAAAAAATGTAAATTTCATTGTTGTTCCATTTTAACCCTTTAAAATTAGTTTGTACTTACACTGTAAGAAGAACATGTATTCAAATTTTCATCAATTTATCTTCAGTAGTTTTTGCTGGGTGTTGATGAATCTGTCAGTCAGTCAGGAGGGAATGAGATTCCTATGTGATTTTGAGAGGACGAACTTCAGCAGCGGTAAAGAAATTATTTTTCAGTAGTCGAATATCGCGTGCGTGACATTCCAAACCGCAGCAACATATCAATTATTGGGTGGGGTACAGGAACTTCTGCGACGTTCTGTTGAATCATTACGTCTGATCAAATGGTCCTAAATTCTTGAATTTATGTATTTTTCACATTAAGAAAAACGTTTTCCTAAATGAAAAATTTCTTTCTTTTACTTTTACTTTTGATAAATTAATATCATATATTTTGATATATAATTATACACAGTAAAAGTAAACTATTTTAACTGTAGATTTTTTTTATAAGGACGTCTGTCTCATCTCAGATTGATCACAAAAGTAGTGTCAAATGAACTGAAAAGAAATTTTGTCGACAATAGCTATTTCTACGTTAATTTTCACTTATATATAAACGCTATTACTTACCGTATTTTTGTGTCAGACTCCGCATGTAACACAAAAGTCATTAGTCCTTTCAAGAAATCAGATCTAACCCTATTTGATGTGTTGACTTTGTTTTTCAAAACTTAAAATTTATAAAGGAGATTTTTGAGTATTATTTACTTACCTGTACAAAAAATATCGTATGAAGATAGCAAAATTCAATGCGAAGGCAAATCTTGTTTCCAACAGCAAGTTGTTGTCTGTTTTAATGTAGCTAGTACTTGTGTTCATGAAATGAAAAAAAATTCATAACAAATTATAAAAAAACCCATATTCATGAAATTAGTTTATACCATCGTAACTTTATCGCTTTATAATCTCTGTGGAAGGTTCTCAGATTTTTATCCGGAACGTACTGAGCTCGAATCCCGGTCTGCTTTGGAAAATTATTCTCGCTACAGAATTAATCTTCTTCGTAAAAAAGAATTTAAATTAAAATATGTATACGTATATCTATACGTAGATAGTGCGCAAGAGTGCGCTCTCATCTGAGAGCGCACTCTTGTGTGCTTGTTTTATATTACCAGGAGTTGATTTTTATTGAATTTTGTTAGGATTTTTCATGGGGAGAAAAAATGATTTTTCCACTTCTAATTGGAGAGCTTTTGTACGGGTACAATTTGGAATGTAAATTAAGTTTTAGTTTTTTTCAGGAATTTCATTCTTATCAGTTTCTGCGATCGTTTTTTTCCTATTTTCCTTTCCTAAGGGAGATTTATACTATTCTAAATATAAACGCTTTTCATTTTTTTTATTTTTGTTTTGAGAATTCCTGGTGGATTAAACTTTTTGCCAGTAGTTTATTGAGGCGTGATTCTTTATAGTATTTTTAATTGTAGTAAATTAAGTTTACGCCTTAAAAAAATAATTATAACAATACAGTGAAATTAAACTTGCGTGGATTTCTAAGTCAAATAAATTTTACAAACGTCAGGACAAGTTAGGTACAGCAGAGTAAGTCTAAGTTAATTGAATTGTAAGAGTGATACAATTTTGTTAAACAGTTAACACAACTAAGCTACTGTAAATTATAGAAAATAGCTACGACGTTTAATAGAAATAATGTTGCCAAATTTGCATGAATGTATTTCTGAATAACGATAAGATTCTTGAATCTTTAACGCACACAACTGAATACTGACTAGCAGTAAATCAGTAACTTTTTGCAATAAATTACACACTCATTCATTTATCCAAAATACATAGACTTTATATTACGTGCATATTATATAGTAATATTCCCAATATAATTATTTAAATGAACTTTTCGAATAAAGTCGGAAAAGTTATGAATCAAATGGTTTAATTCTTGTCTAAGAAGATTATTTAAATTTTATCTAAGTTTTATTCATGTTAACACCAATTTTACATTATCAGTACCATCAGAAACTCTTAATATTATTACAGTTTAATATTTAAAGCAAGTGTGTTTATTCCTTTTTTTCCTTTGAATTTCTTTAAATTTATTAAAAATGTATAAGGAATAAATAAAAATTTCTAAAGTAAATTAGTAAGCCCAGCATAAATCAAAATTAATGACTACTTATTTATTTATTTTTAATTACATAAATTATCTGCTTGAATGCTTAATTAAATATGAAATTAATCTTATATAAAACAAACAAAATTTTTAAAACCAATAAATTTTATTGGTAGTTACATTCTTTGAAAATACAAAATTTTTTGTTTGAAAGTAGACTTATTAAAAATAGTTTATTATCTGTTAATATTTTACTATTATACGGAGTGTTCAAAAAGTAACGCAACCTTATGGAAGAATGATTCCTTCTTTTTTTGCTGCTTTAATTGAGAAAAAATGGGTTACACAATGCAGCAGGAAATATTAATTGTCTCCCAATACATTAGTTGTACTAGTTATAACCAGACCCAGAATCCCTTCATAGAAAATTATGGTGTGGATGCACCAAACAAATCTTCCATCAAGCGGCTGTACGACAAATTCAAAAGAGACAGGGAATGTCATAGATGCAGCCAAAAGTGGTTGAAATAAATTCGATTTACGAACTATTAACGTAAATCGAATTTATTTCAAAGATAAGATTATGTTATGATTAACTGAGAACCTAATAACGTAGAATAAAGATACTTTTAAAATCTTCACTATTTTTTTTATTAAACCCGTTAATTCAACTGCCGAATAGCACAAGCGAAACGAGCCTTCAGTAAGAAATATAATTTGTTAGATTATGAAAGTATATGTTTGGAGTGTCGCTTTATATGGAAGTGAAACTTGGACAATCGGAGTATCTGAGAAGAAAAGATTAGAAGCTTCTGAAATGTGGTGCTATAGGAGAATGTTAAAAATCAGATGGGTGGATAAAGTGACAAATGAAGAGGTATTGCGACAAATAGATGAAGAAAGAAGCATTTGGAAATATATAGTTAAAAGAAGAGACAGACTTATAGGCCACATACTAAGGCATCCTGGAATAGTCGCTTTAATATTGGAAGGACAGGTAGAAGGAAAAAATTGTGTAGGCAGGCCACGTTTGGAATATGTAAAACAAATTGTTAGGGATGTAGGATGTAGAGGGTATATTGAAATGAAACGACTAGCACTAGATAGGGAATCTTGGAGAGCTGCATCAAACCAGTCAAATGACTGAAGACAAAAAAAAAAAAAAAAAAATTCAAAGGAATTATTTGAACCCAGAAATCTAAAGGAAAAGTTATCAGGGATTCTATTTATGATATTATTGAGCTGGACAGTTATGCTCTTTATCTCTAGTAGTTTATTTCTTATATGTCCTGAAGTGTAATTTTGTAACTTAATTCTTTGAAAAAAATAAAAAATAAATACGAAACAAAGCTTCAGGAAAAAGAGCTACTTGTCATATAATTTTTTATTATTTAGTCTACAGTTACAAATGAAATATTTCAATATAGAAACGTGGAAATATGAAAAGGCTTTCTTATTATAGAAAAGAAATGTTTTTCCTTTTTTTTCTTTAAGAAATAGAATTGCCATTATCTTTTTTCATTATTACAGAGCTGTAAATGTACAGCTTTTTAAATTTTTTATCTTGTTTTTATTTTTGTGAAGCGGTGCTGAGTCGGTTTTGATAATGATTTAATCTTGATGCATGTGTAGTTTGAAAATATCTTATCTGCAATTTTATTATTATTTTTTATAACAATGTATGCATAACATATTACATCTTTTGTTATCTCTAGCATTTTATATTCTTTATTTCCATTATGCTTATTTTCTTTTTTGCGATTAGTTACGAGTATATACCATGATAGTAATGTAAATATTCTTGTATTTAACATAAAGAAATTTAAAAAAAATTTAATTAAATTATTAAAAATTCTACATTATCAAATTATTAACTGCTACAAATAAATTAATGTAAAACATTATACATATCCGTATAAAGATGAAATATAAATAAGTCAAAACTTATTTATATACTCTACGAAAGATGATGTTTATCTTTAAATTTTTATCGTTCTATCAAATACAGGTATTCTAAGTATAAAAAAATATCAGTACGATTTATATATCTCTCTCTCAAAAAATAAACAAAAAAAAAATAAATAAATAAAGTATCTTTTAATTATGATCCCAGGTTGGTTTTATTTTTACTGACATAAAACTGAAAAATCATAGATTTTTATTTAAGCAGTTGTTCAGAAAAGTCTAATTTAATATTTTTTTTTTTTTTTGTCTTCAGTCATTTGACTGGTTTGATGCAGCTCTCCAACCCTATCTAGTGCTAGTCGTTTCATTTCAGTATACCTTCTACATCCTACATCCCTAAAAATTTGTTTTACATATTCCAAACGTGGCCTGCCTACACAATTTTTCCCTTCTACCTGTCCTTCCAATATTAAAGCGACTATTCCAGGATGCCTTAGTATGTGGCCTATAAGTCTGTCTCTTCTTTTAACTATATTTTTCCAAATGCTTCTTTCTTCATCTATTTGCCGCAATACCTCCTCATTTGTCACTTTATCCACCCATCTGATTCCACCCATTTGATCAGATGGGTGGAATCACCCATCTGATCAGAACAATATCATAATAATATTATAAAGAAAAAGAAAAAAAAAAGGAATAAAATTGATGATATAGATAAACCGATAATTGACGATTTGATTGATAATATAGACCGAAGTACTAAATTTAAAATTTATATTTTACTATACTTAATTTTATTTAATGAATGAAAATACAAAAAGTTCAATTTTGTTAGTTTTTGTTAATATAAGTTTTAATACTGTATAAAATGAAATAACATAAAATATTAATTTTAAAAGAAATATAGCAAAAAAAAAAGAAAAATAGTTATGGTTTTAGACTGAGAGAATTTAAGTTTAATTATATTGTTATTGCAGTTAAGTTAAAGACCTACCAAAGCACTATAAATTTGATACTTTTTAAGTTTGCAAAGTTGCGATAATAAAACTGCCTATTGCAATTTGTTAGTTTATGCACTACGAGAAGAAATATTTCAACCCTTTGGTTATGTTTCTTAGAGATAACGTTATATTTTCTATAATTTGCTTTTACATTTACATAAAATTGTTTTTTCGCAATTTTCTTCTTTACTAGCTGAATTAGGTCGTCGTTCCTTTTAGTGATAGATTTTCATAAAGTTATTTTCATAATTTAACCTAGAGTTTCCTTCCAAATAATACATACAGCATTTAATTGTTATGTCAGAACGTTATTTTTGGTTTATGATTCATCAAATTTTATTGATTATTTTCCAATACTTATTTTATACTCTTTAATTTGTATTTAAAAATTTTTCTCTTAGTGTTTAATTTTTTATATTACCAAATGATTAAACAAAAAAATATTTTTGAGAAAATTACGGTGTCGGGAAAATTTGGAATATGAAATAAAATTTTAATTTAATTTACGACAAAACTCTTTTCCTTTTCAATATGTAGAAATATTTATTTTTTATATCGCATCATACATACTCCATGGTAGATCGGCTGAACGGTTAGAGACGCCTCTATATACGCCATACGCCATACATTTATGGGAAAGGTCAATTCTGTTCTCTCAGGGAGACAGTTTTATTTAATTTTTGAGAAATACATATTTTGCTATACCAGATATTTAAGTTAGTTAACTAGAATCGTACGTAGATTAGAAATGTGATTTTTTTTTTGTCTTCAGTCATTTGACTGATTACTTATTACTTATTTGACTGATACTTACAAAAATCTTTTCCTGACATTTAAATTAATTTTTGATGTAAACAAATTATATTTCTGACTGAAGGCTCGTTTCGTCTGTGCTATTCGGCATTTTATGTCGTTCCTGCTTCGTCCATCTTTAGTAATTCTACTTCCCAAATAACAAAATTCTTCTACCTCCATAATCTTTTCTGCTCCTATTTTCACATTCAGTGGTCCATCTTTGTTATTTCTACTATATTTCATTACTTTTGTTTTGTTCTTGTTTATTTTCATGCGATAGTTCTTGCGTAGGACTTCATCTATGCCCTTCATTGTTTCTTCTAAATCCTTTTTACTTTCAGCTAGAATTACTATATCATCAGCAAATCATAAGTTTATCTTTTCACCTTGTACTGTTACTCCGAATCTAAATTGTTTTTAATATCATTAACTGCTAATTGTATGTAAAGATTAAAAAGCTACTGGATAGGGAACATCCTTGTCGGACTCCCTTTCTTATTACGGGTTCTTTATTATGTTCTTCAATTATTACTGTTTCTGTTTGGTTCCTGTAAATGTTAGCAATTGTTCTTCTATCTCTTATTTGAACTCTAATTTTTTTAAAGTACTGAACATTTTACTCCAGTCTACATTATCGAATGCCTTTTCTAGGTCTATAAATGCTAAGTATGGTGGTTTATTTTTTTTAATCTTCCTTCTACTATTAATCTGAGGCCTAAAATTGCTTCCCTTGTCCCTATAATTTTCCTGAAACCAAATTGGTCTTCTCCTAACACTTATTCACTCTCCTCTCAATTCTTCTGTACAGAATACTAGTTAAGAATTTTGATGCATGACTAGTTAAGCTAATTGTTCTGTATTCTTCACATTTATCTGCTCCTGCTTTCTTTGGCATAATGACTATAACACCTTTTTTGAAGTCTGACGGAACTTCCCCTTTTTCATAAATATTACACACCAGTGTGTGTAATCTATCAATCGCTTGCTCACCTTCACTGCGCAGTAATTCTACAGGTATTCCGTCTATTCCAGGAGCTTTTCTGCCATTCAAATCTTTTAATGCTCTCTTAAATTCAGATCTCAGTATTGTTTCTCCCATTTCATCCTGTTCAACTTCCTCTTCTTCCTCTATAACACAATTTTCTAATTCATTTCCTCCGTATAACTCTTATACGGGGTGGAATATATTCCACCCATCTATCGACTTTACCTTTCGTATTATAAATCGTGATATTAGAAATGTGATATTCTAATCTTTCTCGAAAAATCAAGTAAAAATGACCTGATTTTTCCAACGTTTTCGGTACGATAAGAACTCGTTTCCTTTTTTGTTGTTGAAATTATGTCGTACTACTGTTCCCTAATGGATTGGTCTCTTTTCCATCGTTCACTTTTTCCATAACCTTGGTTTCTTTCTTCCCTCATACCATCTATTACAAAAAAAATTTAAATTATATCTAAAAAATATTTAAATGTTAAGAGGTTTTCCCACACAGGAATTTTTTGCTAGATAAAAACACATATTTAAATCAAAATTTTATGATCAAAAGAAAGAAGGGAGCGTTTATTATCAGTTAATTTGATTTGTTCTTTCTTTTTTTGTTGACAATCCTAGGATTGGCTTACAATTGATCTCCAGTCTCCCGACTTTTAGTAAATCTCTTAACTCCCTACAGACACCACATCCCATTTCTTTCATAAACTGGTCGATATTCTTGAACTTCCTCTAGGATTCTTTCCTTCTACATCACCTTCTAATATCGTTTGAGTCAACCCGTCAAGTCATAATAAATGGCCACTCTAGTTGGCCATTCTTTGTTTGAACGTGTTCAAAAGGCAAGGTTAATCAGCGTACCAATTACCCATAATACCTGCTCATTAGTCACTTTGTTTATCCATTGAATTTTCTTCATTCTGCGGTAGCACCACATCTCAAAAGCTTTAATTCCGCTTTCATCTTCCAGTCTAAGAATCCATGTTTCGTTTCCGTACAAAAACACACTACACACAAATACGTTTAACATTTGCTCTTGAGGTTATCATTATGTTTATTTGAAATGAATAAATTTAACGCTTTTTGTTTAATTCATTTTTAATCTGGTTGGTACGGATCACTATTTCCTTTTCCGATCGACCATTTGGCGTTATCTTACCCTCTTTTTTCTGTTTAGCCTCCGGAACCACCGTAAAGTACTACTTCAGAGGATGAATACCTTACTGTCTAAATATGTAAAACAGTTCACATTTTCTAAACACTCCTGTCAACATGTGATTCGTTTAATTCCGTCTAGCCATTAGGCTTAAGTTTTACTGATACGCATAAGTAATTCCGACTACATTCAGGCATTTGTCCCGTATTTCTGTGAACTTTCTTATTGCAGTAGATAAGAGTTGTTCTCCATGGTCTTTGAGTTAATCTTAAACCGTATCCGTGACATGTTAAATAAACCAATTCCACGGAGCTATAATACCGATCGATAATAATGATTAACATTCACAGAAATGATTATTATATTATAGTAGATTTGATACCGATTATAATAAGATAATAAGTAGCTTACTGCTTAAAGTAAGTTGGTATTACTGGTTGCAGTGATACCAATAATATCATGGTAATGCGTAAAGGAGGATTTGCAACATTAGTTGTTGACGGTGTGTTGGTAATAACGTACAACAGAGAGCTGATAAGAGAAGTAGTTATGCAAATTACAGTTTACATTATTGAAACACGTCTATAACTAACTGAAATGTGCTAACTGATTGATAACATTGTATGATTGTATTAATACTAACAATTATAATTAATTTATATTACTAACTGTATAGGCCTATCTCTTGTTGGAGCGAAAATCTCAGTTATTAAGAAAATACTGTTATGGAAAGGAATACCAGTAAAATGAAATATTTGTTTCGTTATTGGATTTAATTTTTCAAGAAGATTTGAAAGCCTCTGATAATTGGTTGAGATATTTTTGTAAACGAACGATGAAAAAAAAATGAGGTTAAAAAAGTATTAAAAATAAGTAATATATTTGAAATAGCCGATGTATACCCAATACTGGTTTAAACGGTGCTTTTGATCGATCTGTTACGTCTACTAAAATATTTTTTCCGTTTTTGTATAAAATGAATCAACACCTTAAAAATCATTACGAACATTTTTGATAGGTACGCTGACAAAACGGTTTTCATTAGATTATTTTCAATTTTTCTTATAATAAGACTACCAATATTTTATTTCATTTCATAGAAATTTCATTTGTTAATTCATGAAAATATTATATATTTTTATACAAACATAATGACTATTATTTTTTTAAAATATAGCAATAAAAACTAAAAGGAAAAGCCAGCTTTCCTGTTTAAATATTTCGTTAAAGTAAAAATATTACGTTTTCTTTTATGAATTATTAGGTATAATAACGTCTGTTATATATTTCATCATATGTCAATCATTTAAAAAAAATCTGAATACCGTGGGTTGTTTCTGATACACGACTTACACACACATACACACAACCTAATTAAAAATATTTATCATTTTATTTAAACGTAATATTTTTTCGTTAGTTTAATTCAATGATTCTAACTAAAGCGCGCGCGCATACCGTATTTAATTCGCGCGGATGTGGCGGTACTAAAGCCTACGGTCGGTACTAACTAAACTAATGTAATTTCACAACTTACAAAAACAAATTGAGCTATATCATCTGCTCGTGACATTTTGTCACAAGAACAAATTTCTTTGTACGGTCGGCCGATCGGTGTAGTCGCTAGGCTTAACTCATGATACCAAGTCAACCGGGCGATCGAGTTCGAGACCGGACCAGACCGAATTACTTCTTTACACTTTAAATATTATTCATTTATTTAATTCTACCGCTCACCTTTCTTTTTTCTCTTTAGCCTCCGGAACCACCGAAAGATATTACTTCAGAGGATGAATGAGGATGATGTGTGTGAATGTAAATGAAGTATAGTCTTTTACAGTCTCATGTTGACCATTCCTGAGATGTACGGTTAACTGAAACCCAATCACCAAAGAACAACAGTATCTATGATCTACCGCTCACCTGTGAAGTCACAACATAGCAGTCGACTACAACAGCATTTTTTGGGGTCGGGGTGCGATTTTGAAAATTTTTTTATTATTTGTTAACCAATGTGCCTAAGAAAAATAAGACCTTAATTAGGTGAAATTTGGAGACATTGAGGCCCTTGTTTTCTAGCCTCATCCCCTTGATCTTTTGAAAATTTAATGGAATCAATGCCCCATATATAGAAGTAATTTGACCAAGTTTGGTCAAAGTCAGTCCAGTAGTTCGTAAGATATAAAGGAATTTAGAGTCAAACACCGAAAACATGTACTTACGAACATTAACATCCGATAAATTTCTATCCGGTTTTTTTGGGTTCCTTAGGTGTCAGAACGTGAAAATCCGGTAAAAATCGCATACGCCCAAGTTAGACCGATTACAATACTTTCCCTTCTAGAATTATAGCTCTGCTATAGCGCTATCTAAATGGAAAAGTAAAAAAAAAATCAGTAACTGTTTGATTAATTCTGATAAATTTTCTAACAGGCGGTAAAGAAAATGATTTTTTAGGAGTATATGTTATAAATAGACAAGATTTACAGACGTTCGCAGAAAGGATTAATTTTACCAGTTAATCAAGTATAAATGAGTAATAAATAAAATAAAAGTTTTTATATTCCTGAAATATATTGCATGAATAGTTTGGAAGTTTTCGCAGGTAAAAATCCTAGTCGATCATACGTTGAAATTTGTGGTAGGGAGAGTAGGAAGAAGGGAATTAAGGAAGGCATCAAGATTATACGGGAAAAAGCTGAATAATGAAAAAAAAATCCAATACACTAGGGAACAGTAGTATGAGATAACTTCAATAACACTAAGGGTCTGCGTAACAGTTTGGAATCTTAACACCGTCAAGTTTAGTGGTGTCGTATCTAATTTCTTGTTACTTCATTTTCTTTTTTATTAGTTATTAATGTTTGTTTTGTGGACTATATGGTGTTGAAATTGTTGGTTTGTGATTTATGACTGAGCTTGAAATTTCATATTTGACTTTAAGTTTGCTTGCGACTGTTTATTGTGTTTTATTTATTTTGGGTGTTCCTTAAGGACCTTCTTATCATGTGCTTTTGTCAGGAAACTTACTTATGGCTCCGCAGGAGAGCCGATTGTAATTATAATTGTTATTGAGCAAAAAAAAAAAAATAAAAATTCAACAAGAGGAAAGATTAAAGGCATCGAGTTCTTATGGTGTCCAAAACTTCTGTAGAGATCAGGTAATGGTAATCTTGACTTTTTAGAAAAAGTACCAAATGCCTAATCAATAATTCTGAATTAATTACATTAAATATACGAGTATAACATAGCAAAACAATATATTTTCTCAAAATAAAAAATAAATCTATAAAATACTTCCTAAGAGGACACAATCTACCTTCCCAGTAACCAAGACAAGCATATGTCTCCAACTAGACTACAAACCTTCAGCAGATCTACCACTGGAAGATATAGCAATATGTAAAAAAATCTGATGTGGACACCACATAACTTACTTGTACGCCAATTAAATTACATATGCACATTTTTTGCTGCACTTCATTAAACTTATTTCATTTGAAAGTGAGATACGACCCTTCAATTCTTTAATGAGGTGAACAGTTACATAATTGCTAAAATATTATTATTAACATCAAATATTTGTTCAGTTATTAATTCAATAATCTTATCTGAAATATTAGGATAGAGTAAAAGTCCCTTTATTACTCTTTAAATAAATGTATGTCTATCTAATACTGTGTTTTTTAAATTATTATGATGTAACCATCAGAAAAATGAAAACAAAGACGAATTATTAGATGTTTCATCAAATCTGATGTGCGCATCACATGAATTCCGTCTATTAAATTCCACATGCACATTTTTTTTTATAAAGTGAAAAGTACATAAAATTTTATTTCATTAATAACTTCTCATATTTTTAATTTTTTTATTGTTATTATTGAATTATTATTTATTGTAAATTTTTTTTTACAATCAGAGGTTAATAATTAATTATTAATAAATCAATATATTTAAATTAAAAAAGAAAAGGAGACAAAGTTTTATTCGAACCGATGCGTCTTCCCTTTATAAGATCCAAATATTTCATTAATTAAAATTTTATTTGGCTATAACTCTGGAACCAATGAAAATAAGTACCATTTATGGTATATCGTTGAAAATCTCTCAATGAGGGTTTATTACTGTAGTTTAGAAGAAGTCTAAAATCCAAATTTTCTGGAATTTTTGGCTTTTTTTGGTCACTTTTGGTTCAGTGATTGAAATCAAAAGGGTAGGTGCACAACTCGATGTTATAACAGTCATAAATCCAAAATTTCAACCACCTACGGTTAATCATTTTTGAGTTATGCGAGATACATACGTACATACATACATACGTACATACGTACGTACAGACATCACGGCGAAACTAGTCAAAATGTATTCAGGGATGGTAAAAATTGATATTTCCGTTGAAATCTGAAAACCGTAATTTTTCGCGATCACAATACTTCCTTCACTTCGTAGAAGAAAGTAAAAATAAATATTTCCAACGTTTTGAGAACGAAAATATTGATTTTTTTCTTAAGCCAAAATAAAATCCTTCCCACATTATAAAATGGTAAGAAAAATCTGAAAAAAAGAAAATTGCAATAACTGGTGACCTAATTGATCTATTGGGACGGCAATGACTTAAAATACTCGGAAAATCAAGTCGCATCCAATGAGGCTCATCCAGCAGTTTTCCTACCTCTGAGTCGAGATAGAGTTAAGAATGGTTCTCCCTATATTACAAAATGGAAAGAAAAATGCTGAAATGCTGGCTACGGTGCGGCCAGGGGGCACAGCCTCGTAGTCTTATTCAGAATTTTTTCGACATCATAATTTTCTCTTGGAAGACATTTTTGTTTAAGCGTTTGGAAATATAAAAAAATAAATACTAATTTTATCACTGTTACTAAGTGCAAGAATTAAAAATACATTTAAAAAAAAATATATTTTTATTTATAATCGCATCAACAATTATAAGTCATTAGCGATTCATCAATGTCTACTGTATGTACCGGTAAACGTGTAGTCACATTCTTACTGACCATTCCTGAGATGTGTGGTTAATTGAAACCCAACTACTAAAGAATACCGGCATCCATAATCTTATATTCAAATCAGAAATAAAGGAATTATCTTTATTAGGATTTGAATCTTAGAACTCGAGTCTTTGAAATCAGTTGATTTAGGATGACGACTACAACAGTAACCTGGTGGGTTTATAAACGCATATTAATTCGGCAAATGAAAATGATAACATAAAAATTATAAAAAAATTAATTGAATTTTTGAAATCCTAAAGAATAGATGTAATTGTTTTATGGCGTTGTAACATATTATTAATATATATAATATTATAGAATCAAAAGATATTTTGCTATTCTATTGAATCTAAGATATCTAGCATGAGCATGATTTTCCCCTCTGGTAGATAGAGAAAGAAATATTTAGAAAAAAAAAGTATTTTCCTTCTTCTGTACTGCTGTATGACTGTAAGGGTGTGGTTTTTATTTTTTGAATGAAACTTCCTTGTTGCTGTTACACTTATAATTACAGAAATGACAGCTTATTTCGTGCAGCACATATCTTCCTCTATTTTTTTATTTTTTTATTTTGTCATCTACAGACCGAATGCGTTGCACGCGGGCGTTGTCTCTTTTCTTTTGTTTGGTAGCTTTACTACATTATTAATTTAATTACAATACTAGTTATAATTTATGAAATTATAATCGAAGTAACACTTTAATTATTTTACTTATTGGTATAAATTACTCTAGGAGTAAATAAATAAAAATCAGAAAAAAACTACAGGCTGAATAAAAAATCAACGCGTGGTTGCGTTAAATTTGTAGAAGAGGTAATCTTTTACATCCATGCCGTGTGTAAATATATTACATTATTATGTACTAAAACAAGTTGATGTTTCTTTAAACTTGCCTGTTATTAAAAAAAACGACTTCTATTCAGAATTTTGTATTTATCAGCATTGGAAATCCCTTTATTCAGGAATACTAAAAATCTAGGTCACAAAATTTTGTATCCTGCAATAGTTTTGGCCTCTATTTGCCTTTATACTCGTATATCTGAAATGAATTAATATAAAATAATGAAATATGTTGTGTTAGCTGGATATTATGGGGTTTGTTCAATTTTAAAAAAAAAATATTTTTTTAAAAATAATAAGTTGCAAGAAAATTCCATTGATGAAGTGGTTAGTGAAGATTTCTTAGATATTTGTAGAAAAAAATTATATAATGGTAGTGCGATTAAAAATAATATAATGACAAATATAAGAATAAATAAAATTATCTGACTCGTAAATTTTCATTTTTAATAGGTATTTTTGAAAGTTTAAACCATATCATCTTAAAAATGTAAAAATTATTTTTCTTTAAATGAGTTTATCAGTTTGAAAAAAATGTTCTATGATTATTACTGGGTCAAGCTTACGGGTTTTAAATAATAAAAAAATTATTCCACCATGGAGTTTAATTTTTTTATTTTTACTATTTCAATCTATTTACTTTTTTTTTTTTTTTTAATGATCATTTAGCCCACCGGGCTAATCTAACTCATCGTCGTCGTCGCAAATCAGTAGTTTTTCAGCTGATTTTCGAAGTCCAAGTTTATGAGATTTAAATCCTAGCAAAAGTTAGTTACTTTTATACGCATTTGAATACTTTACAGTGATACTGGTGTACTTTAATGGTTGGGATTCAATTAATCACACGTCTCAGGTATGGTCGGTTTTGTAATACAAAACTAATAGAATTAAAAGATTACATACCGTACATATCCTAAACTCATTGGACCGTGGGGGGAGGGTTATTGTTCAGTTGAAGAGATTGCAACGTATACACTAGGAAAAAAAATGATTCGTTAGCAGAATGAAAGTAGTTTTCACTGTTTCTCATAAAAGTATATGATAATTTTATAAACATTCAAATTTTTTTATTGTTTTTGCAATTATCTTCAAATTATACTATTATAATTAAATGGTAAGTATATTATATTATAATTTATCAAATTATTATAGTTTAGGTGTATTTAAATACGTGTTTTTTTAGTACCTGCAAGGCTGCACTGTAGCTCAGGATTGATTTGATACTAGTTTTACTATTAATATAACAAATTTTTAATAACTTATTTAAAAAAAAAAAAATAATAATAATTTACTTTTTTAAAAGTAAATTAGGTAAGAAAATTTGAAAGATCATATTTGTAATAATAATTTTTAATCCACTCAGGAACGGGTAAAATTTTAAGATCTATGCGATTTGCAGATCTGAGTTTGGATGAATCGTTGTTAACTTTTCTGCTCGTAATCATTGGAATCATATAATAAATTTCTTTATTCATTAATTCGTTTGTATTCTAATCTTTTAATTCTATCACATTTGCTAATTCTACTTCCTTAATTATACGTTTCATAATATGCTTTAATCTTCTCTTTCCTTAGTTTTTATTATTTATGCTTCTTTCCAGTAAAAAATTGACTCACTCATAATTATCGCTTGTAATATATTCCAAGAACCAAGTATGTTTTCTAAAAAAAAATTAAAACTTTGTGTAAGTAAACATAAAATTGTGCAAGAAAATACTCGTATAATGACGATTTAATAATAATATTATTATTAAGAACTCTTTTTAAACTTTTTTTATTTTTTTATTTTAATGTATATATATATATTTTTTTAATTTGTAGAGTTTTCTAAAATTTTAAAATACTACTTTTTTACAATCTTGTAGAATTTTTATTAATTTTTTTAAAATGATATACAATAATACTTTTTCACCGGCCTAGCCGGATAAGTTATGCAATACTTTTCCAGGTTTTCAAAAATCAAATCAATCAAATCAGGTTTTCAAATCAATTAATTAAATTTAAACAATGGAGACGTAACGTAGAAAAATGTATATAATTGTTAAATTTTTATAAGTTAATTACTGAAGTTTAAAAATATAAAAATAAAATAAAATAGAAATAGCTAATGAAAGTGAAAAAAACACTAGGTACCGAGTCAACCGGATGATCGAGTTCGAGACCCAACCAGCCAGAGTTCGATTTTTACCTTTTATACATTATTCATTTATTTAGTTCTACCGTTCAACGGTGACCTCACAACACAGCGGACGACTACAGCAGCTGTACGTCAGTACTGCTAATCTTTGAAATATTAACTAAATGAATAAAATAATAAATAATTAATATTTAAAGTGTAAAAAATAATTTGGTTGGGAACCCTGTGGAAGTTCAAATTTCCCGATCCAATAGGTTGAGGGAAAAGAGAATTTCCAAGATGGCGGACTGCGACACTAGCGCTCCTTGAGGTGATAGGAGATACTATTAACGCAGTATAATCACTACACCACTAGTAGAGCATTTTTTGGGGTGGGGGTGCGATTTTGCAAAAGGATTTTTGCAAATATTGTTGTTTTTAATACTAAATATGTCAAATAAAAATATTACCTAATTAGGCGATATCTCGAGATACTGAGAGTGACCTTGCTTTACAGCTACATTTCCTTGACCTTTTTAGTTGAAAATTTAAAGGCATCAATGCCTTATATATAGAAGTAATCTGACCAAGTTTGATCAAAATCGGGCCAGTAGTTCTGGAGATATAAGGAGATTTAGAGGCCAGTACCGAACATATACTCGTACATACGAACATTATCATGAGGAAAATTTCCATCCGGTTTATTGGGTTCCTTAAGTGTCAAGATCCGGTGAATACCCATATGCCCAAACTGAACCGGATTATATTACTTCCCTTCTAGAGCTACAGTTGAGCTATAGTGCTGTTTAGACGGGAAAGTAAAATTCAAGAGAAAAAGTTTGACAACAGTAATTGCGATAGAAATTAATGAATAAAAATTTTTGAATTTCGTTGTTAAATCTTACTAGGATGAGGATCTATTTTTTCCTAATACATATCTGCTTCTGTTGAGAAAAAATTAATTATATACCTTTGCCTCTGTTCAGTAGAAAAATCATATAGTAATAAAAAAAAACCTTGGTTTCGATTAATTTTTACTTCCTTGTACGAAGTACAAGGAAGTAAAAATTCGTAAGGAAGTAAAAATAAGAAGTATTGTAATCGCGAAAAATTTCATTTTTCAGATTTCAACAGAAATATCCATTTTTACCTTCCCTGAATCCATTTTACTTACTTTTGAATCCATTTTACTTTTTTTTTCGGCGTGACCTCTGTATCTCGCATAACTCAAAAACGATTAGCCGTAGGATGTTGAAATTTTGGATTTAGGACTGTTGTAACATCTAGTTGTGTACCCCTTTTTTGACTGGAATCGACTGAACCAAGTGTCCAAAAAAGCTCAAAATCCAAATAAATTTGGATTTTGGATTTTTTCTTACTGCAGTAATAAGCTCTCATTGAAACCTTTTCAATGATGTACAATAAGTGGTACTTATTTTCATTGGTTCCAAAGTTATAGCCAAATAAAAGTTTAATTAATGAAATATTTGAATCTTACAAGGGGAAGGAACATCGGTTCGAATCAGATTTCTTCTCCTTTTTTTTATTTAAATACTCGTATATTGATTTATTAATAATTACTTACCTCTGATTCTAAAAAAATCTTTACGAAGAATAATATTTCTATATATATATATATATATCAAATGTTGTTCTTAATTGAAATAAAATTTATATACTTTACGTTAAAAAAAAAAAAAAATGTTATATGTAATTTAATAGGCGTACAAGTAAGTCATGTAGTGTTCACATCAGATTTTTGTACAGAGTTGTGGACATTCTTTGTAGTAATTTATAATATAATTAAGACAAATTCATATTTAAGCATGTATACTAAAGTAAAATCTGTTAATTTGTTTGTTTTATAAAAAAACCTACTCTAGAATTATTTGAAATATGATTGGTTTTTAGAGAAAAAATAATTATGCATATATTTAATCCAGTACATTAATTGAACAACACCGTGGTATTTGATTAATGAACACAGCTATAACACTGGAGCTCATGTTTCTTGTTAATTCGCTGTATTTTTCTTGAAATGCAGGTTTAATAATACTTTTGTAATTAATTGTTGCACGAAATATAAACACGCAAAAAACTAAGAACCATTACTGAAAATAAGAGACAAAGAATTTAGATTAATAAAAGAGACGTAGCGTAAACTAAAGATTAAAAAAAGAAAGTAAATCATGGTTAAAGAAAAAATAAAACGAAAAAGAAAGGTAAGTGATACATTTCTACGAGTTTAAATTTTACGTTAATTCTAACAGTTAAAATAGTGGAATTAAAGTACAAATAGCTTACTCGTTTAAAAAATTCACAGTTTGTAGAAGCGTTTGTAGTAGCGTTTTCTAAAAAGATTAAATCGACTGTGAACAAAAAAAAAACAAAAGAAAAAAATTCCGCTATCCCATCCTATACTTTTGTTGTAGGCGGTGACCCACTTCGCCATATTATTTTTCATTTCTTTGCGAGAAAATGTAAATATATACTCGTAAATATATGTATAGATGAAGAATCAATAGAGATTCTAAGATGTACTATAACCGTATAGCTATCGATTTACTGTCATGATCACTTAAGGTGCATTTAATTTGTTGTATTCCATAAAAATCGAGTGTAAAGAAAATTACTAAAGAAACCCAAATTCTGTTAATCTATCATAAATCTAAAGCATGGAAGGTTCAATTTCAGAACACTTTCAGCCTGATCGATTGGGTCTATTCTTTCGGTTTACCATTCCAAGGAAACGATTTTCGTATCTTTCACAAAAAAAAAAAATATAAAAAGAATAAATTTTAACCAGTAAATGGAGTTAATTATATTTCTTGTTTGTTTATACAGAATAATCTCAATTGAATCGATTTGAAAATTTTATTTATTTTCTTTTAAAAAAACAACTTGTTTCCGAATGATAAATATTGTTATATAATGAATGCCATAATTTAATTCGAATGGCTGACAAAGTACACAATTTATTCGTGAAGAAGATAAACTATTCCCAGTAATATCAAGCATGTTTAGTAAAATTTATTAGAACAATTATTGAGAATAAGCTACATTTCTATTCTTTTTTTTTATAAGAGAGTTAAATATACTGTTTCACATCAGGATGCTAAGCTGTACGAAATGTAGCTAGCTATTAAGTCCTGCTTAAGTCTGATTCTATAGTGAATATCATTTACCTCAGAGAATATGACCATGCACTCACTCATTAACGGTTCTTCTCAAATGTATAAAAACATTTAAATTAAATTATACAATAATTATTTTATACCATCTATATTTTACCTATTAAAATCTCTTTATGATATATATATATATACCGTTCGAAAAGTTCTCGGCCTGACAAATACAGATTCCTTAAAACCTTTATTCTTCAACGTAGTCATCTGTAAATCTATAATTTAGACCAACGCCTATCCAACTCTTTAATACTTTCAGTACATCTCGATACATACAACTCTCAAAAGAGGCGGTTGTCTCAGCTTTTTTCTCTTCGTTTGAAGAGACTCTTCTTCCAGCGAAGAATTTCTTCAGGTTTGGGAAGAGGAAGTAATCCCCGTGGAACAAATTTGGTGGAACGGCTCATGTGAAAGCCCTATAAAGAGTAGGTTATGGGGTTTTGCAGCGACAACCTGAGACATGTATGTAGGCCCATTATTCTGGTGAAAGGGTACTTTCGTTTTTACCAGATATGGACATTTAGCCTGAACAGAATCCTTCAATCGGTTCATCATGACTCTTGTGGGGGAAGAGTTTCATCTTGAAACGATTCCGGTCGCCACACCACCCCCTCCATTCCTATTTCTGACAGGATTTACCGGAAGACATCTTACAAACTCTCTAACTCTGATTACATATCTCAGTCATAAGATTGGCCTCCGTCAGGATGCCACCTATGCAAATTCCTCGGTTAGTGTTTTTCATCGGTGTTTTAATTCAACTTTGCTATCGCCATCGCTGTAAGCTTCAGTGGAGAATACACTCGATGATGGTCTTGCCTTTCTCTAGGTAGTCTATGAGCGCTGCACCGCAATACAATTTTTGAGGAAAATAATCCCCAGAAAACATGGGTTTTCCTGCAGATGAAACTGTTCTTGCTTTCTTTGGACCACTTTCACCTACTTCTACCGGCTGTTTTGATTACTGTTTGGTCTCTGACATATATTGATAAATTCATGTTTCATCTACCGTTGCAAAACTTCAAAGAATCGAAACGGAATTGCGTTTAAATGAGTCTAAACATCCTAGAGAAGTGTTTAGTCTAATGCGTTTTTGATCGCCTATTCAAAAACGCGTCAACCATATAGAGAAGAACTTTTTCAAACAAAAACATCGTGTAAAATAGACTAGACAAGGTCTATCGAGATGTTTGCAATGTCATCAAGCTCAAAAACCATCAGTCGGGGATCATTATGGTCATAATACGACATTATGGACTTTTATGACGATTTCATCTCAAAAATCGAACTCATAGCGATTATTGGGAGTACCGAGCCTTTATCATCTTGAATGGATGTACAACCACGTTTAAATTCAACAGCACCAGATTTTTAATCTGGTCGAAAAGACGGTAAAACTGACAAGTTTTAAAAGAATTTTAAAACCCATTACTTTATAATAGCTTGAACTTCACTTATATCAATTTTTCAGAAAATGTCAAAATTTATTTTCTTTACACGATAACAACAAACAAGCAATTGAACGCACGCGTCTGAGACTTCACAGTACACAATGTAAAGCATTATACCTGAGTAATATCATAGTAATTTGGTCTTACTTATGCCATCTCTATGTCAGGCTCAGAACTTTCTTAATGACTAGTATATAGTAAAGTATATAGCAAAAAACCTTTAATCATATTTGATTCTTTCCCTCAAGGAATTAATAGGATAATTTATCTGTTGAGATTTAAAAAAACTAATTAATCAGGATACATTAAACCAAAGAATTCAAGTGGCAATAAAATAACATTGACACAAACAAGAATCATTTTAGCAAAAGTTTTAACATACAAAATTTAAAAAAAAAACAGAAACAACTTTTTTTCCGGCAACTACAATTACTCGTATGTGTTTTTTATTTTAATTAAGGGACTAAAAAACTGAAAAAAATCACCTAAAGGGACTGAAAAAACCTGATCTAATTTTACCGAAAATTTCAAAATGAAATTATACCTAATTTTTAATTGTGGTTTATGTCTTACGTATTGTAATCCTTCAGTGCGATCTGGTTAAATGTTTTATAAGTCATTTGGTAACTTTCTTTTGACAATTCAGGGATATTTGAGGGTTCCTTACCGAAACTCTAAAGTTTAAAGGGTTCTTGAGTAATGCTTTAATCTATGACAAAAAGTGATTTTTGCAGTATATATTTGAACTATTCATCAATGGTAATTAATGTGTACTACCTGTAACTTCTGATTTTTCTTCATATATATAAATATATATATTTTTTTATTATTATTGAATAATTATTTATTGTAATACTTTTTTATGATCATGGGTTAATAATTATTAATAAATCTTTATACTCATATTTAAATTAAAAAGAAGCTGAAAAATAGAAAAGGAGGTGAAGTCTGATAAGAACCGAAGTGCCTTCCCCTTATAAGATACAAACATTTCATTAATTAAACTTCATTTGGCTATAACTCTGGAACCAATGGAAATTAATACCACTTATGATATATCGTTGAAAAGCTCTCAGTAAGGGCTTATTACTGCAATTAAGAAAAAGTTCAAAATCCAAACGTTTTTGGATTTTGGGTTTTTTGGACACTTTTGGTTCAGTCGATTGCCATCGAAAGGGGAAGTGCACAACTAGACATTACAAAAGTCCTAAATTCAAAACTTCAACATCCAACGGCTAATCGTTTTTGAGTTATGCGAGATACATACGTACAGACGTCATACCGAAACTAGTCAAAATGGATTCAGGGATGGTCAAAAGGATATTTCCGTTGAAATCTGAAAACCGACATTTTTCGCGATTACAATACTTCCTTTATTTCGTACAAGGAAGTAAAAAGTTATTGACAGCTGTTAAAGAGCAGATTCATTAAATTTTTCAAAAAATGTTAAAATACCACCTCGTATTTTATTATATTTAGAATATTTTTATAGTACATCATTTTTTCATAAATTAATGAACTTATTTACAATGAAATCTCATAAAGTTAAGATTATTAGCAGCCATAGAATATATTATTATTTCATTTTATCTTTAATATTTATATTTAGAATTAATATCCAGCGTTGTTGGGTTAATGTAATCGTTAACAGCTTCCCCCACATTTAGATATTAGAATCGAGGCTTAGCCTTATTACACTGCTTATAACAAAGATAAGCCTGATAGAAGTAATCTATTTAAACATGGTGGTTGTTTTGTGAGATTGTATTTCTGAATTGTTGCGATAATTCTGTAAAATAATATTCTCTACTTTTCTCTTTCTTTTAGTGAATTACAGAAAATTATTTAAATAACTAAAAGTTTTGTCCTGATTTTGTTTACTTATCATTTCTTATGATTGTATATCATTTAATGAAGGAGGCTTTTTGGAACTTTCAGAACCATTCAGATTAAAAATGGAATAAGGCAAGGGGATTGAGTGTCTGCAATCCTCTTTAATTGTACCCTTGATAACGTTATAAGAGAATCGGAGAAAGAACTTAAATAGTTAAACATAACCGATAACATAAAAATGGGCATTATAACTAAAATCATAGTTATAAACATTCGGACCTTTGCAGACGATATTCAATTTTTGCAAGAAATACAGACGAGGCTGAAATCAAAATTCAAAAACAAAGCGAATGTGCAAGCAAAATTGGTCTTCAAATTCCTTATAAATAAGCAAACTGATTTTTAAGCGACAAAGAGAACAGAACCCAATCCTTAAAATTTCCGGCAACAAAGAAATAAGCAGAGATTAAAGGTTTAATATTTGGGAGAAATCGTAACACCGAATATTATTTTAAAAAAATAGGATGAAAAATAAAGTACGAAAAATGGAAACTGCCTATCATCTCACGAAGAACATCTAAATAAAAACTCCCTATCATAAACCCTTTTAACTTCAAATTGAGGCACGATAAAACTGTAGTCCTCCCAGAAGCACTCTATGGGGCAGAATATCTGCAGCTTTTTCAGACAAGAAGTAGCAAAAGTAGAAAAAAAGAATTTTAAGAAAAATCTATGAACCGAAGTATGAAGATGGAATTTACAAATTGAAAAGCGAAAAAAAAATTTACAAACATACAGAAAAAATAGGAGACTTAATCCAGAACAGAAAATTACAGTTTTATGAGCATTTCTTATGAATGAACAACCATATATTGACAAAAAAATTTCATAAACAGAGCTACAAAGACCAAGTGGTTTAAATAGAAACAGATCTAAAAAATTTTAAACGTTTCTAAGGATCTGTGTGAAGACAAAGAAATTTAGAAAAGTGTTTCGAGAATCTAAGTTTTCAGAGAGAAAGAAAAAAAGGGTATCAACTTGAACAAATGGTCTGAAGAAAGACGACAACAACAGAGCAATTTGCTTTGTCAAAAACTATGCAAAGTTAAAACTATGCAAACATGATCCGTAGTGGTCGGAACGAAAAAAATAAAGGAAGCTTTTTGAGTATGGTAAAGTCACTTATAAAAAGTCAATTTTTTTTTACGGAAAGAAGATCGTTGATTTTAGAAAATTTAATAAAATTAATTATCTACGATTTTTGATTTTGATAGAATCAAACAAATAACATTTTTTCATGGAGGTTGGAATTATAATCTGTTCAAAAAAAAAAAAAATTGAAAAAACATTAAACATTAAAATGTTTATACATTTGATTTTCGTATTTATAGCAATTTTTCTACAATAAAATAAAAAAAGGCCAAAAATGAACTAAAATTATTTTGTGTCAGAAGATTGACGAATCTGAAAGTCTAAACAAGAAAAAGTTTTTAAGAAAAATAGTTTTTTTCTAAATTATGATTTTTAATTTTTCTTAAATTATTCGGTGAACACTAAGCGAAAAAATAACAAAATATCTTCTCAAAAAAAAAGAGGGCGCTGCGCTAGTCATAAATAGTTATATTTACTCCATTTAAAGGTTTTTTTTATCGTTTGTTGTTTTAGTTTCATTAGAGATAGAAATAAATTAAATAAAACTAAAAATCAAATTAAATGGTCAATAATCATACGGATGTTCTTTTCAATTTATTGAAAACAGGAAATAGATAAATAAAATAAAAAAATAAATATAAACATTAATAACAAATAAACAAGAAGGCCAGATTAAGCATGCTTCAAATATAGAGAGGGGCGTTGACTAAACGCTATATAAAGATTAGCAGAAGTGTAAAGTATCAGTACAATAAGGTTTGGCGAAGAAATGGTTCCGAAAAGCGTCAACCAGAGGTAAAAGAATGAAGCTAAGAAAGTTAAGCAGTACTAAACATTGAAACTATACTGATTCAGCAGAAAAGATATTATCTTTATTATCTAACTATCTTAACAAAATTATTTTAACAAATATCTTAACAAAATTTTAATTATCTATCTTAAAAAAGTTTTTATTCTTTTCCTTTTGGTTTTCCTAAAAACTTGAAAATTTTAATTTTATCTGAAAGTATTTCGGTCCAAAATTTTTTTTTTAATATTTAGTTCCATTACATCTTTTTCAGTTACTTGAAACCAGTTATTTTTACCTTTTTAATTTAAAAAGAAAATTAGATATTCTTTTCTGTTAATTCTTTTTAAGAATCCGTAAAATGCTAATGTTCTTTTTTTATAGAATCCGTTGTTTTTTCAAACTTATGGCAAATTTCTTTATTTGATCTTAATATATTTTAATTATTTTTACATTAAGGTCTTAAAATTTTTCATAAAAATATTATTTTCTTTTTAAATTATTTTTTCCAGTCTCGATTTTTTGAATTTCACCATTGATTAAAGCAACGTACTGACTGACTGATTCATCAAAAACTACGAAAGATAAATCTATGAAAATTTGTATTCATATTCTCCTTCCAGTGTAAGTACACTTTAAGAAAGATTTTTTTTAAATTCCGAGTTTAAAGGATTGAAATGGAGTAAAATGGAATAAATTTTTTTTTTTTAATTTCTCGGTAATAAATGAAGATATTAACTTGATTTATGTTGTATATAATCTTTATTTGAATATCTAAAAAGTAATTTCTAGATTTGTTGAAATTCCGAGTTTTAAGAGTTAAAATGGATTTTGAAATTTTTTTTGAAACCCGGCAATTTTTTTCACGATATTGATTAGATGTAGGGTTTGAATATATTCTTTTGATAAATATCTTAAAACTAATTTCAGTATTTTTTTTTTTTAAATTTCGATTCTTTAAGGGGTGCGATGGTGTATGGCGCGGCAGCTCAACCAACACAGCCACAGCCACCGTTACTGTGTGTGCGACGTAACTGCCTGCACCTGCCTCCGGTTACTTGACTAAAAAACATAAAATAAAAGTAATTAAAAAATGAGAATGAATTACGGTCACCTCTGATGGTGTTTGTAGGTAACGTTAAGAACCGGGCAAAACCACTAAGAAATTACAATACTGAACAGGCTTTAATCTTTATTTTTCGTTATTATTCTCATCAGTATGAGTTTAATGAAAATAGTGGAGTCCAAGGGGCAGAACCCTCTGCATGGATGGGAAGGGGCGAACGAAGGGAGCCACGACCGACTAAATATTTCTTGACCGCGATGGGAAACGCAAATAAACATACTGTATAGCGCGGGAGAAGTCGCGACGAGTGATGCTAGCACTGAGAAGTAAAATAAATAAGTTTGCTATTAAAAAAAAAAAAAAAAAAAAAAAAACGCTCGTGTGTACTTATTTACGTACGTAAGAATAATATCTTGGTAATTATATATAATTATAATATAATATCTTATACTTCTTTGGAGTGAATAAAAAAATAATTATTTACGCATTCAAACAAATTTGAACTGCGTCAAACGATCGATAGACGACATTAAATACCACGAATAAAAGTGTGAATAAATAACATTTAAATCGAATAATTTTTATTTAATACAGTTTAAAAAGTATTCGTTGTATAAAACAAAGTTCATCGAATATATTTCGATTACTTTAGTTCCATTAATTCTTCGGTTGGTTTAGATTGATTAGGCACAAGGGTTATCAGCGGCTTATGATATGAAAAATATGTTACAAATAGTTTTATTTCGTAATAGTTTATTTATCAAAAATTTTGTTTTTTGTAAATTTAAAATTATTTATGCAAAATCAATAATTTATCTGATGGGTGCTATTTTTAGTATCATTAAAAAATATAATTTTACTCATAAAAATTATTACTTACATAAATACAGCCTCAAATCTTGATATACAATTTTCGCAAAAAAATAAAAATAAATATACACTGCAATATAAATAAAATTTTATGAATATTCACAGTTTAAAATATCCGTCTTCAGAAATCCGTGTATATAAATATATATCTATTACGACTCAATATCTGTTATATTTACAACATGTGCTAATCAGTTAATTGTATTGGATTGACTGAATTAGAAACTACACGCATGTGCGTGCAAACTGATCAACTTGGGCCTGAGCAAATTTTTATGGTGTGTTACATCGGCGCGCGCAACTTCCGTAACTAACTGAAAATACACTCTGATCAGTTTCTCCTAACGCGCCGAAAAAAGTATAACTTCAAAAATAATGCGTGTGAAGCCATATTGATATGCAGGCTAAGCCGGTATGGAGAACCCTAATTTATGGATATTTTAATTGATAGACTAGTCCATTTTATTTTTAATGAGTTTGATCTTTCCTGTGGATTATCATATGTTACTTCTCTTAGATACTCGTATTTAAATTTTTCAACTACTTTTTCCAGTAGTTAATTTTTTAAGATTTAAGTTCAATTTTAGTGGTCGTTACGTGCTCTCTTTCATAGGAAAATGGATAAATTTGTACATTTTTTTCGGTGTTAATTATAAAAAAAAACATAAAATATCTTTATTTTGTAAATCTAGGATTTGAAGTCCACCGGACACTGAGACAACGTCTGTTTGATTGTCAATATATATATATATATATATATATATATATATGTATAAATTGAAAACATTTCATATAAGATGTCTATAGTCGATAAGATGTAGCATTCTACTTTCTCAACTAATATGAAATATAATTGAGGAAAGTTATCTTATCAAAGACTATCTTGTCAAAAATAACCCATCGAAATTATATATTTTTTCTGTCTCAAGGGGACTGTGAAATGTCCAGATCCGGTAAAAAGCCGTTTAAGAAAAGTATTTTGTGTGTATGTGTGTGTTGGCATCTATTTCGCTTAATATTTTTGAAACGAGTTGATATAGAAACTTGAAATTTATAGGAGAATGTCTACGTATGAGGCATTGGTTCTATTGAAGTTTTGAAAAAATCTGTCAAGGGAATGGAAAGATTCGGTGATATAGGATTTTATTTTACAATAAAAGTATTTGAAAAATAAATTTATTTTCTTATCAACTTTTTTTGTTTTTTTAACTAATAATAAGAAAACCATCCCTATCCTCAAAAGAAAAATCTCAAAGGTAATTTTTTGATAAACTTGTGATTTTTACGTAAAAAGCTTTCTTTTTTTTTAAATCCACCCCACTCCTCAAATACATTATTACACCGTTATAACACATCCATCCGGAAACAACTGTTATACCCGCATTATAAGCAAATCGCGTTATTTCCAAGAAAGAGTGACAAAGGAAAAAATTTTTCGCAGTTCTGGCAAGAAGACCTACTTTTCATTATTTGAAAATATGTAACATATATTCTAATTTCCTAACTCAATTTTTTTCGAAATTAAATTGAGAATATCTCAAGAACGAGTCAAACAATTCATAAAATCTTCACATGCGCAAATTCAGATACACTATTACATCATATCTAGATTTCAATAAAATTAATCTAGTAGTTATGGAGAATACCGAATCACAAAATGTTATACAAAGATATATGTTGTACATTTACACAAGTAATATTGCTATAATACACAATAAATAGTGCTATTCCTATACCCAAATTTTATACCTATAAATATATACATATATATAAGGAAACCACAATTTAAGTGAATAATATTTTCGTATACAATTGTGTACTTTTTTCCGAAAAGGCGGTAAAAAGCAATGCCATTTGAGTTAATACTGTAACACAATTAAAATATTGCTGAATGTTACAAATTAAAAATTAGAATAAAAAATAAAAATTTTTAAATAAAAATATAGTTAAAAATTAGAATATTATGAGATAAAATAATATATAAAAAACAAAAATACTGTTTTGAGTATGTATTTTGCAGTACTTAGATTTTTTAAAGCTGGATTTCATTTCCATATTGTTTTTTCCGAAAGGCAATTACACAGTCTTTTAAGCACTTTCCATTACAGCTTAATTGAAAATACAATACTGTGTAACTGATTTGAATTTAAAATCTTTTACGGTAATACACAGTACTAATTCATTAGAACACATTGGTATATTAATATGATACAACTGAATGTATGTAACTTGCTTAGATTTAAGATGGTAATTTGAAAATGTGGGATGTTATTTTTGTTTGCTTGAAGCTTTTTTTTACAGAATTTTTCTTTTACAGCTACATGTAGTTTCATAAAACTAAATGCATTATCGTTTTTATTTATTCCATTCAATTTATTACTAAATACGTATACCCAGTTATAATATGTTTCTATTTTTCTTCTAAAATGTAGAATTTTTTAAAACCTCTGATTACAATTTGTTTTGGGAGGGCCGCATTATAACCATATCCGCGTTATTTTGAACCTAGTTATACTGAAGTGGTACTGTATTTCAATTATACGAATTTCAAGAAATGAAATGATTTTTATTTATTCTTTTGTGATTTAACGGTTAGTTATCAGAGTAAAATATATTTACGGGTTGTTTAATCGTATTTTGATGAATTTTTTAAAAGAAATAGGGAGAGGAACCAAGTTCAGTTACAAACTGCGTTAAATATTTAGCGAATGGCTTTTATACAGATTATTCCACGAGGAAATGGAGAAACTTTCAGAACATGTTCTACTGATAAGAATAATATAAAAATACTATAAACATAGGTCTGGAAACTCTTTGTTTTCGAGTTACGGCTAGCGAAAGATTTCGCCCGAATTTCTAATAACAAGAAGTCCTACTGTAATTTTTGGACCCAAATTAAGGAGTAAAGTTAGTGGTTTCTTATGTAATTTGAGCTGGGAAACAGGATAAATAGATCCCAGAACTATAACTTCAGTCTTTTTTTTAATATATCTCACGTAAAACACAAAATTCGGTATAGAAAAATAAGTTTTTTTTTTAGGTTTATGTTACAATAGCTTTGTTAAATGACTAATAAATGCGAGAAATTTAGTAACAAAACTTGTAGAAAATTTATTTTTGAGGAAATTAATGTAAATACACCCAATAAAAAGCAAATAAAAAATTTTAAAAATCGGTTTTTAATTGAAGCAAAACAGACGAGAAATAGAAAATCGTATTATTCTTTTTGTACCTAATAAAATTTTTTTTATTTCTTCGGTGAATCGCCATTTACGAACGAAAGATTTATTTCCAACGTGTTCGATTTCTGATGAACGCCAAATAAATCATTGTATGATTCAAAATATTCAGTGTAATCCAGGCACTAGTACAAGGCGAATTTCATGTCACACTGGTTTGCCAAAAAACAAAATGTGGTGTATCCTATGGAAAAAAATCTTTATCTTTGTTCTTATCCTATGTTTTATCGTATTTCCCATCTCAAATTACATATGAAACCACTGTACTCCTTAATTTGAGTCCCAAAAATTACAGTAGTTCTTCTATTAGAAGAGCTGAAATCCGGGTGAAATCTTTCGCTAGCCGTAACTCAAAAACAAAGCGTTTCCATATGTTTATATGTACCTATGTTTATATGTAATTTTTTTCATTATTTTCACCAGTAAAACATGTCCTGAAAGTTTATCCTTTTCTTCATGGGACATTCTATATATGAGTTACTGATCCTACTAATTTGTTTTTTTATATCTGCCGAAAGGGTTGGGAGATAAAAAATCTTTTTTTCATTTAGCGTGCGCATTGATGGAACTACTTCAGTCTCCTGCCGTCATATCGAACGGAAGGAGAAAAGATGTTTGGTATCGCTCCTCGGAGCTATGCAGGCCCAGAAGGGCGAAGCATGACATCCCCTGGGTATGTGGGAGTTGAACCCACTAAACCAAAAACTGCGCCTTATCCCCAGTCCAAATACCGGATTCACCAAAAGGCATGCGCAGCTCCCAGACAGGTATGAACCATTAGCCAGGGTACATCGGACACTGATCCTCCAGTCCCGTCCGTTTCAGTGCCACCAAAAGGTGACGGTTCCACTGAGGGGTGTCGCGAAAGGGGGATCTGGTGTTCCGGGAGTGTCACTACCGTCATCCACTCGCGCATGTGCGGCCAGTCGACGGTTCCGTTGCCAGGCTGACTTCTCCCTCGAGTCAATCGGCCCCGCATCGCCGTTCCTCGATACCCAGATCTTCAATAGGTTTTCAAGGCGTCTTCTTGATACCCGGCATCGGTTGAGATGTTTTATCTCGATAAAAACGTGAGAGTGGTATTTTTTTAAAACTTTATATATAGTCTCCTCGATGGAAGTAATATTTTCGAAAATAAGTATTAAATAAACAATTTCCTTCTTCAAATATATACATTATACGGATATAAATTTATAAAAATTTATATTGTAATAAAAACATATTTATATTTATTAACAATTTAGTTGTAATTTAATCGTCATTTTTTGGTATAAATTATGATTTATGATTGCTAAAATCTTAATTTGATGAGTATTTAAAAAGGATTGGAAAGTGTAAGGAGTTTCAGTAAGTGCACTTATCTCCGATTTGGTTATGTGATTTCTGTATTGAAAATTGAGGAAAATAAATTTTTTATTTAAAAATACTTTTTTATTGGGAGGGGCAATTCCGTAATAAAGCTGAAGTTATCCAACTTTTCTCCGGTTATTTATGCATAATATTTTTAAACATTACATTTTTGTCTTAGCTGCTGTTTTCTTGTTCTTTTCCTCAATTTTGTACAACAGTACGTAAGAATGTTCGTTGAATGGAATGTATTGCTATTTTTATTTTGTTTCATTAATCTACAAAAATGGATTTAACGGTTGAATTACATCCTTTCTTTGAGGTATCTTGTTTGATATTTCTGGTTGATTACTCCCTTTGTTCTTCAGTTTGACTTCTCGGTACTTTCAAAATAATTGGAGTATTCCTTTATCCCGTGAACCTGTATTCAAAGAACTGGGTAGACAAATCCTGTTCAAAATTGGTTAATATTTCGTTTTTACACAGAATGATTTTCGGATCTCATTTTTCAACAGTATCTATGAGATTTTTAATTATATAGTTCACGTTAAATGCATCAGGTGTTGCATTCTCTAGATTGTCCACGAATAGAAGAGTATATTTCCTTTTACATCTCTGCCCATCCACAATAATGTAGTTTTTAACCTTCGATTCTTTCATTATTTTAGCCATTTAAATTTTAAATAGCATCGGGGAAAGTCTTGAACTTTCCTACTCAGAAGGAATTTACATATATATATATATACATATATATATATTTCATTTTTTACTTTTCTCTTTGTACGAAGCAAAGGAAGTATTATGATCGCGAAAAATTTCGGTTTCCAGATTTCAATGGAAATATCCATTTTGACCATACCTGAATCCATTTTTACTAGTTTCGGCGTGACGTGTGTATGTAAGTATGTGTGTACGTAGGTATATATCTCGCGTAACTAAAAAACGATTATCCGTAGGATGTAATATGTAGTTGTGCACTTTCCTTTTTGATTACAATCGACTAAACCAAAAGTGTCCAAAAAGTCCCAAAATTCAGAAAAATTTGGATTTTATATTTTTCTTAACTGCACAAGTCCTCATTGAGAACTTTTCAACGATATATCATAAGTGGTATTTATTTTCATTGGTTCCAGAGTTATAGCCAAATAAAATTTTGATTAATGCTTTATCTTAAGAACCAAATATTTGGATCTTAGAAGGGGTGGCACATCGGTTCAAATCAGACTTCATCTCCTTTTTTTTTTTAAATTTAAATATGTTGATTCATTAATAATTATTAACCTCTGATTGTAAAAAAAAATTTACGATAAATAATAATTCAACTATAACAATAAAAAATATGAAAGGTTATTAAGAAATAAAATTTTATGTACTTTTCATTAAAAAAAAAAAAAAATGTGTATATGTAATCTAATAGCCGTACAAAGAAGACATGTGGTACCCACATCAGATTTCTTTTAGCTGTCTTCTTATGGTTTCCATAAATTCTGTGAAATCAAATTTTCAAAAATTCAAAATTACATGGTTTTTAAAAATTGTTTTTAATAATTAAATAATTAGTGATAAAATTATTAGAATTACATTTCTCATTATAAGGTTGTTTGGAGACAAAAAAGGGAATAAAAAAAATTGAAAGGGAAAAAAATGAAGATAAAAAATGAAACTTATGTATGCCTTTATGTCTGATTAGTTGAAGTATTAGTGACGGGGACAGTAAAAAAGTGTGAGTGTACTGTATGTACAGAGAGAACAAGAATAAATGGGCGATGCAGTGTGTGTGTGAATAAAAAGGTGATGTTGAGATGAAATGATGAGAAATCAGTTCATTCTGTATAAGAACAGTACCATCCCCTTTCAGATTTCATCATTGTTCTTTATCATAGACAAAAAGTCGTGTCTGTACGACTAGTACAATGACTATGAAGATCTTCGGTAATGCTTCCCTTGATGAAGCATTAGACATTAAAGGGCCAAGCAGTGGGGAGGGGAATAATAAGAAGGTAGAGGTGAAAAGTAGTCGCTAATTGTGATGGAGAGAGGAGTAGATAACGATCAGAATTAAAGCTTTCTCTTTCTTTCTGTGTTCCCTTCCTACACCGATCCTTTCTAGTACTTTATGAACAGATTTCTAAACCCCTCTCATCAATTTTTTTTCACCATTTCTACAGTACTGTTTGAGTTCGCTCAACAATCCTGTTTGTTTGATTGCAAGGCAGTTAAACATTGAAAAAAAATCATAAGATGATTGATTACCTTTTTTCTCATTGTCGTTTATTAGTCTTTTAAAAATTAAATTATAAAACTTTTTTATTGTTATTTTGAAGATATTGAGTCCACTTTGTTCTTAATATTTATAATCTTTTTGCATGTTTGATGTTTCTATGTTCTACTGATTATTTTTTTTATTACTTTAAAAAGCGTGATTTTATGGCAACACATTTGACATCTTCCAATTTTGATTTATATGATAGGGAACTAAAACTACATATAAGCAAAAAAGACACATAAATTGTATTCGTTAATAATAAAGATTAACAGTAAAATTAATTATTAAATTATTTGTACATAAAATAAAATCAAATCATGTTGTAATACAAGTAGTTTTTGATACCGATGTTTACTTATTGCAGAGTTTAATTAACATTTGGATATCTCATATTGATTTATAAAAGAACGAAATCCGTTATATTGAAAAATTGAAAAATTTAAGGAATAAAAACCGAATTATGTAGATAAGTCGATTACATTTTCTGTTAGATAAAAAAAATTAAAAAATTTGGTGGCTGGATTCTATACACCAATGATAACAACAGACGCTTTACAAATACTAAATATTATTTTGTCAGAGACTTCATAAGAAAGATACCTATTGTAATGGCTACCTTGATCCAACTTCCGGAAAATTTCGACATAGCTTCCTGTTTCACATCCCCCACACCCCAAAATCACCGTCAGCTCAAAAGTTTATATATACATTTATTTATACATATATTTCTCTTTCTTGTGGACACAATAACTGCCGGAATTTGGCGCCAATCACTTTTAAATTTTTCCTTAAAAATAACTCGTCCCAAAATCTCGGTCGAGTTCGTTAACGGCCAAAATCGGACCATGGGGGTGGAAATGGGAGGGCTTTTTCGAAAAAATAAAATATCGCTATAACGTTCTTATTAATTAAAATATAGAATTTTGTTCTATCCTACCATACATATATATACACACAGAAAGTAGAACAGAAGTGGTAACCGGTGCGAGTGCAAATTATAGGTTACAATAGGAGCTAAGATTTTATTTTTTATTCGAATTTCCAAAACGGATTGTATTATTATTATTTTTTGTTTAACATTTGTTTTTATAATATTTTCTATAAATATAGTAAATTTTTTTTTCGTTATGGACGCTATTGACCGTGCTAAGTAACGTTTTATTTATTTTCATCCTCTTTTCTTCTCTTCCCAGTACTTTCTCATCCTCTCAAATTGGACTTATTTCAGTTTTCTGATCACGTGTTTGGTTCTGTTTTCTTTCTCTCTCTTTATGCAGTTTTGGAACCTCGTGATAGTTTAGTCATTCTCCAATGATGATCACTTCTGGTTTTGTGTTGGGTTCTTTCGATTACCTCCTTGTATCGATTTATCTATATCTTTCTTTTTTTCTATGAATTTTAGGATTCTTTTAATAACACTCTCCATTCTAATAATGTGACCGTAAAGCGCATACTCTTCTTGGTTATTTCTTTTTATTATTATTATTATTAAGAATCTTTTTTAAAATATTTTTTGTTCGCTTTTTTGAACTAACATTTTTTTACTAATTACTCTTTATGACATGAGGGATTGATGATGATGATTGTTTAATAGTCGAAGTATCTATAGAGCTTTAGAATTAAAAAAAAAACTGAAAAGTTTAGAAATTTTTTAGAAAAAAAATAATTTTGAATTTTTTCTTCTAAAAAAAAGATAACTTGTAAAAGTTTATTAAGTTCTGAACACTGATACACCGAATGACTTGTAATGGCAATTGATTTTTAGGTTCGCTTAATGTAATGGTTTTTTAATGAAGTCGACCTCAATAAAATCGGATTAAAAGTACGAAAATTTTACATTTTCGCTTCTTCTTTAAATCAAAATTTTAAGACTGAAAAAGTATTTTTTTTTACTCTGATGTTTTTCTTTGTTGGCCTAAGAAAAAAAAACAATTATTAATGTTTATTCTCCATCTATGAATCATGAGACCTTGCCGATGGTAATGTTTATTAAACGTTATGTACAAATTTTACACAAAAAAAAAATACTAAACCTTTTCATTTTGTTATTTTACAGCAACTAATTTTATTTTGAATTGTTTTGCGTAAATTTTGAATTAACTTTTTTAATATTTCAAAAATATAGAAATTTGTTCAATTATATTATATTTTTTTATCTATATCTAAACCTTTTAATTAGGTTTTTTAATTTTGTAAAACTTCTTCTGATGGTTTCATTGTTAGTTCATTCCAAATAATAGTAACTACTAAATAAATTCCTGTCAACTGGGACGTTTTTTTAATAAAATATTACGTTGTCTACACAGACGATTATCGTATTCATTATAACATCGCAATTATTGCTTATTGTTCGATTTAAAAGTTATAATATATAGGTTAATGTTATTCTAATATTCAAAGAAATTATTTCCGACAAAGATAAAAAAAAAAATAGTTGGAATTTTAAGATTAAAAAAATAATATACATTCCTGCATTCCAGATAGTCTTAGCTCACGTTGGGTAGGAGGATATTAAAGTATTTTCTGAATAAACATTTCCTCGTTTTTTTAAGAAGATTTCACCGAAGACATCGTTTGCCTTGTGTTTCATCCGAACTAAGGTTGGTGTTTTTTATGTCGGCTCATCCATATTTTAAACAACAAAATAAAAAATAATAAATAAAATTAATTTCTATAAAGTTGGATGAAAGATTACAAAAATTATACGTATTCTGTTCTTTAAATTAAAATTTGGAGACTGTGAAAAAAATATTCCTTTACTTTGATGTTTAGTTTTTTTTAAGTTGGTTTCATTCTTTTAAGTTTATGCTTTATTAAATTATATGTTTTTGATGACGTTAAATTATTATTATTGTTATTATTTTTTATCTTTGAAAAGTTTATATATATATATACACACATTTTAATAAGAAACATGAAATGGATGAAACACTAATCGAAAAAATGCCATACCATTTACATTAACTGAACCTGACATCAATTGCCGTGTTTGTTAATTCGGGGTATCAGTACTCAGAACGTAATGCTTCCAATTTATATTAAGTATTTTAACTATTATCTTTTAATAAAATACAATGTGTATTTTATGGTTTTGTAAATATTCAAAATAATTGTTAATAAATGTTCCTATGATCTTAATTAAATTTTCCGCTAAGTTTCTTCAGAATATTTGACAGATGGTTCTCCTTTTAAAAAAAAAATCCCTTTCAGCAAACCGGAAGGCGGTGGTAGATTTCCGCGGTGCTAAGTAAAGGAAAAAGATTTCCACCTTAAAGTTAAGAAAAACTTCAAATTAACTCAATACGACAATGGTTGCATGTGTAAAAAATTTTCATATGTCAAGCATACGACAAGCCCCATTTTCCTACAATTCCAGCAATTTTTTATCATCCCTAGTTGTAAGGGTTGGTCATATCAAAAATTGTTTATGACAAATGTTTTATAGGTAATGCTTAGAGGATTAACGACCACTTTAAACCGATTCGATACTGTGCCTATTAAGGGAGGTAAAATATTTTTTTGTCTCCGAAACCACATTTTTTCACCGCCTGGATCAATGGTTGGTGATATAAAAAAATTTACTTAGATAAATTTTAGGCCCTTATCCAAAGTAGTAGACACTTTAACGAATTCGATATTTTAATTACTAAGAAAGTTATAGCGATATTTTATTGTTTCGAAAAAGCCCCCCCATTTCCACCCTCATTTTCCGATTTTGGCCGTTAACGAACTCGACCGAGATTTTGGGACGAGTTATTTTTAAGGAAAAATTTGAAAGTGATTGGCGCCAAATTACGGCAGTTATTGTCTCCACAAGAAAGTGAAATGTATATATGTATAAATGTATATATAAACTTTTGAATTGACGATGGTTTTGGGGTCTGGGGAATGTGAAACGCGAAGATATGTCGAAATATCCGGAAGTCGAATCATCAAGTCATTCCGCAAGCTACAGTTGGTAGCTTTCTTATGAAATCTACCTATAAATAAAGGAAGTCGTGTATAACTCTAATATGCAAAATTAATTTCTTATATTTTTGAAATTACTAAAATATTTCTTGAAATATTCATTGTTCACACACGCGTGGTTGCTTATAAGGTTTTGGTAAAACAAATTTAGTTACTCAGCACCTTAAACTTAATTTTACTGTTACGGACTTTTACTTCTTTAATAAACAAAATTGGCCTTCAATAACCATTGTTTTCAAACAACTTAGGGGTAATGGAAGATTTTTTACAAGAGCTATATCGTAATAAAATTTCAGGAATTATTTTAAAAGATTATGTGTGTATAATTAATAGTGAAGTAGAGTACACAGAAAGAAATAAGCCCCCCAAAAAAACTGTACATCACTAAATAATATTTTGTTAATTAAGTTAAATTTTTATAATCAAAATTAGTAATGGAGATGGTTTGTTTAATATACCAGTTTCTAAATGAAACAAATAATTTCTCTTTTTTTCGTGATAATAAGGTTTAATTTATAATTTTTGGGTATTAGAAGTAAATAATAATTATGGCTTACAGATAATTTTTTAAACAAATATATTGACCTACATGCTACCTCACTTGTATGATAGGGAGTATCTGACGGATATATAGTGAAGGTATTAGTACAAGTTTAATTATATAGAACGACAGAATTACATTTGGTTACATTAAATGTAACCAATCTACATTAAATGTAAATCTGTAAGATGTGCTCTTTTGCTCTTACAGTTGTAGTTTATGTAGCGTGGATATGACGTGGATTAATTGATTACGTAGCAAGGTTATTTCTCCGTAGCGATTGTCGTTTGTCATAATTGCATGTGATCTATACATCCAAATTTATGCTACATTAATTGTCGTATGCAGGTAGTACATTAATGTCACCTTTAGATAAATATTGTGTTTCTGTTTATTATGTAATTATGAATAATATCGCAGCTAACCGAGGCTCGATGCTAAAACGTCACTGCATTTGTCGGCATTTTTATCCAGATGGGAACAATAAATACTAATCAGCAATTTTGTGATGCGATTAAATACATGCTGAATTTTTCTTTTATCCTGGAATTTATTTTAAGAAAAGGCAAAGGAAAAACCTTACCTTTTTGTAAAACTATACTCTTGCTGGCACCGGTGTCGAGATATTTTCGAAACAAACAAATATACAAACAGAATATCTTCTTCTATATATATAAAAAGGCAATGTTCATATGTATGTCCGCTATAGACTAAAAAACTACTGGACCGATTTACGCGCGGATTTTTGAAAAATGGTCCGCGTTGTCCGGAGAAGGTTTAAAGCTATTGAAATCCTCGATCTGATCAGTAGAAAGAAAGTTAGGGGTATTTTGAACCGATTACTGTGTTTAGAGAGTAGTTTGAATTAAATCCGATAGATATTGCTGTTTTGACAATTGGATTTATTTACATTCTGACTTTTATAAAGTTAAAAATTAAATTTTGTGAAATTCCGTAATATTTTGTAAGTTTCTTAACGTTCAGTATTAATTATTATGATTTTGCAGCCATATCTCTTTTCGTTTAAACGTTATTTTCCACCGACTACTGTGTTTAAAGAGTGGTTTAAATTAAATCCGATAGGTAGTACTGTTGTTTTACCAACTGGATTTATTTACATTCTGAATTTTATAAAGTGAAAGGTTACATTTTGTGAAGTTCCGAATGTTTTATCAAACCTTCAATTGTGTTATATATATACTCAAATCAAACAATAGCGAAGCATTGTCGGGTCTACTAGTAATTTTATAGAATGATAGTACTGTTAGGATTTATTGAGTTTTTCTTTGTTTTCTTGAAAATCAAATTAATTACGAAAATTGAAATTAATTATTCAATTTGCTCTAACAAATTAAAAAAATTATGGTATTTCCAAATTGAAAATTTTTTAAAACTATTAATTATTGAATTAATAAAGAACAATATCTTAGCAGAAAGCCAAAGAAAGCAATTGTTACTTCGTAGGAACCATTTTATTGTTTTTATTAAAACAATAATTGAATGAAAATTATTAATCCTCTTTTTTCTTTTAATTATTATTGGATATAAGTAAAATTTATTTAAAATAATCAATTTCAATAAGACTTTAATTGAATAATTTTTCTTATCGATTATTTTTCTCCTTTTTTAAGAAGTTGATTTACCTAAACCAATTCGAAATTAAATTGGTATGATCATTTAATATTCGTTTTATAATATATTAGTTCTATTTTTATTAAAAAAAATTAATTAAAATTATGAAACAAAAGCTTTTAAACTAATTAAACTAAAAGCTTTGTGAGATATTTGAATATTAAATTAATTTCATAAGAATTTCAGCCGTTTGTAAGAAAATTATAGTTTTAGTTTTACTTCAGTCTTGTAATTTTGAGCATGCTAATTACTAGGTATATATTTTATTGTTCAGCTTTAATTAAATTAGATTTAGGTTGTTATACATTTTTTCTCATGTTTTTCAGATGTTTTTTTGTTTATTTTACTTTAATTTAAACATCTGAATATTTACAACAGTAGTCATTTCTAGTTATTTACAGAAAGTAAACTACTTTAATACATTTATTCGTTTCTTTCCTTTTTATTTTGCACTAATTTTATGTCAGATTATTTGCTAAGTTCTCTCTCTTTTCAGTTTTTCTTTTTTGTGTTCTAACTTTACTTAACTAACCACAAATAAGTAATAATCTACTACGTGAAATATCAAGTTTTATATCTCTGGGAGACAGGAGTGAATTTTACTATCATTAATGATTACTAAAAACTTAATAGGTCAGAAATTTGAAGAGAGTTTATCTTATTTATATTAAACTGAATTCGGAAGCGTAACAAAGAAACATTCAATAAAAAAAGGAGTATCAATTGGAAATCATACTCTTTTAAAATTGTAACCGTAGGAAATCACGACATCCATTGAATTGCCCATATTATTCTGCTGTTAGCTTATTACAAATTAATGAAATATCTGGGAGAAATGCGTCTTGCTATCGATGAAGAAATGAAAAATGTAATTGTAATATTCTTACAGTAATTGTAGGAAAATCCTACAAAGAGGCATTTGATAACTCGAATCCTTTTACACCCATTTTGGATGGTTTCTTTGGTATAGGGCAGACGCCTCTAGGTCCGAAGAAAGATTTAATGTTTTATAGAAATGGTGTATCTTTGGCGTAATATGATAGGGTTTCTGATTGTAAACCTATTCCATTACTAAATAGTGGTGTTAAAAAATAGTAGCCAATCGTCCGTTTTCAATTTACAGCGTTTAATTGATATCAAGGAAAAAAATTATGTTAAAGAAATAATAATTCAACACATTCATTAAGAATGTAGGAAACTTTCAGGTAATTTTTTAATGGAAAAATAAAGAAGAAAGGTCATACAGCAATCATATGCTCGGAAACGCTTTGTTAGCGAGTGCCGGAAACAGAAATAAAGGCGTAAATATAGTGATTTTGAATGAAATCTGACCTGAAAAATTGAAAAAGTTTGTTCCCACAACTAAATTTTTAGTAGTTTTTGAGAAATATTTGATAAAAGACAGAAGAATGGGATCAAAAACAGACTATTTTATGTTAGACATAAAATTACTGTGTTAAATAAGTAGTAAAGTATAATAATGTATATTATAATATTATTATTTCATAAGTACTAAATTAGCGCTCATTAAATAAACAGTTTCAAACAGATTGGATAAAATTAATTTTTAATTATATTTAAAGGTATCTAATGTTTTAATGAGAGTTGTTTTAATTGATATTTAATTTGTATGGTTTATTTTTCTAAATTATTTAATTCTTTTGTTTTGAAATATCGAAAACATTCTTACATTTCATACTTAGTTAAATTCTGTCTTTTACCCTAGATTTCTCGAAAATTACTATAGCACAGTTCTGAGATCTATTTTTAAAATTTTTAGATCAGATTTTATATAAAACAACTAAATTTACTACTTATTTGGATCTCAAGAATTACAGTTTGACTTAATTTTACCGAAGACTTAGTAATCAGATCGAAATTTTTCACCAGCCGACACTCGCTAAGAAAGCGTTTCCGAATTTATGCTTATATAAACTTTCTTCTTTATTTTTACCTGTAGAACATGTCCTGAAAATTTTTTACATTCAGAGTGAATCACTCCGTATATAACACCAAATTCGGATAATTATTTATTCTTCTGAGTGACAAATGACTCAGTAGTTGTTTCCGCCCAATTAGTGTAAAAATATTTTAACTGTTACCTTTGTTTTGCAACTATGGCAAAATGCATTCACAAGATGCTCTTTTATAGTAATGTTTTTTTTTCAATTTCGCACAAATTCAAAAGATAAAAATTAAAAAAACAATTGATTTTTTTTTGCTATTTACTGGGTTATGTTGAAGAACATTTTATTTAAAACAATAACAAGTATATTTTATTAAAGGTTTTACTAAATAGAGTCCAAGGGCTTAAAAAATTAAAAAGAAAAAAATATGTGGAAAATCTTAATTTCTGTTTGATACACAAATTATTATTATTATTATTGACTATCTCGTAAGACATCGAATCCATTTTCAGCTATCGGATTGGTACACACGCTATTGTCGCTGAAACACTGGTTGAGGACCTCGGGATTTTATTTGACACGAAATTGTATTATCACGAATATGTTGCTCGGATTGTCAATAAAGCACGACTTGACCGTGGTCTTGTCCTTTGGGGTTTGTGGACGGTTTAACAATATTTCCTCTTGTAACCTGCTATACAAATCTTTGGTGAGGAGTCGCTTGGAGTACTCGACCGTGGTGTGGAATAGTACACGAGTTTTTGCCTCTGATCTGGTTGAGGGTGTTCAGAATAGATTCTTGAACTGGATGCGTTTTAAGTTTAGAGATTGTTTTGCTGACGCTAGTAGAGAGGGTGTGTTGAGACGATTAGACCTTTCTAGGTTGTCTGATAGAACATACTTTGACTTTGTTTTCTTTTGTAAAGCTTTACATAATAAACTTCCGACGCGTTACCAAGTTGTCTTATGAAACCAGACCAGGTCAGTGAGGTCTTTTAGGCAATTTGTGACGCCGGTTGGTTCCACCGTGTCTCCGATTGAGTGGTGTGCCAGCGTTGCAGTGGAGTTCCAGGATAAGCTAAGCTTTTGGGAAGATGAGAAGACCTTTAAAAATTTGAGAGGGTTACGTGGCTATGGATTAATACGTGGGTTACGTGGGTGTAATGTAATAGTAGAGGCGACACATGAAGATATTGTTAAAAAATTCTTGAGCCGGTTCTTTGACTTTCTACGAAATTATAAACCTCATAGTAATGCTCACATTTATTGATTTTAAAATTATTGTTATTCTTAAAGAATTATTACTTATAACTTATTGTTATATTTGAAATGTATTAGTAATATTGTGTTTTTGATTTTGTATGTTTTCATCTATGGGTTTTTATTATCACTCCATAACTACCGTATTTAAAGTTCTAATTATATTTTTTTGTATTTGAATATATAATTATTGTTATTATTTTTAATTTATATGTGAGTTGTTGTCTTGTAGCTATTCTTGTGATATTGTGATTGTTCTATATGATTTTATGTAATATTGTGCAACATACAAAGGTTTTGTGCAACTGTTCTGATGTGCAAGCAAAACAAATAAACATTATTATTATAATTACTTTCGTTGTTCTTATGATTGTGCGAAAGAAATTAAAAAAATAAATTAAAATAATATTGTTATTATTGTGGTAAAAATATACTAGAGAATACTGGTGCAATTTAGAAAATGCTATGGGTACTCTAAAAGTTAAGAGTTTTGTTTTTTCTTAACAATTACATATAAAATGAAAATAAGCAGGCGTCCTGCGTTCTGTTACCTGTACATTAACTTTATCTGTTGTCATACTGCAACTTACTTGATAACAGAAGGATTATAAAATAATATTGTTTTGTAACCATCTCTAATATTGTATTCTAATATTTAAATAACATGAATACGGTTAATTAGAGGTAAATCTAAGCAGACGATGTCACTGGTGAAAACAAAATAAAATTTAAAATTGGATTTCTTTTAAATTGGTTTTAAAAAATAATTTTGTACGGGAGTTCGTTTATTTTCATCGCAGGACTAGATATCCTCCAGACTAAGATACTATGTAAAACTACTCGATTTTCAACGTGTTTGGTAAATATCAGTTGTAAAGAGAATTATTTTTAATAATTTGTTCATCATTATCATCATAAACATAACGGTTAAGACTTTTAGGCCTGTTCTGACTCAACATTTATACCTGGTCCTTCCAACGCTTCCTAGAACGTTCAGCTGTTCTTCATCCGGCGGAGGCGAATCCCATCAATCTACGTAGCAATCGTGCTTCATCCCTGTTTAAAACGTGCCCGTACCACCGTTGTCTATGGTCATTAATAAAATTAGCTACACTTCGAACTCCTACCTGCTGTCTTATTATGTCATTATGGACTTTGTCCAATAACATACGAAATGTGTGAGAAAAGTAATGAGACTGACTTTTTACTCACCAAAGTTTTTATTTTTTTCAAACAACAAAATTATCCCCCCTCAAAGTAGTTCCTTAGGGCAGCTATACATCGGCGGAGTCGTTCCCACTCTTGGTAGCAGCACTGGAAGGCTTCAACTGTTAGGCCTTTTATCTGGTCGGTCAGAGTATTTTGAATGTTCTCCAGAGTTCCAAAATGACGTCCTTTTAAGACACGTTTCAATTTCGGGAAAAGGAAAAAATCACAAGGACTCAAATCAGGTGAATAGGGGGGTTGAAGAACCGTAGGAATGCGTTTTGAGGTAAAAAAGGTGATGGAAATGGCCGTGTGACACGGGGCATTGTCATGATGAAGCATCTACTTGTCTGCAATGTCCTGGTCTTACGCGAGCACTCTTTTCCTGAGCCTTTCAAGGACACCTTTGGAAAACACTTGGTTAACAGTTTGTCCTGGAGGTACAAATTCTTTATGCACGATACCCCTACTGTCAAAAAAGCAAATAAGCACGGTTTTGATCTTTGATTTGCTCATTCGATATTTTTTCGGTCGAGGAGATGACGGAGTGTCCTACTCTTCGCTTTGCAGCTTTGTTTCAGGATCGTACTCAGATATCCAGCATTCATCACCTGTGATCACACGATTGAAGAATTCTTGGTCATTGTCAACTCTCAAGAAGATCAACGCATACGTTTCTTCGATTGTCCTTTTGTTCCGTTGTGAGGTTTTTCGCATGTCCAAATCAAAATTTATATTTAAAATTTTTTTTTTCGTAAATGAAAGTTTGATGTACGGTGAAAGAGTTTAAATTTAACTGCTCAATCATCATCTTTATTGTTAAACGACGGTCTGATCTCACAAGAACCTCACATGCTCAACGTTTTCGTCAGATTTTGAAGTTGGTCTCCCTGAGCGACGTTGATCTTCAACGTGTTCTCAGCCTTCCAATAAAGATTTGTGCCAGCGGAAAACTTGCGCTCTTGATAAGCAATTTCCCATTAGGCCTGTTTTAACTTTTCAAAGGTCACACTCGCGGATTCCCCAAGTTTAACACAAAACTTGATCGCACAACGTCGCTCTAAATTCCGATGCTCCATTTTCGTAACGCACAACAAAAACTCAACTTCACTAATGGCGCTGTCAAAAGTAATGTGTTGGCTGAACGGAGTTGAAATTCGTAATGAGCATGTGGAAGGGATGAACAAACCGGCTTAGCACAGACCGGTAGACACAGCGTTGCCAGATCGCTCGCAGTGTTACCAATCTCATTACTTTTCTCACACACCTCGTATGTCCAGCCAGACGCCTCAAACATTTCATTTCTGTAGCCTCGGTAAACTTTTTTCCCGTCTGCCCCCATATCTCCAAACCATACAGGAAAACAGGAATAGCCACCACATTATAAAATTTTATAACTGTCTCTTTAAGGAACTTATTAAAAATAAGTTTTTTAAAATACTCGTTCGTTTGGGGGTGCCAAGCAATTGCTGGAACTTATGTGTCTTCAGGTCAGTATCATCCGACTTCCAGTACGAGATATTGCTCTTCAAGTACGAAAACGAACCCCACTTACTCGATTACCTGATCATTTTAAACTACTGTTAGTTTTAGATAATCCCCAATAAATCCTAAAAGTTTGATAGAAACAGAAATCGAAAAATTAAAAGATTTTAGCCCTCAAACTCAGCAAGTAAATAGCTCCTAGCAAGGTGTCTGCTGAATAAACACGAGTGATTCCCCTTCATAAGATTCTTTAGTCAAGTGTTTCTGCCATTTTTGGGAGAAACACTTGGCAGAATAATGGACACTCTTGTCAAAGATCCAGGAAATTCAATTATCGTACCTTATATGCTTATCTTCAAATGAACTTGTTTTAAATATGAATAGATTCTTTAAAAGTAAAATAAACGTTTAAGAACGGCTCTAAATAATAATAATAATAATTATTATTATTATTAAATGAACCCTTTTCAATGCATCTTTAAATTTTGGAGTCGATGTCAAATAAAAAAGTTGCCAAAAATTAACACTTAATTTCTTGCTAACTTAAAAAAATTGATGTGTTTAAATAGGTTTTTTAAAGTTAATTTTGCTTTCCTTTTTCTAATAAATTTATTTATAAGAAAAACTTCCGTTCACAAGAAATAAAAAGTCGAGAAACCTGCATTTTTATAAAATTAAAAGAAGATTGTTGAGAAGCGATGCGACGAAATTGATTCCGAGTATGAGGTAAGGATGTGTGATATGTGAGAATATATATTATTATTTTACTTAAAGTTTTTTAATTAATTTACTTGAATGCTTTTGAGAAAATACTTTTTATATTAGGATAAAATTCAGAATTTTTTGTAATTTAAAAAAAAAATTAAAAAAAAAGAAAAACAAGGTTGTGTCGGAACACTTATTCTTGTCGAAAGAAAGCTGTAAAAAAATTGTTTTAATAGACAATACAATTTTTCGATTAAACAAAAATGTTCACTATTTGTTATCTAGAAATAACTGAGTCACCAAAGGAATTTTCTTAAAAAATAAAAAAATTAATCAATAAACATCAATTTTCTCCCATAACTCGCGTATATTTGTTAACCCATTTTCAAAAATAAAACGTCATTTTGTTCTAAATAAAAGGGTTAATATTTTAGCAATAACATAAATTTTTATGAAACTAATATTTATAGAGATATAACGGATTAAAAAATAAACATGGCCGCCATTTTGTAATTTGCAAAGTTATTTAAATCCTGATTTTTTGCTAATTTTAAAACTTTATTACCAAGACGCTTACCAAATATTAATGTGGTTCATCTATCCGAACATGAGATATAAATTTTTATATAAAAGTAATAAATGGCGGACAGGGGGGAACGAGGGAGAAATTTCCATTTTTCCTGAGGATATTTTTTTGTTTAGTTTTATAAGTAGAATCCGAAAAAGTATAGCCAGCCCACCATTTTAGAAACACTCTGCGTATTTTTCAAGAAATAAAAACGAATACCGTTATGTCGAACAAGTTCTACTACGTACTACGTACGCTACGGTAGGAGTGAATATGGTAAGGCTGGAGTTATACTCTACAATGGATTTGAGTCCAATTAAAAAGAAAAAAATTCAAAGAATTATTCTGTAAAGGAAACAAAAGAATAAATATTTTGTATGGTTATTCAACTGATGACGTCTTCTTTTCCAAGAAGCATGGTGTAATTTTTAACTCTCTTTTAAAACTAAAACAAACAAAAAATGTTTTACTTATTAAAGCTCTCAGTTCAAACCATAAAAACCACTCGATCAATAGTACATAAATGAATATACTCGTACGTATGCTCCATAAAATAAATTACTAATTAACTAAGTTGACACACACCACCAGATATTCTCAATGGTAGTGGTTACTACCATTGGGTACGTATGTATATGTGTCATTTGCAATACAAATAGCTCAAACAATATCGTGTCAATGTCACAGCCGTTGTCGTAATCACGTGGGCATACACGTATACATACATGTATCAGCATGAATAATGATATTGACATAATGCCTACAGACTATCCATTCTCCTCAAATAGTTCGAATGAATATTATATTACGGGCTTAAGTACATTATTACCTCGCGGTTCACGATTCTTATAGGTATTTACATAGCCTATGACACTCCTCGTAACGTAGGGATTCCAACGCGGGGTCATACTTCTAAATCGGTTCGGCTGTTGAGCTACTACGGTGAAACAAACGAACAAACAACAAACAAACAAACATACATACATACATACATACATACATATATACGCCCTAGAAACATTACACTCCTTTATGGGCAGTCGTGTAATAAAAATTTCATTGTTCGAGTTAGCTGTTATTATTGCCCACTTATTAAATGTGTCATATGGGTTAGAATGTTATATTTCTGGTGTTGTAATTATATTTTTTATAAATAATGTATTGTAAAACGAATTATTGAAAATAAAAAAAAATTATTATAATAATTAATATTATGATTATATATTTCTTTTCAAGATATATATATATATATATATATATATATATATTTATTTTTTTTTTGTATTTTTATTTTAGGCTTTCAAAGCAAAACTTACCTACTACTTCATGAAAATTTTTAAATAAAAAGTTCTTTTATTTCGTTGAACCGTTAAAAACTGACTCAAACAACGATGACAATAATATTTTATTTATTGAGTATTATCCATACTACTTAAAAGTATTTTATTATCTGTACATATTTTAACGCGATCACGTAAAACGCTTACCTAGTTGAATACAGGTTTATTTATAAGGGTTATATTACCGTAATTCAGGGTGTAAAGTTATAGTTGGCCTTTAACACACAACCATGATATCCCAGTAAAAGAGGATTATTTATAGAAAATGATATAATAAAGAGTATAGTGTCATATAATTCTTACTTTAATTTTTATTGCCTGAATTTATTTTTTCTAAAGTAATGTAATGGGTTTTAGGTCTTTTCGTTTAAAGTGCTTTTCTCAAATAAAACAGTTCAGTTACTTGTCCAGGTTTATTAATATAGTTTTTTGTTTCGTTAGATTAAAGGGAAAACACGATTTATATTTACTACTAGAATCCTCATCGCGACTTCGTCCGTGCTATATGGTTACATATGATTAATTATGTTTCGACCAATTTTGTTGTTTTGTGCGCATTGGTATTTTTAAATTATAAAGATTTTACCTTCTATATAAACCTTAATATTATTATTTACGTTTTTTTTTTTATTTTTGTAACTTCCTAAAATAATGAAACGGACAAAATTACGAAAACAATAAATTGTACAACATTAATCCACTCTTAATTTTCTTTCTTTCTTCTTATGACCCCCGGAATGTTTATCACAGTTCAAACCTCACCAATTTCATAACTATACAGAGTGTTTCTAAAATGGCGGGCTGACTATACTTTTTCGAATTTTAGTTGTAAAACTAAAAAAAAAATATCCTTAGGAAAAATGGCAATTTCTCCTTCGTTCTCCCCATGTCCGCCATTTTGTTATTTTTATATAATAATTTATATCTGAAGTTTGGATAAGCGAATCACATTAATATTTGGTAAGCGTTTTCGTAATAGTTTTAAAATAATAAAAAAATCAGAACTTAAATATCTTTTAAAATTACAAAATTGCGGCCATGTTTATTTTTCAATCGGTTATATCTTTATAAATTTTAGTTTTATCAAAATTTATGTTATATACTAAAATATTAAGCCTTTTATTTTAAATAAAATGACATTTTATTTTTTTAAATCGGTTAACAAATAGTTAAAAAATAGTATGGGAGAAAATTGATGTAATTATGTGTTTTCATAACCTCCACTTTACGTTCAATTCGATGATATATTATTTGATTATATTCATTGTTAATTCTAGTATTGTAAATTAGTATCAATTTAAGCAATAATTTTTTCATATTAATAGACCTAACGATTACGACACAAAATTAAAACATAAATTTTCTCCCATAACTCAACTATTTGTTAACCGATTTAAAAAAATAAAATGCCATTATATTCAAAATTAAAGGCTTAATATTTTAGAAAATAACACAAATTCTGATAAAACTAATATTTATGGAGATATAACGGATTGAAAAATAAACATGACCGCCATTTTATAATTTACGAAGATATTTAAGTTCTGATTTTTTTTTAATTTAAAACTTTATTATCAAAACGGTTACCAAATATTAATGTGATTCGTGTATCCGAACTTGAGATATAAATTATTATATAAAAATAACAAAATGGTGAACATAGGAGGAACGAAGGAGAAATTGTCATTTTTTCTAAAGATATTTTTTGTTTTATTTTACAAGTAGAATCCGAAAAAGTATAGCCAGCCCACCATTTCAGAAACACTCTGTATAAATTAAAAAAATAAAATGTAAATAAATAACTTAAAAACTTCTTTTACTAAATTTAATATCTTTTATATCGATTGTCATTGTTTATATCGATCGTTGTCTATGACAATTATTATATGATTAAATATTATGTTATTAAATTACAACATATTATGTAACTAATAACATGTAAACACTCCCGAGACAAATAATAATAAATTGAGAAATTTCCAGTGAAATCTGTCAAGTAATTTTTGAATTGTTTGGTCACACACAAAACTAAGATTGTATGTCTTTTATTTATGTCATTATTTATATTATATAAATAAAAATAATCAAAATGTGAATTTAAATTGGGAAAATTTCACGTTTTAATAAAATAGTGTCATTGATTATCTTAAATTATCATTACAGATTAACTAAAATAGCGTGAGGGTACTACTAGGTGGTGACAATTTTCAAGATCTTATCTTAGATCAAGTTTTCAAGATTTTATTTTACTTTTTAAATTAACACGTCATTCTTTGCGTTAATTTGAACAAATTTTATGTTATTCCAGATGAAACTAAAATATACTAGCAGTTATCGTAAATATTTTAACATGTAAAAAAGCACCTTCTATGAATCGAAAAGCCACTAAAAATAATTCATTCATTCTTGCAAAATTACTGTAAATAAAAAAGGAAATAAGTAGTTCCTATTGTCTTTTTCACAAAAATAAATTTATTATCCTTAAAATATATTAATAATATTTAACTATAAAAAAATTAAGTTCAACTAATCCTACCAATAAAATAGAAATAGGTTTATATATATATATATTTATATTCAACTGATTCAAATCGCAAATTTTTTAAAAATAAACTACATTATCAAAACTCTTTTCGAGTAAGTTATTCTTTTTACATCCCACTAATCAAATTTCTGGTATTGTAATAATTTTTTTTATAAATACTGTATTTTAAAACGAAATATTGAAAATAAGACATTATTATTTATATACAGTATATATATGTATACTTCTGCTGGGTTGGAATGTTAGAATATATTTCTTTGGTTTGTTATATGAACTTTTGTATTTTATTTTAAATTTTCGAAGTAAAACTTATGTACTCCGTGAAAATTTAAAAATCTTTTAATTTACGCAGTTGATGGATACTAAGCTTATTCATTTACGTTTGTTTACTGGGTGTGTGTTTTTGATTCTGGTCTTTATTTTTTCTCACTTATTTTATCATTGTATTGTTTTTGAGTTGATGTTAAATCACAACAGGATATTTATTGCCCAGTACCTTTAATTAAACATCAACGATCAAACTATAAATATATTGAAGTCCATTTGAGATCTACTAAACCTTTTATTTAAATTAACATTCTGCAAAATCGTACCACAGCTTTTCATAATAGATGAACAATGATAATGTGTACCGCTTCATCCAATCGGTAGATTACTGATGCCCTCTTGAGAATTCAATTTACTAATATTTTAACTAAAGTTTGTTGCTAGTTAAGCCAGGCCAGGACAAATTTGTACTTTAAAGATATGACACAACATTCTTATGTTAAAAATAAAATAAAAAAAATAAATAAAAATAAAATTTCTTCGATGTTTGTAAAATTATGTTTTACCTGTAATTACATTTTTATAATTTACTTTTCTATACTTTTCACAAATCTTTTGAGAAAATAGGATTTGACTTTACAGTAAAGCTAATAATAATCAAAGAGGGTTTAGAACTGAAGTCCCAAAGTAAAGGATTTCTGTTTTGCGCGCACGCGCGAACACAGAAATATGCACGTACACGCATGCACTACAGAAAACACACATACACACAAAATTTTCTTTTGTAGCTTTTTTTTTATGTTACAAACATGATGAGCTGAGCAGTCTACCGTAAGATTGTCTATCATCTCATTTCAGACGACTGGATACGTGACTGCTTAACTTAAAATCTTCACTCTGTATTCCTTTCTTTCCTTTTTTTTCTTTGTACATACTCGGCTTATTTGTGGGATTAAAAAGAATAAAATATAAACCTGTTCTATTTTATTTCGTCTCATCATTATATTGGTCAGTTTGACTGAATATATCCTTCATTACATTATCGATTGCTAAATTTCTATTCATATAAAAATTCGAAAAGTAGGGTGACAATCCTAGAATAAACCAAATGAACAGAATAAATTATCTCTGGATGTCTATTTATTTTTATATATTTTTATATAAATTACCATTGCTTAGTATTATCTCCGTTTATCTAGAAAACCCCCTTATCTTACTTTTCTTTTAATAATATTTCAGAATCTCTTTTTACAGATCAATATATTACAAAACAATATAATATTGTGGTCACCATGGAAGATAGTACTTTCGTTTAAATTATTGTATCTCAGTTAAAAAATATGGCACAAAAAAATTAAAGGTATTGTCGGAAACTTTCAATTACTTTTGCGTTAACTGGATTCAGCCGATTTTAATTACCGTCATCCTTTTGAAAATTAGAGGCAAGAAAAATAGATAACTCACGATTTTTTGCACTTTTTTTGAGAACATCAACTTTGAATTACTATAAAATTCAAATCGATCGAGATAAAAATTTTATTTTTTTTTTGAGGTTAAACGATTGTTCCCCAATAATTATAATTACGATTTAGCCGAAAACTACTATTATTTAAGGGTGTAGAGCGTTTTTTACGAGATAAACTTATCTTTAGTTTCAATGAATATTTTACGGGGAAAAACACATCGTTGTAATTCACAATGAAATCTGTGTAAATGAACCAATGTGAAGGCACTGAAATTTCATGTTAATTTCTGTAAGAATATGCTATATTATTTGATGATGTTCTTTTATAATAACCTGTCGAGGTATGCTGATAATTTACATGAAAAAAATTAACAATTAAAATCCAATTTACTTCGATTTCGTCCCCCATTTTCTGTAGCATAACACTTAAATGGCTCCTGGGATTTGTGTTTTAGAAAAATTTTTATATTAAGCATTTAAAAATATTATTTAAATAATATTTTAAAATGTTACTAATTATTATTTTTTTATTAAGGTTATTTTAACATAGTGTAATTTACGAGTAGTTGTAGTGCCGAAATACCATTTGTTATAAACACTATTTAAAATGTACAAAAAAAAAAATAGATGTGTTTTTATGTAAAGTTTTTTATTGAATGTTGTTTTGAAATGTCATCTATTCCAAAGAGTTATAATAATTATTATTTTGACTTGCCAAGACGACAGCTGGTGCAATGGTAAGGTGTAGTACTATCTACGAGTGTGCGTGACCATATTAAAAGCAAATAGATGATTGCGGTAAAAAGCTAGGTATATAATTGCTAGCGTTTCCTGTTAATTTTTTTTTAGATGTAAATAGATAATCAAGTTTTGAATGTATAAAAATTATAGATTAAAAAAAAAATAATTTTGATATATTGATCTTCTTGTCTTATTTATTATTAGATAAAACAGATGTGTATCATATTCTTTATTATTGTATACTCGCTTTTAATTTACGGTATTATTTTCAGAGGTTATTTTATAGATAGCAACAGACGTTTTATTACACAACAATCCAACCAAAACAGCGATGAGCTGCTTCCTTTTTAACAATAGAAATGCTAAAGTTCTCATTTGTGGGAAAATAATTGCAACATAATTCAACGCCAAAGTATATCGGCATGACGCTTGACAGAACACTTACAAGTACAAGGAACATATTATGAATACAGTTGTCAAATTGACAACTTGAGGTAACATAATTTATAACCGGAAACACCTGGGGAGCAAATACAAAAGTAATTCGAATATTAGCGTTAACCTTGGCTTATTCTGTGGCTGAGATTATGTACCTATATGGTTGAATAGCTGCCATAATTCAATATCCTGAATATGAATTAAATAAAATCATGAAAAAATTACTGATACAGTCTCCTCCACCCCAGTTAAATAGTTACCAGAACTGACTAATATATCTCCTCCACATATCAGGCCCCAGAATGCCCTCGTGTACTCTCGAAAAACATTATCATTGCAGTGGCACCAAACAGCATAACTGTGAGTGGACCAACTAAACAGAACTTGAAATCTCGGAAACCTCCATGTGAAGTTGTCTAAAAATTTTTAGAGGAGTACTTTAATATCAATCAACAATAGCAGATCTCGTGGAACGAAAACTATCGCTGCCATTGGACAGAGACGGTGCATGCGCAAATGCTCGATTTTAGTCTTCCAAGACAGTTTTGGTGCAGACTTAATCGCAAAAGAAGTGAACTTGGTAGACCTTATGAGCAAATGGGGCGTGTAACCTAAGGCTGGTTGTGAATGTGGTGATCCATTCCAAACTGTTAAACATATAATTATGTACTGTCCACAGCGAGCATAAAAGGGAGCTCCACATGTTACCCCACCTGGCGTCGTATGGTTGAAAAATACTAGATGTTAATTTGTGGTTATCTTGAAATTTGCTTTTATACCTATATAAATATTATGTATTATACTTGCTATTTATTATACTTATTTGAGTTGTTTAGTTTTAATAACTTGGGCACAACCCATATATGTACCATTCGATAAATAAATAATTAAACCAAAAAGAATTATATGAAGTTTTACGGTATGATATTTTGATATACATAAAAGATTACTTGTAAAAGACTTTGCTATATATTTAAATAATTTTATAAGTATACATTTTTGAAAAAAATAATCTTGAAAATGTAAAAATCATTTTATTTTTATTAATTTTATAAAAGATAAAATCATATATTACCTTACCTTCAAGCACAGAATATTAAAGTTTTAAAAAATAAATCCTACTACTACACTGGTATGCGGGTTTAACAAATTAAATTGACTTGTCCAAAAAAAACTCTACTCGATACATAGTTTAAAAGTTCCTGTTGGAATTTCTTATTAAGGAATATTTTTATTCAGTAGAAAAATTTCAATAGGAATAACGCAAAAATATTATCGCATTTTTTATAGTATTGTAAACCCAATGTACATCGTATATTGTTTTACTGAAATGCGTAAAATATTTTTTTTTACAGATTTTTATTATTATTTCTTTAAAATATTAATGGTCCTGTAATTTGTAATGTAAATCGTTATGAATTATGTCTTAATAATGTGATTTATTTTATGAAATAATGTATTATTTACTTAAAGTAAATAAAATAAAATATTATAATACACGAGTTTTTAATTCAGAGTTTTATATATATATATAAAATATAAATTGATGAAAAGTTTTATACTTGTTCTTCTTACGGTTAAGTGTACACTAAGAAAGGCTTTTTGAAATCTCCAGTTCAAAGGGTTAAAATGAAGTATCAATAAAATTTACAATTTTTTTTTTCTGTATTAAATGAAGATAACAACTTGATTTTTGGTGTGTAATTTTCATGTAAATATCTAAAAACCAATTTTTACATTGTTCGAAATTCGGCCTTGAAAGGGTCAGGTAAAAAAAAATTAAACAATGATTGCAAATTTTCTCAATTTCCAATTATATTAAAAGAGATATTCACTAGATTGGAGCTTACAAATACTCTTCAGATAAATATTTAAAAACCATTTTCGGATTTTTCTGAATTTCGATTTTTTAAGGGGTGCCACTGTGTAGAGCGCGGTGGCTCAACAACACAACCACTGCCATTATTACTGTACATGTGACACAACTGGTTGCACCTGCCTCCGATTACTTGACTAAATTAAAATAAAAAAATAAAATAAATTAAAAGTACGGTGTTTGTCGTGTAACGCTAAAAACCGTGCAAAATACATTTTTACCCGTAGGAAGGATGGATTACTAGCTATAACTAGTATTTTTGAGATGAAGGCGACTATTTTGAAACCCGCATTCTTCACTACATTCAAATTTGTTTCTGGTCCTACATTGACCAACATTTTGCTCTGAATAAATTACAATACACTTATAGTTTTTATAAATTCAATAGGTTTTAATTTTTATTTACCATTATCATTCTCACAAGCATAAGTTTAATGAACACAGAGAGGTTCAGGGTGCAAATCCCTGACCGACTAAACATCCCCTTACCGCGATGGGAAAAGTAACAATATAATGATTGCAAAACTTTTTTTTTTAAATATAAAATAATTCTTTATCTATCGAAAAACCTTTACATGTATGGTTTATTGTAACAAATCATTAATGCTGGAATTGATTGGTTTTTTTGTTTATATAACATTAAATTCAGGGAAAATAGAAGGTAGATATAATTGATCCCTAAAAGTGATTTGGAAATTATAATAAATGTTTATTATTATTAGTTGTATGAGATTATGTAAGAAGATATAAAAACTCTAAGAAATTACGACATGGATTCCCTCACGAAACATTTTTCCTGTTTACTTTTTACTCCTACAGCTTGTGGAGGGCCTTGGAACTTCATCAAGATGCACTCCTGTCTATCCTCCGCTTTTCGTCTCCACCTCTAACTTTATTCTCGTCAAATCATGTTCCATTTCCTCAACCCATCTCCTCCCTGGTCTTCCCCTCAATCTGCACTCTCTATAAAGTTTCCTCTATAAACTCTCTTCACAGCCCCGGAGTTGTTCATCTACATATCCTCTTTCCTTTTCTTGCATTATTCGTATCCAGTTTATTCTTTCGAGAATTCATATCCGATTCCGAGACACATTTTGTTTTCATAACAGAAATTTTTTACAGGGTCGAGTTGACCTGTTTATTTACATATAAATGTACGTACGGGAAAAATGTAATCAGATAGAATTATAACAGTGCAATAAAGATTCAGTTGTGCTTGGAACACATTACACCACCAAGGCCAGGATTGACTGGTGGTTCTTGATTGTTATGTTTTTTAAGAGAGTAGGATTATAACGCATAAAACAGAGCAGGATTTCAAAAGGGAAGGGGAACACATTTAGTGGTGTAACAGTAAGGTGGGCGTGACTTATCCTTTGAATTAAAAAAGAGACTTTTGGATCCAACTACTATTCTATGAATTTTAATGAGATTGACACACTTTATCTACATATTTTTTCTCTCGTAATTATTTATTCAGTTATTAATCTAAATTAATCATAATTAATTCAAATACTTCTTTTTTTTACAGAAGACGCTGGGTAAGCATCCGCCATTTAAAAAAATATATATGTAAGTTATTTATTTATCCTTATTTATTTACAATTTATTTTAAATTAACGTTCTTTTTATTTTATTTTTTAATTTATTAACTTCATTATTATAGAATTAACAATTTGCTTATACTTTTTGGTCTAAATAAAATATTTTTTGTTTAGATTTTTATTGTTTAAAGGTTATTATTTTTTTTAATTATATTAAATTATTAATAAGTTAAATTAAATGATTTTTTAAATTTGTAATTTTTGGTATTTTCAATGTAATTATATATATATATATATATATATATATATATATATATATACAGTTTGATATTAAAGAATGGAAAATTGAATGGTAGGAAGTCGAAAGAACTGCAAATCTACGTAGTTACAAAATTACTACTTTATTGTTGCTGTCATACAACATTTTTGTCCGCCATATTGGATTCACCACATTGAACCAAACCTTTTTTAAAAACAGATTCATGATCGTGTGATATATGAATTTAATACTTTATGAGACAATTTAAAACTTTATGAGAAAAATAATTTCGAAAATTGTTTCCCGGTAAATGTCTTCGTATTTGAGTTTTAAGAATCGATTTTGCAAAAACAAACAACAAATCGCAGTCGTAATAAAATGAGGTAAAACACCCTGAAGTAATTTTTTTCGTAATATTTTTAGAATTACCGTACATCAAGTAACAAACTTTAAACAGTTGTGTTAGAATTAATGGCCCAAACACTAACAGCCTTTACAATATTAAATAATGCTAATATTAATAATTCAAAACCTACTTAATTGGTCTATTGGTGAACTCGTCATCGTAAATTCGATAATTTCAAAGTCGAATGTTCTAAGGTTCAAATACTAGTAAAGACAATTGCTTTTATACGGATTTGAATACTAGATCGTGGGTACCGGTGTCTTTGGTGGTTGGGTTTTAATTAACCACACATCTCAGGAATAGTCGACCTGAGACTGTACTAGACTACATTTATATTCATACATATTTTTAGAATTACCGTACATCAAGTAACAAACTTTAAACAGTTGTGTTAGAATTAATGGCCCAAACACTAACAGCCTTTACAATATTAAATAATGCTAATATTAATAATTCAAAACCTACTTAATTGGTCTATTGGTGAACTCGTCATCGTAAATTCGATAATTTCAAAGTCGAATGTTCTAAGGTTCAAATACTAGTAAAGACAATTGCTTTTATACGGATTTGAATACTAGATCGTGGGTACCGGTGTCTTTGGTGGTTGGGTTTTAATTAACCACACATCTCAGGAATAGTCGACCTGAGACTGTACTAGACTACATTTATATTCATACATATCATCCTCTGAAATAATACCTTACGGTGGTTCCGGAGACTAAATAGTAAAAAAGAAAATTAATAACTCACGATAACTAATAATAATTTGGAGTGCTGCTATAAATTAAATGGTTAGCTCAACTGATATTATTTCATTTTTAAATTTAGTTAAATGTCTTGTTTAAAATAAGTGGAATAAATTGGAAAACTTATTGATTAGTTATCATAAATATTTAGTTCATTAAAATTAAAAAAAATATATAACTGAAACAATCGTAATTAGAAACACTTCCAAAATTTAATACCTTATTTAACAATAAATTAAAGTTTTATTTTCATTTAATTTATTATATTCATAAAATACATATTATTTTTATATTCACAAATATATTATTTTACTATTTTTATGAGCGAATAATCTCAAAAATTGACTTGGGAGCGAAAAAATTCCTTCCAGCTACTTTACTTAAAGAGGAAAAGGGAAGACCTTAAAAAAATAAACGGAATAAAATAAAAATATTAGACAAATTCTCTCCAATTATAAATGAAACATAAATACATCTTGAAGTCAATCGGCCTGTAGAGATTATTCAATTATAATTTTGACTTTTTTTTGTAATATAATTTAAAAGTTAAGGAATTTAAAGTGTTATAGAAAATTTAGAAAGCGTATTTGGTTTTCCTGAATTGAATTTGAACGATTATTTTTTTATCCGTTCAACATACACGCATGCGAGTGCATACAAGAAACTAACATACGATTGGTGATTAGGTTTGTTTGTTCGTTGTGTAGTGCTTAATAGATGTCAGTTTTATTATTTGATTTTTATGACCCTATAAAAAGTGATATATTTCTTTCATTTTTTCCGTAATTTTGTGAAAGTGAAATATCGTGGCCACTGTAATAAAAGACTATGCTATATTTATATAAGAATATAATATGCTCTTTATTTAGTGTATTTTCTATTTATTGTTAATTCATTAACAGTTATCACTTTCTAATCAGTCTAGTAAATTTTTCTGATGACCGACATTAGTTTATTTTAGATTTAATTAATTTTTTTTAACTTCATTCTCCATTATGAATTACATAATTAAGTTTTTTGATCTTAGGCGGGTCCTTTGTACTACATTCATCTCCATTCTCGGGTATTTTCAGCTAAATTTTTGAGATCTTTAATAGTTTCTATTTTTTATTTAAAATCATTAATCATTCTTCATTTTTACTATACAGATAATATTCTTTAGAATTACTAGATAATAACTTAATAACTTTCCTCTTAAAACACTATCCTCCAACGGTGTTTAATTTAAATTTCTATGTACATAGAAACAAATACGTAATTATTTTTTACTAATTACCTTCTCTTTCGCTCTTCCAGCGTGTTTTTGGACAGATTTGGCAATCGAAGAGCCTTGCTATCCTCCATCTTCTGATCATTACTGAAAAGACAATTAAACCAGTTCCATATTCCTTTCACTGACTAAACTAGAAAAGGGAACGAACAAAGAACGTTCCATAAACACGCGGAGTAGAAAAAAGTACCTTCCACCAGCACGCCAGGGTCGGCACTGCCAGAGCAACAGTGCTTTGTCTTTCTCACAGCCTCGCGTTCACCTTCCTATTTGCGCATGCGCACAACACCCAAACATCACGCCGCTGGAACTGTGAAGCGCACAGTTCCATACAAATATTTGTATTTTTTCATAAACTGGGGGATGGCTACTGATATTAAACTTAAGGATTATATATTATACAAGTATAAAGAACAAAATTAAAGAAAAAAAGACTCATTATATTAAATATTATCGATAATATCAAGTGGAAATAGGGGATGCTGCAGTTCCACAGTGCCTATAAGCGAATCGCCACTGTCCGGGATATTACATTTTGAGGAGCACACGATACTGTCACAATCACAGCAGATCGTTTTGCTATTTTGTTGCAAAAGTTCGTAACGACTGCCGGACATGGGCTGCTGAATATCACTGCTGTGAATTGGAGACTGGGCCTCTTACAGTTGACAAAATCATAGACTTTATGTTATGTTATCAGGGGCAGAGAGGTTTCGTGTGGTAACTGACTTTGTGACACGGATACTCACAAAGTCAAAAGTACAAAGAGAAGGAGGATATAGTGGTGAATGGTTGAGGGGTTTAGGGACAGCCCCCTGCGGAGATGCCGTTGCTGTTTGTTTGTGCTTGCACGGATTGGCGGAAATGTTGAGGCACTGGGACTCTCTCATCCCTTCGCGAAAAAAACCGAGATCCGGTGTGAGTGTTCTGTACAGGGTGCTCTCACTAAAGGCATTGGGGTCAAGACCGAGTCCCGGCTTCTAACAGTTTGTAACGTTGAAAATGCGCCTTAAGAATATCAATATGCAATTGCTGTGGTTTCAACAGGACGGTGCATCCACTCACACAGCAAGAAGAGTGTCCATGACATCCTAACAAAGAATGTTTCCATAGCACCTTGTTTCAATTGGACACTCTACGTTCGATTTATCGGCGTATGATTTTTTTTCTGTGGGGAGTCCTGAAATGCAAAGTGTTTGGTTACATGCCAGAAAATATTCAGGAATTGAATATTTTCTGAATAAGTTTACTTACTTATTCCTGAATAAGTTTATAATTCCTATAATAATTTTTCAGTTGCAAAATTGCAAGTTTTTTGCAATTCGATGCAAAATTTGTTTAGAAATTGAGGCCATAACAAGAGACAGCCTGTGTAAAGTTATGGCGAGTGTATGTACTAATGCCAAAGATTGCATTGCTAAAAATGGTGGTCACCTGAAGGTCATAATTTACAAAAAGGGACATTTGTAAAGAACAGTATGACATGTTCTTTCAAATAATGTAAAATATTAATCTGTAGTCTATTATTCATGCTAAAATACAGTGTTTACAAAAAAAAAAGGGTCACTCTTTCTGTCGCACTTTTTGTTTAAGATTATATTAAGAAACAAAGAAATGATGTTAAGTTTATGTTTTGAAATCTTGAAATAAATCTTTAGTAACTACTCTCAAGATCCGCAAATTTACACATAAACATATTATATAAACATAATTATATATATAAACATATATATACATTTATTACCTTGCGAAAGAAGAAGATTGAGAGAAAATACTTTGTGAAATTATATTTGAAGATTCAAGAATTAGACGCTTGCCAAGTTATTGTATTTGATTAATGATACCTAATTATTACTGCATGTTCTGATACGTGACTGTTATTACCTATAATATACGACTGACACTCACTAATGTAAGCCCTAATTATCTTATAGTTAAGGATTTCAATTTCTTTTTCATACAATTCCCTTTAAAATGAAGTTCAATCTTCCTCAACGTGCAGGCCAGTTAAACTTTTTCTTCTGTTTGGAGAAGGAATCCCAGCGTTGAACTAATTAAATCGGTGTATATTGATTGTTAAGCCTTGAAAGGTTTTTAATGATACTTTTGAAGACAGTAGTTGGAGTTGATTGATAAAAATTTCCAAAAACTACCTTCCAAATATGATTACGGTTGGAACGTGCTGCTTGCTTCCTTTAAGATACGGTTACAGATAGATTTTTAAAGAAAATTAAATTTGAACAAAAATTAAAAAAAATATTAATATTTATTGTATGGAGTTCGACCACTGAATACGATTTTAAACTTTCTAAAAATTATTTAAAAAAAATTGATAATAAATTTGTGTAATACTTTCCTGGTATTGGTTGTTTATTCTTATATAGTGGAAAAATAACGATACCTGAAAAACGTTACCTAAGATTTATTTTTTTAGGGCAGGGGTAATTTATGATGAAGTTTTATTGTAAAATTATCGTTATATGTGTAAATATATTAAAAAGGTTTTAAAAATTAAAATAATTGATATTTTTCATTTTTTCTTCTTCCCCACCTACAAAATAACTTTTCAAGAAACCTTTTGATTTTTCTACATTTAATACGTTAAACAGAAAAGACTAAATAAAAATTCAGTGAAAAATATAAAAAAAATAAAAATTTATCTAAGATTTATTTTTTGGTGGTGGGGGTAAATTAAATTACGATGAAATTTTATTGTTATTAAGATAATAATTATTATTGTATTTTCTGCTAAGAACACTGTAATTTCTATGTTTATTACTGCTTACCTTTCTCAGCTTCATTCTTTTATTATATGTTGACGCGTTTTGGAATAACTCCATTGTCAAAACTTATTGAACTGTACTTTTTAATTGTTAGTCTTTATAAAAGGTTTAGTCAACGACCCTCCCTTTATTTAACAGAATGTCTTATCTGGCCTTCTTCTTGTTTATTTGTTATTAACGGTTATGCTTATCTTTCAGTTTTATTAATCTATTTCCTGTTTTCAGTAAATGAGGTTCTTGTAAAGGGCATCTGTTTATTGTTGCTTTTTAATTTGAAGATTTAAAAATTTTCTAAAATATTTATTGTTTTTCCTTTAATACAATTATTAATTAATTTCATCGATTCTTTAATTTTCATTGCGGTATGTTCTTTTATTAAATGTGTTGCATAATTAGAATTTTGTTTTTAATTTTTAAAAGATCTCATCATGATCGTTAGTAACAAATAAACAAGAAAATCAGATAAGGCATGACGTCAGATAAAGGGAGAGGCGTGGACTAAACGTTATACAGGCAAACAGAAATTTAAAAGAACCAGTATGGTTTGACAATGGAGTTATTCCGAAATGCGTCAACATATAATAAAAGAATGAAGCTAAGAAAGATACTTAGAAGGGAATTGTTTTATTGTACTCAAAGTTTATTGTATAAACTTTTAATTTGATTAAACGTTTAAATAAACCAAAAGATGCCTTAAAAGATTCAAAGATTCTACATTTTTAAACTCGGATCGGCTCCTGCACCCCGAATACTGCCCCCAAAATGTCTTTTTTGGGTCATTTGCAACAGTACTATGCCTAGAAAGACTTTTAAAAAAATCGGTTAAAATAGCAATAAATGAAAAAGATATATTTTTTTAATTTTTGGGGAAGACGGGAATTTTGAGGCAACATTTAAAATAAAAGTAGTAAGATAAACACGCACGCGTGGACTGAGCATAATATAAAGGGGGGGGGGGGATTATGTTAATAACATTTTGAAAAAATTGTTCCCAAAAAACTATCTACCCCCACCCACTGGAAATATTAACTTCAAAATATTATTGCCTCATATACACGAATCTGTGTAAAAAATCTCATCAAAATCGATATATCCAATCAAAAGTTATTAGCATTAAATACGCCCATATATGTAGTACCTACATACATTACCCAGAACATTTTTACTGTTTTTTTCGATCTGTGGTTCATACAAACATCAAGAAATGGAAAAAACCCATACCCTATTTTTTAACTGATTACCATACTTTGCTTCTTGCAGCATAGTTTAGAGATTCATGCTAGGAAAGTAAAAAAGTTTTCTAATTGAATAACATTTGATTACAATGATTTTTTTTATTAGTTCTTATTCTTTCTTCTTATTACCACTTTCAGAATCCGTATCTAAATTCAATACAAGGAAATAAGAATAAAAAAACCTTAAGTCGTGAATTTAATACGTACATTTAATTTAAATGAAAATATAATTTAACGGAAATTAATGTTAATAAATTATTCATAAGTTGTTTAATTTTGTTTATTTGGCAACAGTTAAATGTAATCAAAACATTTAATAATGAACTGGATGTAAATTACTCAAAATGTAATTACGACACTCTATTATACATATAGAGTTAACAACATATAATATCCATATGTAATCAGTAGCATTGTTGAATTAGATAAGAGGTTAGATTAGATTAGAATTAGGATTTGTGTCCAAATTATCCACGATGTTTACCCCTTCCATCTTTAACACATTGACATATACATACCTCTATTTACTTACGCACGGTACAAATTTTCTAGCTGACTACAGATGTTTTACTGCTAACAGTAATTGGAATAAAGATAGATTTATACACATCGTAACTGGACCGGATCGATAGCATTGTTAAAGGATTTTTATACGAGAGAAATTTGTCTACTCTTATATTTCGTCATAAATAGTTGAAATATTTAATGTTTTTTGTAAAAACTAATTTCCATATCAAGAAACTTGGTGGTCAGATTTAAATTGGATGGAGTATTAATTAATTTAATTATTGTATTTGATTGGGGTTTGCAAAAGGGGTTATTTTCTTTGAACCATTTCATTTTCAGATAAAGATCTCGTTGAATAATATGTTATTGTTTAACGCATATGAGGATGTGCATGTTATAATGTGCTGAGGTGTTCGTAGCTTATAAATTGTTATTTTGATATGAGAAATTTGTAAAGAGCTTATGGTAGCGGCACTAAATTTCTTTATCAAAATCATGAGAAAATCAATTTAAAAAAAACCTTCATTTTTTTTACTTACCCCACTTGATCCTGTCTTTGCTTTGTTTCCACCGTTTTTTTTTTGTGCTGAACATTCACTCATCTTCAGTCTCTTTCACTTAGGGGATCTCTCCATCTCTCATATTTCTCTGTTTTAACATAGGTTCATTTTTCTTTTCTCCTATACTTTCAACTTTCAAATATTTTTTTCTAAAATAATCTTAGTTCTTTACCGTTTTAACCTAAATCATCCAAACCTAAAATCCTACAGTTTTCTGTCTATAGCACCAAAGGACAGTCACTATAGAATACACCTTCAGTCATACCTTCAGTGTCTTTACCGTATCCAGCCTATTTCATTGCGGTAATCGTCTTCCTTCCTTGATAATCTGTTTTCCTTGTAATGTTAACGAGGCGGCTCATCTTGTTTGTACCTCTACTATATTCATTTCGTTTTCGTGTCCCGTCTCTTCTTATTGCGGCTGTAACCCATCTTTGTGTTTTCTTATCTTCACCACCTCCTTTTTTCACCTACATCTTGGCAGTGTCCCTTGTGTCCAAATCTTTCCATACATCAACATCGGTTACACAGTTTTTTTTTTACATTGCTTTCCCTTCTATCATCTACTTACTTTTATATCACGTATCATACTGCTCAATTTTCTCCTTTTTATCAATTCAAATTTTATTCTATACATTATTTCAGTTTGTTGCCCTCTATCCTGATATGAATTAGCTAAAATAAATAATAATAAAGATGAACATTAAATATAAGTTTTTTATTCATAAGTTTTATATTTATAAAGAGGAAGGGATAAATAGATAAGATAGGATAAAAAAAATGTGTTCTGATTGAAATTAAGAATTTAAATATGAAAAAAAAAATTATAATTTTTTTTCCTGGATAATATAGACAATATAACTAGAATAACTATATTAAAGAGAAGGTATGGTGATCATATTAAAATTAGGGGGGTGTCGGATTTTTGCAAATCTTTGTTTAGGGCTCAACTAGCTCATCTAGACAAAAAAATAGACATTTTTATGTATGTGCGTACGTATGTGTACTGTTTTTGGCCTTATATCTTGAGATTAGTCGAACCGATTTTCTTCAAATTTGACTCAAATATTTCCATATATGGGACAGTGATCATATTAATTTTTCTCTCAAAATTCTTTAAGGGAATGTGGCACATCGTGAAAAAATCAATTTCTACTTTCTTCAGAGGTATTTTTGAGAAAAGCTTATTAAAGCAAATTTGTTATCTACAGTGAATATATAAGAAAATAAATCTCATCTCTTAAAATTTAAATATAATGTGTTTTCATTCTTTTACTCTGTCTCCACTCGGTTTAAATATTTTTCAAAAATATTAGCAGACTAGTTAAAGAAATTTAATTTCTTAATTTTATCGTCCGTTCTTTGTAACTGTGGATTGTGTGGTATTTACTTCATTATAATCTTCCTTTTTCACATTTAATTATCTGTGTATTACTTTTATTTATTCATTTTTAAATTATATACCTCGCCTATCAGTGAGTTCATACCAACCAGTATTTTTATAACTCATTTTTAGTTTCAGTTAAAAGGAAAATTTTATAAGCTTATCTTAACTGTTCTATTTTTCTCTTTTAAGTTGTTACTTTGCTCTTAAGTTTTTATTTCAAGTCCTTTATTGCTTCTTATATAATCAACTTGAAAAGCTAAGAAGATAAACTATTTTCCTGAATCGTCTCTCTTTCGGTTGTAGTTTGATTTTCTTTGTCATCACAGTTAACCGATTTTTATTCAATTTATAAGTAACTCACATTTCGCGTAGTAATAATATAAATAAATTAAAAATGTATTTTTTATTGAAGTATTGTTCCGAGTTTTATAATGGAATACAGGATGAGATCCTCCCTTACTAGTTCGCTACTCCTTCTCTAGCACTACAACCTCTTTCCCCATGGCAACTAGCTTATTCAGAAGAGGCGTCAACGTGTATCACTGACTGCGCTCATATTTAAATCTCCTGTGTAATGTATTAGTGAAATTTTTACTTCTTCCCATTTTTTATAAAAATTACAATGGATAGTCCTATTTTCATTATATAATTTTAATTTTTTTTGTTATTTCTAAAATATTCTTTTCATTTATTACGCTTTATTGGACAAGTAATCGGAGAAGTAATATAAAAAAAGAATAGTTTAGCTTATATTACCGATCTCCATGGTGGAGTGGTAGCGACTCAGCCTTCATCTGAAGGTGTCGGGTTTGAATCCCGTTCAGGTATGGCATATGGATACGCTAAAAAATTTCCATTTCATATTCCTACGCAAAAGGATTGAGCTTATATCATGAATTAATCGTAAAAAAAAAGAAACGTGATCTACTTCGAAAGAGTTTGTTTTTATTGTATTAAAAAAAGTAGCTATCAAAATAATTAATGAGTGATTACTAGTTTGTACTTTAAGACCTAAATCGTTAATGTAAACAAGGTACTTAATGTTATAACGTTAAGTAAAATACTAAGAGCTTACATTATGTAAGAGACGAGTAGACTTCATCTTAGTTGGCGAACTTTATTGTGCATACCATCGTTGTTAATGAAATAAACAACGTGTAAGTAGAAAGGAAAATATAAAGTTTGTAGAGTAAAGTGAAACATAAACTTTACTTAATCATAAACTAATACGAACTAAAACTAAATTAATTTTTTCATCCTTTGTTGGTGCAAAAGATTTAGCTTATTGTTTTACACGTTACTGATTAAATGGGAAATCTAGTGGTGTGGTTTTCCGTTTGGTAATTTTGGTATCGGTATCCATGGTCAATTTTCAGCTTTTATAATTCATTTTCAGATTATATACTGGAAGTATGGATTCAAACAGTTTATTACTTTTCTATGACGATTTTGATTGTAAATTAAATGGAAGAATTTTCATCTATTTTTTAAAGATATTATGGGAATTAATAATCTTGCAAAATTTTACGATAATTTCTCAACGGTTATGAGAGATGCTCTAACTTGAGAATCGCTTTTCATCCTTAAACCCTCCCCCATCCCCCTAAATGATGATTGAAGGAAAACTCTCTTCCTAACTTAGGACCTAAGGGATACATCCCTGCAAATTCAAGTTTCTAACACTTAAGTACTGGACTGCTCGTTGTTGTACCAGTTAGTTTGGAGCTATTCAATCTTCATAGCAGATTTAATTGTTAATTAACAAAATGCTTTTAAATATTATTTTATTAATAAAAAATTTTTATAGTTTAATTGAATTATTATGTAATTATTCTGTGTATAAAAATACACATTTTAAAGGCTGTAATTTTGGGTTTGCCTTTTTACAATAAACTGAACAGTATTAAATTCAGTTGTATCTGGTAATGTTTTTTCAGAGCAAATGATATTTAATATAATTTTCAATAATTCTTTTATAATTACTTTTTTTTTAATTTACATAATTTTAGTTGCATGGAATGAATTAATAGATTTTAAGTGATGAATTAATAAATTTGATTCAAGGTAAATCAATTCGTTTTTTCTTGAATAGAAAAAACTTTCCCGACTACGCCGGTGAAGTTATGCAATTCATTTTTCGTTTTTTTCAATTCAATCGTTTTAAGCTCTGTTTATGTCTGATCCTTATAAAAAAATAATTCCTTTTTATTGAAAATCAATAACAAAAATTATGAATCATTTTTTTCACATTTTTATTTAAAACTATTTATTTCTAATTTTACGACAAATAAAATAAAAAATAAATGATAAATTCAAAAAGAAAACTGATTATTTCTATACCTGTGGAGTACTTGAATCAAATATTAAACTATTGGTGGGGATATTGTTTTTGTGTTCTTGTTCTTTTTCAAATATATACAACATTTAGAAGTACAACAAACGAATACAGAATGACTTTTGTTGATATGTCAGTCATTTATGCCCTATGCTTTACACATTCTTGTATTAACTGTTACTGTAATTTATCTAAGGATTTTCCCAGAATTGTCATTTCTTTTAAATTATTTATTTTCTACTCAATAATATTCAAATCAAGTTTTCTAATAGTATGAACTGTTAAACGAATATTTATTTCAAGTAACCGTAATACTACTTCACTTTTTCAGTTATTAAAATTTCCTTATTTGCTGTTATTTCTGTTCAGTTTCATGTCCCCCTTATTATTTATAAGTAAACTATATAACTCTTTTCTTCTTACCTATGTCAGGCAAATAGATATGTTAATCAAGTTTAGTTCAACAGCTGTTTTATAAAAACAGCTAATATTGATTGTTAAAGCACTTTTCATTTATGTTGTTATTAAATTTTTTCTCTTTTAAAATGTTGTTGCAGTAAAATTATTCTCTTTAAAAATGTTATTAAAGTAAGTTCAATAAAATATGTATTAAAGATTAAATCAATGCTATTTAAAATGTAACTTAAAAATATGAATATTAATAAATACTTAAATATAATGCTTCAAATATAATTATTGTGCATGTTTTTTTTTCTTCAGTCATTTGATTGGTTGGTTGCAGCTCTTCAATATTCCTTATCTACTGCTAGTCGTTTCATTTCGGTATACCACCTACATCCTACATCCCTAACAATTTGTTTATATTGTGCATGTATATACTGATTAATCTCAATAATGTGAAATAAATATAGCTACGAAAATAATAATAAAATAAATGAGTTATATCTAAGTCTATAATAAAATGTATATATAATAAAAATATAATTGAATGCATTAACAAAGTATTTATTGAAGATATTATTGATCCAGCGGCATAAGTTTCAAATACTGGAAGGTACAATTAGGCATAGTAATTCAAACAATTTCAACTCCTGCGGATTAAGCTAGGTATTGTTCGGGAATTCCAGTTTCCAGTAATGTTAATATTTGTGTTTCGCTATTTCTGAATTTATTTCCTAAATAATTTTGAGCTGCTGTTGAGAAAAGCCATTTGTTATTTATTTTTTCTAATAAAAAATTATTTTCTTTCTATAAAGATTATTTTTATAATTTTTTCATAATGAGTTTGATTAAAAAAATGTATAATATGACTTATTTGGTTATATTTAAATCATTTAATTTTGATTTCTGAAACCGATACAATAAAACGATAACGAAAATGTTTAATATTTGTATATTAGCATCATTATTGTATTAACTCTTACTGTAATTTATCTAAGGATTTTCCCAGAATTGTCATTTCTTTAAAATTATTTATTTTCTACTCAATAATATTCAATTCAAGTTTTTCAATAGTATGAACTGTTTTTCAGTTCGAATAGTCTATTTCGAATAATATGTTTTCGAATTTTTGATAATTTAAGGCTCATGCATCAGGGGACGTTTTTAATGATTATAATATTCACTACAATTAATTTAAAATAAATCAAAATCGAAATTTAAAAATAGATTTACCTTATTTTTTAAATTTAGGAAGTTATTATTGTTTAACTAAATACCTCTTGAGAATTAAAAATATGCAATTACGAAAAAAGTTTTCTTCTTTTTTTTTACATTTTGAGGTTCTCATATTTAAGGGGAATTATACGGATAAAATTAATTTTTAAGAAAATAATTTCGAAGTGGTGATAATAAATTTAAAAAATAACTTATAATTTTTTAAAAGTGTGTTTAAAAAATATAAAGGTGCAACCATAATTCTAAATAAACAAGATTGTAATTTTCTAGGAAGGAGTGAAAATTTTTTCAAGACGTATGAAAGAGGAAGGGTTATCAAAAAATTAAGATTTTACATTTTAAATTCCATGGTAACTTGTGAGATGGATTTAATTTTAAAAAGGTTTTTTTTATTATCAGTGACCAATGGAGTAGGATGGCAAAAAATCTTTATAGTAGTTTGAAGGGTTATTGATGTAGAAAATGTAGATGAAAAAAATCCGTTTTCTGAAGAGAAGATAGCTAAACCGGTGTTCTTTGATGGTTGGGTTTAATTAACCACACATCTCAGGAATGGTCTAAATGAGACTGTACAAGAATGTACACGTCATTACATTTAAACAAATCATCCTCTGAAGTAATCCTGATGGTGGTTCTGGAGGCTAAACAGAAAAAAAAGCTAAAGAAAGAAAAATATATAGTCTTTTTTTGGGAGGGGGGAAATATTAAATAAACATTTTGCGTAGTAGTATCTTGACAAATAAACTTCAACTTTTCTAAGAAAAACATTTTGTTGAAGTATCCCGGTAAAGATTTGAAACCCTACTTTTGTCAAAATACCATTTCTTTTTCCAATCTTTGAAAAAATTTAAATACATTCTTTCCCCCAAAGGTAGTCCCTGTCTACCAAGTTTGAAGAAAATCGGTCCACAGGGTTTGATTATAAAATCAAATTTAGGTTAACATACGTTACATACATATTCACAAATGTCTGTCTGACAGAAATAGATTTTTTGGACTTAGAAGCATTGGAATAAAGTCTTTTTCACAGATTATATACAATTTATTTAATTACATGATCTTTTTTTTTAAATTTTTTTAATGTCGCTAAGTCGCAAAGATATTAAAAAAATTTAAATGTATTATGAGTTACCTAAAATGTAACCCAACTATGTAGAAATCTATGTATTATGTATGATTGAGGTATTATGTTGAGGGAGGTCTCTTTAAGGCACAAAATTTTTAAGACCAATCTTTTAGATTTTATTTTTATTGATTTATATACTTTCCCATTACCTGTACGGTTGCTGTAGCAGCATACAGCTGTGAAAGTAAAAATTTTGATATTCTGCTTTTTATTATTGAATAACATTAGAAATTTAAAAAAATAAATAAAATTTGATTTTGTTTAAAACAAATTTTTTATTAAGAAATTACTTTTTTGGGTAACAGTAAAATTTGTCATAAATTTGTATAGTAAAAATTATTAATATGTTACATTTTTTAAAAATTTCACTAGTTTTGGCCACTACTAATACTTGTTTTTTGATATAGTAACTATTTTATTTAACTGAATCAGTACAAACTTAAGTTATTTTGGAAGGAGAAAAATAGGTTTTAAAAAAAATATATTTTATCATATGTAACAAATGATTTGTGTTTAAAAAAATATGTTCAGTAGAATAAAGTTTTATTAAAAAATTGATTTTATTTTAATTTAAAAAATTAATTTATTTTTTTGTACTTTGAAAAGATAATAGACCTACAGTAAGTAATAAAATGCTCTTTTTATTATTTATTTTCAAGAAAAAAGAGAAAAATCAGCAGTAATAAAATCTTTTATATCATTAGCCTCTAAATCTATACCTTAGCTTGTGTGTTGGTTTGATAATAAAATACAATCAGTGTAGTACTTTATTGTGTTCCTGCTATAATTTTCTATTGATTTTAACGTTAATCTCATAACAGCTTTAGTAGATCAACTGACATAAAACAATATTTTAAAATTGATTCATAATAATTTTATATAAGATATAAATGTAATATATTTCATTATTTAGATTTGAACACATAACTTTTATTATCATTAAAAAAGCTAGTAGCAGCAATGTTGTTGAATATTTCAGCCTATGCTTAGAACTTAAAATTTATCTGGTCTCTCGAGGATTAAGTTGAAAATAATTACTAATCATCATCTGATATTATGCCTAATAGCAGGACTCTGCTGTCTCCATCTATTTCTGTCATAAGCCTTCTTTTTTGTCCTTTTGTAGTTTCCAATCTTCACCTCATCTATTAACTATTCTTCTTCTTCTTCCTTTCTTTTTTTCTTCTACTGATACTTAATGCGCAGTTGTTAAGATTTCACTTCTTGTAACCGCATGTCCTAACAGATTTCCTTTTCTTTTGTGTACTTCCTGCATAAGTTATCTTTCTTTTTTAATACTGTTCATTACTTCTTCATTTCTGACTTTATCCATCTTTCTTACTTTCTCTATAATCATATCTCAAAAGCCTTAATCCAGTTCCTCTCCCTTTTTCTCATCATCTATGCTTCATTTCCATATTTTTAAGGGACTCCATAAGTAGCATTTGGCTAATCTCTTCCTTTTCTCTGAGACTTTTACTACTTAGCAATTTCTTCTTCCAACTAAAAACTTCTATTACATCACTAGCCTTCCTTTTATTTCCATTGTGCTCTTCCAATCTTCAACAATATTTCAGGGCATGGTCTATTAAACTTATTGTTCTGTGGTTTGTATATTTTCTAGTGCTATTGTTTTTTGGAAATGGTATAATTACTTTTTTCACAAAGTCTTCAGCTCATTCTCCTTTACTGTATATTCTGCTGCACAGTTCATCTGTTTCTTCCACTCTTTCTCCTTTAAGAATTTATAAAATTCTATGGGAAGTTCAACTACTCATGTTGATTTTTATTTGTTATTTATTTAATTGCTTACTGTACTTCACATTTTATTATCAATGGTCAAAGGTCTATTGATATTAAAATATGATAAAGATAAAAATCATAAGAAGATAAAGATCCTCTCCAGCCTCTCCTTCCTTTCATTACTTTTCTACGTTTAGTTTTTCAGGTTTCTCTCTTGTCATATACTGATCCTCCACATATTCCTTCTATCTTTCTCTTACTTCTTTCTCCTCATCTCATGTAATATTTTACCATTACTATCATACTATTTCCATTTATTATCTTCACCTTCTTATACATTGTATATATATATATATATATATATATATATATATATATACATATCATATTGCCCTTTGTTTAACCCTCTTTCCCTAGCTTTTTGTGTTTTCTTTTTTAACTTGTTTAATTTGTGATACATCATTCTTTCATTTTCTCCTGTCTTAATCTTATTCCACCATCTTTTTTCCATTTTCTTTACCATTTCTAGCCATGATTTATTGGCCCTATTTCCTTCATAATAGCCTCCTTCTTCTTCTACTATTTTTTTATATCATTTCTCTTTCTCATCCAAGTCTGTTTATGGTTACCATTTTCCTTATTGATTTTTTAAACAGCTTAGCTAGTTTCTCTCAGATTTCATCCAATTTCTTCAACTTTTCTAAGTTCCATTTCTCAACTACCTTTGTTTTCTCTGCTTTCTTTAAAGCCATTCCCTTTTCCATTATTAGTAGCACATGATCGCTATTATATCTGCATCTGGTAATCCACTGGTTTTCTTAACAGCGTTCTGTGCTGTTCATCTACTAAATTATATATATATATATATATATTTAAAATGGTATAAATATATATATATATATATATATATATTCATACCATATTTATGATATATATGGTATATATGGGTGGCCCATAAGTAGTAGACTACAGTTTGAATCACCATAACATCTAGTGCAAGTGCATTTTCTGACAGATTTAACATTTAACTTATAGCAGAGTGTCGTATTTCAGTATGTTAAAAAGGTTTTTTTTTACTGATTGCTGCCTTCAGTTTACTGAAGAATGACTCACTAATTTGGAAGATGACCCACAATTGGAACAGAGTGTGGTGTGGACTGATAAGCCAAATTTTACCTGTCCAGTAGTGCAAACAGACATAATCGTGTTTACTGTTGTATGTTGAATCCAAATGTGATAGTCGTGTACAATGATAGAGGTCCTGGCATCATCATCTGGGGAGGTATTACCTACCATGGAGTCATTAGCCCTTTCTTTTTTGAAGTTGGTGTCAATGTTGAGCATTATACGCAGCTCATTAGGAACACTGTTTACCCTTTACTCTGACAGAGAGGCCTTTTTGATTAGTTGTGGCGGCAGCAGGATGGAGCTCCCCTCATTATGCTACAACAGAACAAAATTGGTTGGACTGGTCCAACCGGTCTGGGCATTACCTGGACATTGGATCGGACATCGCAGGCCAATTGAATGGCCGGCCTGCTTTCTTGACCTAATCCCACCAGACTTTCCTGTGGTTTCTTGTGGGACTACTTAAAGGACAGAATTTATTCCTGCAACATCAGCACCTTACAGGACCTGAAGGATGTGATTACTGAGGAATTAACTGGTGATGAACTTATAATGCTTTGATGAGCTGCTCATGAACTGCGTGCAAAATCATGTGAAAATGTATCTTTGCTATTACAGGCCAGTATGATGCTAATGGCATGCAAATTGATCACCCAATGGAAAAACGATATAAAAAGTATTTGTGTTACAAAATAAGCCATCTGTTTTATTTTCATATCTACACTGCTAGAAGCTATGACAAGTTAAAGTATGATCTACTACTTATGAGCCACTCTGTATATATAATACTTGATAATATCAATGTAATTACTTGATTGTATAAAGTAAAAAATTATTTAATGTAATTAATTATGGTAATGTAATATAGTGAAATAAATTTTTATATTATTTTAAAATAAAACTTTACCCGACCTACTCTACGTGGGTATATAATAATTACAATTAAGTTATTATTGTAATTGTATGCAAATGTGCTCGAAATTGTAGATACAAGTTAACTCAGGAACTTAATTATTATATTTGTGTTTTTTTAATTATTTTATCTTAGTGATCTTGTTAAAAAAATAATTTCATAAATAATTAAAAATTAAAGACAAGACTTTTATTTTCATAGAAGTATGGTGAATTAATAAGAAGATTTAGGTCAATTTGCTCGGAAGTATCTCGGAACTATCTTGGAATGTATATATATATATATATATATATATATATATATATATATATATATATATATATATATATATACATACGAGTACACTTTTAAGACGTCTAATGAGATATCGAAAAGAATTCCAGGTCATTTTCTGCAAGTGAAAAATAAAGAAAAAAGTACATTCAAACATGAATCCAAAAACGCTTCGTTTTCGAATTATTGCTTGCGAAATTGTTTGCTCTGATTTCTGTTCCAAGTGTAAAATAAAGACATACTTAAATTCTTGGAAATTAGATTAAGGGATATGGTTTCAAACGTCTTTTGATCTGAAAAATTGAAAAAAAAAAACAAATTTCCAACAAACTTGAAAGTTTTTGAAACCATCTTGATAGATTAAAACAGTCATCAAACGGAACGCAAGGGTTGCGGGAGTTGAATTATTTCTCCCTAAGATCGCAGAACCTGGACAAAGTCCGTAGCTGCTGTGTCTTTCTTTTATTCGTTATTTAGTGGCGGTTATGCATTTTTATGTTTTATTTATGGACGGATTTGAAGATTTTCGATCTTATCCTATGGACCTGTGTGAAAATTAATTACCGGGGCTGATCGTTGAAGACTACGCTTTTTGAACCTCGTACTCCCGGTGTGATTCCCCTTCAGAACGTCTGCTTAGGTAGCCATCAATGAAATTTTTAATCGAGCAGAATGCTTTGAAAACAGTGAAATTTTAGATATGGCGAAAAAGAAATATCGACGACTAGGTTTCTAATAATTCATAACTTTTATTGAAGTTTAAATGTGTGAGTGTGAAGTTTAAATGTAGATTATGAAAAAAATTAAATACTAATATTATGATTCTTATTTGCTTTTAAATGATGTATTAAATCTAAGCATATGTTTTGTATTTCTCAAGAAGTTTAAAAAACCGTTTCATTATAAAATTATTTTCATTTTTATTATTATTATTTTATTATCATCATTAGTCCCCGTAGCCTTCTCTGAAAAAAATGTCCAAGGTACGTGCCTGTGTATATACATAAAAAGGAAGAGGTGTTTTTTCTGGGTAAATAAAAACTACCCGATCAATCCCAACCAAACTTTTACTCTTGTTCCCTGCCATAACTGAGAAAGTTTTTAGATGTATTTCATCTCGAAGAATTACGAAAAAAAATATGTATATGGTGTAGTGAAGATTTCTCAGTTGAAGCACAAACTTTAATGAGTTGATTTAATGACCTGTGAACAGGATTTGAACTGAATAATTCAAATCAATCGATTGAATAATATTACATAATAATACAACTTAAGTTACATTAAATAAATAATATATCTATTCTATTATATAAGGAGGAAGAGGGTTTTATTTTGTTCGATATAAACAGAAAACTACCCGATCAATCGCAACCAAAATATAAAATAAAAAGGTTGACCGCTATGGGAAAAGTAAGTAACCGTATAGTGCGGGCGAAGATGTGGCGAGGAGCTAGTATGTATATATAAATATATATATACAGATTAAGCAACATAAAACCGAACCTATAATGAAACCGCTACCCATCACTATTTATGAAAGACTCTCGCACAACTAGCGCGACTAGTGTATGTATATGTTACTACAGATTGTTGCTGCCGTTTGTCAAGTGATTACGTGTCAGTGCAGTATACGTTTTGTTGCAATGCACTATTGTGAGTGCAATTGTGTTTGTGTAAAATGCTTTATTCAATCCAGGAGAGGATAGCTATAGTTGAGGCCTATATTAGTTCTGGATCGTTTGAAGAATCATGTCAAGTATTCGTAGAAAATTTCCGAATGCCTGTATTCCAGCAAAGAGAAGCATACATGATTTAGTTAAAAAATGACGTACAACGCATTCGGTTTCAAATTCAAAACGAAATAGATAACCTTCTGTTAGGACTCACAGGTCATTGCCGATATTGAAAGGAGAATTATTGCTAGTCCAAAAAAATCACTACGCAAGTTATCCTAACAATCTGGTGTTAAGTACACATCTTATCGTAAAATTCTTCATGAATTAAAATTGAAACCATACCGCGTTACAACTGTGCAACAACTGAAGGTGAGATAAGCCAAAATGACGTTATTGCAACTGGCTTCTCGAATACATTTTTGGTGGACAGATAGAGTGGTCTACTTTCGATTATTTCCTTTGTGGCTACTTAAAGGAGAGATTTTATGTATCTAGTCCTCACAAGATTGATGAACTGAAGGTGAACATTCAACGAGAAATCAACGCAATTAAAGTCGAGCACAAAAGTGCACAGATGTCCAGGATGGTCATTTTCAACATCTTTTATAATAATAAGATAAATAAATGAAACATTTAAATTACGTTTTATGTTTTTCTTATTTAATTTATCCGTATCATTCATAAAATCTCATCCCGACATAACCTACCGATTCTGCAGCGGTTATGTTATGGGTTCGGTTTTATGTTGCTCAATCTGTATAAGGAAATTGCATTTTAAGTAAATGGTATTTTCTTACTTTTCATAAATCAAAACGTAAGGAAATTCAATTTCAACCTTCATTCCAGCGACTTATATTACCGAAAAGTCGCTAAAAAAAAAAATAAATAAATGAAAGAATAAGTAAAAACATAGAATTGAAAACAAGACTACTTTATTCAGAAGTTACTATAATAACAATCACAACTGATCGATGAGTATAGTGTGTGTGTGTGTGTGCGCGCGCGCGCGCACATGCGGGTAAACAGATAACTAGTACGAGTACTGGTACTCGTATATCTAAATCTCTATTGGCGCATGCAGTTCATGGATTTAAACGCTTGTATAAATTTAACAAAATAAAACTTCGATATCTATCTATTATTAAATATCATTTGAGACTTATTAATAACAGTTGGGTTGTATACTTTACCAGTTTGGGAATAAAATGCAACCACAACTGTGACTAATCCGCTTGATAATATTAAAATACATCATACTATAATAATTAATGATGAAAATATCTGGGCCGATTTAGTAGAAATTTATTATATGGATAGGTATAAATTTTATGTAATCGCTCCGCTGAGACCAATAACTTATAACTAAAGTGTAATCATTGTCGAGTATTTTTTAGTTTAACGAATCAATTTCTATATCCGCAATTTATTTGTGGTTAAATATAATGAACTGATAAATGACTAAATAAAACAATTCAAAATATACTCTGTAACGTTGTTAAAAATTGTTAAAGAAACGATGTTCTAGTAAAAAAAAAACACCATAGGATATAAATGTTAAATAATTGTGCATTAAAAATTCTTTTTTTGTATTTAAGAGATTGATAACTCAGAATATTTTTTTGGAACTGAATATTATTACGTGTAGAAAAAATAAAGGTGTGGGGACAGATTAGTTCTACTCAAACAAGAACTATTTCAGATATACATATATTTTATATTTTATGTTTTATATATATATATATATATATATATCTTACCGTGAAAGATCGAAATTAGAGATTGTCAGCATTCACCGGTGAATGTCGATACTTACCAAATACATCGGTGAAAAACCGAAATATTTGCTTATATTATTTTACATTCGACCTTCGCCTGTATATATCGATATACACAGATAAGCTCTGGTAGGGGTCAAAACGATAACTAGAAATTAAAATAAAATTACCCAGTACCAGTATCTAAGGTAAATAGATTACGAGAAACCATCGTAATAAAAAAGTTTAAATTTAAGCCAAACATAACCTTCCTTCACTTCGCTCACTAACCTAGTCTAATTAAATTATAGTTATATTTTATATTTAAATTTATACAATTTAAGCCAAACATAACCTACCCTCGCTAATCTCGTCTAATTAACGTTAAATATACAAATTATATATGTTATATAACCAACAGCCAACATTGGAGGCGATTTATCAAATTCACCGCATTTATAAAAAAAAATTTAATGAAATTTTCAACGTTTTATAAATTGAAAGGGCCAATGAGGATATACAAAATATGTTAACTGCATGGATGAACGATAATCAATACACATAAATGGTCAGATGGTTTGCCCTTTGTTCAATTTTTTTATAAAAATATTTTTATTCAGCTTTCACCAAGAGTGCATGCTTAATGTTAACATATACCGGAGAAGGTCCAAATAAGCAAATATTTCGATCTTTCACCGAAGTATTTTGTGCGGCACCATTAAAATATTTAAAATTTAAGAACTACAAAAATCTTTAAATTGGAAAGTTTTCTTAAACAATATAAGTATGGCATTTTAAAGTTTATTTCCATTTTTCCAATATGGTGGCAAATTTTATTTAAAAAAAAATTAGTTTCACTATTTTTACAACTTTCAATAAAAAATATCGTTCTTAAGACTTTTTTAAACTTTGGTATTTTTACCTAAATCCACCTTTTAAGCAATAAACGAAATCTTCAGTTGAACGAGAATACATTAAACAAGATTTTGGTTCAGAGCATTGGCAATAATAATGGTTCAAACGTTTGAACTCCCCTACATTTGTTATTATTTTTGAAAACATCCTGAACTTTTGAATTTAGGGGAAAAAACCGAACAATAAAAAAAAAAAAAATTTAAATGATTTTTTTTTCGATAATTGAAGAAGAGAGATAACCACCATATTGGAAAAATGAACGTAAATTGGAAAATTCTAATACGCTACTTTTGATGCTTATAAAAAAATAAGTGATGTTCTCAATATTTAAAGTTTCCTGTAACCCTCGAAATTTCAGAGATTTTAAAGGTAGCACGCTTAAAAATGACATTCTGTATTTCTTTAAACTATAATCAATTACGGAACAAAGAAATAAACGCCTATTTAAAAAAAAAAAATGTTGATGATAAGATAATAAATTATAAAATAAATTTAAATAGAATAATAATCTCTTATAATAATTATAAATCTAACAGCTATAATTAAAATAGATTAAATTATTAAGAATTATTTGATTCATGCATAATTATATTTAAGTGATCCACATATTAAAATAAAAATCCGGACTTATCTTGAAAAAAAAATGGTAGTCAATATTACACAAATGTATATACTCAAAAAATCATGAAGTATTTAATAACTTGATGATAACTAATTATTAAATATTAATTAATATAATTAATTATGAACAACTCTTAAAAATAATTATTTTCAATACGAACATCGATATACTGTAAAATTTAGCGTTATACATGGAAACTATTGTGAAACAATGGAAAACTGACATGAATGAAATGAATTTTATTCAGGTTGGCCAACAATTCATCAGAGAATACATAATAATCGTATATTCTATTATGAAATATTGAAATGTATTTTTACTTAAAAAAAAGTCCCAAGATAAATTTAAAAATCCTAGTCTAACTGGGATTAATTAATTTGGTAACCGGGACGTATTTGGTTTATTCAGATAACTCTAGAGTAATTAATTATAAAATATACGGACAAAATATGTTCTAAAAAAAAGAGAAAAAGAAAATAATTACAAGAAATACGATGACAGCAATCTCTAGTTGAAAAAAAAAAAAATTAAAAATGCTTTCGAATATTTCCTGTGACAATGTTTAAACTCGAAAATTTATCAACACATCAAATCATTACGATTTTACATTAGTGTAGCGTATGTTATATGATTATAATGTGAATATACTAAAGGAATATAATATAAAGTAATATGTATTTTACTTTCCCGGCTATAGTGATATATGCTAGTATAGAAACAGTAGGATACTATATAGAACACAACGGGGAAGTATATAGCTAAAAAAACCTAATAAAACTGGTACTTTTTTTTGTCTTTTGCTTTAGGGAGACATTTACATTTTTTTAACAAAAAAGAATTAAATGTAAATAAACTGTATCTACGAAAAAAATCATCATAGATAATTAAATCAATTATTGTCAGATGGACATTTGTACTTATGTACTAACGTTTTCGTATGCACATCTGTATGTATATATGGTCTTATAACTCTGAACCCCACTGACCGATTTTCTTTAAATCTGACAGACAGGTTCTACCTTTGGGAGAAAAAATGTAAATTTTTGCAAAAATTGGAAAAAGAGCTGGGGATGTTTTGGCTGAAATAAATCTTTACTGGGACATTATAGTAAAGACTTCTTCTTAAAAAGTTGGAATTTTTTTAATCAAGATCTCAAATTACCAAAATTTTTATTTTATATTTACCCTATCCTCAAAAAATCACTTAATATATTTTTATTTCTTTTTATCTATATATTGCTTCAAAAAAGGAGTTAATAGAAGTTTGCATCTATTTTTTCTACATCGATTAAAGCACTATAATATTTTTGGCCCATCCCACTCCAATGGTCTGAGGTGATAAAAAATAATGTTTTAATTAAAAAAAATAACGAGGGATTATTTTCGTTATTATTTGCAACCCTACATTCCCAGTTTATCGTGGTAGAGGACTGGAACGCGAAACATTCTCTATAGGGCTCTCGGCTTGCAACAACTAGAAGAAGAACGTTTAGAAGTTGTATTCTCAATATGGTCTCAGTATTACAACCTACATACTGGCCTAAAATCCCAGCTAAAATACTGGACTTGCTAAACTTCGTCACTTCAGATATATCGTCTCTATACACCACAATTAAAACTAGTTACGAATCAACATAGAACCACACGTCCGTTCTACTCACCTTAAATACCATGGTGATAAAAATGAGGAAATCATCAATCCTTCACAACAATAGGACGGACTGGGTCTCATATCGAGACTGGATTGAAGAGGAACTGATTGAACACGTGGCATTGAAGTGTTCTGATGACATCGATATGCAAAGTAACATTTGACCTCAATCATGCAACATAGAACATGGCGATCGACACCTAAAGAGAAATATAAAAGAGGAGAGAAGGCATGAAATATCCACTAGTTCCTTTTTTTAATTTATTGTCAACAATTAGGGATTATTTTATTAAAAATCAATGCATCCCCGAACCTTCCGACTGCTTCCCTTACGTATAGCAGCCTCGAAAATGAAAAACAAGTTTTTAAATTTTCAGATTTTTAATACTAAAAAAAAATCTTATTAAACATTGTCATTAAAATAACTTAATACTTCTCCACTGACGGGAAGCACCAAATTTAAAAAAAAGAATCGAAAAATTATTTTTTGAACTTTGATTTTAATTCATTTGAAATCAATTTTAGTGACTCTAATTTTTAAAAAAACACTGACGTATGTCCCAAATTTTCAGAAAGTGGAGAATATATTTTTCGAAATTGTGATGCTAATATAGTAATATTAATAATGTTGGTTACTGCTTTATTTTTTAAGCATCTTGGTTTCAAAAACTAAAATTGAAAGATTTACAAGAATTAAACAAGTAATTTAATATCTAATTAAAAAAAAAAAAATATTTATAACATTAAAATTTGTTACGATACAGGTTTTTTTTTTTTTTTTTAATTTTTCGATTTAGAAATAACTGAAGCTGGCTAATTGAACATTTTTAGTTAATATTTTGTAACACATTCGTACGTTGTATTTTTTCTTTCTCCCGGCTTTTGAAGTTTACATTTTTAACCTTTTTTCGTTAATTAAAAAAAATTCATAATTTTGGTTATTTTTATTTCAATAGAAAGGAATTGCTTTATCATAAAGGTACAAATAATGTTTAAAATGATTGAACTAATAAAGCTTTCTGGCTGAAAAATATTTTTTTACATAATTTTGAAAAAAAATTTAAAAATGAATTGCACAACTTGACCGGGACTTTATTAGTTTTGTTTAACAATTCTTAATGAGTGTTGAATAAGTAAAGAGAATATGCTAAAACATTAGAATATTTGACATCCTTTTTAGACTTTCAAATGCTGTTGGTTGAACTATGATGCCACACTACGCTACTCAGTTGGAGATGTAACGTAAACTAACAAGCAAACTTTAGCAACAGGTTGGACCATGATATCTGTTCTTTCCCATACTAAATTCAAGTAGGCGGAAAACAGTCAAACATTCACAGAAAGGAAGAACAGTCAAGGTATAAAAATATAAAATAAAATTTCTGCGGTAAGCATTTATTAGAAATGCCAAAATTTAAAAGTTAAAGTAACTAATTTAAAAGTAACTAAAAAACATCATTTAAACGATCGGGATATAAAACAGAAATAGTACTATGTAATTAATTGTTGATTATACTGTTTATCAACCTTCTTCCATCAATTTTCACTTCACTCCTTATTTGTTATACTGTCTGTCTGTACAGTATTTTTTATACTTGTACTGTTTTTCTGTTAACAAATTCACTCCAATCACGTTCGATTACAACATTAACTAAAATAAAGTTAAAACTATTATTTGATATTATCAAATAATTGTATGTTGTTATATATATATATATATATATATATATATATATATATATATATATATATATATATGTATATATAAATTGTAAACACTCAACAAGAATGCTTTACAAAGAATGTAATGAATTTTTAACACGCCAGAAGCTTACAAAGAAGCTTTCACGTGGGAATATTTTCATTTTCCTAATGTGTACGTTGCAATCTGTTCAACCAGTGAACAATAAGCAAACCCCTCCAACGGCTCAATGAGATAAGGATGATATATATGAAGTTAAATGAGGTGTAGCCCTTTTCAGACTAAGGCCGATTGTTCCTGAGATGTGTGGTTAATTGATTCCCAGCCGCCAAAGTACACCGGTATCCACTATCTAGTATTCAAATCCGTATAAAATCAACTAACTTTTATTAGGATTTAAACTTCAGAACCTTCGACTTCGAAAATCAGCTGTTAAACAACTGATTTTCGATGATTTAACCACTAGACCAGCCCGGTGGGCTGTGTGAATATGAATATGAATATGAAAATGTGTAGCGTATGAAAAATACCATGCCTGACCCGGATTCGAACCCGGGACCCTTGGATGAAAGGCCGAGACACTGTCACTTTGCCTTCGTGATCGGCTTTTATGGTAATTTTCTTTTTAATTCATATATTTTATTAAGTAAATAAAACAGTACAATAACATTTATTGTATTTGTAAAACATTACAGATGAGCAAATTTAAAATAAATTCTAATACATTATTATATTCTCAGATTAATCGTACTATGGTTGTGGTGATAGCTGATAAGTACACAGAATAGTATGAAATCATTTTCATTATCATATCAGCAACAAGGTTAGAATTAATGAAACACGTGACTAAAACCAAATCTCGGTTGGCTTTATAATCCGCTTCTGCTAGAGATAAAGTGGCATCATACATGGTATATGTGATGACGACACCATCCGTCCAAAAACTTTACCATTAAACATTAACTTCTTTCTAATAGTAATGTATGACCAATCATGTAAAACATTCTCTCAATACTGATACCAGTTCTAACAACAAATGTTTACGTTTAGAAAAACGTAACGTTCCATTGACATGAACAAGCGGTTAAGTCATACAAAAAAATGAATAACAAAGCAACTGAATAACACTATATATATATAGTATTATTATATATATATATATATATATATATATATATATATATATATATATATATATATATATATATATATAATAGTAGTATTTACAATTTTTTCCCCAAAATTAAAAAAAAAACAAAAAAACAAAAAAACAAAATCCATCCAATAGTACAATAGTACTATTTATACTACTTTCCTATAAAATAATGTTAAGCATAATTTAAAAAAATTTCAACTAGAAATATAATAACACTTCTTTTGTTATGTAATAGTACATTACGCATTAACCCTATAATTATCGCCATTATTGTACGAGTACGAAGTAAGTTATGAAACGAGCCTTGTCTAGTGTCGTAAACTACGCTAGAGTGCATTAATGGCCATTATAGAGTTAAACACCGTTTCTTTTCTACGGCTGAGAAAATATGGGGATTATTGTTTTTAATGGATGATAGAATTACTATTTAACGGATAAATCTTTTTTTAATTTAAAGGAAAATATTGTGATCGCGAAAAATTTCGGTTTTCAGATTTTAACGGAAATATCCATTTTGACCATCCCTGAATCCATTTTGACTAGTTTCGGAGTGACGTCTGTACGTAGGTATGTATCTCGCATAACTCAAAAACGATTAGCTGTAGGATGTTAAAATTTTCGATTTAATATTGTTGTACGATCTAGTTGTGCACCTCTCCTTTTTATTGCAATCTACCGAACCAAAAGTGTCCAAAAGAAACCCAAAATCCAAAAAAAATTAGATTTTGGACTTATTCTAAATTACATTAATAAGCCCACATTAAGAGTTTTTCAACGATGTATCATAGGTGGTACTTATTTTCACTGGTTTAAGAGTTAGAGCCAAATGAAATTTTAATTAATGAAATATTTGGATCTTATGAGGGGAAGAAACATCGGTTCGAATCAGACTTCATCTCATTTTTTTAAATTTAAATACATTGATTTGTTAATATATTAACCTCTGTAAAAAAAGTTTTGGAATAAATAATAATCTAATAATAATAACAATAAAAAGAAAATATTAAAATATATCAGAAGGTAATAATGAAATAAAATTTTATCAAATTTTCATTTTAAAAAATTTGTGCATGTTATTTAATAGGCCTTCAAGTAAGTCATGTGGTTTCCACATCAGATTTAGTGAAACATCTGATATTCGTTTCTGTTTTCATTTTGTTGATGGTTACATCATAATAATTTAAAAAGCATTGTATTAGATAGATATAAGACATATATTTATTTAAAGAATAATAAATGGAATTTTACACTATCCTAATATTTCAGGTAAGATTGTTGAATTAGTAATTGTATAAATATTTGGTGTTAATGAAAACTAATATTTCAGCAATTGGTTAACTGTCCACTTTATTAAAGAATTGGGGGATCGTATCTCACTTTCAAATGAAACAAGTTTAAATGAAGTGCAGCAAAAAATGTGTATATGTAATATAATCAGATGTATAATATAATCAGATGGGTGGATAAAGTGACAAATGAAGAGGTATTGCGACAAATAGATGAAGAAAGAAGCATTTGGAAAAATATAGTTAAAAGAAGAGACAGACTTATAGGCCACATACTAAGGCATCCTGGAATAGTCGCTTTAATATTGGAAGGACAGGTAGAAGGGAAAAATTGTGTAGGCAGGCCACGTTTGGAATATGTAAAACAAATTGTTAGGGATGTAGGATGTAGAGGGTATACCGAAATGAAACGACTAGCACTAGATAGGGAATCTTGGAGAGCTGCATCAAACCAGTCAAATGACTGAAGACAAAAAAAAAAGTAATATAATAGGTGTACAAGGAAGTCATGTGGTATCCACATCAGATTTTTTTTTATTTTTGATTGTTGAAATGGTTTACTATAATCCAACCTGAGTTTGTTAATTACAAAACAGTCACCAATCTCTTTCTAAAGCGTCTCGGCCTTACAAACAGGGATCTCGGATTCGAATCCCGGTCAGGGACAAAATTCCATTTCCATATTTCCACGTACAAGCTCCAAAGCTTCTGTAATGAACTGATTCATCACGAAAACAATTAGCGAAAGGGGTTAGCCCCTTTTCCCTTCTTGAATAAAACTTCATTTATTTCATTCGCTAAATATTTACTTTGTAAGTAGATCAAACAAGATATTTTTCGTAAAAGACATGAAATAAAATAAAAGTTGAGAGTTATCCTTTATTTCACCATCAGGTAATATCAAATACCAGTCATATTACGTACTATGTGATTTATGTATTTTTCTGTCAGTATTCAATATTTTTCTGTCAAGAATCCAACTTATAATGCTAAAATTATAGTTTGAATTAAAAGCTCCATTCTGTGAAGGAGTTTAGGTTTAAAGTATTTTCTAAGTTTAAGTCCATTGATGTACAGGAAGAGAATACATGTAAACACGCCTGACCACCTTAATCAGACTACTTCCGTCATCAGTGAAAATGAATGTCTAACATTTTACTAGATTATATAAGAACTTATCTACTATGTAAAAGACTTTAGTAGGATTTAGTACAGAAATCCCAGTATTTAAAAGTCCAAGATTTACCATTGAAACATTTAAATTTTTTATAATGTTCCATATTGCATTTATCGTTTCTCACCATTATCTCATGGTAAATTTTTGTTTGCAGATATGGATTTTGATGGAACACACACAGTTTAGTTTAATTCTTCTAAACTCTAATATGGGATAAACAATATATTTGCTGCTGAATGAGATCAGTTCAGGTATCCTGAACCGTTATTGGGTAACAATTTACAAAAAAAAGAAAATGAATTTGTTACAACACACATTAGAGTAAATCGGCGCAAAATCATTGATTAATTATGCATTTCTCTCATTTTTTTGTAAGTACACTAGTCTCTTAACATTAATTATGAACAGTATTATCACCTAATATCCATCAAAACGTTTTGATTGTTTTATTTGTCCTATTTCCCGATCTCTTTATGAAGCTTTGTCACTTCTAATCTTTTTTTTCTCAATTTAGGCTATCTATGGACCACGTTAACCACTTACGAGTAATTTTTAATCTTTTTACTCTAGGAATTTTCCATTTTTTTTTTTTTTTTTTTTTGTGAATGGAGTGGTTTTTTTTCCTCAAAACAAGCCAAGACTTGTTTTGTTAATTCTTGAAACTCGCTGAGATGATTCTTGATTTTGTCTCGAAATGTGTTCGTTTATCGATGATGTTAATCTTTTGCATATCTTTATCTATGGATATCATTAATCCATTTAAGGTTCTTTTCAGTTTTGATGTACGTGAGGAAATGTGTGTGTGTCCTGTGTCATTCAAGCGAGAAATTTGACAATAGAAGTGGATCTTGCATTTTAGGAATATATCGGTGTGTTTTTCAGTGTGTATTGAGTTCCTTGTCGGTTCGGAGTTTTATTTTTTTGTAGTTTGGATCTTGGCCTTGATGGAGGAACATGTTTCATTGTAGATTTTTTGGGTGGGTTGATATACGAGTTTCAGTTTGCCTGCTTGTTCCTTTTTCAGAGATGTTGGACATCTCTGAAAAATGGTTTATCCGATACTTGAATTCGCCGAGTTCAGAAATTAGTTCGTTGTTGATTCAACTACGTTGGGAGAGTTTTTAATGTTTGTAATTAATTGTGATTTTTCAAAGGATAGTTGGAGGTCAGATGTAGCTGGTGAATTTTTGAAAGGTTTTCGACTTTGGCTGCTGTTTCTATGTTTTTAGATAGTGGAATAATGTCGTCGGCAAAATCGAGATATTTGATGTTGAGATTGTCCTTTTTGTTTCCAAAATGAATTTGGTTGAAAAGTTTCAGGTTAGGCAGTTCGTTTTCCGATTCCCAGATGACGATTTCCCTGTCAATACGCAATTGAAAAGGAGAGGTGATAATCCATCAACCTGTCTGACGCCAGTTTTTATGTTGAAGATTCAGAAATTTCACCCATGAATTTCACTCTAGATGTTGAGTTGGTTAGGTTTTGTTTAACCAGATAAAAGGCTTTGGTGTCAGTGTCGAGTTGTCGAAGGATATTGAAAAGTATTATCCATTCAATGGAATCATATAATTTCTTAAAGTCGACGAAATTTGCAACGAATATTTTGTTTCTGGTGTCGATGTGTTTGAAGAACTTTTTAAGTTTCGATACTTGTTCATCCCAAAATCTCCCGTGACGAAATCCCCTTGATATTCATTGAGATTTTGCTCTACTTGTTCCAATTTATTCAGAAGTGCCATTGAAAGGAGATTGTACTTGATCGGGCGAAGAGAGATCCAGCACTTGTTAACACTGGATTTATAATCCTTTTTTTACGCAGTGGGTGAATAAGTGCTTATTTCCATTGTCCGAGATTGTGCACTTATCTAGTCATTTACTAATCTCTTATTTCCTTAAATTTTCTGTGGATGTTGTTTATGCGCTGGTTGGAATCGTCTAAAAATGTGGAAACCTGTAAATGCATCTTTGGTATTTGTGTTTTTCAGTGGCCTTCCTTTAGACCTAAAAAGATTTTCTTTTTTCACTTCTATTGGGAGTAAACTTCCAATCCGAGGCTAAGATATTTTTTGGGTAAAGCGGGCCCCTAAACCATTTTAATTTGTATCTATCGTACATACATAAATATAGACCTACAAACATACAAAATTCTTTTAATCAATTCCACATATGATTTCGTGGTGAAAATATATTTCATGTCTTTAGTACGGGACATACTCAAGACATATAAGAACACTAGTTTGGACTATAAGTCTACAATATCTATACATCACGTCTATAACGTAAAGGTATATAACATGTCTGTAATATGTATTTCAGAGCATAACATAATAATGTTTGTTCACATACTTATTCAACTATAGAAAAACCTAACTCACAATTACAATATATCGATAGGAAATCTCTAGTTATAAATAATAATTTACTCCCTTTTTAAATTTAATGCATAATTCATAATACAAATTTTGCAGTACGCTACAGGCTATTCTCTGTAATTAAAAAAAATTGCGGTAAACCATTAAATATTTAATTGAAATACGACGTACGAATATGCGATTATTTATTCTGAATATTTATTTGTGTTAAAATATTGTATTGCCGATTGTTTGCGGGATGGTTGAGGGAGGAAATGAGTGGCGAATTCAAAAGCAGACTTATTCATAATGTTCCCCCTCTTAGTAGCTAAAACAAAATGTGTGCATTTAATTTTATTTCCACGACTGCATAAATAAATTATACTCCATGACTGGAATTAAATAAATTAGTTTTCAATGTTAAAGAGTAAAGAATAAATCAATTATTTATTCAAATGTTTTCATTCATTTATATTACTTCAATTTTTACTACAAGCTTGATTAAAATTATATAAATCTATAGACTATCATCTGGTAACAATTTGTTTTTTTTTTTTTTTTTTTTTAATTTAAAGTTTACATTATGTTTATCGGTAATTTCTGATTAAAGAAAAAAAAATTAAATTTCAGTAAAAATACTTTAATACATTTTAATATTCTAAATAAATAGTAGGAATTAAAAAAAATAAAATAATAATGCCAAATTTTAGTCCATTTTCATAGATTAGATCACTAGAAACACCACCAATACAAAAAATAAAAAACTCTTGCGCAAAAATGCGCAAGAGGACCAACTTTTCGTTAATTTAATTTGGCTTTAACATTTCTTTAATTTGGTTTAATATTGGTAACAGTAAAAAAACATCAACTATCCAACTTTGTTTTTAGCCTCCGGGACCATCCGTAGGTATTGTCTCAGAGATGAAATGACAATTTTGTAACGGTGAAAATGCCATGCCTCTCTCTCTTTTTTCTGTTTAGACTCCGGAATCACCGTAAGGTATTACTTCAGAAGATGAATGAGGATGATGTATATGAATGTAAATCTTGTATACTCTCAGGTTGACTATTCCTGAGATGTGTGGTTAATTGAAACCCAACCGCCAAACAACACCGGTATCCATAATCTAGTATTCAAATTCGTATAAAATTAACTGCCTTTAGTAAGATTTGAACCTTAGAACTTTCAACTTCGAAATAAACTGATTTCCGAACGAGTTCACCACTAGACTAAACCCGGTGGGTTGGAAATGCCATGCCTGACCGGGAATTTGGATCCAGGACCTCCGAAAGTAAAGCCGAGATACTACCACTCGCGTCACGAAGGCCGGCCAACTCTCTAACTTCCAGCAATATAACGAACCACGCATCTAAACTGCCCCGCTTAAAATGTTTTTGTCATTAAATTGAGCATAACTCAAGAACGACTCTACCAATGTTTATCAAATTTTCTCATACACAACTTCAGATACACTACTACAGTATATCTAAATTTCAATGAAATTGATAAAGTAGTTTTGGAGATTTTTGAGCCACAAATTGTTATACAGTGGCTTATAAGTATGAGTACATGTACTCATACATAAGGAAGTCCCAATTTAACTGAATGATATTTTCGTACTCTTTACACCTCAAAACGTAAAGAAAATTCATTTTCACCCGCTACTACCACCACGAAATCGAATGTAATATCGTACCTTTCCTCGAAAAGTTAGAAAATTGATGAATAATAAAAGTATGCCTGAAGAATATATGATTTTATGAATAAAAAATAAAAATATAAATGAGTAATATAAGATAATTTTTCATACAGAATTAATTACTTGTTAGAAATTACGATTTTCCTATTTATTACGTCTATAATTAGCCGCGTTTTATTTTTTCCGATAAGTTTTAAACTTTATAATTTGCTTCATAATAACGTTAAAAAATCATTAGTAGTCTTATTTTATTCCCCAAAGTTTTTTTTATTTTTAAATACGGACGATAGTTCATTAACAAATTTCTTTAAAAAAACTGGTGAAAAATAAAATAAACTTAGAGCGTTTTTGTACTTTTTAACTTAATTTGATTTTACAGTCAAACAGTGAAACATAAAAATATATTCTAAATATATATATATTTAATGAAATGATTTAAATATTATGCCGGAATAGAAGTAGTTTTTCTATTTTACCTGTATTAAATGTGCAGATTTTTGTATACTTGATCTGTTTATGTACTGAATAATACATGTTGTATTAATCTTTGCTAAAAAGAATAATCATTTATTTTTAGAAAAATAACAGTATCCACCACTATATAACGGAACTGTTTTCGTATAACTCAACACAATACTTCATCTTATAAGAAAAGTCACTATGCTTCCGTTGACATTTTTAATAAATTATCGAACCCATACAATAAACTTTCTTACCAATTTATTTAAAATAGAGATAAAAGATTTTCTTTTACAGAAGCAATGTTATAATTTCCGTTGTAATTAAAAGTAATAATAAAAAACCCTGATTTATCTCCATCCTGTTCAACGTGTATACAAGCATGTACTCAAAATAATTTTCAATAGAGACTTATGTGAATCATATATTGTAGTAACTTTTTATGTTTAATATATTTATCTTAACATTTTTTCTTCTGTTTTTTATTTAAATAATCTATTATGGACTTTGATCACAACTATTTTTTATCTTATAGTTTTGTTTTATATGTGTAATTCATTTTTAAATACATGATGTGTATTATGTTTCCATTATATATCGATCAGAATAAACCATTTATTTATTTGTAATTTTATTATAAATAAATTTTATTTATTTATAAAAATTGCAATGTTGCAATTTTCGCAAGAGTTATAGACGAGAATAAAATCAAAATTCAAAAAATAAGCAAACGTGCAAGCAAAATTGGGCTTCACATTTCTTATGAAAAAAACTAGTCTTCCAATGGTAAACAGAGTAGAACTCAAACCCTTAAAATTTCCGTAAGTCGACAGTAGGTATGTCGTAAGGTAAAAAATTAAATTTATATGGTTTATAATTATGTTTGAAGAGTAAGTGTGGAAATGGAACGTTTAAAAACTAGATACAACAATTTTTGAAGTGTTTTTAGAACATATTAAAAGAATTTTTTTAAGCAAATGTATCAGAAAATATATTTTTTTTATAATATAAATGATCTTTTAAAAAAAATATTTAGTTTTATCAACATAAAATAATAATTTCCTTATCTATCCCTATAGCATAGAAACAGATTTCTAACTTTAGGGTTTCTTGATATTTAGTTCATATGGTACTTAAAGTTTTCATTAAATTTTGACTTACAAATGTAAAATAAAAAAAATAAAAAACAATAGTTGCTAATAAATCATTTACCCTAATCATCTACTGAAGGAAGAAGTATGAAAATTTTTTTTTTCTTCTACAATTTAGATCTACTTGCATTTCCTTTCGTCTTTTCATTTTTTCCGTTGGCTCTAGTACTTTTTCATTCTTTCCAGGTGTGGTTGTTTTTTCTCTTCTGTAAATTTTATGAAACTGTTTTTTCTTCCTTGTACGAAGTAAAGAAAGTATTGTGATCGGGAAAAATCTCGGTTACCAGATTTCAACGGAACTATCCATTTTGACCATCCCTCAATCTATTTTGACTAGTTTCGGTGTGACGTCTGTACATACGAATGTATGTTTCTCGCATAACTCAAAAACGATATAGCCGTAGGATGTTGAAATTTTGAATTTATGACTGTTGTAACATCTAGTTGTGCACCTTCCCTTTTGATTGCAATCGAATAAACCAAAAGTGGCAAAAAAGCCCGAAATCCAAAAAATTGAATTTTGGACTTTTTCTGCAGTAATTCTCATTAAGAGCTTTTCAACGATATATCATAAGTAGTACTTATTTTCATTGTTTCCACAGTTATAACCAAATAAAATTTTAGTTAATGAAATATTTGGATCTTAAAGAGGCCCAATGGTTCGAATCAGACTTCGTCTCCTTTTTTTTAATTTAAATATAGTGATTTATTAAGAATTATTTACTCATCGTAAAAAAAAATTACGATGAATAATAATTCAATAATAGCAAAAAAAATGAAAACATATCAAAAGTTATTAATAAAATAAAGTTTTATTACTGGTTAAACCAGTAATTACTTACGCGAGCAAGACTTTATTTAGATTAAATCAGAAAAATAGGACTGAACCATTGCTTAAAGTTTAACGCAGGATTCTTAGAACCTGCATAAACAAAAAATATAAACACGAAAATCAGTACAGATTATTGCCTAATAAATTTCTGTACGAAAATTTGGAATCCTTAATTGATACTATGAAAAAGAAGTGAATCTCTTTCTGTGCACCTTGTTAAGATTACCGCAGGATAGGATTACTAAGAGAATTATCGATCAATTCTGGTCTTTAAAAAATCCGCCATTATGGGTCAAAGAAATTAAAGAAGACATGCAAAAATGAAATTTAACTTAGGAAGATTTACTTAATAAATCCGAAAAATTTAATCTTGTTATTAAAGATCCGAATACCAACTTTAAAGTAAGAACTTTTAATTATACAAAAAGGGTTTATTCAGAAGAGGATCGTAAAGCAAGATCATTAAGAATGAATAAATATTGGGAGAAAGTAAAAGCTAAGAACTTAAAGGCCAAAAGATCGGCAAAAAAGAATTGAATTATTCTGACTAAAGTGGTCCTTTGCGGCCTTAAAAGTAAAAAAAAATAAAATTTTATGTACTTTTAATTTTTTTTAAATATGTAAATGTAATTTAATAGGCGTATAAAAAAGTCAAGTGTTGTCCACATCAGATACTTTGGTTTTTTTTTTTCATCTAGTTTGAAATCCTTAATTGTTTTTCAAACTATCTATTATTTTTTCCAATTTCTATTTCATTTTTTTTTTAGGTCTTAGTTTTCTTCCCGGTGCCACCCTATTTTTATTTTTTTATTTTTGTAAAGCTTAAATAACCGTTTTGTAAGTTTATTATCACTCGTTTTATAAATACGGCCAAAAAAACCTCATACTTCTTTTCTGCATTTCCGTTTCTAAATCTTTACTTCTTGTAAATTTCTCTGTTAGATTTTAGCCTATAACCTTCCTCTGTTCTTTTGAGACCAAAAATCTTCCGTAAGATTCTTCTTTCTTCTTTTAAAAGATTTCTTACATTAAACTTTCCTAAATACTCGTTTGCAGGTATGACATAAAGTTTCTGGGTAAATTACTGTTTTGTAGGGTCGTAGTTTATAGATTAAATATTTCTTTTTGTAAACGTTCGCTGTCATTCTATAAGGTGTTTCCATTCTACTTTTAATTCCTTTTTTCTCGAATACAGTTGATATTATTATCTCCCCAAAATACATAAATTTGCCTGCTTTGTGTATTTTTTTATTAATTTCTAAATAAATAAAAAAAGATTGTTTCTTTTACACAAGTTTTATCATTAATTATAAATTCTATTTTTTTTAATAGGATATTTCTAAACCTATTTTTTGCTATTTTCTGCCAATAGATACACTTTTAATTTTTCTTCTTCTGTATCTGTAGCTAGGATAATTATTCATCTGCTAAGGCTAAATGATTAATAGCTAATTTTTTTCTCGTACCAAATATACAAATTCTCAGTTTAGCCGGTAATATTTATTTTTATTTTTTTTATTTTATTTGTATTTAAAATATGAGAATAGGCTAAAAAAAAATCGCTACCTATATCAAATAAAAAAACGGTCGTAAAATAATGCTAAGACAAGAATATTGTCTAGATGAAATTAAAAAACGAATTAGGAAGCAAAAAAAAATAAATAAATAAAGCGGGAATACGTTAGTATTTTTTGACCTTGGGTTTTTCAAATCATTTTCTTAAATTGTCCTAATAAAAACATTTTTTAATTTTAGAATTATAAAAAGTGTACGTTAAACGCTACAACAATCCAATTTGATGCAATGAAGATAAAGAAAAGAAAAATTTCTTAAAATAATTTAGACTTTTTTTTTTAATTTTCGGCCCAAGTTATTAAAAAAAAAAAAAACCTAAGACGGGGCGATTAGAAAAATTTTCTGTGTAAAATAAAAATAGAATCATTAAATCTCTCCATTAGATGTCTTAGGTTTTAGTATATATAAAAAAAAATGCAGATCGAATTGAGAATATTCTTAAAAAAAGGACTCTTTTTGAAGTTTGTTACCATCTTTTGATTTTTAAATTTTAACAATTTATAACCAAGATGGTATTGTAAATCTTTAAACGCTGTTAACATATGATCTTTAAATCTAAATGATAAATTATCTGTATTGTAATCCGTTATTAAAAATGTATTATTAATTGTTTCAAACATGTTTTCTTTAAGTAATTTATTACAGTTTAAGTGAAACAACACAGTGGATGAAAACAATGTGTAGTAAATTTTACGCGTTTATAAATTTAGACAGCTTACACGGGAAAGCTGGTTTATAGCTTGCTGTTCTATAGAGTACGTTATGCTACGATAATTTTCTCGGTTATATGCATCATTGTTCTCTTACCTTCCTTTATTATTTATCAGGATTTTGACGTTATTAAAAAAAAACATTATAACCTATTTCCAATGAATAATTTAAATTTCTAGAGAAAGAGAAAAGGAACACAATGGATGGAACGAAGAAAGGAGAGAAAAGTTAAGGGAAAGAATGAAAGAATTGTTTGAAAAGAAAGAAATCGGAACTAAGCATTTGCGATTCTTAAGAATATGAATACGTAAAATTTATTTTAAATCAATAAACAGCGAACTATTGTACGACCGATTTAACATCACATGTGATGAACTACTGTGACTATTCTAGCGCTTATCATTTGTAATAAAAGAATTTATTAAAATAAACTTTTGTGCGGAATGAGCGCGATTATCGCTTGTTCCGGCAAATGAAGCCAAAGAATCTCTTACCTTTGAATTTTATTTTACTTTTATTGTTGATGAATGACTGTTATTGCGTTTGATAACGACTATTAAGGACTCTTATATTGTTACATAATGTATGATTTAAAAAAAAAAAATCATTAAAAACTGGAATAAAATTACGCGTTTAAAAAAAAACAAAACTTACGGTGTTACATTAAACATTTAACAATATTAAACATTTTTACAATATTACATTAAACATTTGACATAAAACTAATTTAAAGCGTTGGTACAGAAATAGTCTTCTTTCTGTTTCTGTTAGCCTCCGGAACCACCGTAAGGCATAACTTCAGAAGAATATATCTAATAGTGTAAATGAAGTGGAGTCTTGTACAGTCAGGTTGACCATTACTGAGATGTGTGTGGTTAATTGAAACCCAACCATCAAAAAACACCGGCCTCCGTGGGGCGAGGGGTAGCGTCTCGGTCTTTCTTCGGGAGGTCCCGGATTCGAATCCCGGTCAGGCTTGGGATTTTCACACACGCTACAAATCATTTATCTCATCCTTTAACGGTGGACCCGGAGGTTAAACAAAAAAAAAATAAAATAAACCACCAAAGAACACCGGTATCCACGATCTAGTATTCAAATCTGCATAAAAGTAACTGCCTTTACTAGGTTACCTTAGAACTCTCGATTTCGAAATCAGCTGATTTTTGATGACGAATTAGACTAGACACTAGACTGATGACACTAGACCAACCCGGAGGGTACCGTATTCTACCACTCTACTGAAAATAGTGAACAGTGGTGTCGATTGCAACGTCGAGGTATTGAACGTAGTTGTGATGTTAACGTGATCGGGTTGTACACGTGTAAAGTATTTTTAAATCTATATTCTTGTACACTTCTAAATACATATTTAATTCAAATTATTAATAGATATTCCAGGATTGATAAGAAATTATTTGAATTCAACCGGTCTAATTCCCCGTCGCGGAAATTTTTTTTTTAAGTTTATTTTTTTTGGTCAAGTAACCGGACGAAGGTGAAATCAGTCGCGTCATACATACAGTAACAGTGGCGCATTGGCTGTGTTGGTTGAGCTGCAGCGCCGTTAGCCGATGCACCTCTTAAAAAATCGAGATTAAAAAAAATCTAAAAATCGTTTTTAGATATTTACCTGAAAACTATTTGTAAGCTCAAACCTAGTGAAATTTAGTATAATTGAAAATGGATATATTTGCAATCATTGTTTAATTTTCTTTACCTTTTTTAAGGTCAATTTTTGAAAAATTTAGAAATCTGTTTTTAGATGTTTACATGGAAATTAAACACACCAAAAATCAAGTTCATATTTTCATTTGTTGCCGATAAATTAAAAAATATAGCCGGTTTCAAAAAAATTCAAAATCAATATTAACCCCTGTAAACCTGGAATTTGAAAAAATCTAGAAATTAACTTTTAGAACTGCCCATGAAGATTACACATACCAGAAACATAAAAAATCAAGTTGATATATTCATTTGTTACCGAAAAATTAAAAAAAAAGAAAAAAAAGTAAATTTGATTTTTGAGAAATTAATTTGATTTTTGCTCCATTTTACCTCTTTAAAATTGGAATTTCAAAAAATCCTTTCTTAATTTCTCAATCTGCACTTACACCATAAGAAAAACATGTACACAAATTTTCATCAATTTATCTTCAGTAGATTTTGCTAGAAGTTGATTATGAATCACTTACGACATGTTTTATATATGTAGATTATTACTAATATATTTTCTAAAGGTGATTTGTTATAGCTTAAATAGAATAATATATAGAATGAAAGCTTTACTTTTTTAAAAGTTAAAGCTTTTAACATCCTCCCTTGAAAAAGGCTAAGAAATGAAATACTATGTCGTTTTGCTACAAATAGTAAACACAGCTTTAGATATCGTTTTCAGTTGTTTCATAGCATGTTATTTTCAAATTGAGGAAGTATGGTAAACGCTCTAAAGATATTAACTCTTGCAAGCTCACGTTTTCGAAAAAAAATTTCTGAAATAATTCTTTTTTTAATTAAGTTTTATAAAAGAAAAGAAACGTTTAAAGATACAACCCATACAGGAAATCATATCTAATTTTTAATCTTTTGTTCACATAATAATTTTAATCGCTAAAACATTATTTAAATTTCATTATTTATTATCATCGTTTATTGGTTTTCATTTTATCATGTCTTTACAAATTAAAAAAAAAAAAACATTTTTTATAAATTAAATTTCATTAATAATATTTATTATTCATCCATTAACCAATTACTTTTCTTGATATAATATTTTAAGCGAATTAAAAAATTACGGTACAATTTTTTTACTTAATAAATTATAGTATATTCACAAAAAACAAGATAAATTTGCTTTGAATTGTGGTTTCGATTTAATAAATCATTTTTAGGTTTAAAGAAATATATATTTCTTATTAGTAATAGTTTTCATTTTGATTGTTATTTAAAGTCTCTCTCTTTAGAATAAATTTCAGCGTAAGAGAATATTAGGAGGGATTTCCGAAAAAAGGGAGGGATAGAGTGGGCGAAAAGTTAAATAAAAATAACATTAGACACTTTTGATTGATATCTTAAGATTTAAATTTCTTTAAGAGCATTCCCTTAATCCTACAGAACACCCTCGCCTTTATTGTAACCCCACATTTCCTTATGATGATGGTTTACTCACACATACTCACTCTTTACTTTTTTTATTTATAATAAATATTCCAAGTAATAAATCCATGTCATTATATATATATATATATATATATATTTATGTATTTATTTTTTAAATTTACCAAAATTTTTCTTTTGTTAATACTATACTATTGTATATGTACATATTAAATAAATACACAAGTATGGTATAAAATGTTATACATTTAATTAATGTTTTCTGTAACAATTGATCATAACTAGATTCAATGATTTCTTGACATACCAAAAGTTTTTTTTTATATTAGTATTAACAATTAAATATAATTAATTTTTTTTACTATAATATATTTTATTTTTATTACATAATTATTTTTATTATTTATTATGTCTAATAAGCTATTTTTTATCAGTATTTTTGAAACCAATGTGAACATAAGGCGTCCAACTACGGGACACGTCAAACAAGAAAAATATTGAAATCATACAACGGTTTCAGAACAAACTAGCGAGATTTACAGCTGAGCCGCCGTGGATTACTAAAAATAGTAAAATTCATGAATATTTGGGTCTAGGGTACGTCAAAGAAAAGATACGACGTTTCAGTTTGAAATATGAACTCCGGCTAAATGACCACGTTAACCACTTTGCCGTAAACCTCCTGGACAACGGTGAGTGTGTAAGAAGACTTAAATGGCTTCACATTCTGGACCTTAGTAATACTACAGTGTAATTACACTTGCTGAATGTTGTGTATTAATCAATCCTTCATTCGCTTCCTCTCTGTTTCTGTTTTCAATTTCATTTATTCTTCCTTTTACGAAGTAAAGGAAGTATTGTGATGGCGAAAAATTTCGGTTTTCAGATTTCAACGGAAATATCCATTTTGATCATCCCTGAATCCATTTTGACTAGTTTCGGAGTGACATCTGTACGTACGTACAAACTATCTTCTGGACGTACTACGTTTTACCATAAAAAATTCTATATAGTTGTAGTAGTACATAATTTTTGAGAATTTTCAATGGGGGTTCCTTTTTAATGTTTATATATATATATTTATATATACATATATATATATATATAGATTGTCACATTATATATATATAATGTGACAATTTACTTAAGGTTTCTACAAAAATGTAACGGATTGTAAATAAAAATTTCTTGCGTAACTCAAAAACGATTAGCCGTAGGTTGTTGAAATATTGGATTTAGGGCTGTTGTAACATCTCGTTGTGCACCTCCCTTTTTGATTGCAATCGACTGGACCAAAAGTATCCAAGAAAGCAAAGTTTTCTTAACTGCACTAATATACCCTCATTGAAAGCTTTTCAACAATATATATATATATATATATATATATATATATATATATATGTGTGTGTGTGTGTGTGTGTGTGTGTGTGTGTGTGTGTGTGTGTGTGTGTGTGTGTGTGTGTGTGTGTATAAAATGTTTAAAGAAGTATAATAATTAAAATGATTTTTTTTTGTAATGTTTCAGATGTAAAGTGGATGAGTGAAAATTTTAGGAAGATGGGGTTGTGAAATGCACCAAAATTCAGCGCTACTGTTGCTTTTGGCAGTGGTTTCGGTTGTGTCGGGTACCTTGGAACGATCAAGTCAATTAGGTAGAAGGGTTCAGTCTCAGAAAGCAGTTTTAAAAGGCGATTTCATTTTGGGTGCATTATTCTCAGTCCATCATCAACCTAAACAAAAAAGAGCAGCAAATTCATTATCATGCGGCCGTATTAGAGAGACCTACGGGATACAACGTATTGAAGTTACATTCCATACTTTGGATAAAATTAACAAGTAAGTAGCTTAACATTTAAATTATTGTATTTTCACTAAGATTAATAAAAAGTTATTTTTTATTTTTATTTTGTAATATGACAGTATACGATTCTAATCTGTATTAGCCATTTAATTTCAACATACATCGTAACCTTTCGTCTTCATATGTATTTTGATTACTAAATAACGTTAATATGAATCGTTTTAAATTTATTTTTGCTTTTGTTAATTTTCTTTTACAACCATATTAAATAATATTGAGAATCTGAGTAATATGTTCAGTTAATTAATTTTTATAAGGATCTTCCACGAACCTTTCTTTTTTGATGATAAATTTCATAATTTATTCATTTATTTTGAACTTTTTTTTTCAAAATCCTTACGTTCCTATTCCCTTTTGTCTTCTATGTTCGAAGGTCATCTAAGAAATTTTTTAAATTAATTTATATCTTTTTTAATAAATTTATGATCTCGAAAAATGTCATTTTTTTAATTTAAACGAAAATATCAATTTTGACCATCCCTGAATCTATTTTGATTAGTTTGTAAGTAAGTAAGTCTGTATGTAAGTATGTATGTATGTATTGTATGCATGTATCCCGCATAATTCTAAAACGATTACCCGAAGGACGTTCACATTTTGGATTTAGGACTGTTGTAACATCTAGTTGTGCACTTCCGCTTTTGATTGCAATCGACTGAACCAAAAGTGTCCAAAATCCAAAAATTTGGATTTTGGACTTTTTCTTAACTGCAATTATAAGCCCTCATTGAGAGCTCTTTAACGATGTATCATAAGTGGTATTTATTTTAATTGGTTCCAGAATTATATTCAAATAAAATTTTAATCAATGACATATTTGGATCTTACAAGGGAAGGCACAGACTTAATTTCCTTTTTTTTATTTTTTTAACTTTTTTATTTTTAATTTAAATATGTTGATTTATTAATAATTATTAACCTCTGATTGCAGAAAAGGTTTTACAGTAAATAATAATAATTTTAAGTAATAACATAAAAAAAAATATGAAAAAAAATCAGAAGTTATTAGTGAAACAAAATGTAATGTATTTAAAAAAATGTGTATATGCAATTTAATAGGCATTATTACATATGTGTATATGTAATAGATTTGGTGAAACATGTGATTATTTAATATTAACTGAAAATTATAATTTAGAATCGTATTATGTTCGGATTTTCTAGTTTAATTTATTTAATTTTATTTAATTATTCTGGAATTTCTGTTTAATTTTATCTACATTAAAGTTAACTACAGAGTGATTGAAAAATAGACCCTTACAAGAACATATAAATGAGGCATACGTACTCGATCTTTAATTAATTGCAAAAAATTCTTATTTTTAGTTCATTACTCCTCTGATAGTTTTGGACAATATTCTCCCTAAGTCGGAGTTGATCATCATTTCGTTTATTTCTTTTTTTTTTGCCAATCATTTAATCGCTTTTTGGTTTAATATAATTATTCTGACCTTAATTTTTTAACACGTTCTCTAGTTTTGACATTTTCTCTCTCTTTATATTCATCCTCCTCTCTTAATCTTTATATTCTTTCCTTGGTCTTAACATTTCTTCCTCTTTTTTGAGGTATATTTCTTCATTTTATCTATCTTTTTCATGTATGATTGTCTCGTTTTCATTTTTGATTATTCACCAATAATCCAATAATAAAAACTGAATATTTTACATCGTAAGGTCGAAATTAACATTTGTAACCAGTATACAGGAGTTCACTAAACGGAATAATTTAATTATTATTAACTTTTATTTATACGACACCCCAGACATCTGAAATTTTTGTTAATCAACAACTCACGAAGATACGAATAATACTGATGTAGTGATACGAGTAATAAAGGGACTTTTACTCTATCCTAATATTTCATGTAAGATTTTTGAATTAATAATTGTATAAAAATTTGATGTTAATAAAAACCAATATTTCCGCAATTGTGTAACTGTCCACTTTATTAGAAAATGGAAGATCATATCTCACTTTCAAATGAAATAAGTTTAGATAAAGTGCAGCAAAGAATGTGTATATATAATTTAATAGGCGTACAAGGAAGTTATGTGGTGTCCATATCAGATTTTTTATACACGTTTTGTTATTGAATTTTTTTAAGGGTGGGATTTTAACCGTCAGAAATTTTTTTTGATATATTAATGATAATCTAAATGATTAAAATAATCTAATTCAATGATTTTTGATTATTTACTAATCACGCGTGTTGTAAATTAACTTCAATATATATATATAAAATTTGATGTATTAATACTCCTAAGAATATTTTTATTAAAGATGTAGAACGAATATTTTTGAAAAATGTTAATAATATTTATTGGAGCCGTGTATTAATTTATTAATTGAAAAAAAACTTAAATTCATTAAATTAAGTATCTTGGCATGCTACATTATATATGATATTTTTCTATTCTACCATTTAAAAGATACGCGGTAAGCTTTGTACTCAAGAGCAACCATTTAATTTCTAGAAGAAAACAATTTTTTTGGTAGTATACATTGAAAATGGTAAAATAAGTAACTGATAATTCAATAATGACTGATTACTGCAATCAAAATTTCCTAATTTCTCAAGCGATCGTGATCGTCTGCTGCCTGAGAAGCCCTAGAATTATATTTTAGACAAGGTTATGTTTCCAGTTTGGTTATTCCATGAGTAATTAGTTCTTTTTCATAATTCATCCCTTTCTCCCTTAATTTTGATCCCTTCTTCCCTATTATAGATTCTGCGGGTTTATATCAATCCGTGTGTCAGTGCTGAGGATACAGGACATAATTGATGTAATCTGTTGAAGTTGTTTGATGTAACGTGTTTGGAGAAATTCGGTTCACAAGAGGGATTTGGGAATATCGATTTCTATTCGGCTATTACACAGTAAGTCAATAAGTGAAAATTTAAATCGGATAAAGTTGGTCAGTCAAATACCCCTAAAATAAAAATAAAAAGTTTTGTATAATTTATAATTCAAATTTTTACTTCGCTTTAAGATTTAGTAAGTTTTTATTTCAATTGTACTTTTTTCTTTAGCCTCAAAAGTTTTTCCTATTGTTGTATATGTATATATCAAAAGAAAATTCGGATACAGCCGTTTGTTTATTCATTCAAACTCAGCCGGCTATACAAACATTTTATGAACGCCTCTTTCGTTTTCTTTTTCTTATAAAATAGTCACTATCACTGTAAGCAATATTTGAATCTTTTTAAAAATTCTTTCCATTGCGTTTTCGGTGTTTTTGCTTTGTTGCTAGTTTAGCTTCGTTGTTGGCATTGTTGTTTTTTCTTCTCTATTATATATGTTGTGACGAAATAGGTTCTTTTATTCTTATACCCTTTATTTCTTACTTCCCTTCACTTCTTTCTTTCTATATTGTATTTATTTAATAAATTTCTTTCTTATTTTTACCGCCACTAATTTTTTTATTGCCTACTTTTTTTCTTCCTTTTTGTAAATTTAAAATATTGTTATTATTTATACTTTTGGTTTTGTCGTATTGGGTTCCTTTTTATACTTATATTTATTATTATATTTTACTTTATGTTTCATGGACTATTATTATTATTTTGTAATATAATGCAATACCTCCAACCACACATCAGGATAGCTAGCTAATGACAACGAAAAAGGTAATTTTTTAATATTTTAGTCAAATTAAATTGATACACCGTTGTCAAATTTGTAAGTTACTATTATTATAAGGTTATATTAGACAAAGGTATGCTCAGTACTCGAGTCTAGCTCTGTTGTTTGGTAGTCGAGTAAAATACATCCCATCTAATAAAATTGAGTTCTAAAAGAAATTTGTATAATATATAGAACACAGAAATTTTGCTCTCTTAAAATTATGAAGAATATTATTAATAACTTGAAATTTAATCGCTGGATAAAATTCTGATCTTTAATATGTTATTAAGGATTTATATCGTATGCAGGACGTATACAGAATGTAACGGGAATTGGTTTCAGTCTTATTCTTTCACTTTAAAAGGCAATTTTCTTCAATCAATAATGTTTACATCGAAACGCCAACTTCACGATGTATTGCAAATGAGATCACATCGGAATTTTTTTTTTTTTTTAATATAAAAGCTGAAATGTTACGAAATAAGAAGATACATTCTAATTAGTCAACTATAATTCTTTTATTTTTGTTAGCTGTTTACAGTTTAGTTGTACTGTTTCTCACTACCTTTGTATTTTCTTCTAAATCCTTTCTTCCTATTGCTACATCAACGCTATTCCTACTGAACAAGTCGCCCTTCTTTTTCTTTCCAATGAAACCCAACTGAATACTTTATTAGGCCGTCTATCTCTGTGTCCATCTTTCGGAAAAGATATTAATTTTGTTCAGTGAATAAATTTCACTGCATTCCCTGTTTTAACCAATCCTTTTCATGATGTATTCGTTCTATAAATGCTCTAATCTGGTATCAGGATTATTTCTTTTCAAGGAAGCTATTTGGTTGGCTAAGATCCTCATTTTATTTCTTATTGTTAACTCCGATATCTCAGTATCATATCTTTGCATACTGTTTTGGATGGAACTTCAAATTCTTGCAGTCTCTTTCTGAAACATATTGGACCACAAAGTTAAATATAACATCAGAGTAATCTTTCTTCCTTGCACAATCCTGATCTGTATTTATTTTTGGCTATCACATTCCTTAATTAATGGTAACATTAATTGAGGAATAGCCATAAATAAACAGACCTTAAAATAGGGATGACCCTAAATACTTATAATCGTCTAACTTCAACGTTTCTGCCTTCTATTTGTAGATTTCGATCCACTACTACTATCGATAAATGCTTAGTTTTATTAAAATTTATCTTCAGATTCTTCCATTTCCAATAAGTGTCTTACAATTACCTGATTGTTTACTCTATGTTATGTCATAGATGTCAAAACGATTTGATCATCTGCACACAAAAGGTTACGTAAATAATTATCATTTATATTTAATCCCATATTAATAGATTTTTCTTACTATTTATTTTAGTACTTCATTTAAGGAGACAAACAGTAATCTTGGAGAAGATTCACCATGGAATATTTCAAAGGAATCAGACATTTTTTTTACATAATTTAGTTATCGATTTTTGCCCTTCATACAATCGCCGTTTGCCCGAAATTATAATTTTTGTAATCGGCCATTTAATATATTTTTTCCTAGAACAATATCATATGTCTTCTTTAAGTCATGTGACACTAGATTTAACTCCAAATTCCTTGTTACCCATTTCTTCAACGGATTTATTTGTTGTTGTAAGTAACCCTAAGGTAAATATTTTAATTTTAAATGTTTTATTGTTGAAGTTTATGATCTATGTTTATGGGTTTAAATCTTTATATTTAAAAATCGTAAAGAAAAATTGAAATTAAAAAGATGATTTTTATTATTGTAGTTATCGTTATTGTACGGTATATTGAAACTATATAGCAGTTTTATTACAAACAGTATAATCATCGACAGCTATACATGTACGTATATATAGTGATTCTTTATACAGAACGTCACAGTTGTAACTGGTTTGGTTGTAACTTTCGTAAGAAATTCGAAGCATAACTCGTTTTATTGTAATGGAAAAAAAGCATCAAGCGTCTTATTTTAGTTCAAAACCAAATTTCTGTTAACGAATGAATTTCATTACGTTTTTAAAATAATTTCCTATTATCTATGATAATAATATTCTTCTTTTATAATTTTCCTCGACAAAATTGGATTATTCTGAAACAATAATTTCCAAAATATTCTCCTTTTGCCAAGTAAAATATACTCGTATTTTAATCAGAATTAGTTGTTTTGGAAAGTTAAAAAGAGACTGGTAGTAATCCCGGAAGAGTTGATGTTTTTAGTCTTACTAATTCATGTAAGGTACATGCTAAATTAATTTTTCATTTCCTGAAATATTGTTAAAAAAAAAATACATTAAAAAAAAACAAAAAACTATTCCGAACGTAACTGTTAATATGCGTTTTCATTCGGTTTATCAAAACGAATTTTTAGGGTGAATTTTTGTTTTTAAGTAAATATTATTGATCTTAATGGCTTCTCTTGAAAAATAAACAAAAACAGTATAAGTATTCACTAAAAATAATCTTAAATTCAGAATATAGAATGAGAAAAGATTGGTGACGTAGGCAGTTGATATCAACAGAGTTTTCAGAGATTGTTGTGGGCATAAAATAGAGTAACATTAAAAATCGTAAAAATTGCAGTATTTTAAAACTTTTTTTACATTTTAAAGACAAATTACAATAATAAAATAAGAAAAAAGTTAACAGTGAAGTGATTAGAGAATAAAATAAGATCATACTTGATTTATTACAATCAATAAGAAGCTAGTTATTTACCTTCTAACTCAATGAAAAAGATTTAAAACCATTGGATTAGTACGTAAGCGCAGTATTTTGAACATTTGTCATCGGGGGAAGGGTCGAAACACAAATATGTTGCTCATGACGTCATTAAATCTGATCTGTAGTCACACAAATGCGCTGTTACCACCTGCCACCCACTAACTCAACAAACTGTATCAGAATTTAATCCAAAAGTACGTTGTTTACAATATCGGCCACGAGTTTACTGAAATCCGTACATTCAAAGCTGAAAGAGAGAATATATCTATATAAACTGAAACATATTTTGTTATTTAGAAAATGTACAGGAATTATACAAACAAAACTGACAACATTACGTCTTTTTTTTCTTTTGGCTGTAGAAAATATTTATGTAAAAATTAATTCTATATGTATTTTTAAGATTTATAAATTAGATAACAAAATATAAATTTTGTTTCGTTTTGAATTAAAAATTCGTTTAATTTAGATACCAGCTTAAAAAAAATTATAAAAAAATATATATTTATTTGACTTAATTCCAAAATAATACGTTTACAAACATAAAAAAATGACTTTATGAGTGAATCAACTTAAAAATCAACTTATCAACTTAAAAGGGGTTATAAATTTGACGTTACAATAGTTAATTTCCAGGAAGAGTTTTTCGGGGATTTGTAATCAATTTTTCTTGTATAGTTTTGAAACGTAATAATTACGTCGGTCTCTCATTTGTCTATGTTTATTTTTTTTTTTAGTGTAACGTCATCCCATTCCCTAAATTATTCTGTTAAATAAAATTTGTTTACTAACCCTTAGACTAAATATATGTCGTAATCTACAGAGTGACCGGGAAGTCACGGTACCCCCCCAGAGTCATCATCATTCACTAAAGGCTACGCCTTGTCGATTTAGCCACGTCACTCTCATCGCCGCTTCTCTCCGCTTCTCCGCTTCTCTTAAGTCATTATATGAACCAAGGCCCATCTCTTCTTTAACATTATTGATGATGGTTGCTTTCGGTCTACCTCTAGGTTTTTTACCTAATACCTTGCCCTCAAATATATTCATCAAGAACTGGTCATGTCGTATTACATGTCCTATCAATTTCGCTCTTCTCCTTCATATAATATTTAGCAAGGACCTCCTCTCACTCACTTGTGCTGACAGTTGATCATTTCTTTTTCTACCTACCCAGCTTGTCCTTGTTATTCATCTCCAAATCCACATCTCCATTGCTTCCAGTCTTCTTCTTTCTGCTTTCCCAAGCGTCGATGTTTCCCATCTATAAGTTAGAACACTCCAGACTTAAGTTTTAGCAAACTGTTTCCTTATTTGCATACTCGTATGATTATCAGTCAGTATATTCCTTTTATCCTGGAAAGCTTGGTTTTCCAGTGCTATACTTCTTTTTACTTCTGTGGCACATTTATTATCGCTATTGACGGTGCTTCTCAAATAGCAAAAACTGGCAACCTTCTCTACAACAGTAACGTCTAATTTAATATCAACCCTTGTACCTTCCTTTGTTTTTCCTACAATCATAATCTTCGTCTTCTCCTTATTAATTTTCAGTTTAAATTTTGTTAGTACTTTAGGTAGTGTTTCTGACATAATCGTCATTCCTCTTGCTGATTCCGCCAGTAACACAATATCGTCTGCAAAGCGGATACAATGTATGGATTTTCTATTAATTCTGATTCCTTTTGTTTTTTCTTTCATTTCTACATTAGCTTTTTCAATAAACAAATTAAACAGAAACGGTGACAGTGAGCAACTTTGCCTGACTCCCCTTCTTATTTTGGCATCTTTCTTTAAGCCGTTGATTTCAATCACGTGAATTACTCACTTGATTCATAGAATAAATTTTAATGGTCCAGTGGGTCTGTGTGTTCGTCCACAATTCTATACATCGCCACGTCCTCTGTGACATGTGACAAAGCATTTCTGGCGATACGTTCGGAAGGCGTCCCTCACAGCATCATAAAATTCTTCATTTGTGGTGTAGCTACGTGCAGATACGTGTAACTTGATAATTCCCCATAATGAATTTAAGATTAGGACTTCGTGGTGGCTATGAAAACGGATCTGGAGTATCGTGGCCAATCCAACGTCCTGGAAATTGTTCATTCAGAAACGCGGGTACTGATAAAGCAAAGTGTGCAGGTGCTCCATCCTGCTGCAACCATACTTGAGATCCTTCTCTTGAAGTTGGTGTTGAAGTTGGTGTTAACCGTGCCTACATCTCTAAATAAGTTTGTACATTTATGGCTCGTCAAAAAAATAAGAACCAAACAAATGACGAGCTGTCATTGCAGCCCATATCATGAAGTGCGGTGTATTTCTTTCCAATTCTGTCTCGTAATAAGAATTTTTTTCGCCCAAAATAACACATTTCTGGCACGCAAACTGCGATAGATTGCATATTCATCAGTAAAAAGCACCTTTCCAAGGAGCACTACAGCAGGCAATTCTTCTAATAAAGCCCGGCAGGATGCAGCGCGACGTTCCATGTCTGTATCTGACAGTTCATTGATGAACATCGGACGAAATTGCCTAATTTTCAAGTCTTTTTTATATGGTCGTGCATTGTCGCCCGCGGTATACAAAGTACAGTTGACCGTCTACGAGTTGATTTCATTGGGATTGTTCAATGGAAGCTACAACAGCAGCAATGTTTCTAACCGCGTTAATTTTCGTCCACTCCGTGGCCTATCTCGTTACTTTTCGTGATGGCACTTATTAAAACGTTGCCGAAACATATCACTAATTAGCTTCATTATTTGATTCGTATGTTGTCGTTCATGAACCCATATACTTTTCCCTAACCGCTCCTCGACGCTGTAACTACTTGCGTGAGCCATTTTAGCACAACTGTCGTTTACTCATAGTGTTTGACGTTTTAAAAAATATTTCCAACCGACCCCAACGAAAATACTTCATGTTCTAAACACATATCCTAACTAATATTTTACGTTAACTTTACGGGTACGGTAACTTCTTGGTCACTCTGTACTTTCATGAATCAATGTTTTTACTTTCCCGGCTAATACAACTAGAATATCTATATTAAAGAAGAAAGTACGGTGAACGTATGATCAAAAATGGGGTATCGGGTTTTATTTCCAAATCTTTACGTTTTAGGGTCCAACTAGTTCATCTAGATAAAAAATACATATATGTACGTACATATGCGTGTCGCACTGCTTATGGCCTTACATCTCGGATTGATTTTCTTTAAACCGATTTTCTTAAAAATTTGACGCAAATATTTTTATATATGGAGCATTATTGTATTAATTTTTTTTTCGAAATTTGTTGAGGGGGTGCGGAAATCGTGAAAAAACCAATCTCGATTTTCTTCAGAGACATTTTAGAGAACATTTTATTAAAGCAAATTTCTTACCTACAGTGCATATATAAATAATGCAAAAATAATTATAAAAAATCAACCCCTACCTTTAAAATTGAAGTATATGTTTTCGTTCTTTTGTTTTACTTTCCTTCGGTTTAAATATTTTTCAAACATTTTTTGAAAGTTTATTCTTCATATGTAGTGGTCTACAATCGTAAGGTCTACAATTTAAAAAAAAAAAAAATATAAACCACAAAACTAAAATGCAGTATTGAAAGTTTTCTTTTACTTATTTCTAACCTTTATTGAAGGAGATACTTGATTCAGAGGAAACGTTTTTCCTCTGAATGATTTCATCACAAAACTGGAAGCTTGTGCGTGGGAATATAAAAATGGAATTTTGTAGTGAATGAAAAATGCCAACCTGACCGGAATTCGAATCATTCTATTGCTTCGGGGAGTGAGAAGAAAGTGGCTGTGGATGAGATGGTCAGAGCCTGGAACCACAGGTGGAATGCGGCGGAGACTGGACGGTAGACACATCGGCTCATCAGTGACGTCAGGAGCTGGGTAGAACGGATACACGGTGATACCAATTACGAGCTCATCTGGTTTCTATCAGGGCACGGGTGGTTTAAAGATTACATGTACCGTATAAGTAGGAGTACCACGAGATGCTGTTATAATTGTGGGAAGCAGAACACGACAGAACACGTAGTGTTTTCATGCACGAAGTGGAGAGACTTGAGGGCTGCCATGATGAGCCACGGCGCAGTAAACGAGGAAAATGTAATAAGCCTGATATTGGGTGACAGAGATGCTTGGACGAGAGTGATGACTGCGGTGTCAACCATAATTAGAAACAAGGCAACGAAAGAGAGGGGCAGGCAGACTGAAAGACTGCAGTTGACCTGAGACAGAGAGACCGATGTCGGACGGCTATGGGAGGCCAGCCTTAGGAGGTGGTCGGCGGGGGCTCCTCGGAGACGTCGTTTGCCGATCTTCTCCTGGGGACGTCGCTCTGGCTATTCTAATTTGGTGAAAAGACCACCCGGGTGGTTGCGCAGGTGCTGTGTACACCATGTGGATTAGGTCTGTCCCCTGCGTGACTAGAGGGGGAGTTTTTTTTGCGGGTAAGAGCCCCGCAATTGCCGTCAAAGCGGGCCTGGCGGCAGCTGGCAGAGCTTTTTCCTCCTCCTGCGGAAAAACCTGTGTGTGAATGCCAGCCTCCGTGGTTTCATCCGGAGGTCCCGGGTTCGAATCTTGGTCAGGCATAACATTTTCACACACGCTACAAATCATTCATCTCATCCTCTGAAGCAATACCTAACGGTGGACCCGGAGATTAAACAAAAAAACCAGTATGTGAATATTTTTATAAAGGTTTTTCTTAAAATTTATTCTCCACCTCTAAAAAATATATATTTTAGTTTTGTCTAGCCGGGAAAGCCATGCAACACTTTGCCAGCTGTTTTAAATTTAACACTACTCGCTTTTTTGGTTTTATTCATTAATTCATTATTAAAGTTAAAAAATAAAAAAAAATACTTTTTTTTCACTTTCTGTTAAAAAACAGAAAGTGAAAAAGTTGCTGATCTCACACATTCTTTTTTAACATATTTAATTCTTTTATGTTTACTTAAAAAAACCATGTTCATATAATTACTAATAAATACCATATTATTTAAAGATTCTATATAAATTCTAACTACCTATTTTAAGTATATATATTATTCTCCTTTAACCACATTCAATTAAATAAATTAATTTAGTTAGATGAATTGATGTTTATTTTGGACAGTTCTCGAGCTTTTTTTTTATGGGGAAAGGAACTTACGTATATATATTTATGTTGCAATAAATAAATAAATAAAACATGTACAAAAACATTCTTCTTGTAATTTAAGTCAACATTTAATTATAAAGTTTATTGCTTGATTCATTTATTCACTACAAATTGTAAAGTTTTAAAACTCTCTCTAGTTCTTTATCTTGTTTTCTCAATATATATATAGTACTCAAAGAACTGCATGTATAATGATTACTTAAATATAAATGAAGTATGCAGCAGTTACAGAATTTATTTTATTAACTTCGTAGCCATTATTAAGTTCAGCCTACAGTAAGAGAAAGTTGAAGTTTTAGTTTATTTTATTGTTTGAATAATTAAATTGAAATAATATTAAATGATATAACAAAGAGCAAAATAAATTATACAATTTGTGTTTAAAAATTAATTCATAAATGAGAAATGTACTTTTTAATTTATTTGCTTACTTTATTATTATTGTTTATTATTTATTTGAAATTTGTAAGTTATTTAAATAATTTAAATTATGGAGTTATCAATAAATTTATTTTATTTATTCAATCTTTCATACTGTAGTTCATTGAACTAATGATGATTATATATATCGGGAGATATTTAAGTATGAAAACAGTTTTGTACTAAATATCTGAGAGTTATTGGTGGCAGAAAGAAATTGGGTTCTACATAGTTAAAAAAAAATCTGCATTATCTTGGGTTTTTAATTTTTGTCCGCCGTATTGGATCTGCCATATTAAATCAAACTTATTTTTTTAAAGGTGGACATATGACAACACATGATTTCGATTTAAAATTTTACAAGAATGATGAAAGTCGATTTTTCTGTTAATGGGTTTGTTATCGAGTTATAAGCATTCAAAGTTGCAATGATGGAAAAATCGTGTTAAGAATAAAATGAACATTTTTATTGTATTTTGTATTCATAATGCGTAACAACAAACTTTAAATAGTGATATAATATTGATAATAATAAACAATAAGTAATAGTTAATGATACAACAACAAATTAAACGGCTATATGAACTGATATTATTTACTTTAAATACAATAAAACTTGGTTATAACAAGATTCACGGGCCGATCAAATATGCTCGTTACAACCGAGCGCTCGGTACTTCCAAGTTGCTATCTCGTAACCGTAAATTTTTACGCCGTCATTATCTATTATAATATAAAAAATACAGTACACTACATACCTAAGAAGAAGCTGTTTTAAAATAAAATATTGATGTATTTTGAATTATAGACTAATACTTAAAATTTAGATGTAATACAATTTTTAGACGCTAATACGTTTTGCTTTTAACCAAAACTCTTAGCGTTTAATGAATTAACAAAAAAAAAAAAAAAAAAATGGTAATAAGTATACAGTAAAACTTACCAAAATCATCGAGGAAAGTAACAAATGAACACAACATAAAAATTTCTACGTCACGTTTTTACGTACAAATTATATTTATTAAATTTAAAAAATCATTCTAATCTATTTTTCCTCATTTTAACAGAATACATCAAAACTTAATTGCGCATACAAATTAATTAACCTTAAAATAATCGTTTATTTCTGTTTGCTTAATAATCTTACACCTGTAATCAACAAAACAGTTTTGTAGTTTATTCAAGTACTTCACAAATTTATCACTAAAATTATTAGTCTCAATAAACTCCATTAATATTTTAAAACATTCTTTGGCGTCAATTATTGATACGACTGTACGGTAGATTCATCTTCATTTTCAGTTTCAGTTTCGCTATCACCTGCATGACTAAGAGTTACGTCAGTAATAATGTCTTCATCAGTCGGAATTTCCATAGTATGTACGTCGCCATCGGCTGTTGCGTAGTCATCTATTGAGTATTCATGAAAGGCCGATTTTTTTTCGAGTTGAGAGTTTGAATTCGGCGAGTAGTATATCGTCTTCATCGTGGTAATCTTCCGTCGAAATATGGCTTGCCATAATTTTTAGCAAGAAACACTAAAATGAAAACAAATTCACTGTTGCGACTACAGTATTTCGTTACTGGGTATGTTACGCACCGAGGGTATGGTTTCTATGCAGCCGTGAGGTGTAGCGGAATCTCGATGGTTGAAGCAAAAGAATGTCACGCGTGACTCTGCGATGAAGCTGAATGGGAGTAGAAGGTCTGTCCGCCTCTCCCTTGTAGACCAGATCGGAGTCCATAAATTAACCTAAGTCTGGGTTATGAACTAAAGTTGAATTCAGTAAGGGAATTAGGACTAAGTTTCGTTGTCATCATTTTTGGTGGTATGATATGTTTAAATTTGCCTAGAATCTCGAGGCACTCACAGAAATTGGCTCAATAAAAGTAGAACTAGGTGCTTTCGCAAAGCTTTTGAATAACGGGTTTGGCGGAGCGGTTTCTCTACGAGAGCCATGCTAATCTCGCTGTGGGACTGGACTTGCATGGTCTAATGGGCAGGTAGCACTATTATGTGTGATTAGAATTAAGCTAGATATAAGGTAGATTTAAGCGAGTTGCTTCCACCCAATCGACGTTGACTTGTAACGGGGGGGTTACAAGTCGCGCCCTGGGGGGAAAAAAGCCCGGTCCACTGCATAAAAGGGAGGGAAAGAAGAAGCAGTGGGCAGGGCATGGGGACGAAGCGTGGCGACGTTTAGGGACAGCGAGGCAGCCCTACTGTGGAGAGGGTGCAGGTCCACCTGACATGTAAGAGGAAGGTGGGTCGGCGCTACTCGATGAAGCACTGGGAACCCTCGAGGTAACGAGATGGGTCGCGAGGGGTAATGGGGACATGTAGAGGACATGTTGCTCATTGTAGGATAGGATGGTGAGGGTAGCCCTGCGGGGGATGGGGTCATGGGCATGCCAGAAGAGGGTTGTCTGTGGTCTCTGTCGATACCGTGGGGACCCCGTTGGGAGAAGCCCTACTAGAAGGGCCAAGCTAGGGGGTGGTAGTCTGCTGCCACGGCATGCCTATGGGAACTGCGTTTGCTTAACGGCGGGGACCATTTACCATAGGGGTGCTTAAAAAGAAAGAAAAAAAAAAGGTGCTTTCGCAAACTTGATTAGCTGGTTTAGTTCAGAGGGCAAAGATATAGGAGGTTCAAAATGTCCGGACGAGGCCTACAGCGAAGGCAAAAGCTGAGTTTAAAAATTACCGATGTAAATGTCTACCGATGCATTTACATCGGTGGCATCCCAACAAGGCCAAGCTTATTACTATGAGATATAAAAAGTTAGAGGGCAAAAGACGACTCCTGTTAAAGCCCATCAAGGCTATGAACGGAGGGGGGGTGACCGGCGACCAGAAGCGTCACAAGGCGATTGTCTTCCCCTACGAGGTTGGGATGGGTATCCGATCGATCACTTTAACGCAATACTGTTTGTTTAACTGATTCTTTCATACAGTTATTTTTTAAGCTGAAAATTATGACTACTGAATTTACCAGTGGTAGGACAGGTAACATTTATCTTAACCAGGCTCTCTCTTCAGACTTCCATTCAAGTCGTTTAAAATGTGCTATAGAGTTCGATAAACCTGTTTGGGCGGTTTTGATTAATCATTTTTTGGCCCCCGTCTTTCCTGGAATTTTGAAAACAGAAAAACCCGAGTAATTAAAATAACTACCAGCCTTTGCAATACCGAAATGGAACTTGTACTGTACGAACTGTACAACGTCCTGTTACAAACCTTTTGTCAACCCTTCATACCTCACCTGAACAAGCCTCAGATAAAATTACACAATCTTTACGTATAAATCGTAAATATATATTTCTTAAATGTAAAATGGAATTTCCCTCGCGTTGAAATTATTTGGTTAACTTTTTTGAATTACAGTATTTAAAAAAATGAAAATACTCGTAATAATCACGTTTATGATGCGTCGATACCTTGCTAAAAGCAAGTTAATTTATTATTAATGAAATAGAAAACAAAAAAAACTCGGAATGTTGCTCGTTAAAAAAAAAAAAAACTCGTTATTCACGGGTTCTACACTGTATTGCAACATTTATTTTAAAATTTAAAATAAAAATTTTGTATCAAAAATTACTATTAAAATAAATTTCGAAAGTATACCATTCTACAATTAATGTTCAAAATGCTTCCCCTGGAATTTAAATTTGGTAAAAGTAGAAAACCGAGCACCTTTAACTTATTTCTCAACGTCTGTATTTATCAGACTGGTGAAGACGATTAGCACTAGCGTGAGATCGATAGTTTAAAGCCTTGTGGAACATTTTATACTTTAAAGTTAACTTGATACAGTAACCATTCGCTTTTCTATTGTTGGGTTCTAAATAATATCGTATCCTGACCTCGCTCCAATTCAAGAGTGCTATTCTAGAAGCTTCCGATATATGATATAGGAAACGACGAATCAATCGTAAATTATTTCGAGTTAATTTCGGTATACAATTTATGAGAATGCAGTGCGGGTTATTATCATTAATTTGGCTATCTATTTGTTATTTAATTAGTTATAATAATATTTCAATTTTAATGATAAATAAAAGTAATATAAGTTATAAACGACAACAGAACAAATTATTATTCTAATATGATGATGATATTATCGATGTTTTTTAGTTTATAATTTAATCTAATTATTGTTTGTCTTATTACAGAGATCCTACAATACTTCCTAATATAACATTAGGTGTTGAGATAAGAGATTCATGCTGGTACGCGCCTGTAGCATTACAGCAAAGTTTAGAATTTATAAGAGATGCTATTTCACCTCAAACTTCTGTTTCCTGCAGCTCACCTCAGGTATGTATAATAATTTAATTGTTGATATTTTACATTTTATACAGACCATTTAAATGGCAGAAAGGCTCGTGGAATAGACGGAATACCTGTAGAATTACTGCGCAGTGCAGGTGAGGAAGCGATTGATAGATTATACAAACTGGTGTGTAATATTTATGAAAAAGGGGATTTTCCGTCAAACTTCAAAAAACGTGTTATAGTCATGATACCAAAGAAAGCAGGAGCAGATAAATGTGAAGAATACAGAACAATTAGTTTAACTAGTCATGCATCAAAAATCTTAACTAGAATTCTATACAGAAGAATTGAGAGGAGAGTGGAGGAAGTGTTAGGAGAAGACCAATTTGGTTTCAGGAAAAGTATAGGGACAAGGGAAGCAATTTTAGGCCTCAGATTAATAGTAGAAGGAAGATTAAAGAAAAACAAACATACTTGGCGTTTATAGACCTAGAAAAGGCATTCGATAACGTAGACTGGAATAAAATGTTCAGCATTTAAAAAAAAAAAATAATTAGGGTTCAAATACAGAGATAGAAGAACAATTGCTAACATGTACAGGAACCAAACAGCAACAGTAACAATTGAAGAACATAAGAAAGAAGCCGTAATAAGAAAGGGAGTCCGACAAGGATGTTCCCTATCTCCGTTACTTTTTAATCTTTGCATGGAACTAGCAGTTAATGATGTTAAAGAACAATTTAGATTCGGAGTAACAGTACAAGGTGAAAAGATAAAGATTCTACAATTTGCTGATGATATAGTAATTCTAGCCGAGAGTAAAAGGATTTAGAAGAAACAATGAACGGCATAGATGAAGTCCTACGCAAGAACTATCGCATGAAAATAAACAAGAACAAAACAAAAGGAATGAAATGTAGTAGAAATAACAAAGATGGACCACTGAATGTGAAAATAGGAGGAGAAAAGATTATTGAGGTAGAAGAATTTTGTTATTTGGGAAGTAGAATTACTAAAGATGGACGAAGCAGGAGCGATATAAAATAGCACAAGCGAAACGAGCCTTCAGTAAGAAATATAATTTGTTTACATCAAAAATTAATTTAAATGTCAGGAAAAGATTTTTGAAAGTATATGTTTGGAGTGTCGCTTTATATGGAAGTGAAACTTGGACAATCGGAGTATCTGAGAAGAAAAGATTAGAAGCTTTTGATATGTGGTGCTACAGAAGAATGTTAAAAATCAGATGGGTGGATAAAGTGACAAATGAAGAGGTATTGCGGCAAATAGATGAAGAAAGAAGCATTTGGAAAAATATAGTTAATAGAAGAGACAGACTGATATTGGAAGGTCAGGTAGAAGGAAAAAATGTTGTAGGCAGGCCACGTTTGGAATATGTAAAACAAATTGTTAGGGATGTAAGATGTAGAGGGTATACTGAAATGAAACGACTAGCACTAGATAGGGAATCTTGGAGAGCGGCATCAAACCAGTCAAATGACTGAAGACAAAAAAAAAATACAGACCAAAAGTTAAAGAAAATGTAATGTATAAATAAAATGCAATCAGTTTTTGTACGTCAAGTTCCAAAGTTAGATTAATATTTAGAATATTTATTTGTGATCCTGTAATTCCAGAATGCCTGCTTGATTTTTGTAAAAAAACTCAACTGTGCAAGTTATGTTTAAATGTCAAGCATAGAATGATGTAAGTTATTTTTTTCGTACCGAAAACCAAATGTTTTAATACTTAAAGAAGAGGGTTACTTCTCTTACAACCTTTACTTTCTCTTTTGTAGAGGAACTTACTCTATAAAATAAAGATGAAGTGTGCAGATCAGCTGTAAATATGGATTGAATAAACATTAAAAAAGCTTTTTATAAATCCAGTTAAAAATATTAATTCCAAAATGGTACCGGCAAAAATACCAGAATAAATACAACACATTATTAATCATTAAAACTTAATTGACATTTAAATAATCTGTTATATTAAATTTTTATACTGGATTAAAATTATTTCTTACTCAAAAATTATGTTAATATATTGTTTTTTTAGAAAATACACACACGTAATTTACATGGTTTTCCGCTATACCGTAATAGTTAAAAAAGATAGTACTAGAGTCAACGTTAAAATGAATTCTGTTGTTAAAATTTCCTTGCGAAAATTTAACAAAATTTAGAAAAGAATTTCAGACTATAACTGGTATGAACAATTTTGAGATGAGGATATCTACACCCCACTCTTTGACCGTGACATGTAGCGCCGATAGATGAGACTAAGGATAACGGTAGACAACCCTTTACCTATATATTGACTGAAAATCCACTAAATATCCAAACTTACAACTCTTTCTATTAATATTTGGTGAAATTTTCTTAAGTGATTAATGGTTAAATCCTACAAGATGTAGCTAATGCAGGTTCAAAGTATTGAGTATAAAAAAGTGCGAGGGTATTCATTTCTGTATCAAAATGGAGGAGAAATTTAATGATGTGGAATCAATTATTATTAGCGATGGAATTTTTCTTGAATATCGGGAACATTCACACGCACGGAACATTTCATATTTGATGAGACTTTCAATCGTCACAACGTCTTGAGTATGGGAGATTAAAAATCCTCACATGGTTATTAAACGTATGACAGATTCACTAAAGGTTAACGTCTTTATTATATTGTTTCAAAGGTTACGATATACGGATCGTTTTGCTGCTCACATCTTTCATCATAAGAGTAACGGACGTATTGAAAAATAACAATAAGCAATAGCGGTATCTATTGCTTATTTTTCTACAAGACGGTCGCCTCACTAGAAAAACGAATTGCGACTATGTCTCAGTGAAAATTTGTCACAAATTTTGGATAGAACGCTAAGTTTCTGATAAGGTTTAATGCTCTGCGCTGTCCCGATCACCAGATTAAGTACCATTCGATCTTTTATTGTAGAATTCATAGCTTTTTTGTTGCCCTAATCCAACCGATCTTACAAAACTTTAAATCGCTACTGCACTACTGTATCATGATTGTTATTAACAATGATCATTAGTGACATTTTACACGCGTACGGATCGAAATAGAGTATCGTCTAAATGTCGTTTTTTGTTACTCTGAAATAATATGAATACAACCCCAAGGGAGATTCATGAGGAATTACTCACTCCTGCACTTCTGCCGCTATCTTTGTTTGGATAATGTCAATTAACATCGTGGACACTGCGTGCCACGAACGTTCGATTCACAGCATAGTCCCAGTGATGCATTCTGGAATAAGCACGCCAAAATCTCTCCGGTATTCTTTCCCTTGCTCCTGTCCTGCAGAAGTCGATCCCACATGAACACCATGTATTATGCGGTATCTTCCTTCTCTCTATAATCACAATCCGCGAACGCCCACACAGGTATGCCTTAAAACACACGTGACCGATAAGGAATTGGATCAATTCGTACCTCAGTTTCCTGAGTTTGCAGTTCAACCATTTCTGAAGGTCAGGGTTCAGTCTGTAGGTCCGTCTGCCAATCGCCGACTGATTTCATCACCTGAAGACAAGCGATGCTTCCGCATCCTTCCTTCCTACTCACCAGCATATCTCCTCCCTTTTCCGAACGAGGAAAACCGTTGTCTAAATATATGCATCTAAGAAGGGGGTAAATTGAATATCTGTGAAGTATGTAAAAAAAAAATAATACCTGGAACATTTAAGTGAGGTAAAACTCAGAATGCAATAAAATTATTATTTTAAATATTTTACAGACCCTTCGACTTTCTCAATAAGTGATATGAATATATGAGAAAAAATTAATTTTGGAATATTATTGAGGAGTTGTGGAATTTTAGTTCTATTTTGATTAAAAGAATCGCTTTATATATATATATATATATATATATATATATATCCATAAGGATTTCTTTAACTTTTCTTAGATATTATATTTAAATATTTCATTTACTCTTCTTACACGTGTTAACATAATTTAAGAAAGATGAACTGCAAAATCGGTCTTTTCTGTACTCCAACCCATCGAGTTGGTCTAGTGGTGAACACATCTTCCAAAAATCAGCTGATTTGAAAGTCGAAAGTTCCAGCGTTCAAGTCCCAGTAAAGACAGTCACTTTTATACGAATTTAATTACTAGATCGTGGATACCGGTGTTCTTTGGGTTTCAATTAACCACACATCTCAAGAATGGTCGAACTGAGACTGTACAAGACTACACTTCATTTATACTCATATATATCATACTCATTCATCTCTGAAGTAATACCTGTACGGTAATTCTTTCACCAAAACTTTTTCCATCGATTTTATCGTAAAATTTGATATTAAAATCATGCATCGTGTGTCCTCCTTCCTATTAAAAAAAAGTCTTGCTTTAGTTATTTATTTAGTATTAGTTATTAGTTTATTTATTTAGCATTTAGTTTCTGACCTTATGTTCCTCCTGGTTCTTCTCAAGTATTTTCTATCTTCGGTTTCACTTCTAAGTTACTTCTCAGTCTTTTTCCATTATTCCTTCTGACCAGATTTCTGCACCACCTCATTCCTATTTATTAATTAATTAATTTAATCCAATTCTTCTTGATTATATTTTCATTGTAATTTTTTATTTTGAAAGGATAATATTAATTTTTTTTTTTGAAACACTCTATTTTACTATAATACAAATTTTTATTTGAGCTTTTATTGTCCATGTATCTGATCCACATAGTATTTTAGGAAGATGGAATGTTCTGCATATTTTAGTTTAATCTTCTTACTTATCCATTTTTTCTCTTGAATATATTATTTGTACATTAAACAACCTAATTTTCTAATCATATTATTTGCTTCATCATCTACCTCTTTAATCGCCTTTTCTAAGATCTCATAATTTTATATATATTAATGTTATTTCATAAATTATATTATTAAAAAAGTATTTGATATAAATAAAATTAGTTGAACATTTTAGCAATTGTCTATAGAAAAATTTGTTTAATTATTTGACTAATGTTTTTATAGTCTTTGAAGACTATAATATCTCTTTATAAATTAAAGAAATCGAGAATTGATATATATATATATATATTTTATGTTAAAAAAAAAATAGGTAATATCGACATAAATACATAGTGTAAATTATTAATCCTTGAACAAATATTTGCTCTAATCGTAGCTCTATAGAAGAAATACATCCTTTTTATTTTTTACCTATTGTGTGACTTATTTGTTATTCCCTTTAAGAACTAGGTGATAAAATTAATAATACAGGAAATTTAATAATATGATTAAAGAAAATTTTGTGTTATACAATATATTTTATTTATAGAAAAGGGGCACAGCCGAGTGAAAAATAATGATTATTATGAAAATACAAGATAAAGATAAAAAAGATAAAAATTTATGATTATACTTATGTAAGGATGTTCTGAAAGGAAAAGGACATTCAGGAAATGAAAATTTATAATCTTTTTAATAATCATTCCGCATAATAATTCAAATTTATATACTACATAATACAGATCTGATCTCCCCCCGCAATTACACAGTCTCGTTTTCATATCTCTGACTCTCTCGTTCCTTTTAAGTAAAACTACCGACTAATGATGTGCAGTACTAAAAGGCCGGATTTCATTATATTTATTTCAGTTACGTACACGATTTTGTACACGTGTGTGTGTTTGTGAATTGCTTTAGAGATTGTTCTCTTTATACTTGTTAAACTTTGTTAGTTACGAGTCCACTTCAATACTAGTATAGGTAGGTTGACAGGCGGGTGGATGCACGTGCGCGTAAGTAACCACTTCAAAGAATCGTAAGCATGCGCATACAAGCTGTACAGAGTACAACCTCTTCAATTTCTGAAGTATATTTCATAAGATTTTTCAACTTTTTCTTCAATTGAAATACATTCGTTTTATTTTTAATTTTAATAAGCCTTATTTACTTATGGTGACAGCTACAAAGTTTTTTTTTTTTTTAAGATTATCTGTTCATTATACTAATTAAAATTTTAATTACTTGGTTTTTTATTAAAAATAAAAGTCTGAATCAACCATCTTTTATATTATATAAAAAATTAATTAGTGTAATAGTTATCCTTATGTATATGCCAATTTGACTTATGCAGTAATATTTTCCAATAGAATAATTAATACTCCTTTGAGATAGGTAAAATTATATTATCACCGCATTTTTTTTTTAATAAAATTTGAAACGAGTTTTTTTATAGCAATGAAAATAATTAGTTATAGAAAATTCTGAATGATATAATAATTAAATATAATAAAGTTTTTTAAGAGAATAAAACTGACTTCATTAAAAAAAAAGAAAAGATACTACACTATCTGAACTAACCCTTAATGTGGTTTCCACTTTAAAAGTTAGAAATTTAAAAAGACTGAAAAATAATTATTTTTATAATTTTTTTTTGGTTCATTTTTTTATTATTATTTATAGAATCTTATATTTTTTTTTTTTTATTTATTTATTTATTTTTTTGTTTAACCTCCGGGTTCACCGTTAGACTTGCTTCAGAAGATGAGATGAATGACAAGTAGCGTGTGTGAAAATGCCATGTCTGATCGGGATTCGAACCCGGGACCTCCGGATGAAAGACAGAGACGCTACCACTTTATTTTTGGTTTGACTTTTATTTACAATACGGTTAGCCTACAAAAACGGTTGCCATATAAAAAAAAAATTATAAAAAATTGTCGTACAATGACTATACAGTTGTTCTATGGTT